>NC_056431.1:41011145-41616145 GCF_018296145.1 Oncorhynchus tshawytscha
GAGGGGACCAAAGTCGCATTCAAATGCCAAGGTGATTCAAAACATCTTATGGTGTATTATATTGAACAAAAATATAAATGCAACATGTAAAGTGTTGGTCCCATGTTTCATGACCTGAAATAAAAGGTCCCAGAAATGTTCCTTAAGCACAAACATCTTATTCCTCTAAAAATGCTGTGCAGAAATATGTTTACATCCCTGTTAGTGAGCATTTAACCTTTGTCAAGATAATCCATCCACCTAACAGATGTGGCATATCAAAAATGTGATTAAACAGCATGATCATTATACAGGTGCACCTTGTGCTTGGGACAATAAAAGGCCATGCTAAAATGTGCAGTTTTGTCACAACACAATGCCACAGATGTCTCAAGTTTAGAGGGAGTGTGCAATTAGCATGCTGACTGTAGGAATGTCCACCAGAGCTGTTGCCAGAGAATTTAATGTTAATATCTCTACCATTAGCCGCCTCCAATGTCGTTTTAGGGAATTTGGCAGTACTGTACGTCCAACCGGCCTCAACCATAGACCAAGTGTAACCACACCAGCCCAGGACCTCCAAATCCGGCTTCTTCACTTGCGGGATGGTCTGAGACCAGCCACCCAGACAGCTGATGAAACTGGGGGTTTGCACAACTGAAGAACTGTCAGAAACAGTCCCAGTGAAGCTCACCTGCATGCTCGTCGTCCTCATCAGGGTCTTGACCTTCAATGGTCACTGTCACGCTGGAAAAATGTGCTTTTTACGGTTTAAACTGTACTGGGCAGATGGCAGACGGTTTGCTGACGTCAACGTTGTGAACAGAATGCCCTATGGTGGTGGTGGGGTTATGGTATGGGCTACGAACAATGAAAACAATTGCATTTTATTGATGGCAATTTGAATGCACAGAGATACCGTGACGACATCCCGAGGCCTATTTTCATCCCATTCATCCGCCACCTCATGTTTCAGCATGATGATGCATGGCCCATTTTTGCAAGGATCTATACATAATTCCTGTAGGCTGAAAATGTCCCAGTTCTTCAATTGCCTGCATACTCACCAGACATGTCACCCATTGAGCATGTTTGGGATGCTCTGGATCTACGTGTACTACAGCATGTTCCAGTTCCCGACAATATCCAGCAACTTTGCACAGCCATTGAAGAGGATTGGAACAACATTCCACTGGTCACAGTCAACAGCCTGATCAACTCTATGCGAAGGAGATGTGTCGCGCTGCATGAGGAAAATGGGGGTCACACCAGATACTGACTGATTTTCTGTTCCCCGACCCTTCCTTTTTTCAAGGCATCTGTGACCAACAGATGCATATCTGTATTCCCAGTCATGTAAAATCCATGGATTAGGAATGAATTGATTTCAATTGACTGATT
Organism: Oncorhynchus tshawytscha; assembly: GCF_018296145.1. Taxonomy (NCBI): domain Eukaryota; kingdom Metazoa; phylum Chordata; class Actinopteri; order Salmoniformes; family Salmonidae; genus Oncorhynchus; species Oncorhynchus tshawytscha. Next base: position 41,012,526 of record NC_056431.1, read on the forward strand.
TCCTTATATGAACCGTAACTCTGTAAAATGCTGTATGTATTTGTCATGTTTAGATGCACATTTTTGCCAATTCACGAATACCAGTTCACTAACAGTTCTTAGCTACTTTTATTATTGCATATTTAACCCATTAGATTGACTGTTAATGTGCTCTTCCAGTCTCAGGCTCTCCCGTGGCTGGCCTGAGCTGGGTTAAAGATGGCTTCCCTTTGAGACCCAGAGCAGGGCTGAGCTTCCAGCAGGACGGCAACACTCACATCCTCACTGTGGACAACGTCCAGAAAAGGGACAGTGGGACGTACGGATGCACCCTGACTACTAGCACTGGGAAGGTGTCCTCGACTTGGAATCTCACGGTCAAGAGTAAGTACTTAGTTTGGGTCCCAAATGGCACCCGATTTAAAAAATAAAAGAAATGTATCCAGCATTTCAGAATCCTGGTCCTGGGGAACCCAAGAGGTGCAACATTTTTTATTTTTGCCCTAGCACCACACATCTGATTTTAAAATGATCAAAGCTTGATGAGCAGTTGATTTATTTTAAATCAGGTGTGTGGTGCTAGGGAAGTCACTAAAATGTGCCTCCCTTTGAGTCCCTGGGACCCGTAGGGCTCTGGTCAAAAAGTGTTTACCATACACACTGTGGCAGGAACTAAAGGAGAACGGGAGAGCAGCATTGTTGGTTTTAATAGTGTGAACTAAGGCCCTTGTTGTGCAGGATATTTATCGCGTCATCCTTTTCATCTGACAGGTCTATGGTTGAAGGTACAGTAGTTTAGACGTAAATGGTCTCCGCAGTCTCCAGCTCTGCCTTTTGGGTAAATAAGCGTCTAATTCATTTCCCCTGCCTGTCTTAATCAAAACACGATAATGATGAAGGCAGGATAAACTGAGGTGAGCACATCGACCGTTTAGTCCATTCCTCAGCGGCAATGCCGATTTTGGGCTGAGTTCAACTAAAATGAGACACTGTTGCTATTGGACCGGTCCTTATAAGCTGTCTGCGGTCTTTAACCAAATAACAGTTGGTTGTTTATTGAATGATAGTCCAAGTGAAACTGTTTTGATATCTGGTTGGTGGTTTTGTTTGGACTAAACGTACTGGCACCAGTCTACGGTGATTTAATTTAGGGAGAGTCCAGAATTTATCGCTTTTATTTTCCATAATATAGAGCCGTGTCGGACTCTATGCATATTCAGGTTATTGTGCTTGAGATAAGCAGTCTTTTTGTTGGGAGTGTGTGTCCTCCCAGACATGACTGCCACAATTCTTGTCCACCTATGCCCTCTACTGGAGAGAAGGAAAGATTGCATCTGGTCATACACCCAGTTTGCTGATACCGCAGTCGGTTGTCCCAAGTCCGGGTAGGTATTGTTTGCGGCAGGTACTTTAGGCCAAACACTGGGGTAAAGTCTTATGGTGGAAATGGGCCGTTAGACTGACCAGTACCACGCATTTCAAATGTAAGGCCCCAATGTAATACATTTAGGTCGTATTCTTAATACTCTGTGTACTCCCTCCCCTGCAGACCCACGGCTGGAGGGCAAGCCCCCTGCGTTCAGCACTGTCCTGAAGGGATGTTCAGTGAGTGAGGGCCAGGACTTCCTTCTGCAGTGTTCAGTGGAGGGGGAGCCTCTACCGAACATCTCCTGGCTCCTAAACGGTGAGAGAGCCCATCATTAAAAATGTTTTACATTTGACTTAAGAAATAGGTGCCATGCTCAAGGGCACAACGGACAGATTTTTCACCTAATCGGCTCAGGGATTCAAACCAGCAATCTTTCGGTTACTGGCCCAACGCTCTTAAACCGGTAGGCTACCTGCCACCCTGCATCTCCCCCTGCAGTAACTAAGGATGCAAAGTTCCAGTAACTTTCCCATAATTTCCAACTGGAATTTCTGGGAAACCTGGGAATTTGGCAAAAATTACCGTAAATGTGCAACCCTAGCAGTAGCAGTCACCATTGTCTGCTAGTTACCGTATATCCATTATACCCACAAGAGGGGGGTGATAATCCTGTTTTTCAATGCTTTGCATCTCATTGGACGGACAGACGAAAATCCCTTCCACTCCTATGAAAAGTGAAGGATGAAGGGAGAAGTGGTAGGAATAACAAAAAGTCCCTGTACTCAGAACCCTCTTGAATAGATCAGCTAGGTAGGTGGGGGGTGTAATTTATTACATGCGTTCCCGAATGGCACCCTATTCCCTATATAGTGCACTATGGCCCTGGTCAAAAGTAGTGCACTATAAAGGTAATAGGGTGCCCTTTGGGACACCGCCATAGTAAGTCTGCTACTGCTTTCCCTCTCAGCATGAGGCCGGCCCATCACAGGACCACCGTTTCACAGGTCTGGCTGCTCTGCTGCTGAAGGCTCATGTGTCTCTGTAATATGTCAGATCCCACACAGAGAATGTTGATCTTTTTCATCTTTAACTGCTCTACGTAGAGAATGTCGGAGGAAACCCCTTGAATGGGCAATTTTGAAGGTCATAACTCCAAAATGGATTAATGCTATACGGGAGCCTTGGGACGTCCATGTCTCATTGGAGTTGACGTTTGAATTGGTTAAGGTTAGGGTAAGAGTAGGGGTTAGGGTTTAGCCTTGGGAGTATGGACGTCCTAAGGGTACCCAATATCACTAACCAAAATGAAAGCTTGGCATGACAATTGATCTAGCAGAATTCCAACTGAACATATAATTTTTTTTATTGTAGCTAGGTCATGTTTATCCTTCCATATTTAATGAAGATGGATCACAATTTATTAGTTAGACAAAATCAATCTATCACCTGAGCCTAACTTGGCTCACAACATAGGGCTACAGTTCTTAACTGTAACTTTCATTTCTAGTCAAAAGTTCAGCTCCTGAACTTGTTTATGAAGTGTCTTGGCCAATGTAATTGTTTGTGTTTTGTTTTACTTCGGTGGCCAAATGTGTTTGAGTTGAATTATCCTCGTTAGAAAACACAGCTGAAAAGTATTAAAGGTCCAATGCAGCCGTTTTAATCTAAATATCAAATCATTTCTGGGTAACAATTAAGTACCTTACAGTACTTAATTGTAAAAAAATATATAAAAATAGCTTCTTAGCAAAGAGCAATCAAGCAAGAAATTTTCTTTCTCAAGCAAGAAATTTGCTAGGACTGTCTGGGAGTGGGCTGAGTGGGGAGGGGAAAATTGAAAACTAGCTGTTATTGGCAGAGCGGTTTGGCACTTTCTTTCTTATTGGTTTATTAACTAATTTACCATGTAGTGACGTCACCAGGCAGACCAAAGCTCCATCTCAGCAAAACAAGATGACATTTCAGGCGGTCTTTTCAAACCGCTCTTACAGTACACTAGAAATGCATTATCATTATTTTCACAACTCCACAGTATTATTTCAACCTCATAGTGCTGAAATATAAAACATATGAAAATCACATTTTGTCTGCACTGGGCCTTTAAGAGGCATCTTTAAAATAGAGATTTAATCTTTAAACTCAAATAGAATTTACTTGTTGCTGATTTTAGCGAAGGATCTAACATAGTGTGTGTCCCAAATGGCACCCTATTCCCTTCGTAGTATACTACTTTTTGACCAGACCCCCATGGGTCCTGGTCAAAAGTAGTGCACTATATAGAGAGTAGGGTGTCACTTGGGACGTAGCCATAGTTTCCACAAGGCCACTTCTCTTAGTGCTCCAGGTCTGAGCTGTACGGGAACTGTTGATGTTATACTCTGGTCTCTTGAAGACGGATGGACAGTTAATGGCATCACACTTATCTCAGGGAAGAGAAATAGTCCCCGCTCCCAGCAGGGATCCCAGCACCGACCGATTCGCAGCCCTCTGTTCTTTCCGCTGGAAAATACACCCACAGCCATTAAACAAATATGAGGCCTAGGAACCATATAAAGGAAAAACATGCATCGCTGCCTCCTGAAACCTCTTCTGAAATATTACACACAGCTAGACTTGGCAAGTGTTTGTGCTCCAAAAGCAGACATCTGAGACTCTCTCTCTTTCCAAACTCTGACCTGTGCCGGCCGATTTATGAAATGCCTACCACAAGGACAAAAAAAGGCTCCCCTGGATTTCAAAGTGATTGCCTTTCTTGGGATTGGGTGGTCCAGCACCGGGAGGGAGCAAGAGCCGTTTATATAGCGGTGGTGCATAAATATGGCATATTGTACATTCCTCTCTGTTACTCTCTTTTTGTGTCGTCATTAGCACAGTATACATGATCTCAATTTGAGCTCCAAAATTTGTAAAACTCCAAAATGTGATTGTGCCGATTTATTTACTGGTGCATTGAATCATGTTGTGCGCTGTAGTTACAAAACTTTCTCCACAATTTCGTGGTATCCAATTGGTAGTTATGTTCCTGTCCCATCGCTGCAACTCCCGTACGGACTCGGGAGAGGCGAAGGTCGAGAGCCGTGCGTCCCCCGAAACACAACCCAACCAAGCCTCACTGCTTCTTGAGACGACGACCCATTTAACCCGGCAGCCAGCTGCACCAATGTGTCGAAGGAAACGCCATACACCTGGTGACCGTGTCAGCGTGCATTTGCGCCCGGCCCACCACAGGAGTCGCTAGTGGACGCTGGGACAGATACATCCCTGCCGGCTAAACTCTCCCTCAACCCGGACGACCCTGGGTCAATTGTGCGCCTTCCAATTGGTTTCCAGGTCGCGGCCGGCTGCGACAGAGCCTGGACCCGAACAAGGTTCTCTAGTGGCAAAGCAAGCACTGCGATGCAGTGCCTTAAAACACTGCGCCACTCGGGAGACCCATCCAGGATCAATTTAACACAGAGCTAGCTAGCAGCCTGTCTGTGTAAACTCAGGCCTGCAGGGAAACACACATCCGATCAGTTACAAGGTTGTTGTTGTTTTTTACATTTGTGTAGTCTTTTTCTGCCACCACACATTTATTTGTTCATGAGCGATTCCACAGCAAACATTTTCTTTGTTCAATATGAATGAATTAATATTAGTCTCTTGCTTAATTTCTAATAATCTTTCTTCAATCATCTCTCTCCATGTAATACTGCTCTCCTTAACTTCTACACTTTTAGTGTAAGAGGTTTTTTTTTTTTTTTTTTTTTTTTTTGCTGTGTGTGGACTGGGTTTAGGTGTTTCCTCCTTGAGTGTGACGCATGTTCCTTCCCCCACTCCCCCTCCAGACAAGCCAGTGCCGCATGCCCACTCTGCCTTTGAGAATGGCCTGACCCAACTCACTGTCCAGGGTGCACTGCCAGAGGACGAAGGCCAGTACGCGTGTGTTGCTGAGAACAGCCATGGGAGAGCAGTGTGCACTTCCAGAGTCATCGTCAAAGGTGGGCTTGGGAGCCTCTACATTGGCCGTATGTATCAAGCTTCTCAGAGTGGGTTCAGCTCCTCCCTGTCCATATGCTGTTCATTAAGATCCAAATGTTATAACTGATCATAGATCATGACCCGTACTCTGAGACACTAGGTACATACAATACACATTACACTGAGAGTACAAAACATTAGGAACACCTTCCTAATATTGAGTTGCACCCCCTGTTACCCTCAGAAGAGCCTCAATTCATCGGGGCATGAACTTTACAAGGTGTCGAAAGCATTCCATAGGGATGCTGGCCCATGTTGACTCCGATGCTTCCCACAGTTGTGTCAAGTTGACTGGATGTCCTTTGATTGGTGGACCATTCTTGATACACACGGGAAACAGTTGAGTGTGAAAAGCAGCGTTGCAGTTCTTGACACACTCACACTCATAGACACTTAAATTGTTTGTCTTGCTCATTCACCCTCTGAATGGCACACATACACAATCATGTCTCAAGGCTTCAAAATCCTTCTTTAACCTGTCTCCTCGCCTTCATCTACACTGATTTGAAGTGGATTTAACAAGTGACTTTCACCTGGTCACTCTTTATGTCATGGAAAGAGCAGGTGTTCCTAATGTTTTGTACACTCAGTGTACACCACAATGGCTTTGGAAATATTTTTTTAGGACAAGGGAAAAGTCTGCTTTACTAAAATGATGGTCATGTAGGGGAATGCCGAATTAATATTTCAAGTTATTAAAAGAAAATGTACATTTTTGAACATCTGAACACACATGCATGTTATACTGACAAATTCTTTAAACATGCTATATATATATATAGAAACATCTCCGGTAAAATATAAATCTATACAGTACCAGTCAAAATTTGACAGACTCATTCAAGTTTTTTTTTTTACTGTTTTCTACATTGTAGAATAGTAGTGAAGACATCAAAACTATGCCATAACACATATGGAATCATGTAGTAACCAACAAAGTGTTAAACAAATCAAAATATATTTTATATTTGAGATTCTTCAAAGTAGCCACCCTTTGCCTTGACAGCTTTGCACACTCTTGGCATTCTCTCAACCAGCTTCATGAGGTAGTCACCTGGAATTCACCATTTCAATTAACCGGTGTGCCTTGTTAAAAGTTCATTTGTGGCATTTCTTTCCTTTTTAGTGCATTTGAGCCGATCGGTAGGGGTGGTATACAGAAGATAGCAATATTTGGTAAAATTCGTATTATGCCAAGAACAGCTCAAATAAGCAAAGGGAAACAACAGTCCATCATTACTTTAATGCATGAAGGTCAGTCAATCCGGAAAATGTCAAGAACTTTGAAAGCTTATTCAAGTGCAGTCGCATAAACCATCAAGTGCTATGATGAAACTGGCTCTCATGAGGACTGCCACAGGAAAGGAAGACCCAGAGGTATCTCTGCTTCAGGGGATAAGTTCATTAGTTCCTAGCCTCAGAAATCAGCAATTAACTGCACCTCAGATTGCAGCCCAAATAAATGCTTCACAGAGTTCAAGTAACAAACACATCTCAACATCAACTGTTTAGAGGAATCAGGCCTTCATGGTTGAATTGCTGAAAAGAAACCACTACTAAAGGACACCAATAAGAAGAATATACTTGCTTGGGCCAAGAAACACGAGCAATGGACATTAGACTGGTGGAAATCTGTACTTTTGGACTGATAAATCCAAATGTGAGATTTTTCCGTTCCAACCACCGTGTCTTAGTCAGATGCAGAGTAGGTGAACGGATGATCTCCGCATGTGTAGTTCCCACCGTGTAGCATGGAGGAGGAGGTGTGATGGTGTAGGTGTGTGTTGCTCGTGACAATGTCTGTGTTTTATTTAGAATTCAAGGCACACTTAACCAGCGTGGCTACCACAGCATTCTGCAGCTATTCGCCATCCCATCTGGTTTGAGCTTAGTGGGACTATAATTTGTTTTTCAGCAAGACAATGACCCAAAACACACCTCCAGGATGTTTAAGGGCTATTTGACCAAGAAGGAGAGGGATGGAGTGTTGCATCAGATGACCTGCCCTCCACAATCCCCCGACCTCAACCCAATTGAGATAGTTTGGGATGGTGAGTTGGACCGCAGAGTGAAGGAAAAGCAGACAACTCCCTCACTCCTCTTCTTCAAGACTGTTTGAAAAGCATTCCAGATGAAGCTGGTTGAGAGAATGCCAAGCGTGTGCAAAGCTGTCAAAGCAAAGAATCTCAAGTCTAAAATGTATTTTGATTTGTTTAACACCTTTTTTGGTTACTACATGACTCCATATGTGTTATTTCATAGTTTAGATGTTTTCAATATTATTCTACAATGTAGAAAATAGTAACAATAAAGAGAAACCCTTGAATGAGTAGGTGTGTCCAAACTTTTGACTGGTACTGTACATAAAATGTGTCTCATACTATCAGGCTATTTTAAGTCTTAGCAATCTTTTGGCTTTATTGAGAATGTGCTCAATCCATGATGGGAAATATGCTTCTCTTCTCAGAAGAATGAGCATTTGACTGTTTACTAAAGCCCTGAAATGTCTATATTGAGAGTACTTTGAGCCCTTTGATAAGCAACGCTGCTGCTCTAAGAGAATATCTATTTTAGGGCTCTGATGTTGCATTTAAGGAAACATCTGCTCTCTCTGTTCCAGCATGCATCTTGTCTACATCCCAAACGGCACCACATTCCCTATATAGTCCACTACTTTTTTTTCTTTTTTTACCATGGCCCTGGTCAAAAGTAGTGTACTGTGTAGGGAATAGGGTGCCATTTGGGACAGAAACCTTGTCTTTCAGCGCACACAGGGCTTCATGGCAGAGGTTCAGCTTTTTAAAATGTGAAATGCCATCATTTTCCCACACATGCACCGTGAGTTCAGCATGCAGCACAAGAGAGAGAGAGAAATACAGCTTGTTTGACTTGCTAGCACACCAACCATCTTGGTCATGCATTAAGAACTAATGCCACTCATTCATTTTTAGTAGCAAAAGAGTGCTAGAGCAGTGAGAGAGTATAACTTTAAGGACACCCACAATCCAATCTTTTTGGAATCTGTTTGGAAGCACTTTCTATGAAGTCCTTTATAATGCATTATAATACACTTATGTTTAACAGTAATGACACTGACTGTAAGATTCCATAGTGATCTCGATCTACAGGTTAACCTTCACTTCAATCTGATTTAAGAGTCTTCTTTCTAAGCCCTGATTTAAAGATGCAACACTTCATGCAGATGGGCTAGCTGCAAGCCAAGTGGCCGTTGATTCGCTTGGCAAGTTGGCATCACACTGAATCTGTGAGAACAAGTAGATGAGTGGATTGGTGCCCATTTATATGATGCCAGTCTAAGAGGTAGGGTGAGTCTGCTATGTTCAACACAGCTAAGATATTGTTGAAGAACAGCCATGGCATTGTTAGCTGTAAGTTAAGATCATCATACTGTACATATACCTACAGTATATGACAGCGGAGGCTGCTGAAGGGAGGACGGCTCATAATAATGGCCGGAATGGAGTGAATGGAATGGTATGAAACAGATGGTTTTCTTGGGTTAGTTACCATTCCATTACGCTCCATCCCAGCCATTACTCTGAGCCGCCCTCCCCTCAGCAGCCTCCAATGATATATGAATACTGTAAGGTGTGATGGTTTCTTTTTACTATTGAAATGCCTTTGGGAAATGCAAAATGTTTATATTGACTGTTGAGTATTGCATGCCTTAGGATTGGTAGAGGGGCTAGAGGATGTCCCACGCAGTTAGGCTCCCTGCATTATTATTAACTTTTGTTTAAAGTCGGGCCCTTGTGTAAACTGTTATGAGGGCTCCTCAGATTACTGTCGGTCCCAAATGGCACCATATTCCCACTACTTTTGACCAGGGCTGACGAAAGCTCCCATAAGCCCAGGTGAAAAGTTAGTATAGTATAAAGGGAATAGGGTGCCATTTGGGACGCAGCCTGAGGCAGCAGTGAAACGGGGCTTTTTAAGCAGTAGTGCTGATGGAAACATGCTGGAGATGCCTTGGATCTCCCTCTGGCATGCTGGGTATGTATACAGACAGTGGGCTGTGTTTATGACCAGCCCTGTCTTGTAGGGTCCTGACGTCCACAAGGTTAGGGCCACTAGATTTATGAACCTGGGGAAGGGGTTGACTCTACGTAGAACCAAACGCCATACATGGTGCGTATGAATCAAGGAGCGAGGGCCAAAAAGGTCCTCGCTCTCTCTCTCTCAGGAAGCCCTCCGTAATAGAGAAGTCCCTCGTGGAAATGTGCCTGTTTCGCTCAGAACAGCTTGTCCTCTTGCTCCCTCTGTCCCTTTTTTATTTTGATATATGATTTCTTTCTATATAACTATTGTGATAATGCATGTTTTTATCATTAGATTCAACTTAGCTTTTTACCCCATTATGACTAAAGTATAATTGATGAGTCAAGTAATTTGATTTTGACTCTTAAAGACCTTGGCAAGAGCATCGCCCTTTTCCCTCATGTCCTATGGTCATCTTTAATGAGATTATCCAAGTGTTTGCTTTTTCAGGACATGTACCTCACTAGTTTGCCAATAACATCACATCATCAGTCATTTGGAGTGTCCAGATCGTCGCTGTGGTGTTTAGAGCACGGGTCTAAAGGGTGATCGAGCTGGAATTGAAGTACTGTAACGTGTCCGATCAAAAGTAGTGCACTGTATAGGGGTTAGGGTGCCTTTTGGGACGCACACCTGGTAACGTTCAGGACATATCTCGTATTCATCCCAAATGGCACCCTATTCCTTATTTTGTATATTACTTTTGACCAGGGCTCTGTTCACAAAGAGTGCACTAAATAGGGAAAATGGTGCCATTTGGGATGCAGAATAGCATTGCGTTGTGCTCTGGAAACTTCTCCAGATGGCAAGTCTGTAGTTATGGATGAAATTCTACTCCCGACTTCTGAGGATGACAAAATGTCAGAGTAGGAGGAATTCTATCGTAATAATGATTCATTCTGACTCCATAATCATGTGTATAAAATGCATACGGCCCTGTGCGTCTCTGACGGGTCTAGCAAGATAGCTAATCGTTGCATCACCAGACTCTAATGTGTCTATCTTGTACCATAATGGAATTAACAATGTTCGGATACTTATAAGCTGTTTCTAGCGATCTAAGTTCTCACATTATTTGAGTCACGTTTAGAGCAGAGTTGTCAAGGTGGAACCCAAGTGTACAATGTGTAGTATAATTACAGTACCAGTCAAAAATTGACACCTACTCATTCCATTTTTTTTTTAAATGTTTTTGTTGCTAGTTTCTACATTGTAGAATAATAGTGACAGCATCAAAACTATGAAATAACACATGGAATCATGTAGTAACCAAAAAATTGTTAAACAAATCAAAATACATTTTAGATTCTTCAAAGTAGCCACCCTTTGCCTTGACAGCTTTGCACACTTGTGGCATTCTCTCAACCTGCATCATGAGGTAGTCACCTGGAATGCATTACAATCAATAGGTGTGCCTTGTTTTAAAGCATTTATTTCCTTAATACGTTTGAGCAAACCAATTTTTTTGTGACAAGGTAGGGGTGGTAGCCCTATTTGGTAAAAGACCAAGTCCATATTATGGCAAAGAGAAATGACAGTCCATCATTACTTTTAAGACATGAAGGTCAGTCAATCCAGAAAATGTCAAGAACTTTCAAAGTTTCTTCAATTGCAGTCGCAAACACCATTGAGCACTATGATGAAACTGGCTCGCATGAGGACCGCCACAGGAAGGGAAGACTCAGTTACCTCTGCTGCAGAGGATAAGTTCATTAGAGTTAACTGCACCTCAGATTGCAGCCCAAATAAATGCTTCACAGAGTTCAAGAAACGGACATATCGCAACATCAACTGTTCAGTGGAGACTGCGAGAATCAGGCCAATGGACATTAAACCCGTGGAAATCTGTCCTTTGATTTGATGAGTCCAAATTTGAGATTTTTGGTTCTTTGTCTTTGTGACGCAGAGTAGGTGAACGGATGATCTCCACATGTGTGGTTCCCACCGTGAAGCATGGAGGAGGAGGAGGTGTGATGGTGTGTAAGGGCTATTTGACCGAGGAGTGTGATGGAGTGCTGCATCAGATAACCTGGCCTCCACAATCACCAGATCGCAACCAAGTGAGATGGTTTGGGATGAATTGGACCGCAGAGTGAAGAAAAAGCAGCCAACAAGTGCTTAGCATATGTGGGAAGTCATTCAAGACTGTTGGAAAAACAGTCTTCATGAAGCAGGTTGAGAGAATGCCAAGAGTGTGTAAAGCTGTCAAGGCAAAGGGTGGCTACTTTGAAGAATCTCAAATTTACTATATATTTAGATTTTTCGTAACACTTTTTGGGGTTTACTACATGATTCCATATGTGTTATTTCATAGTTTTGATGTCTTCACTGTTATTCTACAATGTAGAAAATATATGTATATATTTTTAATGAATGAATAGGTGTTGCCAAACTTTTGACTGGTACTGTATATTTATCATTAGTCCAGAACAACAAAACAAAGAATATTACTCTGAAGTACAAGGACTGCAGTATGAAGCCAATTTAAAAGTGATAAAGATGCATTACAAGTATGCAATAAGAATATAATTAGAAAATGTGTACATACCATACATTTTTCTACAATGTAGAAAATTGTCTGTCTAATAACATAGCATACACACCACACTATGGCATAGGCCTACAAAGTATAGCCAGGAAATTTGCAATAGAAGTTCTCAATGAATGAAGAAACCCATTTCAATTGCCTCCATCGATTAATTAGCATCACTCTGCTGGCCAACAAACAAACCGCATAAACCGTCCGGAAACCAGTTTAGTTCAGCAATTCTGTAAAGATAAATCCTTAACTTGCAGCTCTTCAGAGCTACTGAAGGGATCCAAACATGACCATTTAATTTAATCAGTCGTCATGCCTTTGAGTGTGCCAGTATCCTTGGACCTCCGTGGCAATGTCCGGCCCCAGAGGAAGCCACTGGCGAAGGTGTGCTTCACTCCTGTGATGCGTATAAATATGGTCATCTATCCGGACAGTGCCATAAATCGTGATCAAATCATCACGCTGTGCCTTGGCGCCGACGTGTCTTCATCACCGCTTTTATCATCGGTCAACCTCTAATTTTTCAACGACAAGTCCATATGAGGATCAGCTGTACACTTGTAACGTTCTGCTCCAGAGCCTCTGAAAGTTTTCAGACTATACGCTTGGCTGCCAATGTCATTGAGAACACAGGTTTTCCACATTCTTTGGCATGGTTTCTTCAGTACTGTAGTTTTCAGATGTCCTGGCTGCAGTAGATTGCCAGACAGCTGAGTAATTGATGTAGGAGAGCTCTTGGCCCGGAGGTTCATCTTCATCTGAACGAGCGGAGACACCCAAGCGATGCACAGGGCTCCCAAATCAAAATCAAATGTTATTGGTCACATATACACATGGTTAGCAGATGTTATTGTGAGTGTAGCGAAATGCTTATGCCTATACTTCTAGATCCGACAGTGCAGCAGTATCTAACAGGCAATATCTAACAATTCCACAACACAACCTAATACACACAATCTAGTAAAGGAATGGGATGAGAATATATAAGTATTAAATATATGGATGAGCAGTGACAGTGGCGAAGATGCAATAGATAGTTAAGGATACAGTATATACATATGAGATGAGTAATGCGAGATATGTAAACATTCTTAGTGGCATTACCCCATAGGGTTCAGGTCAGAAGTATTGCACTATGTACAGGAAATGGGGTGCCATTTGGGAAGTACTATAAGAAATCTACTCCAGCCTTAATATACAGTGCATTCGGAAAGTATGGGGAGCGTCGCTGCACAGCTATTTTCAGGTCTCTCCGGAGATGTTTGATCGGGTTCAAGTCCGGGCTCTGGTTGGGCCACTCAAGGACATTCAGAAAAGTGTCCCAAAGCCACTCCTGCGTTGTCTTGGCTTAGGGTCATTGTCCTGTTGGAAGGTGAACCTTCGCCTCAGTCTGCACTCTGGAGCAGGTTTTTATCAAGGATCTCTCTGTACTTTGCTCAGTTCATCTTTCCCTTGATCCTGACTAGTCTCCTAGTCCCTGCCGCTGAAAAACATCCCCCACAGCATGATGTTGCCACCACCATGCTTAACCGTAGGGATGGTGCCATATTTCCTCCAGACATGACGCTTGGTATTCAGGCCATGGAGTTCAATCTTGGTTTCATCAGACCAGAGAATCTTGTTTCTCATGGTCAGAGTCCTTTAGGTACCTTTTGGCAAACTCCAAGTGGGTTGTCGTGTCTTTTACTGGGGAGTGGCTTCTGTCTGGCCACTCTACCATAACGGTCTGATTGGTGGAGTGCTGGAGAGATGGTTGTCCTTCTGGAAGGTTCTCCCTAACCAAGGCTCTTCTCCCCCGATTGCTCTGTTTGGCCTGGCGGCCAGCTCTAGGAAGAGTCTTGGTGGTTCCAAACTACTTCCATTTCAGAATAATGGAGGCCACGGTGTTCTTGGAGACCTTCAAATCTGCAGAAATGTTTTGGTACACTTCCCCCAGATCTGTGCCTCAACACAATCCTTTCTCGGAGCTCTACGGACAATTCCTTCGACCTCATGGCTTGCTGTTTGCTCTAACATGCAGTCAACTGTGGGATCTTATATAGACAGGTGTGTGCCTTTCCAAATCATGTCCAATCAATTGAATTTACCACAGGTTGACTCCAATCAAGTTGTAGAAACATCAAGGATGATCAATGGAAACAGAATGCACCTGAGCTCAATCTCGAGTCTCATGGCAAAGCGTCTGAATAGTTATGTAAATAAGGTCTGTTTTTATTTTTAATACATTTGCAAAAAATTCTGAACCTGTTTTTGTTGTCGTTATGGGGTGTTGTGTGTAAATTGAGGATTTTTATTTTATCCATTTTAGAATAAGGCTGTAATGTAACAAAATGTGGGAAAAGTGAAGGGGTCTGAATACTTTCCGAATGCACTGTATAGTATTCCAAGACTCCATCTAGAATAACTATTGATTTACATGACAAACAGTCCATTGGGGGAATGCTGCTGAATCTCAAGTTGGTTGTCTTGGCTTAGTGTGCTGCTTAGTAAATGACTCATGTTCTTAAAGTAACCCTGCTAATGTTGTCGTTACATTTCAGCGAAGAACATTTTCAAGAGGACGGACCCTCCAAATGCAGTTGACACCAAGAAGCCGTCGAAGCCGTCTGCCCCTGTATTCCTACGTGGTCTGAAGGATCTGAAAGTCATGGACGGTAGCAAAGTCATCATGACCGTAGAGGTGACGGGTAAGAGAAGGCCTCGTCTCTCCTCCTCCTAGGTCATATTCTTTAGGTAGCAAATGAAAGAAAACAGACTACCTAGACTAGTCCAATAAAAACACGTTTTTATATTCCGTTGAAAAGCATTTCAATGACTGTGTGCCACAATGAATACATACAACCCTGGTCGGTGTCTTGTGTTGGCACTTATTCCTATTAATCAGACTGGAAAACTCATATATTTTGCTATTGTTTTCAGTGTTTTTAGCAACTCTGTTTGCTTTAGACACTGGTATTTCCTGCTCAGCCCCCCAGAGATACGTTGTTTGGTTTTTGGTTGTTTTATGCATTTGCATTTCCTTCCAACATGTGACCTGAGGGGATGGGTAGCCTCTTGGAGTATTATCATTTCTTATTATATCATCTTCATCATCCCACTTCCTGTTTGTCTGAGAGGTTGTTCGCAGGAGTCGCAAGTAGTATGGTGTATGATTTAAGTTATTATTCTAGGCCTTTCATCATTTAATGTAAATAGTGATGGAGCGGGATGGTCTCTCACTGTATTTTCTTATGGAGATTTATGATAACAGTAATCCACATGCAATGTATTCAATTATACCATGCATCATACCTGTGTGGAAAATGCATAATATTATGCAAGATAATTCTAAGTCACAGCATGTGTTATGTAACACAACCTGTCATAACAACATGTAACTATAGGGCACAATTGAAATGATTTAAATTACATATTGGTTTCCTTACTCAGTAAGCAGTCTGACAGAAATCCATGTTTTGGTTTTGTTTACCTGGCCACGTTCTTCAAATGCTAACTTTTTAGCATGTTTGTCCAAAAATCAACTTATTATCCAAACAGTATGTTTTGTGTTTCATGTCCAAATGATCTTAAACTAGCTTTATTGAGCTAAACGTTACATGTCAGACACTTTTTAAGATGATTGGGGCATGAAGCAAGAAAAAATGTTAACTTCTGGAACAATGACTTACATTGGTCTTTGGACAATAATGCTAAAAAAGTAATTTGGAGACAGTGACCAGGTAGACAAAGCCAAACACAACCACGTCCAAACACAAGGTTTAATGTCAAATGTTGTGGTCGTAGGGAATCCTCATCCAGAGATTGTGTGGCTCCACAATGGGAAGGAGATCCACAAGTCAGAGGACTTCCACTTTGAGCGAAAGGGGAGCCAATGCAGTCTGTTCATCCAGGAAGTCTTCCCTGAGGACACTGGGAAGTACACCTGTGAGGTGTGGAACGAAGTGGGAGAGGTTCGCACCGAGGCCTCGCTCACTGTGCAAGGTAGGCTAGTAGCCTAGAAAACTCCACCTAAGCTAGCTCAGTATCTCTGATGAAATATCTTTAGTAGGATGTAGTTTATGCCTAGGGTCATTTTCCTCAGGTTTTCCAGATATCCTGATTTTTTTATTTTTTGAATATTCCTGGAATCAGAGAATCCGGAATAAGTTGGAAATCAGTGAATCTTCCAACCAGGATTTTATGGAAAAAAGTTACAGGAAATTCACAACCCTAGTCATGCCATAATGTTGTTTCTGTCTTCCAGAGCCCCAGGACGGGGTGCAGCCCTGGTTCATCACTAAGCCCAAGTCCACCACTGCCTCCTTGGGCCAGAATGTCCTGCTGTCCTGTGCCATTGCTGGGGACCCCTTCCCCCAGTGGAGCTGGATGAAGCAGGGCCAGGTGGTGACCACTGGGCTGGACTATGAGATTCTGCAGAAAGAGGATGTGGTGTCCCTGCTCATCAGGCGAGTCCGGTCCCACCACGCCGGGGACTACGAGATCAGCCTGAGGTAGGCATTTGAGACGCGCTGGACTCCTTACACAGTAGATGACTCACTTCTGTAGTGTCGGGAGAAGGGGCTGTTTATGTTGGAACACACTAACACTGCCATTTACAATATACTATACGGTAGTGGTTTTGAAGCTGGGGGTCCCGACCTCCCGGGAGGTCGAGAGAAGGTTTTGGGAAACTGAATGGGGGACAATATTTTGTTTCCAAACATATTTTAATAAGCTGAATATACCATTGGTATTTTATATGTAGACCTTTGCCTATTCAATCTGGTTAGCAACATAGGCCAACAAATATTGGACCAAATTCTTCTTTAAAAAACATCTCTGTGATTCAGAACCAAAACGTTGCGCGTCTTGACTGTTGATCATGACCAAAGATCAGTCATCGGCATTGGCACGCAAAGGCGGGCACACACTTCCAGATTAGTGACCAGAAAGCACTTGTGTACGTTACTGGCTGTATGTATAAATATAGCTGTAACATCACACTGCCTTCAATACCTGTGGCTGATGATGTAACATTCTGGCTAATTTATTACGATATTTGTGAGGAAGGCAACAGCTACGGACAGACCATGCTATTCATCCGATCAAATCAAATTGTGTTAGTCACATGCGCCGAATACAACAGGTGTAGTAGACCTTACAGTGAAAAGCTTACTTACGGGCCCCTAACCAACAATGCAGTTAAAAAAAAAATAATGGATAAGAATAACAAGTAATTAAAGAGCAGCAGTAAAATAACAATAGTGAGACTATGTACAGGGGGTACTGGTTAGTTGAGGTAATATCTACACGTAGGTAGTGTTATTAAAGTGGCTACGCATAGACGATAACCACAGAGAGTAGCAGCAGTGTAAAAGAGGGGGGGTGGCAAATGCCAATAGTCTGGGTAGCCATTTGATGAGGTGTTCAGGAGTCTTATGGCTTGGGGGTAGAAGCTGTTTAGAAGCCTCTTGGACCTACACTTGGCGCTCCAGTTCCGCTTGCGGTAGCAGAGAGAACAGTCTATGACTAGGGTGGCTGGTGACTTTGACCATTTTTTGGGCCTTCCTCTGACACCGCCTGGTATAGAGGTCCTGGATGGCAGGGAGCTTGGCCCCAGTGGTGTACTGGGCTGTTCGCACTACCCTCTAGTGCCTGGCAGTCGGAGGCCCGAGCAGTTGCCATACCAGGCAGGGATGCAACCGGTCAGGATGCTCTCGATGTTGCAGCTGGACTCCAGAGAAGTGACATGATATCCCTAGTTGATATTGGCTACTAACATGCATGACTTTCAGCTCAAAATGTTAAGTGTAAAATGTTGTTTATTTCTGTATCTTGTGTCTTGCAAATGTGTGCTGGTCAAACAGTTTGAGAACCACTGCTATAAGGTGCAACTACCACATGTCTGCCTCTGCCAAAGTTTAATTTTAAATCTATGTTTTGATTGGTTATTATAATACATTGATTAGTATGAGGGTTACGAATGTTGAAAAATTATGTTTTTAGGACAATCCAAGACCGGCATCACTGAGACACATCACTGAGCCTCTTCTTGATTTGGTCTTAAAAGCAAGGGCCAGTAGTTAAAACCTTCTCCCTCCCTAGTTTTCCATTCACCTTCTCATCCTCTCTCTTTTCTTCTAGGAACAAAGTGGGTGACTGCAGTTGTGTTGCCACTCTGTTGGTCAGTGAGGGTGCTGTGGTGTCCAGTGGAGAGCACCAAACGTATGTAGCTAGCTATCCTACTGCTTCACTGTCAGCCTGGACTATTTTTGCCTTCCCTTCTCTCCACTAACTCCCCCTCTCCAGACCCCGGTTTCAAATCAGCTTAATCCCTGAATATAACCAAATAAATTGTTTACAGTACCTTTTCCAGCTGTGCCATTGTTCAAAGCCAGGGGCTTGGGGGATGGGGCCCCGTTCAGGGTGCATGCCCTTATAAGGCTACTGAAGTCATCTCTGATGTAACATCAAGTTAAGTTGTGGTCCCCCCCCCCAATTAACCAGTGGATGTCGGGGCTTTTAAACAACCACTGTTTTTTTCCCTCCTCTCTCTGTGCTACTGCAGGCTTGAGCCTTGTCAGCGTGTGGGAGGAGTGGACGGGACAGTGCGAGGCAGAGGAGCACCGAGCAGCAGCACTAGCGCTAGCAGCAGCTCCATTCAGCAGCAGCAGGAGTCGGAGGAGCCCAGCGCAGCCCGAGGACTCCTGAAGAGGCGCGTGGAGACCAAGGAGCACCCAGAGGACCAGATCCGCCTGCAGGAGGCTGAGCAGCGCGACTTCCGCACGGTGCTGGGCAGGAAAGTCACCACCAAGAGCGTCTCCGAGGAGGACCTGAAGGAGATCACGGCGGAACAGATGGACTTCAGGAGCCAGCTCCAGCCCAGAGGGGTCAAGCCGAAGACCCTGTCTGAAGATGAGAGGAAGGTCAACGCTCCCGCACAGGTGGACTTCAGAGCCGTCCTGGGGAAGAAGGGGGGAGCCCCTAAACAAGGCGCCGCTCCTGCCGAAAAAGGAGAGCCTGCAGATTTTAGATCGGTTCTGGCCAACAAGAAGAAGCAGACGAGCTTGGAGAACAACGGGGAGAGCCCTGCTCCAGCAGCAGCTCTGGCACCAGCAGCAGCAACACCCAAAGCTCCTGCTTCTTCCCCTGACAAGAAAGAGAAGGAGAAGAACACTGTCAACTGTGTGGGTGGTGGGATTATTGATAAGAAGAATAACAACATTGGAAAGGAGCCAGTGTTCAGTCAGAAGCTGAGTGATGTGAGCGTGGTGGACGGGGCTCGACTGCGACTACAGTGCCAGGTGACCTGTGACCCCCCTGCTACCACTACCTGGACACTAGACGGGAAGGTCATCAAGCCGTCCAAGTTTATCAAGCTGTCCAACGAAGGTAAATGTGTGGCCTACTACTAAAACGACCATGTCTGCTTCCCAAATGGTACCCTATTCCCTTTTTATAGTCCAGAGCCCAAAAGTAGTGCACTACATAGGGCAGGGGTATTCAACTTGTACCCTACGAGGTCCGGAGCATGAATGGTTTTCTGATCTACCTGATAGTTAATTGCACCTAATGTAAATCATTCCCTGATTAGAGGGGAACAATGAAACATCGCTGAGGAACTGACTTCAAGGTTCCAGAGTTGAGTTTTAGGGACATGGGGACGAAGCTACCATTTGGGACGCATTCCATTTCATTAATGCCTTATTCATGTCTGTGGAGGCTTGGCTTCCAATATTAGAAAGTAGTGTGTCTATGACAGACAGAAAGACAGTGATATGACTGAGTTTTCCCTCCTTCACCAAAGTATTACAGGCATTTGATATGGGATATGATGGGAACAAGTCCCTTTACATAAGGAAGTCGATCAAATTGTATTTGTCACACGCACCGAATACAAGTGTAGACCTTACCGGGAAATGCTTACTTACAAGCCCTTAACCAACAATGCAGTTTTTAGAAAAATTTAAGAAAAATATTTACTAAATAAACTAAAGTAAAAGGGTAACAATAAAGGGTAACAATAGAGGGTAACAATAAAATAATAACGAGGCTATATATAGGGGTACCGGTACCGAGTCAATGTGCGGGGGTACAGGTTAGTCAAGGTAATTGAGGTGATGTGTAGGTAGGGGTAAAGTGACTATACATAGGTAATAAACCGTGAGTAGCAGCAGCTAATGCAAATAGTCCGGGTAGCCATTTGATGAGGTGTTCAGCAATCTTATGCCTTGGGGTTAGAAGCTGTTAAGAAGCCTTTTGGACCTAGACTTGGCGCTCCGGTACTGCTTTCCGTGCGGTAGCAGAGAGAACAGTCTGACTAGGGTGGCTGGATTCTTTGACAATTTTTCGGACCTTCCTCTGACACCGCCTGGTGTAGAGGGCCTGGATGGCAGGAAGCTTGCTTCAGTGATGTACTGGGCCGTACGCACTACCCTCTATAGCGCCTTGCTGTCGGAGGCCGAGCAGTTTTCCATGCCAGGCGGTGATGCAACCAGTCAGAATGCTCTCGATGGTGCAGCTGTAGAACTTTTTGTCATCGACGTTATCATAGCGCCGATATATTTTGTACTGGTTCCATGTAAAAAGCCCCTCTCATATACAACGTGGTGTAATAGAGTAATAATAGCCAATTCCCTTTTTCTGGGCTCTTGGGGGTCCCTCACACACACACACACACACACACACCATGTTCGTCCCAAATGGCACCCTATTCCCTTTTGACCAAGGCCCATAGGAAATAGGGTGTCATTTGGGATCAAATGGCACCCTATTCCCTAAATAGTGCACTACTTTTGACCAAGGCCCATAGGAAATAGGGTGTCATTTGGGATGCAGACATCCATCATTTCAGCTCTGTAATTTCAGTCAGCTTGATGTGCTGATGAGCTGTGGAGATTTCTCCCATTGCCTGAGACTCTGGCCTTCCTGCTCCCCTGTGTGTGTCCAGTTACAGTGCAACTGTATGGGGATAAGTTAGTCCATAGTTTGTCCTTGTGGTAGCAGAGGGTAAGGGTTGCTCTGGTCCCATGACAACAAGGAGATGCCTCTCTGTTAGTGAGAGCGCAGCCAAATGACGCCCTGGACCAGAGCTAGGGGTAGAGGCTATTTAACAAGATGATCAACACCACAGTAACATAAAAACGTGGCACCCTGCTCAACCCCCAGCTGTTATTTAATGTCAGAGATACAGCCCCAAATCCCAACTGTCACACAGCCATGTCTAGTAATGATACGATGGAATTATTACTTGGTGACCCTCCAGGTCACGTTTATTCTCATTTTAGTGTCACCGAAGGTCATGCTGAAGAATGCATAGCTTCAGGCTCTGAGACGGAGGTTTACATATCCCATTTACGTCCCACCATAACACATGAACTATGTTAGTATGTTCTCATGGAACCATAGGGTCGTAATGGAGGCCTCTCTGGCTATGGTTGTCTGTGTGTGTTTTGGGGCCGCTGTGTGTGTATTGTGGCCACTGTAGCTAAGGTCCCGTGTGTGTGTATCTTTGTTTTCCTGCAGGAGGCCAGTGCTCCCTGACCATCGACAAGGCCCTGCCCGAGGATGAGGGCCAGTACAAGTGTCGGGCAGAGAATTCTGCCGGTAAAGCTGAGTGTTCCTGCATGGTGCTGGTGGATGGTGAGTTGTTTCAGGCTGACGTGTCCCTCTGGCTGCTCCCCACTCCCATGAGTCCCCCTCAGCCTCACGGCCGCCCCGGCCTCGGCCCAGACACTTCCTGCAATTACAGCGGACAGATTAGCCTAGCTGGAGTCCCTGTTCCAGATTTCCACTGCATGTCCTCCTCCCCCCAGCACTCATTAACAGGCCTGGATAAAAACAATATCCAGGCACGCACAGTTCAATTCTAGTTTTGGATTCCTACGCAAATACAAATTAGTTTAACTTTCGCATACTTCCACTGTTGACGTCAGTGCAAAAATATGAGATACTGAAACGTTATTTAGCAAATATGATTCAGTCCACCTTAAATAGTCCAGAGCAGGGTTGCCAAATTCTGGGGACTTGCGATACATTCCCTGGTTTCCCTTATTCCCTCCTGATTCCGGGAAGCCTCCAACCAGGATTTCGGGAAAGCCAGCGAATTTATTGAAAGTTCCCAGAGAATCATTCCATTTCTAACATGAATGGTCCATTTGTATTAAGTACTTTAAGAGACAATGGTTAGCTGTTGTTGCTGATACATTAAGTAGAAATTCATATAGTTTATCAGATAGGGAAATAAGTAGCCAGTTTTTGGGGCCATGTTGTTTTTTCTCCCCTCTTCCATAGATCCTACAGACACAAACTCGACTGCAGCAGACAAGAAGATCAAGAAGCCATCCACCCCTACCTCAGAGAGTGAGTTTCCAAAATATGTGCTTCCTTATTTCCCAAAAAGGAGCCGCGTGGGATCTCTCTGTCTCCCACTGCTGCAGCCTGCCTTCCCCTCTCTCTCAGCGGGTTGGGGCTCTTTATAGCATGTGAACAAAACTAAGATATTCTTCTGACCCCAACCTCACTCATTAAATCTGGCCCAATCTCTTCTCTCTGTGTAGAGAACCAACATGAAAACTGTGATCAGTAAATCTGTATATATCTTTTCAGCCAAAGTGGTGTAAGTTAGATTTATGCTAATTGGTAAAGGTGTTGGGGAAGATTATGGAGAAGATGTTATTTTCTTATTGGTGTTATTGGTCTTAATCTTCTCAAGCTGGAGGAGTAGGTCGGAGTTCTATAGAGCGATGTGCTATACTGCACATTCTTTTCCATATGATTTAATGACGTAAGCATTAGCCTGTAAAGAATCCAGCAGTCGACCTTTACATAAAAGGCTTTGGATCAGGCACACTCAGGGCTGGGCATGAAGAATGTTCATTTATCCCTCCTGCCTCTAGCCTGGATGGTTCCTTCCAGGGGTCAGAGGCCACTATGACACCCCTCTCCTCTGTGATGTTTGACGGAGCTAATTGAGTGCTGTTTGTCTTTTAAGCCCGGGACACTCACTCGAACTTAAAACATGCCCAAGGAGAAAGGGAGAGGGGAGGGGAGAGAGGGACCTTTTGCATGGCTGCCCCGCTCACTCAACCTCCTCTCCCAAACTTCCATGTAAGGCTTTCGTCTGCCTGCTCCCTTAGCCCTCTCTTGACTCGCATGCTCTGGCCTCTTTTTCCTATACTCTGAGGTTCTGCAGAAAATCTGCCAGCTTCAGGGATACGCTTTTGTCCTGCTGGAATGTGGACTGACCCAAACAAGCTCTAAAACTAAGAGCTATGTGGTGAGCGTTTTTAATTTTTTTTAAACACGCATGAGGCAGAGACCGGACATGAGAGCCCCTGATGATTAAGTCAACGCTCTTCTCTTTTTAGGATGATGGATTCCCAAGTAGGAGGGATTTGCAACAAGTAAATAGGTGTATAACGTTCACAGCATTGGCTAGGGTTGGAGGTAATTCTGTTTTTAAAAGGATTCACTCACAACAATGTTCCCATGGTATTGGAATCATGTCATGTGAAGCTTTAGAGTACAGGAACACTGATATTTGGGGTCAGCGCTTATGGATCTCAGAGATTTTTGTTATTTTACAATGGCACTAGAAAGCAAGCCTTGCTGCAGATATTATAAAATAATGGCGCTGGAGGGAATAGCATCCATTTTACGGGCTCTTGACCATTTGTGTGTTTGTTTTTGTTGCTCATCTTTTGGCCTATGATTTTAATGCAGGAAAACTGAAATCAGTCCCACCTAATATCTACCAACACCAACACGCAACTAGAGGCGGAAAAAAAAAACTCTAGATCACTTTTACTCCACACACAGAGACGCATACAAAGCTCTTCCTCGCCCTCCTTAAATGTTTGGTAAATCTGACCATAATTCTATCCTCCTGATTTCTGCTTACATGCAAAACCGTAAACAGGAAGTACCAGTGACGCGCTCAATACAGAAGTGGTCCCATTAAGCGGATGCTAAGCTACAGGACTGTTTCGCTAGCGCAGACTGGAATATGTTCAAGGATTCATCCGATGGCATTGAGGAATTTACCACATCAGTCACCAGCTTCATTAATAGATGCATCGATGATCATTGTGCCCACAGTGGCCATACGTACGTACATATCCCAACCGAAAGCCATGATTAAAGGCAACATCTGTACTGAGCTAAAGGGTAGAGCTGCCACTTTCAAGGAGCAGGACACTAATCTGGACGCTTATAAGAAATCCCCGCTAAGCCCTCCAAAGAACCATCAAACAGGCAAAGCATCAATACAGGACTAAGAGTGAATCCTACTACACCGGCTCTGACACTCGTCAGATGTGGCAGGACATGCAAACGATCATGGATTACAAAGGAAAACCCAGCTGTGAGCTCCCCAGTGACGGGAGCCTACAAGATGAGCTAAATGCCTTCTGTGCTAGCTTTGAGGCTAGCAACACTGAACCATGCATGATCGAACCAGCTGCTCCGGTAGTCTGTGTGATCACGCTCTCCATAGGTGATGTGCGTAAGACCTTTTTTAAACAGGTTAACATTCACAAGACCACAGGGCCAGACAGATTACCAGGACCTGTACTCAGAGCATGCACTGACTAGCTGGCAAGTGTCTTCACTGACATTTTCAACCTCTGCCTGACCCAGTCTGTAATTCCGACATGTTTCAAGCAGACCATTATAGTCCCTTTGTCCTCTCCTGTACTCCCTGTTCACACACAACTGCGTGGCCGTGCACGAAAACAATATCTTCATTAAGTGTGCCGACGACGCGGCGGTGGTAGGCCTGATGATCACCTATGACGATGAGACAGACTATAGGGAGGAGGTCAGAGATCTGGCACTGTGGTGACAGGACAACAACCTCTCCCTCAACGTCAGCAGGTTAAAGTAGCTGATTGTGGACTGCAGGAAACGGAAGGCCGACCACGCCCCCATTCACATCATCGGAACTGTAGTGGAGCGGGTCGAGAGCTTCAAGTTCCTCTGTGTCCACATCACTAAGGACCTATCATGGTGCAAACACACCAACACAGTTCCCTCAGGAGGATAAAAATACTTGTCATGGGCCCTCAGATCCTCAAAAAATAGCTGCACCATTGAGAACATCTTGACTGGCTGCATCACCGCTTGGTATGGCAACTCCTTGGCATCTGACCGTAAGGCGCTACAGAGGGTAGTGCCTATGGCTCAGTACATCATAAGGGCCGAGGTCCCTGCCATCTAAGACCTCTATACCAGACGGTGTCAGAAGAAGGCCCTAAATATTACCAAAGACTCCAGCCACCCAAGTCTCATAGACTGTTCTCTCTGCTACCACACGGCAATTGGTACCGGAGCACCAAGTCTGGGACCAAAAGGCTCCTGAACAGCTTCTACCCCGGAGCTATACGTTGGCTTCCCTGACTATTTGCATATACCCCCTTTTATTTTCACTGACTCTCTTGCACCAGCTCAATGCACACTCACTAGACTCTACTCACACACCCTACACCGACACTCCAACACACACACACACACACTGACGGCACAAACTCACACAGACTTTCACACTCTTCACATACGCTGCTGCTACTGTTTTTTTATCTATCCTGATTGCCTAGTCACTTTAACACCTACCTATATGTTCATATTACCCCAATAACCTCGTACCCCAGCACATTGTGTTTCCTTTTAAATGTTTAGCAAATTGTTCTTACACAACAATGCTGAATTTAAAAAGTAAGGGCTCGTAAGTAAGCATGTCATGTGACAAATACAATTTTATTTGAGTATATATATGTATATATAACAGTGAAATGCTGATTCATCACTGTGCCCAGCACATATAATGACCGTCATTTATTGAATCCTTAAGTGCTTTTGAGTGAGCTATTGATGGTATCCGCCTTATTATGGTTTTTCTAAAGCCGTTGCTCTTGCTTGTGTGGTGTATCTAACTCCAGTCACCGAGCGTGGCGAGCCATGGGAATTGCGTCAGTGGTGCAGTGCGATGAAAACAAGCAGCTTTTTCATGCCCACTGGAAAACTCAAACCTCTGCACAATTTACCTTACGCTTGGGGGGCATAGTCCAGCACTGCAGGGTCCTGCAGACCTCAGAGCGTGCTGTCCTATCTGGTGGCTCAGCATCTCCTCTCCTCTCCCCTATACTCTTCCTCTCTCCGCACAAACAGAGCATGCTGGCCACAGAGTGGAATGCCAATGCGGTTGCCTGCTCCCACACCTCGTACAATCCAACCGCTTTCATCTGCGCCTCTGCTCCTCTCGTCAGCCTGTAACGATGCTTGACAAGGGAGATGTAACGTTCTCCCTCTATTAGGAAAACAGATGGTGCTCGTCGGGGGAATTGAATGGTTTTGGAGCTGCTGTTCCCCTGGATGCTGTGCATTTGCAGCCTGATTGTGACACCGGGCCGTGCAATACAATGGCTCCACGTTGTCTGAAGGCCCGTGTGAAGGAGCCAGATCGAGGATGCATGGCCCCCTGGGGAAGGGTTAACGACCCACTTGTTTAGACTACTTCAACGTCTCTCAAAAGACTGGGTAACATGGAGCGCTCGCTGCTCCTGACTCTATATGGACCGGGAACCACCAGCCTTCGAGGCTTGATATCCTAGGTGCTGGCATATTAATTAGTACCAAGGTTACAGATATGGTATTTGACTCATGGTCAGGATGCCGGAATACAGTTTAAGATGTAGTGCCTTTTACATTGACACTGAGATTTTTTTTTAAAATGCAGAACGGTGTTTTTCAAACGATGGATCGGGACTCTGGGACCCACTGATGGGTAGAGGGCTCCAGGTTAAAGTGTCCCCCTAGGTACAGATCTAGGATCAGCTTCCCATCACCCAATCCTATCCCTTAGTGGGGGAAATGCTAAACTGATCCCGGGTCAGCATCTAGGGTCAAGACTGCGTTTTGAGCGACTAAAAACATAGGTATTAGTGGCATTGGTTAATGATTTGTCACAAAGGACAGTTCTAATGTAGAAGATTTGGAGAGCTTCTGGTGCAGATGATCGTGTGTGACATTGAGCATTGTATCATGGTGCCGGTGTGATCCTTTTCCTACCAGAGTCTATTCTTTCCTCTTAAATGTAATGGCAACATTTTAGATTTTCACCGAGATAGACATTCCCAAAAGTAACTGCTATTCGTGTGTAATTACATAATAATTAAATGATCAGAAGATAGATGGTAGTTACATAGTTCAGAATACACAAGATCAAGTTCACACAAAATAACCTTTTTATGATTTTGAATATAATCTTTCATTGAGAAGCGAAAAGTGAATTATTGATACCCAGAGATGGAAACACATCAGATGGCTTCCACAACATGTGAACAATATCAGAAAAAAATGGTGTCAGGTGTGGTCACGGGATGTTTCCAAGTGTCCCTAAACATCTCCAAAGTGGCAAATGTCTGTAAATTAGATAATTCCAGTGCTATTACATATTTGCAATCCCTTATTGCGTATAAAACACGATTTCTACCATGACAACTTCACTCAAACATTGTGGTGGTGTTATGGGGTATCCAGGGTACATTCAAGTGTCCTTTCAACCTCTCCAAAGTGTCAATGTGGTAATTGCACTGTTTTTGCACACTGGATGTGCCTAAAAGTTATTGTTCACTATAAACTACATTTCTACAACACCCAACCTCTCTCAAACATTGTGGTGGTGTCGGGAGACATACGAGGAGGATATCCTACTGTTTTTTTTTTTTTTTTTTTTTTTTTTTCCCCAACCTCTCAAGTGCCTGAACATTTATGCTCGGTATATCCAATGTATTGGTCCCACATACAAATGAGCTGTTTACAAAAACAATATAAAAGCAACAGATATACAACTTGGTTACACACGTGTCCTTCACTAAAAAAAAAAAGGTGCACAAATAAGCTGGACAATTTCAAAATGGCATTCTTGTTAGTTTTACATCCCAGGTCTAGGTGATTAGATTTCACTTTCACCATAGCTTGTGCATGTCGTGACAGTCTTTGAAGCGGTCTCGCTCTGCCAGGAAACAAAAAGCGAACTGGCTTTTCGGACAGAGGAACTGTCATTTCACCCTACCACCACCACCCTGTGTTTTGTGCAATACTTGCTTTTCTTCCTTTTGGCATGTGTGTTGGATAGTGGTGCTCGCCTTCAGAAGGGGGTCTTGTGATGGTTGCTTTGGGCCCATAATTCAGCCATTTCCAACACCAGCTGCTCTCGGAAGGCCAACTGGGAGAGAGGGGTTTGACCTGTTTCTTTGGCCATCTGCTTGTGGAGAATGAAAACATTTACTGTAGCAATGTCCACAAAGTGGTAAAAACAAAGTCTTATACCACTTCCTGGTCTTGAGGAGGACCTGGTAGTAGCCTATCAGAGCATCAGAGATGTCGACACCCCCCATGCTGGCATTGTAGTCCTTCTCAGAAACAGGAATGGGGACTTTCTTTTTCCCCATCCTTGAGACATGGTTGTTATTGAATGACTTATGCTGTGTGGTGAGCATGGTTACTTCCCTAGTGTCCTTCCATTTCACAAAAAGCAGCTTGTTAGTCCTGATCCAAAGTATGGTCCCCCTCTCCGCTGTCTTTGTCATGTCTTTTACCTTGGTCTTGGGGAAACCGATTCTCTTAGGACGAATGGTGCCACAAGCCTCTCTTTTCTTTTTCAAGATGTCTATGAAAAGTGGATGTAGAACCATCAGACGGGTGATTGACATAGCAGTGAGGGGTGAAGACCTTGACCGCTGGGGAGGGGTGGCTCCCAAACGTCGTCATCCAAATCCTCTGCATCATCCACTCTGTGGTGAATAAAATAAAGGGATATATTGGTGTGAGACTCACAGAATTACAGTAGACTAAATTTGCAAATTTGCAAAACATAGAAGGTGTGAAGCACACACACAATGCAAACAGTAACACATTGGAGACAAAGGCAGAGATGAGAACCACAAATAAAATTGGCGATATAAAGTCATGAAAATAATTTACTTAACGGATCTAAGTGGATCCAATCCTTCTAGAAAGCAATCTCTGTCGGCGAGTCGAAATCCTCGTTGTCCAAATCGCTCCCCTGATCCGAGTCCAACCAATATTTTATTCAAAGCTTCTGTCTGTATACTTATTCATAGCTGCCTTCTTTTTAGCTTCCTGATCGATCTTCTTAGGTACAAACTTTTTTTTACCCCCTTGAGAAGCCATATTTTATGCTTAAGCAATGAAATTCAACCGATGAAATCTGTTTACAATATATGACAGTACGTTTGTTTATCCAATGTGTAACTCTGTGTTGTTGTTTGTGTCACACTGCTTTGCTTTATCTTGGCCAGGTCGCAGTTGTAAATGAGAACTTGTTCTCAACTGGCCTACCTGGTTAAATAAATGTGAAATGGGTAGCAATAGTTCGCGTTACGCATAAAAGGTTCTAGGCCTTGCTTTGTCCCACCCAGGTCAACTGCATATCCCTGGAAAGCTTATCACATTGGCTACAAGACTGTCAAAACTGCCATAGTAGCCAATCCCCTGTGTAATGGATGCCTACAGCGCGTAAGCAGGCAACATATTTTTGATGCGCAAATATCTAGTCACTCGGTGGACATTCGATGTTGCCATTAAATCACGCACAACAATTGGCATTAGGCTGGATTTGGTCCTACCAACCTAAGGATTCATTTCATATCCCCCATTTAGCTATAGCTCAAACGCAGACCAAATCGAAGCTTACCTCGTAAGATGTTTGGTGAAAACGTTGCGTAAAATACAAATGTTGACTCTCTGGGCTGGTGATCAATAACGGTAGGTCACATGCAGACGGACAATACATTCTCATTCTCTGTGGAGTCCCGGATTTCGGTGTGTATCAATGTATTCAGTGTTTATTTTGTTTACGCTTCATAACGCTAACCGGAATGTATATAGCAGCCGTCTTGAAACGAGGTCATCGGCTCGGCCTATAGGGTCTACCGTTCTCATACCAGACTGAATTGAATAACGTCTAATATGATCCCCAAATATGGGGCCTTTACATTTAAGGGGTTAAACAGCCGTTCCCTTTCTCTAGTGCTCCATGATTTGTTGCACGTTTCAATGTTCAGCCCTCCACTAGGTCTCTTGTCACATGGCTGTCTGTTTTTCAAGGATACAACAAAGAGCTGTTTTGGACTTGAACCGTAATGGATGGATAAACTAACTAACTGATACACTGCCTCGAAGCTCAACTGCATAGTTACAACATATAAACAATGATTCGTTTTCTTGATCCCGAGTGCTCGAAGGCTGGGCGCAGTAGTTTAGTTAAGTCCAATCTGAATTGAGGCATGTGAACTTTACAACAGGGCCAATGACCTACTAAGGATAAATCATTTTCTGCACTAAAACTTTGCAAAGCCAATCGGTTTGCTCATAACCATTTTAGTCTGTTAAAGCCTGGTTTGTTTGTTTGTTGGGCTTCTTCTCTATTTGACGTGAGCTAAAATATATCGTTTTGTATTGCAATGGTAAATGCTTTGTTTGTGCAATTACAACTTTTATCAACTTCAAATCGTTTTGGTAAGTTTTGTATTGGAAAAATATGTTTATCTTTCCAGCGAGGAGGACCTGTCATGCAACAAAAAAGTATGACTTTGAGAGCTTGGAGCTCAAACTGTTATTGGTTAATATTGATGTTGTTGCTCCTTGCTCCTCACTCTGTGCATGAGTTAGATTTACTGGCACATTGTTTCTTGACAGCAATCAAATGTAAAATAAATAGTGCCAAAAGCTATTTCCTGGATACTTTGACTATTTTTAGTATTACCAAAAAAGGCAAATACCAAAGGACATGAGCACAGAGGCAGCCCTTCTTTCTCCCAAGACATCCACAAGAGAAGAGCTCCCTCCCCCAATTTCACTTATCAGACACTGTTTATTCTCCTTTCCCATATACTGTCCTGGGAATAACTAGTGGTAACATTTAAATGAAGCACATAATGCACTATAATACACTTGTAATGTGTTATGATGACACAGACTATCATCATAAGCGTCCACAATAACTCATAAGCGGTTATAAAACTCAATGTTTGATAGATCATTTATTATAATAACGCGTAAGACTAAATGCAAATGAATTGAACCAGTTAAACAATGATTCTAAATCTACGAATGTGGTATATCTCCCACAGTATGTGCTGGGCCAAAGGCTTGCTCACACGCTGGACTGTTTCCAGCTTGTGTCAAATGATCTGTACAAATCTTCACCTCTGCTTTGATCGAATCAGTCTGACTGTCAAACAGCCCTTAACGGGGATCCAGAGAAATCGCTGCAGGCACAATTAGAGAAATATGTTAGAAAGAGCATAGCTGTTCTTTTTCCTGATGCTTGCTGCGGTAGCTCACAATGATGGAATAATTAAGTGCAATGGCCGTTAATTTATGTGAATCCTACACACTCACTACATTTTTAGATTCCGTCTGGTTTCAGATCAATGTTTTTATCGTGTCAATTTCACACATGAAGAGTCACACACGGGATTCAATTTGTACCAAATCTTCTCGTTTGTTCCATTTATCAAATGCATTGACACAACTGCCTTCCTAATTGCTATCATCGATCTTCTCTTTTCCAGGTGAGGCGAGGATAAAGAAACCGAATACAAAGATGCCTCCCAAACAGGGTAAGAAAGACTCCTCTGCCATGCAAACATGTCACTTAGGGGTGTCTCAGAGTATGAGTGCTGGTCCAGGATCAGCACCCCCCTGTCCATGTCCATGTTATTCACTGGGATCGGAAATTCTTAACTGATCCTCTATCGTCACTCCTACTCGGGGAGTTGCTTGATCAATAGGGCCCAGTACTAACTCTCTCTGGGCTACTGAAGAGCCCACAACCAAAATGTCAACAAGCGGTATAGATGATTCCCCAGACTCTATGTACTCTAGCTCTCTCGTCCAACAACAGTGATACATGCAGTGGGATAGCCTAGAGGACCTGGCTCATGTGTCAAACACTGGCCATACCTTGCTGCTTTAACTAAGACTGAGAGTACTGCTCCCTGCTCTGGCAGAGGTCTGGGGGTGCCTGTAATGGCAATCGGAGATCCCCCCCCCTCACCATGCTGTAGTGTAAATCAACCTGCCTTCTAATAACGAGAGCCAGGGGAGCAAGTCACCCAATCTGAGCAGCTGTTCCAGTTGTGCTTTGTTCGCTGCCGGGGAGCATTAAGGCGTTAGCAATGGAATGGCGTGGGGCAAGGGCGGAAAGTCACAAGCCTGCCCAAACGCAGAGGTTTGTTCTGATGATATATGTTCCTGGCTGAAGTGACTGTTGGTTTGTGTGTGTGTGTGTGTGTGTGTTGTCCAGCTATGCCCCCTCAGATTGTCCAGTTCCCAGACGACATGAAGATTCTGGCAGGGGAGAAGGTGGAAATTCTCTGTAAGTTTGGAGGAGCTCCACCAGTCAACTGCACCTGGCTCAAGTTCCGCAAACCAGTAAGGACCAGTCTTTACAAAATAATTGACAACCTTGATAAAGATGAGCAAAATGACTGGTGTCGAAATGAGAATGCGTAAGCAGAAAATAACCCCATACCTTACTGTGATGGATCTTTGATGTTATGGGGCTATTTTGCTACCAGTGATCCTGGGGCCCTTGTTAAGGTCAATGGCATCATGAGCTATCAAGTACCAGGGACATTTTAGCCAAAAGCCTGGTTGCCTCTGTCAGGAAGCTGAAACTTTGCTGCAAGTGGATATTACAGTAAGACAAAAACCCCAAGCATACATCAAAATCCACAAAGAAATGGTTAATTGGCCACAAAATCAACATTTTGTGGTGGCCATCTCAGTCTCCAGACTTTGAAAACCTGTGGTTTGAATTGAAGATGTCAGTCCATAAGCGCAGACAAAGGATATCAAGGATCTGGAAGGATTCTGTTTAGAGGAATGGTCTAAGATCTGCCCCAATGTGTTTACTAACTCCTAAAACATTTTAGTAAATGGCTCTGTGCCATTACCCTCGCAAGGTGAGGAGGTATTGTAAGGTTTTGACCTCTACCTTTTGGTGAGAAGAAAAAGTATTACTTGCTAAACAAAATCTCGTTCTCTGAGCATTTGTATAGGTATAAAATAATATAATTTCCCCTTCTTTCTTGAATAGAATATAGCTCAGTATTTGAATTATTTATTTTATAGTCATTTCTGCTCATCTTTATCGAGGGTGTCAATAATCCTGGACCCCACTGACTATAATACTATTCCCCCTATCTTCACCGTCTCCATCAAATATATCATATTTAATTACATTATCCCAATTCAAGGATGTAGCTCTCATCATTGTAGCCTTGAACACGGTTTCAATAAACACATGTCCCCTCTGTGAAACCACTGCCTTTTGTCTTGTATGCAGATTCAAGAGGTCAAAGGTGATTTAACCATTGAAACCACTGAGGTCACCAGTAAACTGACCATCGCAGACAGCCAGCAGGACCACTGTGGCTGCTACACCCTCGAACTGCGAAACAGCTACGGCTTGAGACAGGCAGCTCTCAACCTCACCATTGTGGGTACGTTCCATTTGACACACATCAGGCAGCTCTCAACCTCACCATTGTGGGTACATTCCATTTGACACACATCAGGCAGCTCTCAACCTCACCATTGTGGGTACATTCCATTTGACCACACATCAGGCAGCTCTCAACCTCACCATTGTGGGTACGTTCCATTTGACACATCAGGCAGCTCTCAACCTCACCATTGTGGGTACGTTCCATTTGACACACATGCTCTCAATCTCACCATTGTGGGTACACACATCAGGCAGCTCCCAACCTCACCATTGTGGGTACGTTCCATTTGACACACA
Source organism: Oncorhynchus tshawytscha (assembly GCF_018296145.1). Classification (NCBI taxonomy): domain Eukaryota; kingdom Metazoa; phylum Chordata; class Actinopteri; order Salmoniformes; family Salmonidae; genus Oncorhynchus; species Oncorhynchus tshawytscha. The sequence continues at coordinate 41,046,306 of NC_056431.1, forward strand.
TCAGGCAGCTCTCAATCTCACCATTGTGGGTACGTTCCATTTGACACACATCAGGCAGCTCCCAACCTCACCATTGTGGGTACGTTCCATTTGACACACATCAGGCAGCTCTCAACCTCCCCATTGTGGGTATTTTCCATTTGACACAAATCGGGCAGCGACGCCATTTTTTTTTGCCTCCGTTGATGAGATTCAGGAGGCGATTACGAGTGGCGGAAGTCTTTCCCTTTTTCAAGTGAGCGATATATGGTATTAATCCACTATTTTAAAACCACTGCTCCTACTGATACCGATCATTGTATTGTCTCTCGTTAAAAAACAAAAAAAAGACTAGCGTTCCTGTAGCTTTGGGGAATGTTGTTGGGGAAGGGAAGGTATGCAGGCTCCAACTCTCTGTATCCTAATACTAACAGGCCCGTTGCAGGGATCTCCAGTGGCCTTTTAAGGCTGTGCTTTCTCTCCAGCTGTTGCTTCAATGTGAGGCCCTTTGCCACTGCTGTCCATAGTGGAGTGTATCCAGTCCAACTCCGGGAATACGCCACAGCCAGGGAAAGAGGACTTCTAGAGCTGCTCCATATAAACGCCACCGCTTATGTGCCCGGAGAGCTGTTAATAGCATACGAAGAGGCACGAAGCGCTTGTTAGACGCTGGTAAAAAAAAAAATAGCCTAACTACTTAGACGCTTGTTAAAGTATATGATCCTCGCGTTTAGGTTTATGGTTCTTGGACTGTATGTATGGAGTATAGAGGTTTAGTTTTGAATTGTTTCATGTAATGTGTGGCCCTTTTTTTTCTTTTGCAGTGACATTGAATCATCCCGCATGGCAGAGCTGTTGATGTCACGCTGTGCTCTTCTGGGGGCGGTTTCGTTTGGTATTTTACAAGGGACCACTGGGGATTTAAGTGGGGGTATGCTTTTAACAGCTCGGGTAACATGGCACCCCTCTAAACAAACCAGGGGGAATAAGTGTGCTGTACCTAGCAGACAGTCTGGGGCATGTCGTCTGACACCAGCAGTACATAAAACGGATCCAGACTCCATGTGGAGTCCCCCTGTCACGGCTCCCACTTTTCATCTGCGCTCACGAACAGTTTCCCCGTACTGTGCCTTTAATGGAGAAGCTGACATTACTGTGTATGGTGCAACTGCTGTTGACGAATGGAGTTGGTTCAAAAGGTAGCCACTTTTGCCAGACAGGAAGCTGCTTCATTCCCAACACAGCTGTGCTCTTGTGTGCACGGTCATTACTGATGTTGGTGAATGGAAGGACTGGGAGACCTATGTTCACAAATCGAGTGACTCATCACGCCTTTTCAATGGCATCAAACTATAGGGCCATGTCACAAATGGTGCCCTATTCCCTATATAGTGCGCTACTTTTGACCAGGACCCAAAGGGTCAAAAGTTAGTGCACTATATAGGGAACAGGGTGCCGTTTGGGACTCAGCCTGGAACAGGTATCACCACAATGTGAACATGGTTTTGTGGGGCTTGTTGAAAGGTCTAGTATTGTGTCTGAGCATGTTTGCCATTTGGTGCGTTGATCTACTGTGTGACCTCTCTGTGTTCCAGACAAACCTGATCCCCCTGCACGAGTTCCAGCCGCCTCAGACATCCGCCGCTCCACACTCACACTGTCATGGTACGGCCCCACCTACGACGGGGGCAGTGCCGTCCAGTCCTACAACCTAGAGATATGGAACTCAGTGGACAAGGAGTGGAAGAACCTCGTCTCCTGCAACAGCACCTCCTATAATGTCCAGAACCTGCTGGGTCAGCGCCAGTACAAGTTCAGGGTGCGGGCGGTCAATATCTACGGCATCGGGGAGCCCAGTGCCGAGTCTGAGGCTGTCACAATGTTAGAGGAGGATGTTGAGGGTGAGCTCCCCCTAGTGGGTCTATGGTGTACTGACACTCATTGGTAATACTTAGAATCACACTCATTGGTAATACTTTATAATCCCACTCAGTGGTAACACTTTATAATCAACCTCATTGGTAACTAACAAGCCATTTTCATTGTCAGACATAGATTTGTATTAATGATGATTAATTCATAATAATAATGATTGAGTCATACTAATCACTAACAACCTTTCTGATCATTTATTCTAACAGAAAAGGAGGAAGTTGAGGATGATGAAGGTATGTTTAATCCAATCCAATATTCCAAGTTTAAGTAACTGATTCCTTTAAAAAATGATTTTGGTAACATCTTCTATGATACGTGAAATGTTTTATGATAGCCTTTCTAATGCCTTATAATGCCCTTTATAACGTGCTATGACAGTGACTATAAACATCCATAATGACTCATAAGTGTCATGCTCCTATGTTCAGAGAAAGAGCCAGACTACAGAGATGTGATCGTTAGAACAGATGTGAAAGTAAAGGATCTGTATGATGTGGAAGAGAGGCTCGGAACGTGAGTACCCATCTATCAACAACTACTATGTCCCAAAAGGCACTATATTCCCTATATAGTACACTACTTCTGACCAGGGCCTATAGGTCTCTGGTCAAAATTTGGGCACTATTATAGGGTGTCATTTGGGATGTGGACAACATGTTGGTCAGCAAAGCATTGGTCCACGTATCTACATGTGCAGCAGGCCTACTGAGCACACCTCTCATCCATGATATTGTCTGTATCAGACTCCCAAAAATGATCCTTTTCTGTGCTTTAGGGGGAAATTCGGACAGGTATTCAAACTTTTGGAGAAGGGAACGAAAAAGCACTGGGCTGGAAAGTTCATCAAGGCCTACTCTGCAAAAGAGAAAGATAATGTGAGACAAGAGATTGCAATAATGAACTCCCTCCATCACCCAAAACTTGTCCAGTGCATTGATGCCTTCGAAGGCAAGTCAGACATCGTCATGGTTTTGGAAATGTGAGTATATTTGACCCATATGTTACAAAAAGTTTATTCATTTAGGTTCCCCTATTCCCTATATCAAATTTTATTGTCACATACACATGGTTAGCAGATGTTAATGCGAGTGTAGCGAAATGCTCCGACAATGCAGTAATAACCAACGAGTAATCTAACCTAACAATTTCACAAGAACTACCTTATACACACACACACAAGTGTAAATGGATGAAGAATATGTACATAAAGATATATGAATGAGTGGTGGTACAGAACGGCATAGTCAAGATGCAGTAGATGGTATCGAGTACAGTATATACATATGAGATGAGTAATGTAGGGTATGTAAACATTATATTAAGTGGCATTGTTTAAAGTGGCTAGTGAAACATTTATTACATCATTAAAGTGCCTGAAGTTGAGTCTGTATGTTGGCAGCAGCCACTCAATATTAGTGGTGGCTGTTTAACAGTCTGATGGCCTTGAGATAGAAGCTGTTTTTCAGTCTCTCGGTCCCTGCTTTGATGCACCTGTACTGACCTCGCCTTCTGGATGATAGCGGGGTGAACAGGCAGTGGCTCGGGTGGTTGTTGTCCTTGATGATCTTTATGGCCTTCCTGTGACATCGGGTGGTGTAGGTGTCCTGGAGGGCAGGTAGTTTGCCCCCGGTGATGCGTTGTGCAGACCTCACTACCCTCTGGAGAGCCTTGCGGTTGTGGGCAGGGCAGTTACCGTACCAGGCGGTGATACAGCCCGACAGGATGCTCTCGATTGTGCATCTGTAAAAGTTTGTGTGCTTTTGGTGACTCGCTTCGCGTTCCTATATAGTTTACTAGAAATGTAAACAGAGGGTTATTTAGTAGGCATACAACTGGAATGAATACAGGTCCATTTGCCGTTTTGATCTTGAGGATTTTCACTTGGCACTTGTGTGTAACAAATTACACTACATGGCCAGAAGTATGTGGACACCTGCTTGTCGGACGTCTCATTCCAACATCATGGACATTATTATGGAGTTGTTACCCCTTTTACTGCTATAACAGCCTCCACTTTTCTGGGAAGGCTTTTCTTCTAGATGTTGGAACATTGCTCTGGGGACTTGCTTCCATTTAGCCACGCCAATTTTTATACGGGCTACGTGCTTCAGCACTCGGCGGTCCCGTTCTCTGAGCTTGTGTGGCCTACCACTTCGTTGAGCCATTGTTGCTCCTAGACGTTTCCACTTCACAATAACAGCACTTACACTTACAGTACCAGGGTAGCTCCAGCAGGGCAGAAATTTGATAAAACTGACTTGTTGGAAAGGTGACATCCCACTGAGCTCTTCAGTAAGGCCATTCTACTGCCAATGTTTGTCTATGGAGATTGCATGGCTGTGTGCTCGATTTTATACACCTATCAGCAACGAGTGTGGCTGAAATAGCTAAATCCACTAGTTTGGAGGGGTGTCCACATACTTCTGATGTAGTGCATCTGAGTATGAAAATTGATATGATAACGTTTATTTTGGAGAAAGGAAATTGATTTGCATTTAAACATCTCCATTATTTGTGGCTAATGATTCATTTTGACCAGACAGACACTTTGGCTTTTTTATGTGGTGATGCTTGGAAAAAGTTCACTTGCCAAGTATTTGAGATGTAAACACATTAGACTGGACCATTTCCCCTCTGTTTTTTTATAGCATTATCAAATGGTACACTGACACAAGACCACGGGACTCACTTGACTCTCATTTAAAACAGCAATTGTCCTTAGTACTAATTTTAGATGATATGTCTTGTAAGCTGTCTAAGCTAGAAAACGATATTCCAGATACTCTAAAATGACAAGTATTTGATATCCGGTGAAGGATTTCCATATTTGGCTGTAATGTGTTTTGCAGGATCTCAACCATCATTCTTTCTCTCGCTCTCTCTGTCTCTCTCTCGCTCTCTGCAGGATCTCTGGTGGGGAGCTGTTTGAGCGTATCATCGATGAAGACTTTGAGCTGACAGAAAGGGAGGTCATTAAGTACATGCTGCAGATTGTGGACGGGGTTCACTACATCCACAAGCAGGGCATCGTCCATCTGGACCTGAAGCCTGAGAATATCATGTGTGTCAACAAGACCGGGAACACCATCAAACTCATTGACTTCGGCCTCGCTCGCAGACTAGGTAACCAGGCCTCATGTGCACAGGGCATTTTCAGAAATAGGGTTGCGGAATTCCGGTAACTTTCCCCAAATTCCGATGTTTCCCAGAAATCCTGGAATCTTCCATCTGGGGAAGTTACTAGAATTTTGCATCCAAATTCTCTCTTTTCATCAACTTCCTATTCTAATGAATGCTAAATGAACACCATTTTCATTTTTGAAACCGTCTTCCCCTGTGTGCTTCTAGAAAGCTCTGGAACATTGAAAGTTCTGTTTGGAACCCCTGAGTTTGTGGCCCCTGAAGTGATCAACTATGAAGCAATCAGTTATCCAACAGACATGTGGAGTATAGGGGTCATCTGCTACATCCTGTGAGTGTCAAACCAGTTATAATGACCCTTATACCACTTATAACCATTCTTACTTGTAATGAGTAAGCTTCTATGTTAACACTTTATTTGGATAATCCCAAATGGATGGTCTGTAAATGTTCAACTGTCAACAACATTTATACAAACTATCCGCTAACCCTAATCCTAACGTTAACCCTAAACCTAACCCTTATCCTAACCTAACGTTAACCCTAAACCTAACCCTTATCCTAATCTAACGTTAACCCTAAACCTAACCCTTATCCTAACCTAGCGTTAACCCTAAACCTAACCCTTATCCTAACCTAGCGTTAAACCTAACCCTTATCCTAACCTAATGTTAACCCTTAACCTAACCTAATGTTAACCCTAAAACTAACCCTTATCCTAACCTACCGTTAACTCTAAACCTAACCCTTATCCTAACCTAGCGTTAACCCTAAAACTAACCCTTATCCTAATCTACCGTTAACCCTAAACCTAACCCTTATCCTAACCTAACGTTAACCTTTAACCTAACCCTAACTGTAACCTAGCAAGCTGTTGCATTAGTATATTTTGTTGATCATTTGAGCATATGTAGATAATCTATAAGGCACTATTCAAATAATGTATATTTGCTACCGTGTCCCTAATCTCAAAGCTGCCTTATTGGATTTCTCTGGGCTTCCATGCTCACAGCAACAGTTACTTTCCGCAGGCAGGCAGTGTATGGGCCTCTCCAACCTCTATGCCTGTAAATGGATATAGAGAGAGAGCAGAGCAATACTCTCCAGTGCCCCAAACCTCTGTGAGGTCTCCTCGGTCCACAAAGATTTATTACACACTGCTTACATAGCAGTGTTAGAGGTAAGGCTGTCTGATCTCTATTGCCTCAGAGATTTCAGTGGTGCATCCCAAACAGCTGCCTATTCCCTATGTAGGGCACTACTCTTGACCAAAGCCTTAAGGGAATAAGGTGCCCGTAGGGTGCCATTTGGGACGCACGCTAGGTTTCATCCATCCTGTTAGAGTCCTGACTCAAAGTGTACATGGTGGATAAAAAGCTTTTGTGGTGTACCGATATAAGACCTATGTCTAGCACGGAAAACATCTGGGTGTGCCCAATAAGACTGGCTTCGTTGAAAGTGATGAACACTTACCAAGTCTCACCAGTGAGCTCTGTTTAGGGGCCAGGCAGGGTGTGGCGCATTTTCCATGCAGAGCAGAACTGGTTTTTGGTAGCCCTTTTGTAGGTCAAGCGTTCATTATACTTCTCTCTCTCTCTCGCTCTCTTTTTCTTTGTCTCTCTCGCTTTCTCTCTTGCTCCACCTCTCTCCAACCTCCCCCCCTCTCTCCATTCCTCAGGGTGAGTGGCCTGTCCCCATTCATGGGGGATAACGACAACGAGACCCTTTCCAATGTGACCTCGGCCACTTGGGACTTTGAAGACGACGCCTTCGATGAGATCTCAGACCACGCCAAGGACTTCATTACCAACTTGCTGAAGAAAGATATGAAGTAAGCAACATGAGGCGCTTACACGGCTTGATTAAAGAGCCATGTGTGTCCCAAATGGCACAGTATTCCCTACATAGTGCACTACTTTACCATACTTTATCATCAAGTAGTGTATGGAATAGGGTGGCATTTGGGCCAAAGACTCAGTTCTGACATGATTTGAGTGTAAGATGGCTTTGATCAGCCTGCCAGATGTCTCTGTTTAGATTGTTTAGGTGTCATATATATGTTATTTAGTCTCCTTGTGCCACCGGTTGCTTTTGTGTCTGAATGCATCCCAAATGGCACCCTATTCCCCAAGTAGTGCACGACTTTTGACTAGGGCTCTGGTCAAAAGTAGTGCACTATGTATGGAATACGGTGCCATTTGGGACGTAGCCCCAGATCTCAGTCCAAATCTCTGTCTGATGTTTTGTAATACAGTGTGACTAAAGTCTTTGCGCCTCTCAATGTGCATGTGTCTCTGTGATCGTAGGGCTAGGCTGACATGCGATCAGTGCTATGAGCACCCGTGGCTAAAACAAGACACTGGCAAAATGGAGGCCAAGAAACTGTCCAAGGAGAGGATGAAGAAGTACATCTTGAGAAGGAAATGGCAGGTAGGTAACAGCAGAACCAGATCGTGTACTGTGTCCCAAAATGGCACCCTATGAGCCTCGGTCAAAAGTAGTGCACTATAGAATAGGGTGACATTTGGGGATGCAGACCATGTCTCCGGTTACAGATCAACATATGGCCATCCGTCTTAACCACGAGACGAGCACTGTTGGAGCGGTGTAACGTATTAATCCACCCAAACAGGTTTGAGATTGAGAAAATGTGCTAGATACAGTGCACTATGAGTTTGGCTAAAGTTCCACTGCGAAAATCACTGTACTGTTGTCTGTTAGCGTACCCTGAGCTTCCAAGTCTCTGCAGTTAAACTCCTTCTTTGAGTGCTCGCCCATGAGCAAACCTCTCATTGTGTGAAGCGGTCACCATGGAGGTCCATTAGTAGTTCATGAGGTTGAAAAGTACAAACTGCGAGTATTACTTCGGAAAACTAGAACACAAAACAGTAGAGACGGTGAAAGTGGAGAGATGTCCGTTTGACCTGTGTTTTTGATCAAAATGTACAAAGTCTGAAGGCAACAATCTCAGGGATCAAGTTATCCACCATGCTTTGTTTATAGAAGCAAAATTTTAAGATCATAGATTGCGTCCCAAATGGCAGCCAATGCCATATCTAGCTCTGGTCAAAAGTAGTGCACTATAAATGGAATAGGGTGCCATTTGGGACATACAAATAAAACTAAATGCATGCTCTTCAACCGATCGCTACTTGCACCTACCCGCCTGTCCAACATCACTACTCTGGACGGCTCTGACTTAGAATACGTGGACAACTACAAATACTTAGGTGTCTGGTTAGACTGTAAACTCTCCTTCCAGACCCATATCAAACATCTCCAATCCAAAGTTAAATCTAGGATTGGCTTCCTATTTCGCAACAAAGCATCCTTCACTCATGCTGCCAAACATACCCTTGTAAAACTGACCATCCTACCAATCCTCGACTTTGGCGATGTCATTTACAAAATAGCCTCCAATACCCTACTCAACAAATTGGATGCAGTCTATCACAGTGCAATCCGTTTTGTCACCAAAGCCCCATATACTACCCACCATTGCGACCTGTACGCTCTCGTTGGCTGGCCCTCGCTTCATACTCGTCGCCAAACCCACTGGCTCCATGTCATCTACAAGACCCTGCTAGGTAAAGTCCCCCCTTATCTCAACTCGCTGGTCACCATAGCATCTCCCACCTGTAGCACACGCTCCAGCAGGTATATCTCTCTAGTCACCCCCAAAACCAATTCTTTCTTTGGCCGCCTCTCCTTCCAGTTCTCTGCTTCCAATGACTGGAACGAACTACAAAAATCTCTGAAACTGGAAACACTTATCTCCCTCACTAGCTTTAAGCACCAACTGTCAGAGCAGCTCACAGATTACTGCACCTGTACATAGCCCACCTATAATTTAGCCCAAACAACTACCTCTTTCCCAACTGTATTTAATTTTTATTTATTTATTTTGCTCCGTTGCACCCCATTATTTTTATTTCTACTTTGCACATTCTTCCATTGTAAAACTACCATTCCAGTGTTTTACTTGCTATTATTTACTTTGCCACCATGGCCTTTTTTGCCTTTACCTCCCTTCTCACCTCATTTGCTCACATTGTATATAGACTTGTTTATACTGTATTATTGACTGTATGTTTGTTTTACTCCATGTGTAACTCTGTGTCGTTGTATCTGTCGAACTGCTTTGCTTTATCTTGGCCAGGTCGCAATTGTAAATGAGAACTTGTTCTCAACTTGCCTACCTGGTTAAATAAAGGTAAAATAAAATAAATAAATAAAAAACATTTATTCAGACCTGTTTTCCCCACGGTCAGCATGACATACATCAGTGGACAGTAGATCTGATCTGGTTCTACACATGGACTGAGATTGTGAATCACATCAGATTGTGGAGAAGCCAACTTAACGAGTTTCTCCTGACCCAGCCCAACACTCCTGTCAGTGCCCTCTGACCTCTTCCTTCTCACACCAGTCTCTCCTCCAACACTTTCAAGTTATGTTTGTCTCTTCATCCTTCATCCCTCATCATTCTCCATCTGTCTGCTGAACTCCCTCTGCATCTTTAGTCTTTGAGATTGTCTCTCTGTAAATCAGTCAGGACTATCTTCATCAGGCTTCCCTCTGCGTCAACTCTGGCCTCTCCCTTATCTCCTTAATAACCTGCCTATAGGACACAGCCCTACTCTGTACTTCGTGGCCAACTAACAGGTCATTTCTTATTGTTACAAACAAGGCCATTAATTCATAAGCGTCCTCGTAACATTTCTTGATGATGTCTATTCCTATACCCAGGACTGTTTGTACTGCGACAGAATGTAACGAGTGTATCATTGATTTCACGGCAGAAAACCGGACATGCAGTGCGGGCCATCGGAAGGCTGTCATCAATGGCGATGTTGGCGGGCGTCAGTGCCAAGAAAGGCTCCCCTACTGAAGGTGGCACGGCTTCTTTTTTTTTTAACCTCCTTCTGAATGTTCCGAACCTTTCTGATGTACCCCCGAGCAAACTCAAAGCAGTTTTTGGTTAAGTGGTTAAAGTGGCTATATGTAACTTTTTGCAACCTGACCAAATTCACATAGATCAATAACTACACATTTCTATCATTCTACTTGAATGCAAGTCTAAGAAGCGGTAGATCTGTTCTATGTGTGCTAGTTCTATGCTTCCCCTTAAGTTTGGTTTTTGCGTCTTTTTACTTTGGGTTTTGTACACCAGATTCAAACGGCTGAAGCAACCATATTTTTGGTTATGGGAAAATATATTTCACAGTGGTTTAGATGGTACAATGATTCTCTACACTATACTAGCTTATTTTGTCACATAAACTGAAATTAGGTGAACTACTAGAGTTTTAGCAACCAGGAAATGGCGGAGCGATTTTTGCATAGTGCCACTTTAAGTTCAACTTGAGGCAAAATCAATGTGTAATTTTGTCCCCCCCCCCATTGTCCCATGTTTCATAGAGGACAACCAGTTCCTTGAATGCCTAGAGTATGAGGAGAAAACCCAGGTCAAGCCCACCTTCAGCTCAGTCATCAAGGATGTGGAGGTGGTGGAGGGGAGCGCAGCCAGATTTGACTGCAAGATCGAGGGTAATGTCTCACAACCTCCTCATTTACATACGTCACAATCTCCTAATTGACATGTATGGACCCGGGCCCCTATGGGCCAGGGAATAGGAGGTGCCATTTGAGAGACATATACAGTATAAAGATTGTTTGTGTTTTCCCAGGCTACCCTGATCCAGAGGTGGTGTGGTACAAAGACGAACAGCCAATCAAGGAGACCCGCCACTTCCAGATTGATTACGACGAGGAGGGCAACTGCAGCCTGGTGATCTCGGAAGTGAACGGCGACGACGATGCCAAATACACCGTCAAGGCTGTCAACAGCCTGGGCGAGGCCACGTGCACAGCCGAACTCCTGGTGGAGGTGATGGAGGAAGAGGAGGAGGAGGAGGAGGAATGAACGGCACGACCGGTACAAGACTAACAGATGATATCCCCTGTGTTTTAGCCTTTAATCTCTTCAATGGGTCGTTCCACCAATTAGGTGCTTTTTGAGTAGTGTAGCTTATTTCCTTGTTCACGGGGAATGGAAGCACGTTGTGTGCAACAGGGTGGGGCGATGGAATGCAAGTTTCAAATCAATGTTTTTCTCGTTAAAACATTTCTAGCCCCTCTATCTATGGGTAACAAGGTCGATGTGTTATTCTTGAACCTCCTCAGTTTTCCACCACGAAACACCAGAAAATGTCCTGGAAGAGTAGAACCAGCTCACCTGCTTTTACACTGTGATTTGACTATTAGATGTTCAATGTTCCTTTTGAAAAACATTTGATAAGGAATAGGATGCACAGAGGGACAAAATGCTGAATAATTTTGTCACTTAATTCATATTAGCCCTTTACACTGGCCAATATGGATGGGGCTAAGTTGAAATGTATCTTACAGAAGAAATATGAAAAGCACATGCATGACCGTGTTAGCAATTGAAAGGGAACAGTTTTGAGATGATGGCGAAATTACTAGGCCAAAGATGACTCAACAGTTCATCTGACACAAGATTGAATCCAATCATTATACTGTTGCTTTTATGTGCATTTTTAAAAACATTTTAATGTGCTTTTTGTCACATTTGTTGATAACGAAATCTGAAAATACTATGGCTACATTCAGTAACATGATAAGAATATCCCTGGCAAATGTGGGGTAGGTGCAACGCAAGACATTGAAATGACAAAGGGTTTGGAGTGAGAGGACTAACTGGTGTCTTCCAAGTGGCCACACACACCTCTCCAAAGTGTGCACTGTTCCTAAGAAATTGTAATGCACTTTTATGACAGAGTCTTCCAACTATAAGGTGGGGTTGCTGTTCCTTTTAGATCTCCTAGCTGTTCCTTTGAGGAACCGGAGCAACACACTTGTAGTTGTTTTGTTTGGAACACAACCCTGCATCCAACACGACTAGCTTAAGTTATAACATACGATATTACAGGGTTAGGCTTTCACAATGCAATTCGGGGAAGCCCATCCTCATTTTGGTGAGCATTTGAAAGGAGTCATGAGTGCCTTCAGGCGTGTGCGCCACGGCGAGTTTCTCCCAATAAACAAACGGGCTCATTCTGCTCAGAACAACCAAGGGTGTGACTCCATGGCGTCTTGTAGCTGTACGTCAAACATAGTGATCCTAAATGTTGACACTGTACATGACATGAGTTTTATGATGTGGAAACGAACGTGAACTGCACATTTGGCCTCGTGGCTTGCTTGTATGACGTCAAGGCGGTTGCCCGCTTAGCGGGAGGGATGGGGACAACTTTTTGTCGGGCGAGGTGCTCAAGTTCGGAAAGGCTGTCAAGTCAAAAACCCACACAGCGCTGCGGGTGTAAAGGGCTACGGATCAGATTGATTTCATTTTCCAGGTGGTCTATTTTAAAGGGCACTTCATTTTAATATGACGGGCTTTTAAAATGCAGTATTTGTGTACAATTTCTACTTTAAATATCAAAGGGATGCGAAAGGCACTCATTTCGTGGAACGACCCTAAAAGCTGCGTTGCTAAGACACTCACCTTCTCCGACACACTCAGAAATGGGCTTGAAAATGGGCTTGATGACCTTTTTGCTCTGTTTGTGCACTTTCTTTTCTACTTACTTTTCAGTTATTATATTTCAGATGTTAATATTTATAACATTACCTTTGACATTATCCACATTCCAACATGCTTTATCCATTTTATTTAAAGGTATTTGATTTCCTTCAAGTTATCTACATTTTTTTCTTCCTCAACCAAACAAGCCCAAAGTGACTGTGTTTATCAGCATTATTTGCAATTTACCCTGGGCTCTTTTTAAGAATGTTTTTTAAATTGTATTTTTTATTTAAGCACAGAGTCATGTTATCGTATTTGAGCATCAGTTTAGAGATCTTCCTTGCAAGCACGTGTCCACGATATTACAAATTTGCAATACTAAACAGACCGGTGAATTATCACATCTATATTTGTTTTGTATTAGATGTATGTAGATTTATATTTCTAAAATTTTTATAAATGTATCATTTTGACAAATTGCAGATTACATGTAATGTGAACACTACAAGTGTAGTTACTCACAGTTACTAAATAAATGTTTATCACAAAATCATGCTGGTTGTATTGTGATTGGGATGAGGTTCCTATGGTGTTAGAAACTTGGGGAAATAATGGATTGTAGATTAAAATAAAAATACATACTTTTTTTTCTTTTCTTTTTTTTTACGGGACTGGATTGCACAATGATGTCAGACTTATTTCCGTTGTGGTCGCTAGATGCTTTTTTCCCAGAGGAGATAAAGTTGATGAATTTCCTGGCTGGGCTGTGGGATAATGATGTGCATTGACAAATAACATTTAACTGTTAATAGGCATTACCTGTGGATTATCGTGAATAACTAACGGCAATCAATCAATCGGCATACAAGATCCAAATTTACTGTTTTATAATTAAAGGTTAAACATGAAACATACTGTGCGCTTTGATTGATTCAAGACATATACATTGTGTGGGGTGAATACAATGTGGTTCTCTCATTCTAAAAGTCCATTCCAGTGCAAGGTCGCTAATGTACTTTGTTTTGGAATTCAGTCTCATCAAAAATCTTTACAGAACCTTCCCCCCTTCCTTCTCTAGACACAGTGGATAGGACCAGACATTTATTCAGACCTGCTTTCCCCACGGTCAGCATAACATACACCAGTGGACAGTAGATCTGATCTGGTTCTACACATGGACTGAGATGGTGAATCACATCAGATTGTGTAGAAGTTTCTCCTGACCCAGCCCAACACTCCTATCAGTGCCATCTGACCTCTTCCTCACACCAACCAGTCTCCTCTAACCCTGAGTGAGCTTCACTGAGCTCTTTCAAGTTTGGTTTGTCACTCCATCCTTCATCCCTCTTATCATTCTCCATCTGTCTGCTGAACTCCCTCTGCATCTTTAGTCTTTGAGATTTAAGATGTCCCTCTGTAAATCAGTCAGGACTATCTTCATCAGGCTTCCCCCTGCGTCAACTTTGGCCTCTCTTTTATCTCCTTAATAGCCTGCCCGTCTCTCCTCTATCCATCTTCTCTGTACATCTCTTTAGTACTATCTCCCTCCCCAGCTTTTTAAATTGTATTTCTTATTTCAACTGTCAAACTTCAACTGTTCAACTCTCTAATTCAGTTATTATTTCATGAAGTATCGTGATATCTCCCTTGAGCTTCTGAACTACTGCATCTTTCTTAAGATAGTTCTGCAGCTTCTTCTCAAGCTTCTGTGTCATCTCTCTTTTCTCACCCCTCTCTTTTTGTGTATTATTCCCTCCATCTCTCTGACCTTGGCCTTTGCCTCCTGGTAGATCTGACTGCTGTGGAAACACTGTTTTATGCCACCACCTCCTCTACCTACTCCAGCAGATCTGAGACCTGAGTGACATGGGCCCCGTCCTTAATGTTGAGGACATGGTACCTGCTCCAGCAGATCTGAGACCTGAGTGACATTGGCCCTGTCCTTAATGTTGAGGACGTGGTACCTGCTCCCACATTTCTCTACAAGCTGCTGGAGGTCCTGACTCCCTTCTTGGAGAAACTGCTCAGTGCTCTGATCTTTCAGGCCGTCAGCATGGGCGTGTCCCCAACAACCTTTTGCAAACATCTCCATTCTCTCCAGCAGCCCTTAGGGGGCTCCACTGGTACTGTGACCAGGAGGAAGGCGGGGGTCCCAGAGCACACAGACAGCAAAGTCCAACATTCTGTCTCATCTTGATGATGGTGCCGGAGGAGATGGCTGCAGATTTACCGGCTCCTAACAAATTGTGCTATTGTGTGTTTTTTTAATTTTTTGTAACTTATTTTGTACATAATGTTTCTGCCTCCATCTCTTATGATCGAAAAGAGCTTCTGGATATCAGGACAGTGATTACTCACCTTGTACTGGATGTAGATTTATTTCTTTAAGGAGTCGGACGCAAAGGATTTACATCCGACACCTGACAAGGCCCAAATCCCTGTCATTCGCATGAAGAAGAGACTGCGATATCGGGGACGTAGATCGGGGTGCCTTGTAAGGATCTGACGGCGAGTGAGTAGTCTGGCTCTACCATCAGTCCTATTAGCCAATGTGCAATCATTGGATAATAAAATGGATGAGCACCGACCAAAACTATGCTACCAACGGGACACTAAAAACTGTAATATCTTATGTTTCACCGAGTCGTGGCTGAACGACGACATGGATAACATACAGCTGGCAGGGTTTTTGGTGCATCTATAGGGGTGGTCGTCTGTGTCTATTTGTAAATAACAGCTGGTGCACGAAATCTAATATTAAGGAAGTTTTGAGGTTTTGCTTGCCTGAGGTAGAGTATCTCATGATAAGCTGTAGACCACAATATTTACCAAGAGTTTGAATTTATATTTTTTGTAGCTGTCTATTTACCACTACAAACTGATGCTGGCACTAAGACTGCCTTATACGAGCTGTATAAGGCCATAACCAAACAAGAAAATGCTCACCCAGAGGCGGCGCTCCTAATGGCCGGGGACTTTATTGTAGGAAAACTTGTGTGTTTGAGGTTGACTTATAACTAGGAAAAAGCACAGCACTGACCAACACACAGCACAGACCAACACAGAGCACTGCTCAACACACTCACTCTCTGTAGGTTGGACCACTTTAAAAACATTTTAAAACCCAGAGTAAGAAACATTAACTCACTGTTTAATAACTCCAACCCTATATATAAAAAAAATACATTTAACTCACTGAGTGGAGGATTCCACTCCATGCTGTTTCTCCTTCTCAGTGGGAGTGTGGGGTCCCTTCTCCCACTGTTACACAACACAAAACACTTAACACCCAGAACTGTTTGGGGTGTTGTGAGTCAGTCAAAATCACAGATCAAAATCAGGAAAACAAAACATTGGGCAGCATGACTGGAAAAGTGTGCATAAGGAATACACAGTCCTAAACAAGTAATGCTGTTAAGTTAATGCATCGCTTCTGTGGCGTATGAATTGTTAGAATGTTGATACATAGCTGAATAGTTCCATCTCACCAAGTCGTTTTCTCGTTACTGGCATCCCATCCAGTAGTTATCTGATTTTGTTTCTCCTTGTCTTGTAGTTGCTTGTTACTCTCCTGTAACTCCCTTTTTAGATTCACTCCATGTCTCCCCTCATCTCCTCTTGTTGCCTCTCTATTTCCTCCAGTTTTCCCATTTCTTCCACCTATGGAAAATACAATGTTATGGATGATTATTTGATTATTAATAATATTCATTTGATGACCCAAAATGTATGTTTCTCTCCACTCGTTTTGTTCTCCACCTTGATATCTAATTAAATACCAATTTTGCATTATTGATTTCTGATTGATTTGCCAATCATCTATTCATTCATCAATACAAAAAGCCTACCTGGTTAAATAAAGGTGAAAATTTAAATAAAAAATATATACAAAAACCTTACAGAATTTGTTTTTCTCATCCAGCCTCTGTCAACCATCAGATTATCAACCATTATAAAATCAACAATAAGAGAACATTATCGATATTATTCCGTTTGACAGGTTAATTAATGACAATCAATACATCAGATGATGTTTAATAATTAACTGATTTATTGATTATCATTCATGAATTAGTCTGTCAAACTGATTGGCTCTGGGAACATGATATATATCAATCTTCTCTCCTCCAGACTCTCACACTTACCAAGCTCACCAGCTGATTCCTCCCTCTTCAGCTTGACCCCCTGGGAGGCTGAACTAATGGTGTAAACCAGAGGCGTGTTATGTGTAGTAGACCACATCACTTGAATACCAGACGAGCAAGATGCAGTGCATCAGGCTACTCCAATAACTCAATCCTCTCTCATGTAGGGACTGTGGGCACCAATGGGATCTGGTTAGCTTCATTAGGTTAATTAACAGCAAGTTTTTATTGGCCCATTTCTGGTCATGAATTTAATCAGGGGAAATGATGGGGTACTACGGTAGATATACTGTACAGTATTGTGGGTGGAGGCAGGGCTATGTAAACCCTTGTGGATGTCAATAAACAAAACAGCGAAATAAGTAATTACTCGCCCAAATACCATGTTCCTAATTGTCCATTATTCAGGATGAGACTAATGATCATGTAAAACAAAATGTATTCATTATGGCCTTCAAATCAACATCTGACATATTATCCAATTGAATGCCATAGTGTTTAGGTCTTTATAAACAGTATACTGTCGTAGTGTCGTTATAGAGCACCATCATGGACCAATAAATCCACCGTTCCCGCGTCCTGCTGTTCTCCACGGATGAACTGACATACAGTGTGTAGAATCCATGATCTTGACTCCCTGATGTCATTCAGCCTCAAACACGCGTTGCCTCTCTCCAGCTCCTGGGTGATCAGACTCACTCTGCCCTCATAGCCACTCCTCTCTGTCACCTGGCCACTCTTATACAGGTAAATACACTCTGCCCTCTTAAACCGCCTAATCATCATGAGAACTGCACTGGTCTCAGGTGACGGGACAAGGGAGACATCTTCACCAAGATCAGCGTCCATATCCTCTTCAGGGGTGATGAATTTAAACTAATCTGTTCAAGAAAAAAAACATTTCTGCTTTAATGACATTTCCATATTCACAAATACTCACATAAACACAGCTCAATTAAAAGCTACAAGGATAATGTCAACTCTAAAATACAACACCTACAATTCAAGGCAGATGTATTTAATTGAAGAATAAGAAGCACAACATGAATGCAGTGGGAATCTATGATGCAGAAGGAATTTAAAGGAGCTTGGAAGGAAGGAGTCACTGTGGAGCAGTAGAGCTGTTTCGCACAGACACAAACACAGCTTCAACTCTTAATTTCGAACAGATGACATCCAAAGACATTGTTACACATAAAGAGACATTAAACCTCAAACTCATTTGACTTTACATAATTGGTTTGGTATTGTTGTCCAAAATGTGTAAGAAAAGCTAATAACGAATTCTAAATAATGACGGGCTATGGACTCTGGACCGGGGGCATCACTAGACATTCAGAACATCCGGGGCTCAGCACGACTGAAATGAAGCGCACCGCTCGCTAGCAGTGAACATTTGAGCGGAAACAACGCGTTGTTGCATATCGCACTGCTTTCTTAAATGCGCTGTGCTCTCCAGACACCAAATAATCAACACTTCTTAATATTAATTCAATAGATTGTGGTCAGTAAACCCATGGAATATGGGTTTATTTGCTAAAACATGGTATCTACTGTATTAGCAAATACAAATTACAAGTGCATAACTATACAGTCATTTTCCAATAAGAAAATGGTTGGAAAAAGTAATAATTTTGTTGCAATGTTTTCATAAACCATGTCCGATATTTGATTGTCAATAAAAAAAAAAAGCCTCATGGTGACTGATGTTGGTCACATTACTGCTAACTAATGTGAGCTAGTCATGATGCATGGACCGTGCAGTTCCAAAATAATCCAAATGATGGGAGCCTAAACCCACCCATGAATGGGGGGATATAATATGTACAAAAGCATGTACCAAACACTCATGAAAATCATGATTTTATCGTATTTATGGTAATAAATCTCAGATTCCAAGGTCAATTAGCTACAGGATAATATTTCTACCTAATTAATTGCACAAAAAAAATGTATTAGCTGTTCAGGAGTCTTATGGCTTGGGGTAGAAGCTGTTGAGAAGTCTCTTGGACCGAGACTTGGCGCTTCGGTACCGCTTGCCGTGCGGTCGCAGAGAGAACCGTCTATGACTAGGGTGGCTGGAGTCTTTGACCATTTTTAGAGCCTTCCTCTGACACGGCCTGGTATAGAGGTTCTGGATGGCAGGAAGCTTTGCCCCAGTGATATAGTGGGCCGTACGCATTACTCTCTGTAGTGCCTTGCGGTCAGAGGCCGAGCAGTTGCCATACCAGGCAGTGATGCAACCAGCCAGGATGCTCTCGATGGTGCAGCTGTAGAACCTGTTGAGGATCTGGGGACCCATGCCAAATCTTTTCAGTCTCCTGAGGAGGAATAGGCTTTATCGTGCCCTCTTCATGACTGTCTTGGTGTGTTTGGACCATGATAGTTTGTTGGTGATGTGGACACCAAGGAACTTGAAGCTCTCAACCTGCTCCACTACAGCCCAATCGATGAGAATGGGGGCGTGCTCGGTCCTCCTTTTCCTGTAGTCCACAAGCATCTCCTTTGTCTTTCTCACATTGACGTCACCTCTTACCTTCACATGTCTTCACGTCTTTCACTTTACATAAACAATTGTTGACTTAAATCCATAACAATGTTCCACTATTCAAGAAAAACATACTGTACATGAGTACAATCAGAAGTACTACTGCGTGGCCACGCATGACTCCAACAACATCATTAAGTCTGCAGACGACGCAACGGTGGTAGACCTGATCACAGACAGCGATGAGACAGCCTACAGGGAGTAGGTCAGGGACCTGGCAGTGTTGTGCCAGGACAACAGTCTCTCCCTCAACGTCAAGAAGACCAAGGAGCTGATCGTGGACAACAGGAAATGGGGATGAGCACGCCCACATTCACATCGACGGGGCTGTAGTGGAGTGGGTTGAGAGCTTCAAGTTCCTCGATGTCCACATCACTAAGGACTTAACATGGTCCACATACACATCTGCACAGACGGCCTCTTCCCCCTCAGGAGGCTGAAGAGATTTCTCCTGGGCCCTCAGATCCTCAACAGCTGCACCATCGAGAGCATCTTGACTGACTGCATCACCGCATGGTACAGCAAATGCACCGCCCTCAACCGCAAGGCACTACAGAGGGTGGTGGGTTGACCCAGTACATCACTGGGGCTGAGCTCCACGCCATCCAGGACCTCTATATTAGGCGGCGTCAGAGGAATCCTCAAAATATTGCCAAAGACTTCAGCCACACAAGTCATGGATTGTTCTCTCCGCTACCGTCAGCAAGTGGTACCAGAACATTGGGTCTCAGACCAACAGGCTCCGAGACAGCTTTCATCCACACAAGAACAGCAAGAAGAATGAAATCAGAGTTGGTCCCATGTCACAAGTCGTTGAAACCGAAGGCAGCGGCATACTTCTAAGCGGACAGGAGTGACTGCGAGTGGTTCGGAGCAGATTGACATACGGAATAGCTTCGCTGCACTGGTGCATGATCTACCTGCGCCTTCATTGCTGGGATTGCCTGTGTGTCTATGACGGTGGTGCTGACTCATACTACGCTGACTCCAGCTGTGGCTTCGTCGAGTTCGTCTACTTTCCCTCTCTCTGGATCTGACGGGGCACTGCCTGCTGTGGGAGGTCTGGACCTATCGATGCGAGCAGTGGGCCTACGCTATCTTGCTTCTCGTGGGCCCGTGAAAGGTTCGATGAATTGTGTGATGGGTAGGAATGGGCAGATTTCTCAATTCCCTTCTCCGGCCATAGTATTGGGCAGTTCAATGGTGAGAAATGTCTCAGTCCCTGGAGCACAAGTACAGGACATCAATAAGCTGCTCCCAAACATTTTTTAAAATCAGCATCAGAACACTTTGTCTACCGTAGTTCATGTGCGATTCAACTACATTATGAAGGGCAGCTGAGAACAGCTGAATATGGATTTTAAAGAACTGATTGAGTCACTGCTTGACACCAACAAACACCCCATAATATCTGTCCCCCTGCCCTCCCTAAATTGTGGCATTGAATGTTTCAGCAGACGTCATGCCCTCCATAACTGGCTACGAGACTATTGCAGCTCTGTGGGTGTAACTTTTACTGACAATTTTGATACCTTCTGGAAACAAAGCTTGTTTTATAAGGAGGATGGGATCCACCCAAATCATTTGGGTTCCTGGGTGCTTTCACAGCATTATAAGGCTGTGTTGAGACAATGACTTATCAATGACACAAGTCCAGCTCAGTTAATCCCTACCATTGTGTCGCTGAGTTGTCATAATGCTTCAGCAAATGTAGTTTATCCCAGGGGCGTTGGAAGACACAATGTAAGCAACCTAATGTATGTCTCTCTTACTGCCCTGAATGCCTCTGCTCATCCCACAGGTATTGTATGCAGTAATCATGTGCCTATGAACCAGAGTTATACTGTTAGCACTGAGGCGGTGTGCCCTAGAAGGAAGTCCACTGTGTGCAGCTCACCCTGCACTAACAAATATAACATGAGCATGTCTACTTCTGCTAAGATTCCCAGTAAGGCAATGAAATCAATTAAGCATCCCAGAAAAGTGTTAAAAATAGCCCACATGTCACACCCTGACCTTTGTTTTCTTTATTATTTCGGTTAGGTCAGGGTGCGACGAGGGTGGTATATGTTTTTGTCTTGTCTAGGGTTTTTTTGTATATCTATGGGATTTTGGTATTGTCTAGATAAATGTAGGTTTATGGTGGCATGAATTGGTTCCCAATCAGAGACAGCTGTTTATTGTTGTCTCTGATTGGGGATCCTATTTAGGTTGCCATTTTTCCATTTTGGTTTTGTGGGTTATTGTCTATGTGTAGTTGCCTGTCAGCACTCGGTTTATATAGCTTCATGTTCGTTTTGTTGTTTTGTTAGTTTGTTTAATGTTCTTCGTGTAAATAAAGAAGAATGTATTCTAATCATGCTGCCGCCTTGGTCTTCTCGTTACGACGAACGTGATACCACATTAACATATGTAGCTTAAGAAGCAAGGTTCATGAAATTAATAATTTGCTAGTAACAGATGACATTCATATTCTGACAATCTCTTAAACTCACTTAGATATTACCTTTGATGATACAGGGGTCGCAATACATGGTTATAACATCTACAGAAAATACAGAAATGCTGTTTATATTCAGAACCACATTCATGTAAAGTTTAGAGAAGATCTCATGTTAAATACTGTTAAAGTAATATGGCTACAGGTTCATCTGCCTCACCTACAGCCCATTCTTGTGGGAAGCTGCTATAGACCACCAAGTGCTAACAGTCAGTATCAGGATAACATGTGTGAAATGCTTGATAATGTATGTGATATCAATAGAGGTATATTTTCTGGGTGATTTAAATATTGACTGGCTTTCCTCAGGCTGCCCACTCAAGAGACATCTTTAAACTGTAACTCGTACCTGCAACCTGGTTCAGGTTATCAATCAACCTACCAGGATAGTTACAAACAGCACAGGAATGAAATCATCAACATGAAATGATCACATCTTTACTAATGCTGTAGAAATGTGCTTTAAAGCAGTATCCAAATCCATCGGGATATAGTGATCACAATATAGTAACCATATCTAAGAAAACCAAAGCCTAATATTGTGTATAAGAGGTCATACGAGAAGTTTTTTAGTGATTCCTATGTGGATGTTAACAATATGTGTTTGGTCTGTGGTGTGTAACAAGGAGCAAACAGACAGTTGCACTTGACACATTTATGAAATTGCGTATCCCAGTTACTAATATGCATGCAGCCATTAACAAAATGACTGATTAGCAAACTTTAAAAAACAAACATGAGCTGGCGCACACCCAGAATAATAGTTTGTGTGGAGGTGCTAACGGCAAATAAACTATACACTATCAAAAGAAAGAAAGTCGTACATTCCATGTGTAACAACCCTCAGGAAGGCACAGTGATGCCGAAACGTTGGTAAATACCCATTAAATTGCTGGGAGATTATATATGGAGTGTGCATACTTTCTGGTGGAGCACGGGCCTGAGGGCACACCGTGTTGTGAAATCTGTGAATGTATTGTAATGTTTGAAAATTGTATTAACTGCCTTAATTTTGCTGGACCCCAGGAAGAGTAGCTGCTGCTTTGTCAGCAGCTACTGGGGATCCATAATACAAATACACTGCTGCTACTTTGTTTTTTACTCTTATTATTATTATTAATCCCAACGCCTAGTCACTTGTAGAAAATAGTAAAAATAAAGAAAAACCCTCGAATGAGTAGGTATGTCCAAACTTTTGACTAATACTGTGTATATTCAACGTTTTAACCAAAGACTGCAGCTCAGGCCTGTACAAGAAATCTACAGACTTTCACCTTTACTCATATACACCCTTACAGGTAAACTCCTTCTCTCTCTAGTACCTCTCTCCCCTCCTTCTACATGAAGTAGCATGAAGACTGTAGTAAATTCTTTACTTATTATTCACAATCATAATATGAGCCTATTAAGATACTCATGTACAACTGTGAGAAGTTCAGCAACATTCAGTCCAGTTTATTGCCAGCAGATAATAAAGTCTGATTGGTTCTCGAGTCTTGGCTCTATGTATTGTTGTTCCGAAGATCAGTGACCGTGTGACAAACGCATCAACTCAACCGAGGATCAACTTTGATCACAGATCACATAATACAATTTAATGTCACCTGCTGGCAATAAGTACTGTGTGTGTGTTATTTTGATGCCAGCAACCACTCCAGCCTAGCCCTGTTAGATGAACCCTGTTAGCCCTGGGATTCAGACAGGAACACCTCACAACCTTGAGGCTACCAGCACACCCTTGTACTTTACTTGCATACATTTCCTCTGAGGATGAGAACTGGGTACACATGCAAAAAGTAATAGCCTTTTTTTCCTTTTCTTTTTTTTCTTTTCAAAACATTGATTTATTTATATAAAAAGTTACCAGAGTAATCATGTTCAAGTAATAGGCATGGCATGTATGTCATGAAATGCATAACTCGTAACTTCTTGACTGGAGAGATGCATTTAAAGTTTCAACATGACACCTTGATTGATTTGATATTGTGGGGTAAATACAGTGTGGTTCTCTCTCTCTGCTAATAGTAGACTTTCTCTAAGTTCCCAACAAAAGTATCATCTTCAGAGTTCTCAGTCTCTGACTCCCCCCCCCCCCGCCCCACTGTTCTTAATTTGATGAAGATTGAATGCCAAGACGATCCATTACCGATTCAGAAAACCGATCACGTATCAACAAAAAAAAAAAAAATAGATGACCCTTGTGTCGTCAAGTATTCGCAATTGTCGTTAGGTAAATAGAAACAAATTATCTTGGAATGGATGCACTTCTTATTCAATTCCAATTACTCTATACTGAGGAGTGGTTACGTCCCAAATGGCACCCTGTTCCCAATGAAGTGCACAGGGCCCATGGGAAAAGTAGTGCACTGTGGAGAGAGTAGGGTGCTATTTGGGACGTGCCAATTGTATGTCGCCTGTAGCAGTTCCATTGCAGAGAGTAGCTGAACCATTACAAACATAACTCAGCAGAAATACTATTAGGGAGCCCTAGCTCTGAAAATGGCTTCCTCAGGCTTATCTGGATGACTCACGATAGATGAGTTTCAGTACCACCATGTTAGACTGGCATACACACTGGCAGGTCTACGAAACAACGTTTAGTGCTAGTTATGTTTTAAATGTTCCTTCTTGCTGTGTGAATCACATTTAAATATATACTATTTCCTCCAAAGTGGTGTGAATGCTGTGTTTTGCGTCTTTATTTTAATTCCCCTGTAATACACTTTATATGCACTAGAGGG
This sequence comes from Oncorhynchus tshawytscha, assembly GCF_018296145.1. Lineage (NCBI taxonomy): Eukaryota > Metazoa > Chordata > Actinopteri > Salmoniformes > Salmonidae > Oncorhynchus > Oncorhynchus tshawytscha. Next base: position 41,070,847 of record NC_056431.1, read on the forward strand.
CCTCTTCATTCTATGATGCATCTGCCATTACGTTCTCAGTTTAGGACTTAACACACTCATAAGACAAGACATGTGTAAAGCCTTCATTCAGCTGGAAACTTTAACAAGACCAATATTCTGTCCACAATGCTTAATTGGCCTGAAAATGATCACTTCCAACCTCCTATACCACTGAACTATTTTGACTCTGAACTAAAATGGACATTTCAAAATGTCCAATTGTATTTATGTTAATAGCACAGGAGGTTGGTGGCACCTTAACTGGGGAGAACGGGCTTGTGGTAATGACTGGAGCGGAATAGGTGGAATGGTATCAAATACATCAAACACATGGTTTCCCGGGTGTTTGATTCCATTCCATTTGCGCCATTCCGGCCATTATTATAAGCCGTTCTCCCCTCAAGCAGCCTCCTGTGGTTTACAGAATGACCTGAGCGGGGAGTCCCTATGTGGGTGATGTGTAAAATCTTGCCCACTGATCAACGGACAACTTTGGGGTTAGGGAGGGTTGCAAACGCTGGCTCTGTCGTGGCTCTACCACAACGTTCTCTTCGTGCCACGTCTTCTCCCTCTCTCATGAGCACTCTGGCATTTAACAACACTGCTTCCTTTAGCTTTGTAGACAAATTTAGCAACATCTGTGAAATGGTGTCCCTGGGAGATTCCTGACACAGAGATTTGATTGTGCTCTCTTTATTTTGGGCATCTGTTTGGCATTTGAACATTTCCTCGCGGTGCACTTTGGGCCCTCTTAGGATTGCCTTAGTGGGGATATCTCTAGGCCTCGGAGCACTGAGCAGCTGTAGGGTGTCTCCCCCCTGAAACACCATATTCTCCCATTCTTCTATGTGGATTAGGCCAAAAGAGCCTTCTCTGGAGGTGTCTATTAGGTCATCACTCATTGTGACACAAAACATGTACTATAGTGTTGAGCAGTTGCCATAGAAAAACATATTTTTGCCTAATTAGCCTCTCATCTCTTCAGTTCCAGAGGACTACTAATCAAATGGCTACCCAGACTATTTACAAAGCCCCCACCCCCACCCACGCAGCTGCTACTCTCTGTTATTATCTGTGCATAGTCACTTTAAAATCTCTACCTACATGTACATATTACCTCAATTACCTCGACACCGGTGCCCCTGCACATTGACTCTGTACCGGTACCCCCTGTATATAGCCCCGCTATTGTTATTTGCTGCTGCTCTTTAATTATTAGTTATTCTTATCTCTTACTTTAAAAAAAATGTATTTTCTTAAAACGGCATTGTTGGTTAAGGTCTTAAGGGTAGGTATTGCACTGTAAGGTCTACACCAGTTGTATTCGGCGAATGTGACAAATAGAATTTGACTTGATTTGACTACTGACATCCTGTCTCCCTGCCTTTCTCAGCCAGCTGAGGCCCTGGCATGTCTGCAACCACCCCCACCCTCCACCAGGAAATCAATGTCTCTCATTCCCATCTCCATCCATCCACACACACACACACACACACACACACACTCCATCTACTATGCGCTGCCTCATCATCAGCTGCAGCATCATGTCTGTGTCTGTCCCACTCACTCCACGGCCTTGGCTGCTCTCCACAGCAGACGTCTGAGAGAGACCCTGCTATTGTTGACTGTTGTTGGTATATCCATTGTTGTGTATTTTACAGGCATAGCTCTGCTGAGCACTACTGTTCTGTATGTTCATTAGTTAAATTGTGGCGTTTTGTGTACAGAATAATAGGCTAGTTGTTGAGCCCCTAAGGCCTAAAAAGAAAGGCCAATTATTGTAGCTATGTGATGAAGGTTATAATATTACGTAAAAAAACAACAAAAAAGGGCATGATTGTAATGACAATGCTATTAAGATAGACTTACTGGTTTTGAAACATGTATTAGAATTGTTGTATGTCTGCAATGAGTGGCAAAGGGAACGAATATGTAACTTCAAATATTGCACATTTACACATTTAACACTGCATGACCAAAAGTATGTGGATGCCTGCTCATCGAACATCTCATTCTAAAATCATGGGCATGGAGTTGGTCCCCCTTTTGCTGCTGTAACAGCCTCCACTCTTCTGGGAAGACTTTCCACTAGATGTTGGAACATTACCGCGGGGACTTGCTTCGATTCAGTCACACAGAGCATTAGTGAGGTCGGGCACTGATGTTGAGCGATTAGGCCTGGCTCGCAGGCACCGTTCCAATTCATCCCAAAGGTGTTTGATGGGGTTGAGGTCAGGGATCTGTGCAGACCAGTCAAGTTCTTCCACACCGATCTCGACAAACAATTTCTGTATGGACCTTGTTTTGTGTACAGGGGCATTGTCATGCTGAAAAAGGAAAGGACATTCCCCAAACTGTTGCACAAAATTGGAAGAACAGAATCATCTAGAATGTCATTGTATGTTGCAGCGTTAAGATTCCCCTTCACTGGAACAAAGGGACCGAGCACGAACCATGAAAAACAGCCCCAGACCATTATTCCTCCTCCATCAAACTGTACAGTTGGCACTATGCATTGGGGCAGGTAGTGTTCTCTTGGCATCTGCCAAAACCAGATTTGTCCGTCGGACTGCCAGATGGTGAAGTGTGATTAATCACTCCAGAGAACGCGTTTCCACTGCTCCAGAATCCAATGGCAGTGAGCTTTACTCCTCTACAGTTGACGCTTGGCATGGTGATCTTAGGCTTGTGTGCAGTTCTTGTGCTGACGTTGCTAACAGAGGCAGTTTGGAACTCGGTAGTGAGTGTTGCAACCGAGGACAGACAATTTTATGTGCTATGTGCTTCAGCACTCGCCGGTCCTGTTCTGTGAGCTTGTGTGGCCTACCACTTCGCGGCTGGGCTGTTGTTGTTCCTAGAGGTTTCTACTTCACAATAACAGCACTTACAGTTGACCAGGGCAGCTCTAGCAGGGCAACATTTTGACAAACTGACTTGTTGGAATGGTGACATCCTATGACAGTAGCACGTTGAAAGTCACTGAGCTCTTCAGGCCATTCTGCTGCCAATGTTTGTCTATGGAGATTGCATGGCTGTGTGCTCGATTTTATACACCTGTCAACAACGGGTGTGGCTGTGAAATAGCCAAATCCACTAATTTGAAGGGTTGTCTACATACTTTTGTATATATAGTGTACTTTTTCACAAACTTCATCAGTGGATGCTGCTGAGGGGAGGACAGCTCATAATAAAGTATGGCTGGAACTGAACAAATGGAATGGCATCCATTCGATTTGATACCATTCCACTTATTCCACTCCAGCCATTACCACAAGACAGTCATGCCATATTAAGGTACAACTTCATTAAGGATCTTCATCATTTCACATTAACAGATGTGAAACAGCGTATCTTCATGCTTTGCCCATATTTGTAGCCTAAAATGTCACTTTCATCTACTGACTCAGTGATAGTGTATTCGATTGACGTAATCAAGCCAGTAAAAAAATGGCGAGAAACCAAACAGAGAAGGAGAATGTCAGAACGTGTAAGTCGCCAACAACACGATTTGAAGCATTTAATGGTATGAGGTCAGCCTCTCTCTGCATTGTGTCCCTGATGCGATGTGTGTAGCCAGCTGACCCCCAATATGACATGACTGACGCTCTGTTGTATCAGGCTGTGTTGTTCAATATTGCCACTGTGCATCTGGAGAACCTCTGCTCTCCATGGAAACTCTCCCCAAGCTGATGTCATCCTCTCAAAAGCAATGGGACTCCACCCTGTTAGCAACACATTATCTGATATCTTCTACTCAGTAGTAGAAGTAGGCCTAATAGATTGTTTTGCCTTTTTTTCTCTCAACCTTCAGTATAGTGAATATTATATCCTATGCCTATCTATAATGGCTGTAAATGAAGATTTCCCAACTATCCTAATTCTTCGGGGCTATGAAGTTTAAATACTGGATTTGGATTAGTGTAATTGTAAGGTTGTCAAGGTTGTTATAAACAGGTTATACACCGGTTATACACCATGAACGGGTCTGCATCTACCAGCATGCAACGCTACACAACATCGTCTCCTTAACTACGCTTTTGGCAAAGCCAAGTAGAAGGCTTGTCTCTGAAAGGGCTCATTGTGTAGAGATGTGATTGTGTGTGTGTGCGGTGTAATCGGTGACGTATGAGTAGACTAGACTCTTTACTGTATTCGTTGGGTCAGCACTGCAGAGATTAGCTTGCTACACAGACAGGGATTCCTAAACCCGAATCATGCACATCGTCATTACAACTAAATGGGAGTGGAGCAGAAATTGTGCAAGATATGGATAGATTCCGTTGGTCCTATAAATATTGCGCGGTCGTTGCTTCGATTCAAGTTTCCACAAAGTCCCCCATTCCATTATAATGCTTCTCGAGGAATCGGCTCTTTGGAACCATCGTGGTGTGCTGATTTCCTCACGTGTGTTTTCTGTTAAAAGTGGCGAGGCTGGGATAAACACTGGGACATTTGCAAACAAAAAAAGGCATTAGCGCGGGTACATTTGTTTCGTTTTTTTTTTTTTGACTTGCTGTGATTTCTGAAGTCGAGGAGGAAGGTGTAACGTTAGATAGTTGTAGTAAAACCAAGCTGAAACATGGGGAACGCAGGGAGTATGGACCAGCAAACTGATTTCAGGGGGCATAACATGCCTCTGAAGCTGCCTATGCCGGAGCCAGGCGAATTGGAGGAGAGATTCGCAATCGTTTTGGTATGTTCACAAATTGAAAGTGCTTTCTTATCGAACCCTGATAAGTTTCCCATTTGTCTTTGCGCCATTCCTACTTTGAGCTGGCACCGCAGCGGTGTTGGTCCGACCGTTACCTAGCTACTCCGCTCAGTCGTCCTCTCAACTCAAACCATGTTCCACCGTTTGTGTTTAGCTACAGTAGCAAGCTAAGTTGGAATATCACGAGGAGATAGACGTTGCAACAATTTATCTCAAATATTTTCCCCCTTTCTTTGGTTTACTTGACACGTTTTTTTTCTTTCATTGATCGCATCAAATAATCAATGGGAGAGGGTAGAAAACCACGTGAACAAAATCTGTCACGCAAATTCATCCGAAAAGCACAAAATCCAAGTATCTATCTAGTAGTCTGTGAAGTCAATTACCTTTTGTTTTAGCGGTGAAGTTATACATGGAGGAAACTGAACTCTACTCAGCAAGTTGACTCCCTGGTTGATTTGATATGTAAACCTCAGCAATTTAAAGTAGGACAGCTGTTTGTTTGCCCCATCGGCCCTATCTTGCAAATTCGAAAATGCCTTTCTGAGTGGGACATTCAGTGTTCAGTGAGAATGCTTGTTTATCAGCCTGTATATGCCAAGGCTAGGTTTACTTGTACCTTCGCTGCTTCTGTAAATGTGATGTGTTAGCCAACTGTGTATACTAAAGAACCAATTGAACAGCTAGCGGTCTTCACAAAATTAGTAACCTAGCTAGTTGATTTAGGCTAATCCTGCTCAATTAATCTTATCTTCCATTTTCTGTACTTTAAGATAATACATACATTGCTTACTATACTACACATTTGCAGTGTTTCAGCATCCTAAAACATGGCATTACGTACCAAGCATAACACAACATAGCCTGTCCAGAGGTTCTGGGGGGTTAGATCAGTGAAGGGCTCAGGGTTGTAAAGCCTGGTTTTGTGATGTCGTGTAGATGTGGGTCAGACATGGTTGTAGTCAGACCTAATACTCCGCTACAAGGTGGCTAGGTGAGTCTGTTGTGGGACCTGGTCGCCTGCAACACAATTAGCCCAACACAGACCTACTAAGAAGGTTATACAGTGCCATGTGACTTCAGAGCTCCTGCAACGGTACCTGTCAGAAGGAACGGTTTGATTTAAGAAGGAACACTGTAACTAAACCTGTTTTACTCTGCGTTTCTGTGTTTTCCAATGTATTATGCCTTGGGCTATGGCCTGTTACTCTGTTTGCTGACTGGTGCTGGCCCAAGCCATTTAGACTGTTATTAGGCTACCTAATGGAGCAATTGTTTTTTACGTGGGAGTCACTAATACATGTCACAGTGTTCTCGTTGGGGTGTAATTGCTGCATGTTTCGGTGGAGAGGGAGGCAGGGAGCAGACCTCTGGCCGGAGGGGTGCCCTTACAAAAAAAAGATAACAGTTCTGAAACTGCAGTAAAAGTGCAGTAACTGCAGTCGACTGTTATTTTTGACTCAGTAATTGCAGCCTACTGCAGTTCTACTGCATTCTAACTACAGTTATACTACAGTGTACTGCAGTTATACAGCACTCTGACGGCAATCTTTTTTTTCGTAAGGGTGTGCGTCCCAAATGGCGCCCTATTCCCTATGTAATGCACTACTTTTGACCAGAACTCTCTGGGCCCTGGTCAAAAGTAGTGCACTGTGGAATAGAGTGCCATTTGAGCCACAGCCAGGGTTGACGTCACACTGCCTAGGCCTACCAGGGGATTGAAGGCTTCTTCCTAATCCGGTCTGCTTTTAGGATAACCTGGCTGCTTTTCATGATCCGTGAACAACACCAAGGAATGCCCGGCTTGAACGCCTGCCTGCCTGGCCTCCTTTTCAACTAACAAGCCTAAAAAAAGTAGACTAGAGGAACCAAATGTAACCACTTTACGACGCTATAGGAAGGATACTGTATCATTGAGTTCACTGAAACTGTTAGTTGTCGGTTAGCTTTTCCCGACACGCTCATAACCTGTATTTATTTTCCCCTGTAAAGGTCATTGATGGACTAATGAGTCATACTCTAAACGTATCCTATTAGTTAATGCTACTGGTTGAATCCCTTAAGCACAGGCTAAAATAACACAGTGGGTCTGGTTGCACCAGGAGTGATCAGTCGCTCACTGAAGAGGGATGGATGTGAGAATGAAGGAGTACCAGCTAGACTGGATCCTTGGGCGAGTTTAGTGTTTTAATCACCAGCACAGCGTTATTTACTGCTACTTAAACCCCGCTGATTGTCAGTAATGCCCGCTGGCCGGCGGCGCCACGAATTGCCCGAGTGTGCGTGTGACTCAGATGAGTGTGTCACTTCAGCCTGCAAGGCTAATGATTGAAAAACTGTATTGGGCCCCTCAATGATTGATCCAATACCACCATGCATCCTTCACTGATTGATAAGCATGGGTTAAACTGCAACAAGCAGAGGAGCAGTCAGCAGGAGGATGACGGTTTCACGGATTGGATGCTATATCACTTCCCATTTTTTTTCTTCACCAATGCGCAAAATCATTTTAATGATAAATAAATAAATAATTCAAATAAATCCTCAAAAATAAATCCTCATAAAGCCTCAAATAAATAATGAAACATGTTCAATTTGGTTTAAATAATGCAAAAACAAAGTGTTGGAGAAGGAAGTAAAAGTGCAATATGTGCCACGTAAGAAAGCTAACGTTTAAGTTCCTTGCTCAGAACAAGAGAACATATGAAAGCTGGTGTTTCCTTTTAACATGAGTCTTCAATATTCCCAGGTAAGAAGTCTTAGGTTGTAGTTATTATAGGAATTATAGGACTATTTCTCTCTATACCATTTGTATTTCATATACCTTTGACTATTGGATGTTCTTGTAGACACTTGTATTGCCAGTGTAACAGTATAGCTTCCGTCCCTCTCCTCGCTCCTCCCTGGGCTCGAACCAGGGACACAACGACAACAGCCACCCTCGAAGCAGCGTTACCCATGCAGAGCAAGGGGAACAACTACTCCAAGTCTCAGAGCGAGTGACGTTTGAAGCGCTATTAGCGCGCACCCCGCTAACTAGCTAGCCATTTCACATCACATCGTTACACCAGCCTAATCTCGGGCGTTGATAAGCTTGAAGTCATAAACAGCAGAGCTGCTGGCAAAACGCACAAAAGTGCTGTTTGAATGAATGCTTATGAGCCTGCTGGTGCCTACTATCACTCAGTCAAACTGCTCTATCAAATCATACACTTAATTACAACATAATAACACACCGAAATGCAAGCCGTAGGTCATTAATATGGTAGAATATGGAAAGTATCATCTCGAAAACAAGACGTTTATTCTTTCAGTGAAATACGGAACCGTTCCGTATTTTATTTAACGGGTGGCATCCATCAGTCTAAATATTCCTGTTTACATTGCACAACTTTCAATGTTATGTCATAATTATGTAAAATTCTGGCAAATTAGTTCGCAATGAGCCAGGCAGCCCAAACTGTTGCATATACCCTGACTCTGCATGCAATGAACGCGAGAGAAGTGACACAATTTCACCTAGTTAATATTGCCTGCTAACATGAATTTCTTTTAGCTAAATATGCAGGTTTAAAAATATATACTTCTGTGTATTGATTTTAAGAAAAGCATTGGTGTTTATGGTTAGGTACATGTTGGAGCAACGATAGTCCTTTTTCGCGAATGCGCACTGCATCGATTATATGCAACGCAGGACATGCTAGATAAACTAGTAATATCATCAATCATGTGTAGTTATAACTAGTGATTATGATTGATTAAGTGTAATGCTAGCTAGCAACTTACCTTGGCTTCTTACTGCATTCGCGTAACAGGCGGGCTCCTCGTGAGGCAGGTGGTTAGAGCGTCGGACTAGTTAACCGTAAGGTTGTAAGATTGAATCCCTGAGCTGACAAGGTAAAAATCTGTCGTTCTGCCCCTGAACAAGGCAGTTAACCCACCGTTCCTAGGCCGTCATTGAAAATAAGTATGTGTTTTTAACTGACTTGCCTAGTTAAATAAAGATTAAATAAAGGTGTAAAAAAAAAATGGCGTCCAAAATAACCGATTTCCGATTGTTATGAAAACTTGAAATCAGCCCTAATTAATCGGTCAACCTCTAATCCTGGTTGCATCACTGCCTGGTACGGCAATTGCTTGGCCTCCGACCGCAAGGCGCTACAGAGGGTAGTGTGTACGGCCCAGTACATCACTGGGGCTAAGCTGCCTGCTATCCAGGACCTCTACACCAGGCGGTGTCAGAGGAAGGCCCTAAAAAAACAGCAATGCTATATTGCAGTGGCTTATATATTTACATTTACTTTTGAGTAATTTAGCAGACATTCTTGTCCAGAGCAACTAGGGTTAAGTGGCTTGCTCAAGGGCACATCGACAGATTTTTCACCTAGTCGGCTCAGGTATTCAAACCAGCGACCTTTTGGTTACTGGCCCAATGCTCTTAACCGTTAGGCTACTTGCCGTCCTATACAAGGTCTTTTAAATAGCCATGGTAACAGAATGATGCTAGACTCAGATTTCACACTTTTAAATATATTTCAAACAAAAACCAATGATTGCAAAGTTCAATAAACCATACAACTCTATACACAAGGATGACTTTTAACAATTTCCACTGAAGATTTTACAAAAACACATTTACTTTATGAACAGTGCAGATGTAAGGTTTGGTAACAGAATGGCGGTTTGTGCTGTTTGTGCCGTCATTCTGTTACCAAACTTTACATCCGCACTGTTCTTAAAGTAAATGTTGTTTTTGTAAAATATTCAGTGGACATTGTTAAACGTTGTCCTTGTGCAGAGTCGTATGGTTTGTTTAACTTTGCAATCATTGATTTTTGTTTGACATGAGCTACATTTTAAAGTAAAAAAATCTTGAGTCAGCATCATTCTTTTGCTTTGGAATTGTCCCTTAAGCTTAGTTCAGATACATAAGAAGAGACACGACACAACGTTTTTTAAGGAGTCTGTATGATTTGAACGGCCTAGTTTTAGAACGTCTCATTTCGTCGGCTGGAGTTTCCAAGACTCAACATGTCAAATCTCTAGTCTCAAGCGAGACAGATTTATTTAGCCAAACAAAGAACAGTGCACTAATGCTCTGTGTTCAGCCAGGTAGGTAGCTAGCCAAACAGAGAGCTAGCTAGCTATTTTGCTGCACATAGCTAACCTAGTTTCCTGACATTCATCTGACAAGTCACAAAGTGTACCCTGTTTCTGGTGCATGTGTTCCATGACACTCAAGTTTGCTAAAGCACCTTGCTACAACAAGTGGCAACTTTGTTTCAAAGTTTCATCTGTCGTTTTAAAAGACACCGTTACCATGGAAATGGGCTCAACAGCACCTCTCATCTGCCCCGTCTTTAGTCAACCAGTTGTACAACACAACATTCTCAAACTAGCTCATTTTATCTCGTCTCATTTCATGTCGGCTGTTGTATCTGAACTGGGCTTTACAGTTCATTTTCCAAATGTATAAAAAAAATTTTTTGAACATGTTTAGCTCCCTCTTAATCTGAACATTAGCCATCTAGAGGGTAGCTGCTATGGCCTGACTAACTCCTACATTGAGAAACCAGGTGGAGTAAACAGGGTTGGGAGGGATTTGACTACATGAAAGCATTTGACCTCTCCATGCTCAGCTGACAACTGTGTTTTTTTTAGGCTATGCGTTGCACTCATTACAGCTTTATTCTGTTTAGGGTCACAATTTTTATTTTTTATTTTATTTATCTGTTTTTTTACCAGGTAAGTTGACTGAGAACACGTTCTCATTTGAAGCAACAACCTGGGGAATAGTTACAGGGGAGAGGAGGGGGATGAATGAGCCAATTGTAAACTGGTGATTAGGTGACCGTGATGGTTTGAGGGTCAGATTGGGAATTTAGCCAGGACACCAGGGTTAACACCCCTACTCTTACGATAAGTGCCATGGGATCTTTAATGAACTCAGAGAGTCGGGACACCCGTTTAACGTCCCATCCGAAAGATGGCACCCTACACAGGGCAGGCCCTGGGGCATTGGGATATTTTTTTTTAGACCAGAGGAAAGAGTGCCTCCTACTGGCCCTCCAACACCACTTCCAGGGGCATCTGGTCTCCCATCCAGGGACTGACCAGGACCAACCCTGCTTAGCTTCAGAAGCAAGCCAGCAGTGGTATGCAGGGTAGTATGCTGCTGGCTAGTAGCTGTGTAGTAACACTGTAATTACTCTACTAACATGTTGTTACATTGGCTAATAAATAGCCCAATTTGAGTGGATTTGTACACACCCAATTTGCAATTCATTAGGTACGCCCATCTAGTACCCGGTCGGACCCCCCTTTGCCTCCAGGACATCCTGAATTCTTTGGGGCAAGTTGTGGCATTCAAACGTTGCTCAATTGGTATCAAGGAACCAGACGTGTGCCAGGATAACATTCCCCACACCATTACACCACCGCCACCAGCCTGTACTGGCAGGATGTGGTCATGGAGTCATACTGCTTACGCCAAATCCTGACTCTGCCATCAGCCCACAGGACTGCCACTGACTGGATGTTATTTGTAGTGTTGTGGTTAGAGCGTTGGGCCAGTAACCGAAAGGTTGCAAGATCTAATCACCGAGCTGACAAGGTAAAAATCTGTCGTTCTGCCCCCGAACAAGGCAGTTAACTGTTCCTAGGCCGTCATTGAAAATAAGAATTTGTTCTTAACTGACTTGCCTAGTTAAATAAAGGTAAAATGTTGCTCAAAATCAAACAGTAACTGAATGCCTCGAATGCCTGTCTGCTTTATATAGCAGGCCACGTGACTCACTGTCTGTAGGGGCGAACCATTTTCATGAATGAGTGGTGTACTTAATAAACTGGCCACTGAGTGTATTTGTACTTGTACTGTAATCATAAGAATAGAGTCAACATTGAGAACAGATTTAGTGCACTACAGGTAGGCTTTTCCTGGAAAATTCCAGGCTTGCTGCTGGCTGATTCCACTAAGCCTAACTGTTTCCCCTGACAAAGCAAATTGCCTTCCATTGATACAGCTGCTGCAGGGGACTTGAAGCGACGGCTGAGATTTAAACTAGACATAATTGTCATGCAAGGCCTCCGTCAAGATAAGGCAAAGTATTTCACATACGACCTTGACCAGGGAGAGAAACAAGTATAATGTAAACGTCCATTATAAGCTTAGGCTACAGACTTGTAATCTTCCATGTAGATTTGATTAAATAGTAGGAATTTCATTTCCAATAACATGTTTTTGATGGAAAGGCTGTTTTTACTTGTAAGCCTAATCCTTTCTCTCTTAATACTTTCCGGCTGTAAAAATGTATATTTTGTGTGAATAGGCCACATGTCTGATTAGTGATGGGGAGAATAAATAAATACAGTATTGGGATAATTCTTTTTTTGTGATAGCCTACATCGTTAATATTATTATCAGATCTTCAACCAAAACCTAAACATTAGATAAAGGAAACCTGAGTGAACAAATAACACAACAATTCTATATTTATTTCATGAACAATGTAATGCAACACCCATTGCCTCTGCGTGAAAATGTATTTGCTCTCCCTTACACTCAATAATTCGTCACCTTTAGCTGCAATGCTTCCTGTAGTTGTTGATCAGTCTCTCATGTTGCTGCAAAGGAATTTTGGCCCACTCTTTCATGCATAACTGCTTTAACTCAGCAACATTTGTGGGGTTTCAAGCATGAACTGCTCATTTTAAGTCCTGCCACAACATCTTAATTGGGATTAGGGCTGGACTTTGACTAGGCCATTCCAAAACTTCCAAAACATTTTTTGTTGTTGTTGCCGTTTTCATGTAGACTTGTTGTGTGTTTTCCATCATTCTCTTGCGGCGTGACCCAGCTGTGCTTCAGCTTCAGCTCACAGACGGATGACCTGACATTCTCCTGTAGAATTATATGATACAGAGCAGAATTCAGGGTTCCTTCTATTAAGGCAAGTCATCCAGGTCCCGAGGCGGCAAAGCATCCCCAAACCATCACACTACCACCACAATATGTACAATAGTAACCTTAGGGTAATGAGTGAATTAAGGAGTAAATAACAATGGAACAATCTGGACATTTAAAAACGTTTTCTTTGCGTTGTGTACTTTTTGCTTGATCCGCCATTTTTGAAATATAACTAGTTAAACACTTTAAAAAGAAAAGTGGGCCACATGAGCAAAACTGAATGGATACCGTTTACAGTGGTTAAATACTATAAGTAGAGTAAAAAAAAGAAACTTGGAATCCAGTTTCCATGACAAGCTCCTCAAGTAGCCTAATGTACCTTCCTTGTAGCCACTACACTTGACTGGAAGTGTATGTGCTGATAAGTCTTTGTTTAAGCACCTTTCCTATTCGCTCTGAGTCAATTGTGGCTCTAGCTCTGGTCCGGGGAGTCGTTCGGGTGTGCTCTCGCGGTCCTTCGAACGACTCCCTGGACCAGAGCTATTGTGGCTCTAGCTCTTGTCTGGGGTGTCGTTCGGGTGTGCTCTAGCGGTCCTTCGACCGAACGACTCCCTGAACCAGAGCTATTGTGGCTCTAGCTCTGGTCTGGGGTGTCGTTCGGGTGTGCTCTAGCGGTCCTTCGACCGAACGACTCCCTGAACCAGAGCTATTGTGGCTCTAGCTCTTGTCTGGGGTGTCGTTCGGGTGTGCTCTAGCGGTCCTTCGACCGAACGACTCCCTGAACCAGAGCTATTGTGGCTCTAGCTCTGGTCTGGGGTGTCGTTCGGGTGTGCTCTAGCGGTCCTTCGACCGAACGACTCCCTGAACCAGAGCTATTGTGGCTCAAGAGCCCCACCATCCACTTAACAGCATTGCAGTTGAATGGCACTTGAGGTCTACATGAGCAGACAATGTACACTACCAGTCAAAATGTTTGGACACCTCCTCATTTCAGGGTTTTTCTTAATTTTGACTATTTCCTTCATTATGGAATAGTAGTGAAGACATCAAAACTATGAAATAGCACATACTGTATGGAATCATGTAGTAACCAAAAAAGTGTTAAACAAATCAAAATATATTTTATATTTGAGATTCTTCAGAGGCCACCTTTTGCCTTGATGACAGCTTTGCACACGCTTGGCATTCTCTCAACCAGCTTCATTAAGTTTGCAGATGACACAACAGTGGTAGGCCTGATCACCGACAACGATGAGACAGCCTATAGGGAGGAGATCAGAGCCCTGGCCGTGTGAGGGCCAGGTATGGCAACTGCTCGGCCTCTGACCACAAGGCACTACAGAGTGTAGTGCGAATCGCCCAGTACAGCACTGGGGAAAAGCTTCCTGCCATCCAGGACCTATATACCAGGTGGTGTCAGAGGAAGGCCCTAAAAATTGTCAAAGAAATAGGGTGGCCGGAGAGATAGATATATATATTTAACTGCATTGTTGGTTAGGGGCTCGTAAGTAAGCATTTCACTGTAAGGTCTACAGCTGTTGTATTCGGCATATGTGACTAATACAATTTGATTTGATGAGGTAGTCATCTAGAATTCACTTAACAGGTGTGCCTTGTTAAAAGTACATTTTGTGTAATTTCTTTTCTTCTCAGTGTGTTTGAGCCAATCGTTTGTGTTGTGACAAGGTAGGGGTGGTATACAGACGATAGCCCTACTTGATAAAAGACCAAGTCCATATTATGGCAAGAACAGCTCAAATAAGCAAAGAGAAACGACAGTCCATCATTACTTTAATGCGTGAAGGTCAGTCAATCCGTCCAATTTCAAGAACTTTGAAAGTTTCTTCAAGCGCAGTCACAAGAACCAACAAGCACTATGATAAAACTGACTCTCATGAGGACTGCCTGTCACAGTCGTCATAAAGGGGAGGCCAAGGCGCAGCATGGCAAGCGAACATAACTCTTTATTTAAAGAGAGAACACTGAACAGAACTAAACAAAGTGAAGCAATATGGCTAGTGCAGAACAGGCAACTAAACATAGAATAACAACCCACAAGGAATAACAACCCACCAAGGAATATGGCTACCTAAATATGGTTCCCAATCAGAGACAACGATAAACAGCTGCCTCTGATTGAGAACCAATCTAGGCAACCATAGACATATAAACACCTAGACTAGAAAAACCCCTAGACATACAAAAAAAACCTAGACATACAAAAAACCCTAGACAATACAAAAACTAAACAAACCACCCTTGTCACACCCTGACCTAACCAAATAATAAAGAAAACAAAGATAACTAAGGTCAGGGCGTGACACCGCCACAAGAAAGAAAGCACCCAGAGTTACCTCTGCTGCAGAGGACAAGTTCATTAGAGTTAACTACACCTCAGCTTGCAACCAAAATAAATGCTAACAGAGACATCTCAACATCAACGGTTCAGAGGAGACTGCGTGAATCAGGTCTCCATGGTCGAATTGCTGCCATGAAACCACGACTAAAGGATACCAATAATAAGAAGAGACTTGCTTAGGCCAAGAAACACGAGCAATAGACTTTAGACCGGTGGAAATCTGTCCTTTGGTCTGATGAGTCCAAATTTGATCTCTGCATGTGTGGTTCCCACCATGAAGCATGGAGAAGGTGTGATGGTGTGGGGGTGCTTTGCTGGTGACACTGTCAGTGATTTATTTAGAATTCAAGGCACTCTAAACCAGCATGGCTACCATAGCATTCTGCAGCTATATGCCATCCCATCTGGTTTGGGGTTAGAAGGACTAACCTTTTTTTCCCAACAGGACAATGACCCAAAACACACCTCCAAGAAGGAGAGTGATGGAGTGCTGCATCAGATGACCTGGCCTCCACAATCACCCAACCTCAACCTTATTCAAATCAAATCAAAATCAAATCAAATTGATTTATATAGCCCTTCGTACATCAGCTGATATCTCAAAGTGCTGTACAGAAACCCAGCCTAAAACCCCAAACAGCAAGCAATGCAGGTGTAGAAGCACGGTGGCTAGGAAAAACTCCCTAGAAAGGCCAAAACCTAGGAAGAAACCTAGAGAGGAACCAGGCTTTGTGGGGTGGCCAGTCCTCTTCTGGCTGTGCCGGGTGGAGATTATAACAGAACATGGCCAAGATGTTCAAATGTTCATAAATGACCAGCATGGTCGTATAATAATAAGGCAGAACAGTTGAAACTGGAGCAGCAGCACGGTCAGATGGACTGGGGACAGCAAGGAGTCATCATGTCAGGTAGTCCTGGGGCATGGTCCTAGGGCTCAGGTCCTCCGAGAGAGAGAAAAAAAGAGAGAATTAGCGAGAGCATATGTGGGGTGGCCAGTCCTCTTCTGGCTGTGCCGGGTGGAGATTATAACAGAACATGGCCAAGATGTTCAAATGTTCATAAATGATCAGCATGTTCGAATAATAAGAAGGCAGAACAGTTGAAACTGGAGCAGCAGCACGGCCAGGTGGACTGGGGACAGCAAGGAGTCATCATGTCAGGTAATCCTGGGGCATGGTCCTAGGGCTCAGGTCCTCCGAGAGAGAGAAGGAGAGAATTAGAGAACGCACACTTAGATTCACACAGGACACCGAATAGGACAGGAGAAGTACTCCAGATATAACAAACTGACCCTAGCCCCCGACACATAAACTACTGCAGCATAAATACTGGAGGCTGAGACAGGAGGGGTCAGGAGACACTGTGGACCCATCCGAGGACACCCCCGGACAGGGCCAAACAGGAAGGATATAGCCCCACCCACTTTGCCAAAGCACAGCCCCCACACCACTAGAGGGATATCTTCAACCACCAACTTACCATCCTGAGACAGGGCCGAGTATAGCCCACAAAGATCACCGCCATGGCACAACCCAAGGGGGGGCGCCAACCCAGACAGGATGACCACATCAGTGAATCAACCCACTCAGGTGACGCACCCCTTCCAGGGATGGCATGAGAGAGCCCCAGTAAGCCAGTGACTCAGCCCCTGTAATAGGGTTAGAGGCATAGAATCCCAGTGGAAAGAGGGGAACCGGCCAGGCAGAGACAGCAAGGGCGGTTCGTTGCTCCAGAGCCTTTCCGTTCACCTTCCCACTCCTGGGCCAGACTACATTCAATCATATGACCCACTGAAGAGATGAGTCTTCAGTAAAGACTTAAAGGTTGAGACCGAGTTTGCGTCTCTGACATGGGTAGGCAGACCGTTCTATAAAAATGGAGCTCTATAGGAGAAAGCCCTGCCTCCAGCTGTTTGCTTAGACATTCTAGGGACAATTAGGAGGCCTGCGTCTTGTGACCGTAGCGTACGTGTAGGTATGTACGGCAGGAGCAAATCAGAGAGATAGGTAGGAGCAAGCCCATGTAATGCTTTGTAGGTTAGCAGTAAAACCTTGAAATCAGCCCTTGCTTTGACAGGAAGCCAGTGTAGAGAGGCTAGCACTGGAGTAATATGATCAATTTTTTGGGGGTTCTAGTCAGGATTCTAGCAGCCGTATTTAGCACCAACTGAAGTTTATTTAGTGCTTTATCCGGGTAGCCGGAAAGTAGAGCATTGCAGTAGTCTAACCTAGAAGTGACAAAAGCATGGATTAATTTTTCTGCATCATTTTTGGACAGAAAGTTTCTGATTTTTGCAATGTTACGTAGATGAAAAAAAGCTGTCCTTGAAATGGTCTTGATATGTTCTTCAAAAGAGAGATCATGGTCCAGAGTAATGCCGAGGTCCTTCACAGTTTTATTTGAGACGACTGTACAACCATTAAGATTAATTGTCAGATTCAACAGAAGATCTCTTTGTTTCGTGGGACCTAGAACAAGCATCTCTGTTTTGTCCGAGTTTAAAAGTAGAAAGTTTGCAGCCATCCACTTCCTTATGTCTGAAACACATGCTTCTAGCAAGGGCAATTTTGGGGCTTCACCATGTTTCATTGAAATGTACAGCTGTGTGTCATCCGCATAGCAGTGAAAGTTAACATTATGTTTTCGAATAACATCCCCAAGAGGTAAAATATATAGTGAAAACAATAGATGGTTTGGGATGAGTTGGACCACAGAGTGAAGGGAAAGCAGCCAACAAGTGCTCAGCATATGTGGGAAGTCCTTCAAGACTGTTGGAAAAGCATTCCAGGTGAAGCTGGTTGAGAGAATGCCAAGAGTGTGCAAAGCTGTCATCAAGGGCAAGGCAGAGGGTGGCTACTTTTAAGAATCTCAAAAAAGTTTGCCATCACTGGCTATCCCCATATGTGTTATTTCATACCTTTGATGTCTTCCCTATTATTTCACAATGTAGAAAATATCAAAAATAAAGAAAAACCCTTGATTGAGTTGGTGTTTCCAAACTTTACTGGTATGTGTGCCTATTTGTCACTTCATGAACAGTGTAGCCAATTATACTTTGTCTATCTAATGTAACCTTCGGCACAGTCTGCTTTGTCCCTTGCTGTAGTTGCTTGCATTGCCATAGTTTCTTGTATTTTCTAGTGAGCTCTGTCATACTGAATGTCCCTCCATTGATCACTGGCTAGCCCCTCTGTTTTTGTAAGCATGACGAAGACTGCTCATTACACTGTAAGGCACAGTTTTCATGCAAAATGTGGACTTTTTATGGGAACATGCTTGGCATTTAGTAGTCTCTTTCACTCAGGAGCATGTCTGTACGCTCTTACCTGGTTGCCATAGCACCCATGACATGAGTGTTGGCTGTTTCGACATATGAAAGAATTAATGAGATGGCTCGCACTAGACTAAAGGTTTGGAAATCATATTTTTCCCTGTTTCCTAAACATAACAAGGTTGACATTTTCTCCTGAAGGGCAAGTGATGTACATTTGAATTTGTTTCTCAACTCTGATTTAACGGTGTTTCATTTCTCATCAAGCGTGACTCCAACAATTAGCCAATCAGTTAAGGGAGTCAAAACTAAATGGCTTTTGTGTCTTTAGAAAGTCCCCTACTTGTGATGGTTATTATCTAAACCAGGGATGGGCAACTTTGATGGGCATGGGGGCCACCAAAAAAATCTAAACTCATCAAGAGGGGCTGCAGTGGCTTGCACGTCTGCATACCCACATCCATACCCCCCACATGCAGTCAGAGCCAGCCCTAGCCTTTTGGAGGCCCTAAGCTAAATGCTTTTTTTTTTTTTTTGAAAAAGGAAAAATTGATCCACGGCCCTAAAAAAAGGCTAGCAGTTACCTGTCCCTGATCTAAACCATTGGGAAATCATCAATCTACCCTAGAGTATGTGAGTCACATGCAATGTGTATGCTTCACATGGGAACACAGGAAGGTGACACGATGCAGCAGAAATGTAGCCTTTTAGGCCTATGTTGCTTTTCCTCTGCTTCAAGTAACCACTGGCCTCTCATGGAAATATCGTGTTCACCATGTTAAAACACGGATGGATCTTGATTTAGTCATTGCTGTATTCCCTGGCTTGCCTGGGAGGCAGAGAAGTTTGAAGCAGTTTTTGGGACTTGCTTAAATGCCATATGGGGCTAAGGGCTTAGCTTTTGTTATAGACTTCTCAATAGTCTGACCAGATTACATATAAGCCGCTTTGCTTAAAGGCAGCCAAAGGGCCATGATCTGCGAATTGCTCCATTTTGGTAAACGTGGGCTACTGTTTGGAAAAGTTCTTTTTTTCTTCTCAATTCAAGCGTCCTTGGTCGAACCAGCTAGGCGTGTTCTCAATGAGCCTTTTTAAAGTATCCTACCTTTCTCTTTGGCTACTCAGTATATCTTTTGAGAAAGGAAATGCAAACAGATGTAAAGAAGAAATAAATGAATAGCCAGCATTCTTTGCATTTTTCATGCTGACTCTGCATTAAAAGAGCAGAACAATGGGTATTCTCTATGCAGCAGAGGGCTAACAGTAGCTGGGGAACAAAGCTGCTCGTTATTCTGTAGGAGGATGGAGCCTGGCACTAACCCCCGGCCCGACAGGCAGCTAGGCTTGTGGCTGTTCCTTCCGGGTCCAGGGGCCAGCTCCGTCCACAGCGTTGAGGCTGGGGCTGCTTCCGTCCCATCACTGGGGGTGCTGGGTCGTTCAGGGGATTGATTGAGAGGCAACAGGCAACGTGGTGTCGGACGTCCAGGGTGCTGCCGAACTAAGGTCCCTAATTAGCCGTGGCAGCGAGGAACACTAAACTGTTACTGGTGAGAAGTAGTAGGGCTAGTGATCCAGCCAGAGGCACATTGGCCATTCAAACCCGTCACAAGTCTTAGGCTGCTGTGGTGTGTGATGTGCTTTTTAAAGCCTACACTGCAGGCAGCCAGCAGAGCTTGAAAGCCTTGCTCCCTCCGCTGGCACAGAATCATCTGGTTGTGTGGGAACCAGCCTTTTGGATGTGTGCAAGAAGCGTTGGGTCGAAACTGTTGGGGACTGCAATCGTTGTTGTTGTGCTCAATTCAATTTGGGCATTTGCGCCTTGGCGGTGGTTTTGGATAATGTCTAATTTTATACCATGCTTTTGCGTGGGCTGTAGAGAGTTAGGCTACTGTATAGGTAGGCATAAATGACTTGGGCCAAGTTAGCAAATCTTGTAGCCTAAGCTATAGCCTAGTAATTTGAATTAGTTTAAATAGATGTAAATTCAATCACTCACACATTCTTTCAAACCTAACTTCTAGACCTAACCAGTCCTGCTGAGTTGTTTTTGTAAAGTGCCCAGTCTAGGACCAAAAGGCTCAGCTTCTACCCACAAGCCATAAGACTGCTGAACAATTAATCAAATGGCCACCCGGACTATTTACATTTTTACACTGCTGCTACTTGCTGATTATTATCGATCCATAGTCACTTTACAAATTACCTCGACAACGTGTACCCCCGCACATTTTTTTTGTGTTACTTTTTGATATAAACTCAACAAAAAAGAAACATCCTCTCAATGTCAACTACGTTTATTTTCAGCAAACTTAACATGTGTAAATATTTATATGAACATAACAAGATTCAACAACTGAGACAAAAACTGAACAAGTTCCACAGACATGTGACTAATAGAAATGTAATAATGTGTCCCTGAACAAAGGGGGAGGGTCAAAATCAAAAGTAACCGTCAGTATCTGGTGTGGCCACCAGCTGCATTAAGTACTGCAGTGCATCTCCTCCTCATGGACTGCACCAGATTTGCCAGTTCTTGCTGTGAGATGTTACACCACTCTTCCACCAAGGCACCTGCAAGTTCCCTTGACATTTCTCGGGGGAATGGCCCTAGCCCTCACCCGCCGATCCAACAGGTCCCAGACGTGCTTAATGGGATTGAGATCCGGGCTCTTCACTTGGCATGGCAGAACCCTGACATTCCTGTCTTGCAGGAAATCACGCATAGAACAAGCAGTAGGCTGGTGGCATTGTCATGCTGGAGGGTCATGTCAGGATGAGCCTGCAGGAAGGGTACCACATGAGGGAGGAGAATGTCATCCCTGTGTCGCACAGCGTTGCCTGCAATGACAACAAGCTCAGTCCAATGATGCTGTGACACACTGCCCCAGACCATGACGGACCCACGACCTCCAAATCGATCCCGGCTCAGAGTACAAGCCTCGGTGTAACGCTCATTCCTTTGATGATAAACGCGAATCCGACAATCACCCCTGGTGAGACAAAACCGTGACTCGTCAGCGAAGAGCACTTTTTGCCAGTGCTGTCTGGTCCAGCGACGGCCCATAGGCGACGTTGTTGCTGGTGATGTCTGGCCCTCAGTCCAGCCTCTCTCAGCCTATTGCGGACAGTCTGAGCACTGATGGCGGGATTGTGCATTCCTGGTGTAACTCGGACAGTTGTTGTTGCCATCCTGTACCTGTCCCGCAGGTGTGATGATCGGATGTACCGATCCTGTACAGGTGTTGTTACACGTGGTCTGCCACAGTGAGGACGATCAGCTGTCTGTCCTGTCTCCCTGTTGCGCTGTCTTAGGCGTCTCACAGTACGGACGTTGCAATGTATTGCCCTGGACACATGCCTCATTGCAGCATGGCTAAGGCACGTTCACGCAGATGAGCGGGACCCTGGGCATCTTTCTTTTGGTGTTTTTCAGAGTCAGTAGAAAGGCCTTTTTAGTGTCCTAAGTTTTCATAACTGTGACCTTAATTGGCTACCATCTGTAAGCTGTTAGTGTCTTAACGACTAGAGATTGACCGGTTATGGCCGATTAATTAGGGCCGATTTCAAGTTTTCATAACAATCGGTAATTGCCATTTTTGGACACCGATTATGGCCGATTATATTGCAATCCACAAGGAGACTGCGTGGCAGGCTGACCACCTGTTATGCGAGTGCAGGCAGCAAGGAGCAATGGTAAGTTGCTAGCTAGCATTAAACGTATCTTATAAAAAACAATCAATCTTAACATAATCACTAGTTAACTACACATGGGTGATGATATTACTAGTTTAACTAGCTTGTCCTGCATTGCATATAATCAATGCGGTGCCTGAAACTGTGTCACTTCTCTTGCGTTCAGTGTAAGCAGAGTCAGACCATTTCTTCCTAACAAGGAACGTAATTATTTTTGCCATAATTTGACATAATTATGACATAACATTGAAGGTTCTGCAATGTAACAGCAATATTTAGACTTAGGGTTGCCAGCCGGTCGATAAAATATGGAACGGTTCCGTATTTCACTGAAAGAATAAACGTTTTGTTTTCGAAATGATAGTTTCCGGATTTGACCATATTAATGACCTAAGGCTCGTATTTCTGTGTGTTTATTATATTATAATTAAGTCTATGATTTGATATTTGATAGAGCAGTCTGACTGAGCGGTGGTAGGTAGCAGCAGGCTCGTAAGCATTCATTCAAACCGAACTTTCCTCTGTTTGCCAGCAGCTTTTCGCAATGCTTGAAGCACAGCGCTGTTTATGACTTCAAGCCTATCAACTCCCGAGATTAGGCTGGCAATACTATAGTGCCTATAAGAACATCCAATAGTCAAAGGTCTATGAAATACAAATGGTATAGAGAGAAATAATCCTATAATAACTACAACCTAAAACTCCTTAGCTTGGAATATTGAAGACTCATGTTAAAAGGAAACACACCAGCTTTCATATGTTCTCATGTTCTGAGCCAGGAACTTAAACGTTAGCTTTCTTACATGACACATATTGCACTTTTACCTTCTTCTCCAACACTGTGGTTTTGCGTCATTTAAACCAAATTGAACATGTTTAATTATTTATTTGAGACTAAATAGATGTTATTTATGTATAGACAGACGGTAGGCACTAAAAAGACCTTTCTACTGACTCTGAAAATAAAAGTGTTCATTGTTCATTCGGTATTGTTGTAATTGTCATTATTACAAATATATATATAAACAAAAATCAGCCGATTAATCGGTATCTGCTTTCTTTGTTCCTCCAATAATCGTTATCGCCGTTGTTATCGCCGTTGAAAAATCATAATCAGTCGACCTCTATTAACGACCGTTCCACAGGTGCATGTTCATTAATTGTTTATGGTTCATTGAACAAGCATGGGAAACAGTGTTTAAACCCTTTACAATGAAGATCTGAGAAGTTATTTGGATTTTTACGAATGATCTTTGAAATACAGGGTCCTAAAAAAGGGACATTTCTTTTTTTGCTGAGTTTATATATATATATATATATTTCACATTAGTTTATTTAGTCAATTCTTTCTTAACTGCATTGTTGGTTATGGGCTTGCAAGTAACCATTTCACGGTAATGTCTACTACACCTTTTGTATTCGGCCCATGTGACAAATATAATGTGATTACATTTTTTATTTGATTTAATGATTGAATCTAGAACAGTAGTCTTTTGTATTGGTTCTTTCTTAGCTGTTGATCTACCCTAGCGTAATGAGCAGGTGTAGGGTGAGGCAAGTTAGACATGGTCCAGCTTGGCTCCTTTATGTTGAGCACAGCCAGTTACAGCCAGTCTTCAGTGTGGCCCAGTCCAGCCCTACTGGCACAACAACAGGCCCCACAACAATAGGAGAGGAGGCTCACGGTTGTTACTCTGCCTCTGAAGTAAACTGCCTCATGGAGTGGTTCTGTACACAGTCCAAGGTAACAGCTGTTTGAAACGGCACCATATGAGACACTGTTTAGACTGTCTTATGTAAAAGTGTTGGTGTTTTCTGTTTTGTCATTTTGAGTTGTTTTATGTTCTAGCTGAACTTTATCTGAAGTTCAACCGTGTGATTAAAGCCAACCATGCTTCAAGCTCTCTTAAAACAGGAGAAAACATTTTACACTGAGGTCATTCAGATAAATTTGAATCTGTGTCCTGGCACCAGAGGCTATGTTGTCTAGTGTTGCCATTTTGATTCCAAGGATTTACATGCTATCAAAGGTTTTTACTTCTGACAGTATATAAAATGGTGACTGGCTCTATCAAATAATCCCAGACCATTTAAGCAAATATTTCCTTCATTTTCCATACCTCTGCAGATTCCAGCTTGTCTACAAATGAATCATTTATATGTTGGATTCACGTCTCCATCTCAACCAAGAATCAACGTCAAAGAAGAGGACTAAATCAAATCAAACTTTATTAAAAGTTTATTTTGATGTAGTCCTATTCTTTAACTTTGTCTGCAAATGACTAACTGGAATTAAAGAAGTTAAAGAATATGGCTAAATCTAATAACTTTAAATGCATGGATTGTCTATGTCAAATTGGTTATAATGAGGACATAATCGCGTGGTTGAAATTTCACCCTCAAAACAACTGCAATCCAGGTCATAACAACAAAAATCCTATGTATTTTCCACAGATTCTACGTCACAATACGTTGACAAATTACATTGAAACAACATTGATTCAACTATTTTGTGGCCAGTGGGTTCTGCTTATCATAGTTATTAGATCCCGGATCTACTGATGCTAAAATATTTAGGCTTTTGGAGAAGGCTCTGCAGACTAATTTTCCCCTCGGTTCTGATTGATGGACAACCCGACCGGTGAAGTTCTCTTGAGACATTTGTTGCCTTCTGAAGCTGCCTGAGTAAAAGGAGGGTTTTGTAGGGTAAGCTCATGCCAGAAGCAACATCTGCAGTGAAAATGGGAGGTTGTGCCTTGTCAGAGTTTGATATAGGCCTCAGTGACCACCTTAGACTCCAAATACTACAGCAATCTGTTTTTACAGGTTTATTGGACTGAAGACTGGCCTCCCACAGCATGCACACCCACTGTCAACATCCTATTTTAGTTGATATACTTCAAACATTTTGTAACTCCGTATAGGCCACTTTTTCCTCTAATGCTGAGTTTTCTTGTATTAAGTTTCCAGATAACTAGGCCCATGCTTTGATATGCAAGCCTAACCTCTCGATGTGTTTGTGATACGGGTGCATATTTCTACCGTGGGTACCTGTAGCTCATTGTCAATTTCACATTTTAGTAATCTTATCCAGAGTGCCTTACAGGAGAAATGAGGGTTAAGTGCCTTGCTCAAGGGCACATCGGCAGATTTTTCACCTAGTCGGCTCAGGGTTCAAACCAGCTACCATTTGGTTACTGGCAACACACTCTTAACCACTAGGCTACCTTTGTTAGGAACTCCTCCGAGTTCTCCGTTGAAGAGATGAGCGTCTCAGATGTGGGCCTGATCACTGCGTCAGTTTTACATGGTTAAATGGGTCCTTTGCCTTCTATCTGTTATTCAGTTCTCTTTGTCAGAACTGGGGTCCCTGGTACTGTCAGAACTGGGGTCCCTGGCACTGTCAGAACTGGGGTCCCTGGCACTGTCAGAACTGGGGTCCCTGGCACTGTCAGAACTGGGGTCCCTGGCACTGTCAGAACTGGGTTCCCTGGCACTGTCAGAACTGGGGTCCCTGGCACTGTCAGAACTGGGGTCCCCCTGGCACTGTCAGAACTGGGGTCCCTGGCACTGTCAGAACTGGGGTCCCTGGCACTGTCAGAACTGGGCTCCCTGGTACTGTCAGAACTGGGGTCCATGGCACTGTCAGAACTGGGGTCCCTGGCACTGTCAGAACTGGGGTCCATGGCACTGTCAGAACTGGGGTCCCTGGTACTGTCAGAACTGGGGTCCCTGGCACTGTCAGAACTGTTATCGGTGCTGCCGAGAACAGTTTGGAGGAGGCACTGATGTAGCTAGGTAGAGGCTAACCGGCTTTGACAGCTCTGAAAACAAGTGGGCCAGTAAGGTGGCGAGGCTACCTTCTGCTACTGTACCATCCTCTGTTTTCCACATCAGCGAGCCGGAAAAAAAAGAGACGGCATGTTTTAGTTTTCCGTCCTCACAGTTGTGCCTGAAAGAGAAACTATTTAGCAGTTCTTATGTCTGAACCGAAGCCCACACTCAAACCAGACGCCCTTAGAGGGGTATCAGAACTGGTTAGATGAACAGGACCAAGATGAACCGGACCACGGTGCGTAGTGTTGATTTGCCACCTACTCAGATTAAATAAGAAACTAATACATTGCTCTAAATC
This sequence comes from Oncorhynchus tshawytscha, assembly GCF_018296145.1. NCBI lineage: Eukaryota > Metazoa > Chordata > Actinopteri > Salmoniformes > Salmonidae > Oncorhynchus > Oncorhynchus tshawytscha. The sequence continues at coordinate 41,096,922 of NC_056431.1, forward strand.
TCAACTGATAGTTTATCAATAGATTATAACCATGTGCTGAGTAAAGGCTTGTTCTATACCCATCTCATTATTTTAAATCAACGTTTCAGGCAAAAATTGTGTCCAGGTGACTGACGGATATAAAAAAAAAAGTTGCCATTTCCCCTGCAAGTTACACTCTTAACAACCCAGTCAAAAATCACAAAGTGTCTTCACTTTCTCCAAATGAAACCCAAATGGCCGTGGTCGGTCACGAGTGAGCAGTGTCTCGGTTGAAAGCCTTGCCACCCACGGTTTGGACCATGTCAGGAATGTTCCCTCCCTGGGATTTGACTCGCACTGCCTTGACGGTAGAGTCTTAATGGCTCCCAGACTGGCCCTGTTGAACCAGCAGTAAACTACTATGTCTTGGGCTATCTGATATGATAAAGTAGAGGCAGACCCCTGGGCCTGAGCAGTCTGCCTCGAAGCTCCAGGGTGCCGATCAGGTCAGATCCTGAGGTGGATGCTTCTCGGCTTCATGAAGGTGACTGCATGCAAGAGTAACGTCAAACTTAGCCTAGACATTTTAGACACTCGTATGATAGGAAGTCTACAAATAGCAGGGTTTTTTTTCTTCAGAAAGCTCCTTCGTAAAGATCAGGCATCAGTGCTTGGTCAGCCTTCCATCGTTTGGACCAACATGTTCTGAGCCCGTAACCCAATGGGCTTAAGAAATAATGCTGCTGATGTATGACCACGGTTAGACGGTCGCTTTATGCGGTGCTGTGTCTTTGGGATGACGTAGAAATAGAACAAAGCAGATTAGGATGAAAAAGATGAAGGGTTGGAACTACCAGTCCTGAACTTCATCGAGGTGCGCTCCTCATTTCAAGCAAAGTGTCATCAATGTTGTCGATTTCAAAACGCACAGGACCATAAGTATGTGTCAAAACGATCTTCTATTCATTGGGATTGAAATGGGTTCCCACCTAGTGTGGAGATGGACACACTTCCGCAACTTGAGCTCTTGTTCTTTTAAAAAAATAAATAAATAAAAAAACTTGGACAACTTTAATCCATTCAACAATGTGTCTCGTATTCTGATTCTGATATTTTCAAAACGTAACTCTTTCTCAAACAGGGACACTCAGGCGCTCTATTGATGAGTGAAGCAGTTCATGTAGCGTATTAGGCTCATCGGCATTCAGCTTGGAATAGCACCCTGGCAGACACCTATTCACCTGGGAGCACGTTCTGGCCATGGAAGTTGAGACAAAGGAGGATATAGCCTACATTATAAGTTGAAATTCTTGAAATGTGTGGAAAAATATTAAGCCGCCAAGTTGGCGACAGTAATCATATTAGCATTGCGATGTTATTATGAAGCAGACTTGCAGCAAATGTCTCCACATTTGTTTCGGCTCACATTCCTGTGAACACCTCTCCAAACGTATGCATATCCCGTCATGGAGGTGGGTGGTTGTTTTGGGCTAGGTCAGGGGCAGAGCCAGGGGCCGGGCAGGGGGGTCCTCGGGATTACATGGCTAATCTGAGGACAGACGAGGGACACCTGTGCCCCCACATAATTCAGACTGGAGGATTATGGCGCCACACTGCGCTAATGTGGGGAGGACGCTTGGCTGGGCTTGGCAAGGAGACACAGACAGACTGGGTTACTGGAGGGAGGGCCAGAGTGGAGGGAACTCCTGAGGGAGGGACAGCGAAGTGCTGCCCGATGGCTCTCTCTGGCAGTCATCCACACTATTATGACCCGACTGTTGCAGCCACGTGTATCTGACCGTCTGAGAGAACACGGCACGCACAGTCAACCCCTGAATGTTGAGCAACTCTTAGATTATTGTTACTACGTCAACTCGTCGATACCGGAATTGACTCTCTACAGAATCAAAGTGCATGTTGCGGTCTACAGGCTGTTTAGTCAAAAAGCCAACAGAGATGCGAGCCGATAGCTTTGATTGTTCTACTATGCAACAGAATGGAATTTGATTAGCGGGCGTCGTGTCATCAGCATTCTCCTCTCTTGTGGGTTTATCCCCTCACACTGTCTGGTCTGGTGTGCGCAGCACAGCGCTGATCCAACCCACTCTGCCTTCGCCTTGGCTGGGAAAGCCATCTCATGTCGGCCCTGGACTGGATACACGGCTCAGGAAACGCTGAGGAAAAAGAGTCATGTGGGAAAGCTAAACGGAGAGGCCTGGCTGGCTGGCTGGCTGGCTGGCTGGCTGAAGAGGAGCCCACTCCAGTCCCAGATTCAGTGCTGTGTGTGCGTCTGTGCGACAGCTGAACAAAGAGCACAGCCATCTCGCCAAACCATGAGGATCAGAAAAGCCTCCAGTACGTTCTCCTAGTCTGTCCTATTCCACAGCTATACTACAGTTGTATTACAAAATACTACTGGTATACTACAACTATACTACATATATAGTACAAAAATATAAGTACAGCTATTCTACAACTATACTACAGCTCCCTGAATCCTCCTGACATGATTGCATGCAGTGGATGCGGGCCCGGATCTCATGATTGCACTGTAGGCGGGTAGGAGGGCCCAGCAGTCCAGAAGATCATCCGACAGGTCCTGGATCAGTGGCAGGAGGGCAGGAGGAGAGAGCGGCATGCGCTATCCCTCATTGTAGTTAGACAGTCCCCTGGGTCTTATCAATCAAGGCAAAGAAATGATCTGAGGGGACGCGGGCGGGGAGAGTTGCTGCATGGCAGACACTTTTTCTATCTTCTCAATCATTTGTTGTCCGTGTAAAAAGTTACTCTGAGCGTCTAAATGATTCGTATTGCGCCCGGCTAGCTATGCTATGAAGCATTTTTGGAAGTTCTATTAAGGGTTAGATTGTCTTGATATAGCAAAAAAATATATGTGTTGAATGTTGCATGGCCAGTTAATTAGTTCCATTACCCAATAGGTGTTTTGTTTTATTCCTTTTGACATATTTGCATGACTTGCAGGTGTTTTTCTAGAGGGGAACTCAGAGCTGGCAATCGGGTGTACACTGAGGATGTCACTGTCCTCTTGAAGACGAGGTTAATGAATCCTGTCAGAAATAGACAGACGCTGTTGAACTTCCTTCTGGGCCTCAGCCATTTTCCAATGATTTACCAGTGCGTTCAGTAAGGTTGGAGATCAGAGTTCCCAAGTTGGCTCTTTTATAGACTAATCACATGGCTATGTAAGAAGTTGGCATACTGCTTTTATCCAACGCCCTGTTTCAGATTTTTTTTCACCTTTGAAAAGCTTGACTCACTCTTCCAAGCCGAGAAATGAATTAGCCTAATTGACGTAGCCTATCTCAAAGTGAAGGCATAGCCCGTGTTCGGTGAAGGTTCTCTGCTGGTCTGTGACGACAGCAAATGAAGCAAAAGAAAGAAAGAAATCATGTTTTTTGTTTTGTTTTGTTGTTGTAGCTGTCGGAGGCCATTTTCCTTGGACCTCCAGGGAGGTGGAAGGGTTGAGCCAAGTGCCGTCTGTCTGTCTGCCTGGCCTGTATGACTCATGTAATGGGAGGCTGGCGCAGAGCTCCTGCTCGGTCCCCTGTGTCTGTGGTCTGTATGGCACACTGAGTTTAAATCAACATCTGGGCTGTTTATTTAAAGGTGATGGATTCGTTAGTCAATGGAGGTCCTCATTCGCGGTGCACGGAGGGGACTGGATTTCCCGTCCACCGCTTAAACACAGAGAATGTGTATTTCACGAAGGTTGTCCACATGGTGCGTTTTTACGTGCCACGCGGGCCAGGGTTGCCGGATATCCGTCACACTTTTTAGCCAGGAGTTCAAAAGGAGAATGTCCTGCACCAATGGGCTCCTATTCTCAGCGGGGGATTTTGCAATTCAGTAGTATGAAGTAAGTCTTCACAGACCCTTGTGTTTTCACGAGGCCGAATGTGACCTTGGATTGATCTTTCTTCCTCAGAGAAGACACATTTACACCAAATGCGGCTTGCTACTACTGAACGGACCATGTATTGCCTAGATGTTAGCGAAAACGTTAGACCCTTTTAGAAGCTGAAGAGGAACACCAGCCCAGTGTACAGAAAATGCCTCAGGTAGTCAAACCGGGAAGGCCAAGAAATGACACGCATGTTTCGTTCTGCCGAATTAGCTATCTCTGCCTTTCAGTTTGTTCAAGACTATTTTTTAACTTGTGTAACGCAGCTTTTTTTGTACACTGGGATTGTGTTGACAACGGGAGGCTACTTCAAAACACCGGGAGACAATTTAAAGAGTAGTGCAATGACATCCCCGTTGGGCGTATTTTATTTTGACTATAAAGTTCACGTCAAAGTTTATTGGACAATATTTTGTCAGCAAATGTCTAGGCGTACATAACACTACTGCCTATGTGTATCCCACGGCTCATAAAACAACTATTAGTGTTGTTTCTATCTCAATACCTAGGATATTTAGGCATGCAATGCAGTCTGTTCTCCACAAGCCACTTCAGTTGGCCCACAAATTGAGCATGTTACTGAACTGAGGATGGTCATCCATTTTGTAGGTGAGAGAGGGGGTCAAGTGGAGTTGTGAGGCTGTTCCTTTCCTCTAACCAGTCAACGACACCCCATCCATACACGCACACTTTCTCCCGTAGCCTCCGATGAGGGAAAGCCGAACCGGGCGCCATAAGAGCATGTCACAGCTCATTAGGGGGGGGGGGGATATAAAGGTGCTAGAAGTGGCCTCTGCTTGAGTTGGAGCATCACCAAGGACAGGAAGCTAGCCCACAGGGCCAAGCGTGCAGCACTGAGTCAGCCAGCCAGCAGTCTGCACTACTGCTCATTTAACTGCACCTACGTCAGTGACACTGCCACAAATCCATCTGTCTCGGGGCCAAGGGCTACTGCCGGGCTCCAAACATAACAAGGCAGCAGGAAGGAGGAATTAACTTTCATTATTTGTTTCGCCTCCCTAATTCGAACATGCCATATGATTGATGTATAGGGGTTGCGTTTGAGTGGCTCTGTGTATTTAATACGCTGGCCACTGCTTGCGGGTTTATGTCACTTTATTGTGACGGGCTGCTCAGGTCTAGTGTTCCCTTTTAATATATCTTAGGGAAAGAAAGGGGGGTAGCTCCTAGCTAGCAATGTTAGCAGTCGGGTTCCCGGCCAGACAGTCGATGGAGCTCAGTTGCCTCCAATTCCCTCTAGTCAGCAGGCTGCTCGTCTCAGTGCTCCTACGGAATACTAATGTAATGTTCTGTTCGTACAGTGGTGGGAGACAGTGAGGGCATGGCAAGCTTAGTAGGCAGACGAGTGCTATTAAGATCACGAGTGCTTGCGTTGTAGCCTCACAAGGCCTTTTCCCCCCCATCAGCCATCAACCACGAGAAACACATACTACAGTGTACTGTAGAACTCTGTAGTCTCCCTCGATCATGTGTAGTACTGACTATATCGTTTTGTACTGTCGAATACGGTACTACGCACTGTATTGATACGCTATTCCCCTCCCCCAATATCCCAATTACTGCCACCCATGAGGGAGAAACCAAGTATAGACCGTATATTGCATTCCCTACAGGTTATAGAAAAGAGCAGAAGCCCTGAACCGATCTGTTCAGACCCCAGTCTTACCTACTTACAGGTTATGGACAATTTGCTCTTTTAGTATTTGACCAGCAGATTTCCTCAAGGAGAGCACCCAAACAAGGTAACACAAGCTAATAAAAAAAGAGATAATGAAACAAAAGATAATAAAACAAAAACGCTATAGTAAATACTACAGTAATGTCTGCAGAAACACTATAGTAAATACTACAGTATACTACAGTAATGTCTACAGAAACACTATAGTAAATACTACAGTATACTACAGTAATGTCTGCAGAAACACTAGAGTAAATACTACAGTATACTACAGTAATGTCTGCAGAAACACTAGAGTAAATACTACAGTATACTACAGTAATGTCTGCAGAAACACTAGAGTAAATACTACAGTATACTACAGTAATGTCTGCCGAAACACTAGAGTAAATACTACAGTATACTACAGTAATGTCTGCCGAAACACTAGAGTAAATACTACAGTATACTACAGTAATGTCTGCAGAAACACTACAGTAATGTCTGCAGAAACACTATAGTAAATACTACAGTATACTACAGTAATGTCTGCAGAAACACTATAGTGAATACGACAGTATACTACAGTAATGTCTGCAGAAACACTATAGTGAATACTACAGTATACTACAATAATGTCTGCAGAAACACTACAGCGAATACTACAGTATACTACAGTAATGTCTGCAGAAACACTAGTAAATACTACAGTATACTACAGTAATGTCTGCAGAAACACTAGTAAATACTACAGTATACTACAGTAATGTCTGCAGAAACACTATAGTAAATACTACAGTATACTACAGTAATGTCTGCAGAAACACTACAGCGAATACTACAGTATACTACAGTAAATACTACAGTATACTACAGTAATGTCTGCAGAAACACTATAGTAAATATTACAGTGTACTACAGTAATGTCTGCAGAAACACTACAGCGAATACTCTAGTATACTACAGTAATGTCTGCAGAAACACTATAGTAAATACTACAGTATACTACAGTAATGTCCGCAGAAACACTACAGTAAATACTACAGTATACTACAGTAATGTCTGCAGAAACACTACAGTAAATACTACAGTATACTACAGCAATGTCTGCAGAAACACTATAGTAAATACTGCAGTATACTACAGTAATGTCTGCAGAAACACTACAGCGAATACTGCAGTATACTACGCTCATATCCCCAAAAACACTACAGTAAATACTACAGTATTATTCAGTGTAGTGTTTTTGCACATGAAGCCCACACGATTGACAGTCATTGGAATTATGTGCCTGTCCCAAATAGCACAATATTCCCTATAAAGTACACCATTTTTTTGACCAGACGATATCTTCCCCGGTTACTGGTTCCGTACAGTAAAGTTAAGCCTGTATGGTAGATTGATCTTGTGTTATGCATGGTCATTTTGAACCGGTTATATGCATTTTGGGAAGGATGTTGAACACTGGCCCATCCCTCTTATATCTTCTTTTGTTGAACAAGAGAATTGCAGGTGTTTTTTTTTTTTTTTTACCAGGCAACACTTGGCATGTCATCACCTACCTTCCCAACCCTGATGCCTGCTGTGTCGCTCAGGCCCTTCCACACACATATGGCTTAGACGGAGACATGGGGTTACTCTCCGTCTCCCGACTGTATCCTGGTTTCACTCGGTCATGGAAAACGACACAGTCCCAGGATATTATCCATCCGTCTTCCAGTCGCTCTCCTCGCCATGCGACTTTGGAAAATTCTGCGGCGGCGAAACATAAGGCCCGGTCCCAGTGCTGAACACACATTGATAGATGATCCTGCCAATTAAAACGGAGAAAAAAGAACCCAAAACTGTACACTGTAAAATTGCCAATTTTTGTCTTCCTTAAGCAGTGGAAAACATTCGCCCTGCACCACTGGTAGCCTGTGTTTATAACCGAGACATGTCCAACAGTCATAGTGGGCTATTCCACAGTAACAGAATGATGCAGACGCTCAAAACGTTTAAATGTATGTCAAACAAAACATGAACCAATGATTGCAAAGTAAACAAACCGTGCGACTCTATGCAATAGTGTTGTACGGTTTTGTTTAACATTGCAATCATTGGTTATTGTTCGACATATATTCGAAGGTGAATGGCCTTAGCAATCGTTCTGTTACTGTGGAATTGCCCATTAATTATTGGGTTGTGTTTCACAACACAGACTGACGATCACTCAGACGAAACGAAACATGTTCTACCAAATCTAGGTTGTTTGTTTAAAGTGTAGTTTTCATATCAAAAGAATAATAGGTCGTAGCCCAACTCATTCATATAAAATGTGTTGTTTCTGAGTATTTAGAAATGTTATGGTCACGTGTGTTTTGTGTACGTCAGTGAGTGTACGTGCGCTGCCCCGTGAATTTGGGTGGGTGGTGCGATTTAAGCACCAGCTAATTGTTTCAGTCTTTTCGAATGCACTTGTGGGTAGGGTATCGTCGGGTCCGGGGGGGCGTTTCATGAAGCAGATGTTATTTGAAAGTAGGGCGAGCCAACGGAAAAAGAAAGGGGTTGTGCAATGGATGATGGAGGTCTTGTTTTTACAAATGTAGCAGTTTAACCAACACACACACAGACACACACACACACACACACACACACACACTCTACGCATGTAACCAACACATGGGTGTTGAATAGTAAGCCTCTAATAAAACACATTACTGTCAGCTGCAAGTCACTTTCAAATCCTCCTAACAAAGTAGCTTTCTGTTTGAGATCCCAATTACCAAACAAAACGAAGCAGAAAGTTGTCTTAGTGGCTAAACAATTCGGTTGGATGTTTACAGTTTGTTTTATTGAGTGGTTTAGCTACAGTAACGTTAGCTAAATCTAAGATGACATACTGCATGTGAGACAACCACAGCCGATTGCAGAGGACTCATTTCAACGCCAGAAAGCAGTTTGAATTTTGTCAATGAGGACGTAGCACTGCGTAGACTAATCCAACCCCTCCCGCACTGCCCCCCACCCCTATCTTACTCTGTCAGTATGTGATCCCGCCGGTTGCATGTTTGTGTGCATAAAATGCAATCCCACAGAATGATTACGCATGCACACACGCGCACAGCACCAAACACTCATCGTGCTGTGCCTTGGGGATGCCTGGGGGATTAAGTGGTGCTTCATGCTTCTTGTTATATGAGAGAGAGAGAGAGAGCCCCAGAGTCAGACTCCTTAGTAGGGGGAGACACTCTGTCCTCGCCCCGTCACCCCTTAACCATAGGGCTCTGGTCAAAAGTAGTGCACTATACAGGGAATAGGGTGCCACTTGGGACGCAGGTCTGACCGTAGCATCTGCCATTTTGGGTGGACGTTTCGTACATTTTATAATTGCAATGTTTCTCTGTTTCTCTTTCAGAACTCTATGAACCTTCCTCCAGACAAAGCGCGACTATTGCGGCAGTACGACAACGAGAAGAAGTGGGAACTTATCTGTGATCAGGTGGGATGTTGTTTACTCACCTTCATTAACCTGTTCACAATATCCTAGTTTAGAATCTACTGTGTCAGTCAGGGACGGACTTGGACCAGAAATCAAAATTTCGAACACACCGGCCCATTTTTTTCCCCCAAGGGAGGCCCCCACACCGGACCATTTTTTCCACCCGAGGGAGGCCCCCACACCGGCCCATTTTCCTCCCCCGAGGGAGGCCCCCACACCGGCCCATTCCCCCCCGGGGAGGCCCCCACACCGGACCATTTTTCCCCCCCATAGGGAGGCCCCCACACCGGACCATTTTTTTCTCCTAGATCCCCATTATTAGCTAAATAACTTGTTATGGCTGCAATCCCGATATCGGGATAAGTGTCATCAACAACCGCTGAATAGCATAGCGCTACATTCAATAAATATTACTACAAATATTTATATTCATGAAATCACAAGTGCAATATAGGAAAACACAGCTTAGCCTTTTGTTAATCCACCTGTCGTGTCAGATTTTGAAATTACGCTTTTCAGCGAAAGCAATCCAAGCGTTTGTGTAAGTTTATCGATCGCACGACAAAACATTAAGTACACTTAGCATCAGGAAGCTTGGTCACGAAAATCAGAAAAAGCAATCAAATTAATAGTTTACCTTTGATGATCTTCGGATGTTTTCACACGTTATGTTATGTTCAGAAATCCACAGGAAAGAGCGGTCACGACAACGCAGACGAAAATTCCAAATAGTTTCCATAATGTCCACAGAAACATGTCAAACGTTTTTTATAATCAATCCTCAGGTTGTTTTTAAAATATATAATCGATAATATATCAACCGCAAATGTCTTTCACAGTAGGAGAGGGAAAAGCAATACCTATCCAAATTCTGTTGCGCGAGCAAAACTCATGTGACCACTTGACGCGATGTTATCGTTCTGGCTCATTTTTCAAAATAAAAGCCTGAAACTATGTCTGAAGACTGTTGACACCTTGAGGAAGTGATAGGAAAAGGAATCTGGTTCATATCCCTTTAAATCCAGCAAAGGGAGGCTATGGAACATGGAGTTTTCAAAATAGAAGCCACTTCCTGTTTTGATTTTCCTCAGGGTTTCGCCTGCAATATCAGTTCTGTTATACTCACAGACAATATTTTGACAGTTTTGAATCTTTAGAGTGTTTTCTATCCAATACTAATAATAATATGCATATATTAGCAACTGAGACTGAGGAGCTGGCCGTTTACAATGGGCACCTTTTCATCCAAGCTACTCAATACTGCCCCTGCAGCCATAAAAAGATGCTTCTAATTTTGTGCAACAACCCTCAATTTGACGGGCACACTTGGCTAAAGATGGACCAGCCCATCTGGCATTTGCCCGAACTGCCGTATGGCTGGTACATTTCTGACCCAAGTCGCTAGTCTAAACAACTGAGAGGGCACTTTGTGTGTGTGTGTGTGTGGCCCTCGGTCCCCCAAGCCCCTCCCTAGTTGGTCAAGTTGGTGAGGTGGCCCTGCTGGGGTGCAGATGATTCAGTAGAAAGCAGTACATTCACTCTCCACTGAGTGGAGGGAAGGATGACAGGGGTTTCACGGTGTGTTCAGCAGACCGAGTAGGGCTCCTGTCAAAAGTAGTGCACTATATAGGGAATAGCGTGCCATCTGGGATGGAACCCGTGTGTTTTCTGCTTCCCTGAGCAGAGTGAAAAGACGAGAGGGAGAGAGGGACCACCAAGCACTCGCTCAGGCTAAGGATACCATTGATACGCAGCCTCCCTGAACACAATAGACTAGAGTGGGGAAGTGGGCAGAATATGCAGTTTGCTGCCTGGTCGTTTTGACATGTTGACACGTTTTTGAATTGTGACCGGAGTTCAAATTCCTGTCAGCGTCACACGTCAAGTGAAGCGAAGTTGTCTGGCATTTCTCAATGGCTCTCCATAGTCCCTGTTTAGTGTACTATGTTTGTCCATGTACCATAGGGTTCTGGTTAAAACGAGTGTACTACAGGGGAGAGTGGGGTAAGTTGAGTCCTTTTGTTTTTACACGCAGTAACACTCTGTCAAAGGAAAACAGAGTATTCTTTCTAACAAAGATTTGTATCATATATTTCAGGATGCTGTGTATCCCTAGAAATAATCAGAATTCATGTTAACATTACAGTTTTGAAAACATAACTTGTCGAAAAACAGTGGTCTCCCGGGGTATGGCGTAAGTTGAGCCACGGGACGGTAAGTTTCTGTACTGAATGAAATATTACCACTACCTTTTTAGACCATGTCTATCTTTATTTCACAAACACAATTGAAATGTTTTTGTTGTATTTTAAGCATTTTAAGCATTTTTTTTGTAGCGCTTTTAACATAGGTCAGTCCCTGTTGTTACCTCATATCCCAGTGATAATGCCTTGTATTACGCCTGTGAAGAAAACACTTACATTTGCTCCACTTGCCATCGGCTCAACCATTGGTTTATTTTACCCCATGGTTATTGGTTCAACTTACCCCACGGCAAACATTTTTGACTAAATTAGCCCGCACAGCTACAAGGATGCACTTTCATGTTAGGTTTATGGCCTCATATTGAAGCGTATACTGATGTATAGTACAATCTTAAAATGATCTACTTTGGTTTAGATACAAGCATCATGAAACCTCTTAACACAATAAATGAACGGGACGTGGTGGAAATACATTGTTTGTTTTTTGAACCTAACTTGCTTACCACTTTTATCCATGTGGTTTCTTCCTTCACAGACTCAATGACATTTTTTGTTTTGGTTTCATAGAAACAAGGGTGGCTTAATTTACCCCTTTGGCTCAACTTAACCCACTCTCCCCTATAAGGAACAGGTTTTTATTCGGGACACAGATTCAGAATGACTCTCCTCCTTGTGAAGAGTGATCAGTTAGCTGTTTAAAGATGGCCTGATGGAATTCTGTCCAGGGGAAAGTTTGGAAGTGAGAAGCAAGGCGGGATCCAACAGTTTGTTCGCTGTTTGCGGAAACAAAGTTGGGTCGTATTGCTAAAAATAGACTTCTGCATGTTTGCCATCAGAATAACTAACCCGTGTTAAAGCCGAGTTGTGCAAATAAAATGTTTTCCTTGTCATATTACAACAACAGCTCATTTCGTAATGTAACCATGGCAACTGCGATGTTCGGAGAGGTAGCCAGAGAAACAAGGCCGACAGGTACATTAGCTTTGAACAGTATTTCTCTTGAAAAAAAAAAAAAAACATTCAGGGGGGTTCAAATATTAAACCTTTGTTAGGGCAATTAAGATCGATAAAATATTAAAGATGCTCTTCTCACAACGAAAACAAGGAAAGGAGATTATTCTATAGTATGCCTGCATGAAGAACATGATGCATTGACCAATGTCCAATTATCCTCATCAGAGACCTCATCATGTAATGCCAAATGAGCCTTTCTTTGACCCACAGTAGACCTCTCTCAGCTACATCATGGCTTCATCCCAAATGGCACCCTATTCCCGATAATGCACTACTTAAGTGCACTATACAGGGATTAGGGTGCCATTTGGGACATAGTGCCTGGCTCCTCTGGTTGTCAATGCCACGTGGGTGGAATGTTGAGACTGGTATGTTGAGCAATGGTTTTGAGAGTTATTAATGGTGCTTCCAGCCTCAGCCTTTAGATAGGGAAAGCCATTGAAGTGCTGTGTCTTTGGAACTATCTCTGCCTCTCAAGTCGTTCATCCAGCAACAGAGAAGAGAGAGGCTTCCTTACTTTGGGCTCCCGAGTGGCGCAGCGGTCTAGGGCACTGCATCTCAGTGCTAGAGTATCACAACCGGCCGTGATTGATAGTCCCATAGGGCGGCACACAGTTGTCCTGGGTTTGGCCTGGATAGGCCGCCATTGTAGATAAGAATTTGTTCTTAACTGACTTGCCTCGTCAAATAAAGGTGAAATAAAACATCAACTTCACCATTAATAGTGGAATTGTAATGATTTAATAGATAAGCAGCCTGCCTGCCCAGTATAGTGTATGTTCTCTCTCCCTTTGAACTCGGTAGAGAGACTCCTCTCCGCCCCTCCGCATTGCAGCAGGATTTGAACTCTGGGCTTCACATGGCAGCTTAGTTCAAATTACCAGGAAGTCACTCCTCCTCTTTATCTAGTGGCTATACAGCACACACAGGATATTACAAACACCGCTGGCACTGCACCCAGTTAACCCCCGTCTCCCAGCAGTATCCCTCTCCTCTGTCCCACTCGGGCCCCATGCTGCAGGTGCAGAGGAGGGATTCTACTACTATTACGACAGCTCAGATGGAATCCAGATCACGATCCTCCTCCCACAGATGGCTTTTATGGCTGTCATAGACCACGCGGGAACTCTTTTATATGTCCCCCTATAAATCTCATATACTTTCCGTACGCCATGGCCTGCCACGTATATATTCCCCTGTCATTTTACCAGCAACATATGCAGCTTGTCTGTCACCAACAACGGGGGGGAGGCATCCCAAATCGTACACTATTCCCTTTACAGTGCACTACTTTTGACCAGAGCCCTATACAGTGAGGGAAATAAGTATTTGATCCCCTGCTGATTTTGTATGTTTGCCCACTGACAAAGAAATGATCAGTCTATAATTTTAATGGTAGGTTTATTTGAACAGTGAGAGACAGAATAACAGCAAAAAATCCAGAAATATGCATGTCCAAAATGTTATAAATTGATTTGCATTTTAATGAGGGAAATAAGTATTTGACCCCACTGCAAAACATGACTTAGTACTTGGTGGCAAAACCCTTGTTGGCAATCACAAAGGTCAGACTGTTCTTGTAGTTGGCCACCAGGTTTGCACACATCTCAGGAGGGATTTTGTCCCACTCCTCTTTGCAGATCTTCTCCAAGTCTTTAAGGTTTCGAGGCTGAAGTTTGGCAACTCGAGCCTTCAACTCCCTCCACAGACTTTCTATGTGATTAAGGTCTGGAGACTGGCTAGGCCACTCCAGGACCTTAATGTGCTTCTTCTTGAGCCACTCCTTTGTTGCCTTGGCTGTCTGTTTTGGGTCATTGTCATGCTGGAATACCCATCCACGACCCATTTTCAATGCCCTGGCGGAGGGAAGGAGGTTCTCACCCAAGATAAGACGGTACATGGCCCTGTCCATCGTCTCTTTGATGCGGTGAAGTTGTCCTGTCCCCTTAGCAGAAAAACACCCCCAAAGCATAATGTTTCCACCTCCATGTTTGACGGTGGGGATGGTGTTCTTGGGGTCATAGGCAGCATTCCTCCTCCTCCAAACACGGCGAGTTGAGTTGATGTCAAAGAGCTCCATTTTAGTCTCATCTGAGCACAACACTTTCACCCAGTTGTCCTCTGAATCATTCAGATGTTCATTAGCAAACTTCAGACGGGCATTTATATGTGCTTTCATGAGCAGGGGGACCTTGCGGGCGATGCAGGATTTCAGTCCTTCACGGCATAGGGTGTTACCTATTGTTTTCTTGGTGACTATGGTCCCAGCTGCCTTGAGATCATTGACAAGATCCTCCCGTGTAGTTCTGGGCTGATTCCTCACCATTCTCATGATCATTGCAACTCCACGAGGTGACATCTTGCATGGAGCCCCAGGCCTAGGGAGATTGACAGTTCTTTTGTGTTTCTTCCATTTGCGAATAATCGCACCAACTGTTGTCACCTTCTCACCAAGCTGCTTGGCGATGGTCTTGTAGCCCATTCCAGCCTTGTGTAGGTCTACAATCTTATCCCTGACATCCTTGGAGAGCTCTTTGGTCTAGGCCATGGTGGAGAGTTTGGAATCTGATTGATTGATTGCTTCTGTGGACAGGTGTCTTTTATACAGGTAACAAACTGAGATTAGGAGCACTCCCTTTAATAGTGTGCTCCTAATCTCAGCTCATTACCTGTATAAAAGACACCTGGGAGCCAGAAATCTTTCTGATTGGGAGGGGGTCAAATACTTATTTCCCTCATTAAAATGCAAATCAATTTATAAAATTTTTGACATGCGTTTTTCTGGATTTTTTATTGTTGTTACTCTGTCTCTCACTGTTCAAATAAACCTACCATTAAAATTATAGACTGATCATTTCTTTGTCAGTGGGCAAACGTACAAAATCAGCAGGGGATCAAATACTTTCCCTCCTCACTGTAGGTGCCATTTGGGAAGCAAATGTTTTTATTGGATCAACAAGTCAAGCTCCCTTTCCTGCATGGAGCTGTCCTCTTTCCTGTTATTGTGACTGAGAGGCAACAGCACTCACTCACGCGGTGATGAATGTAATGGTGAGGCCATCGGCATCATCACACAGCCAGCAATGCGATGTCAAACACCCAGAAAATAAACACAACGCTCAGGCTGCCTCCAAAATGGCATCCTATTACCTATGTAGTGCACTTGATAGGGAATAGGATGCCATTTGGAACAAGGCTACTGATTTACACAATCTGCATGTCTGACCTGGGTTGACATGGCCTAGCGACATGTAGTGAGCTCTGAGCGATGTTATTGGCCAATGTACCGGTTCTGGTGTGATTTGTGATTCTCATTCCCGTTCGGAGTGATCCAAAGCCTCCGCTAATCCCTCTTGCTTGAATTTGGAGGACTGTGGGGGAAATTATGGCCTAAAACCTGCCTACTGCCAGCCCTAGACAGTCGGTCAGGGCAAACAAGGCAGCCAGCCTGCGTCAGGCGCTCTTTGCAGTCCCAGATGCACTCTGAACAGCCTTCTAAGGCACCACCGCATAGACACAAAGCTATGAGAGTCTGGTGATTCTGATCTGGGATCTGGGGCTGTGTAGGCTAGTTATTCACCTTTCTGTACTGGCCACTTTGACCTACAGGCCCTGGTCAAAACTTGTGCACTATGAAGGGAATATGTGGCCATTTGGGATGGAACCCTGTCACCTACAGACGAGCCGACTACTAATCATTCGATATCAGGACAGTGTGGTGTGGTCTGCCTGGGTTTGTTTAATGTCAGTTCATTAAACCTGAGGAGACTGTCTCTCTCTGACACAACAGTCTACCTCTGGCAAGATGGTAGCCAACCTGGTCTCAAACATATTACATCTTACTAAAAATCTGTGCTACTCCATTTAGTATGATATGTTACTTTACATTAGGTTACATTATAGCGGTCATACAATATAATACGTATAGTATCCTATGTTTTGACCACACCAGTATGATTTGATCCATTTAGTATGATATATTATGTTTGACTGCTTTAGTATGATATATTACGTTCAACTGCTTTAATGTGATATATTACATCCAACTACTTTAGTATGATATATTACATTCAACTACTTTAGTATGATATATTACATTCAACTACTTTAGTATCAAATCAAATCAAATGTATTTATATAGCCCTTCTTACATCAGCTGATATTTCAAAGTGCTGTACAGAAACCCAGCCTAAAACCCCAAACAGCAAGCAATGCAGGTGTAGAAGCACGGTGGCTAGGAAAAACTCCCTAGAAAGGCCAAAACCTAGGAAGAAACCTAGAGAGGAACCAGGCTATGAGGGGTGGCCAGTCCTCTTCTTGCTGTGCCGGGTGGAGATTATAACAGAACATGGCCAAGATGTTCAAATGTTCATAAATTATCAGCATGGTCAAATAATAATAATCACAGTAGTTGTCGAGGGTGCAGCAAGTCAGCACCTCAGGAGTAAATGTCACACCGGATAAGACAGGAGAAGTACTCCAGATATAACAGACTTACCCTAGCCCCCCGACACAAAAACTACTGCAGCACATATACTGGAGGCTGAGACAGGAGGGGTCAGGAGACACTGTGGCCCCATCAGATGATACCCCTGGACAGGGCCAAACAGGCAGGATATAACCCCACCCACTTTGCCAAAGCACAGCCCCCACACCACTGGAGGGATATCTTCAACCACCAACCTACCATCCTGAGACAAGGCCGAGTATAGCCCACGAAGTTCTCCGCCACGGCACAACCCAAGGGGGGGGCGCCAACCCAGACAGGAAGATCACGTCAGTGACTCAACCCAATCAAGTGACCAGTAAGCCAGTGACTCAGCCCCTGTAATAGGGTTAGAGGCAGAGAATCCCAGTGGAGAGAGGGGAACCGGCCAGGCAGAGACAGCAAGGGCGGTTCGTTGCTCCAGAGCCTTTCCGTTCACCTTCACACTCCTGGCCAAACTACACTACAATCATATGAGTTCCTCAGTTAGGTGTTTAACTGATTTTTGTCCTCTGACGTCCTTGGGTAGGCAGAGGGAGTCTGGAAGGGCATCAAGGAATCTTTGGGTTGTCTGAGAATTTATAGCACGACTTTTGATGCTCCTTGGTTGGGGTCTGAGCAGATTATTTGTTGCGATTGCAAACGTAATAAAATGGTGGTCCGATAGTCCAGGATTATGAGGAAAAACATTAAGATCCGCATTTATTCCATGGGACAAAACTAGGTCCAGAGTATGACTGTGACAGTTTGTAGGTCCAGAGACATGTTGGACAAAACCCACTGAGTCGATGATGGCTCCGAAAGCGTTTTGGAGTGAGTCTGTGGACTTTTCCATGTGAATATTAAAGTCACCAAAAATTAGAATATTATCTGCTATGACTACAAGGTCCGATAGGAATTCAGGGAAATCAGTGAGGAACGCTGTATATGCCCCAGGAGGCCTTTAAACAGTAGCTATAAAAAGTGATTGAGTAGGTTGCATAGATTTCATGACTAGAAGCTCAAAAGACGAAAACGTCTTTTTTTTTTGTTAATTGAAATTTGCTATTTTTAATGTTAGCAACACCTCCACCTTTGCGGGATGCAAAGTATAACCAGGTGGTGAGGCCTCATTTAACACAGTAAATTAATCAGGCTTAAGCCAGATTTCAGTCAGGCCAATCACATCAAGATTATGATCAGTGAATAGTTCATTGACTATAACTGCCTTTGAAGTGAGGGATCTAACATTAAGTAGCCCTATTTTGAGATGTGAGGTATCACGATCTCTTTCAATAATGGCAGGAATGGAGGAGGTCTTTATCCTAGTGAGATTGCTAAGGCGAACACCGCCATGTTTAGTTTTGCCCAACCTAGGTCGAAGCGCAGACACAGTCTCAATGGGGATAGCTGAGCTGACTACACTGACTGTGCTAGTGGCAGACTCCACTAAGCCGACAAGCTGGCTAACAGCCTGCTGCCTGGCCTGCACCCTATTTCATTGTGAAGCTAGAGGAGTTAGAGCCCTGTCTATGTTGGTAGATAAGATCAGAGCACCCCTCCATCAAGGCTGGAGTCCGTCACTCCTCAGCAGGCCAGGCTTGGTCCTGTTTGTGGGTGAGTCCCAGAAAGAGGGCCAATTATCTACAAATTCTATCTTTTGGGAGGGGCTGAAAACAGTTTAACCAGCGATTGAGTTGTGAGACACTGCTGTAGAGCTCATCACTCCCCCTAACTGGGAGGGGGCCAGAGACAATTACTCGATGCCGACACATCTTTCTAGCTGATTTACAGGCTGAAGCTATGTTGCACTTGGTGACCTCTGACTGTTTCATCCTAACATCGTTGGTGCCAACGTGGATAACAATATCTCTATACTCTCTACACTTGCCAGTTTTAGCTTTAGCCAGCACCATCTTCAGATTAGCCTTAACCTCGGTAGCCCTGCCCCCTGGTAAACAGTGTATGATCGCTGGATGATTTGTTTTAAGTCTTAATACTGCGGGTAATGGAGTCTTCAATGACTAGGGTTTTCAATTTGTCAGAGCTAATGGTGGGAAGCTTCGGCATCTCAGACCCCGTAACGGGAGGAGTGGAGACAAGAGAAGGCTCGGCCTCTGACTCCGACTCCCTGCTTAATGGGGAAAACCTGTTGAAAGTTTCTGTCGGTTGAATGAGCGACACCGGTTGAGCATTCCTACAGTATTTCCCTCCAGAAGCCATGAGAAAGTTGTCCGGCTGCGGGGACCGTGCGAGGGGATTTATTTTAACGTTACTATCTGTACTTAGTGGTGGCACAGATGCTGTTTCATCCTTTCCTACACTGCAATTACCCTTGCCTAACAATTGCGTCTGAAGCTGGGCTTGTAGCACAGCTATCCTCGCCGTAAGGCGATCGTTCTCCTGCATATTATGAGTACAGCGACTGCAATTAGAAGGCAACATGTTAATGTTACTACTTAGCTTTGGCTGTTGGAGGTCCTGACGAACCACGTCCAGATAAAGCGCCCGGAGTGAAAAAGTTGAAAGAAAAAAAAAAGTTGTGAGGGAAAAACTAAAGTTGGCAACAAAACGATATATTATGTTGCTTTAGTATAATATACTATGTGCCAAAGTTGTCCGTGATGAGATTCAAACATGCAACTTTCGCTTTGCTAGACGTTTGCACTTTTACGCCCACACATCCACCTCGACCAACGAGCCTAATTTGACGAGTCTGTGATAGTGGAGCCGTTGTGAGTGATGACCTTGTGGCCTTTTATTAGAGTGCCGATATACGCACGGGAAACTGTTGAGTGTGAAAAATCCAGCAGCGTTTGAGGTATTAACCCAAACCGGTGCGTCTGGCACCGACTACCATACCCCGTTTATAGGCGCTTACATTTTCTGTCTTGCCCATTCACCCCCTGAATGGCACACATACACAATCCATGTCTCAAGGCTTAAAAATCATTTTTTAACCTGTCTCTAGAGGTCGACTGATTTATCAGAATGGCCGATTAATTAGGGCCGATTTCAAGTTTTCATAACAATCGGAAATCGGTATTTTTGGACACCGATTTGGACGATTTACTTAAAAAATATATTTTGTTACATCTTTTTAAAATCTTTATTTAACTAGGCAAGTCAGTTAAGAACACCTTCATATTTTCAATGATGGCCTGGGAACGGTGGGTTAACTGCCTTGTTAAGGGGCAGAACGACAGATTTTTATCTTGTCAGCTCGGGGATTCAATCTTGCAACCTTACAGTTAACTAGTCCAACGCTCTAACCACCTGCCTCTTATTGCACTCCACGAGGAGACTGCCTGTTACGCGAATGCAGTAAGCCAAGGTAAGTTGCTAGCTAGCATTAAACTTATCTTATAAAAAACAATCAATCAATCAATCATAATCACTAGCTAACTACACATGGTTGATGATATTACTAGTTTATCTAGCGTGTCCTGCGTTGCATATAATCGATGCAGTGCGTATTCGCGAAAAGGACTGTCCTTGCTCCAATGTGTATCTAACCATAAACATCAATACCTTTCTTAAAATCAATACACAGAACTATATATAGTATAACCTGAATATTTAGCTAAAAGAAATACAGGTTAGCAGGCAATATTAACCTGGTGAAATTGTGTCACTTGAGTCAGGCTATATGTAACAGTTTGGGCCACCTAATTTGCCAGAATTTTACGTAAGTATGACATAACATTGAAGGTTGTGCAATGTAACAGGAATATTTAGACTTATGGATGCCACCCGTTAGATAAAATACAGAACGGTTCCGTATTTCACTGAAAGAATAAACGTCTTGTTTTCGAGATGATAGTTTCCGGATTCGACCATATGAATGACCTAAGGCTCGTATTTCTGTGTGTTATTATGTTATAACTAAGTCTATGATTTGATAGAGCAGTCTGACTGAGCGATGGTAGGCAGCAGCAGGCTCGTAAGCATTCATTCAAACAGCACTTTAGTGCCTTTTGCCAGCAGCTCTTCGCAATGCTTCAAGCATTGCGCTGTTTATGACTTCAAGCCCATCACCTCCCGAGATTAGGCTGGTGTAACCGATGTGAAATGGCTAGCTAGTGAGCGGGGTGCGCGCTAATAGCGTTTCAAACGTCACTCGCTCTGAGACTTGGAGTAGTTGTACCCCTTGCTCTTCAAGGGCCGCAGCATTTGTGGAGCGATGGGTAACGATGCTTCAAGGGTGTCTATTGTCAATGTGTTCCTGGTTCGAGCCCAGGTAGGGGCGAGGAGAGGGACGGAAACTATACTGTTACACTGGCAATACTAAAGTGCCTATAAGAACATCCAATAGTCAAAGGTATATGAAATACAAATCGTATAGAGAGAAATAGTCCTATAATTCCTATAATAACTACAACCTAAAACTTCTTACCTGGGAATATTGAAGACTCATGTTAAAAGGAACCACCAGCTTTCATATGTTCTCATGTTCTGAGCAAGGAACTTAAACGTTAGCTTTCTTACATGACACATATTACACTTTTACTTTCTTCACCAACACTTTGTTTTTGCACGTTTCATTATTTATTTGAGGCTAAATTGATTTTATTGGTGTATTATATTAAGTTAAAATAAGTGTTCATTCACTATTGTTGTAATTGTCATTATTTCAAATAAATAAAAACAATCGGCCGATTAATCGGTATCGGCTTTTTTTGGTCCTCCAATAATCTGTATCGGTATCGGCGTTGAAAAACCATAATCGGTCGACCTCTAGTCTCCTCCCCTTCATCTACACGGATTGAAGTGAATTTAACAAGTGACATCAATATGGGACCATAGCTTTCACCTGGATGCACCTGGTCTATGTCGTGGAAAGAGCACGTTTTTAATGTTTTGTCTACTGAGTGGAAATCAACAACAGTGATGTGGTTTAGCCACAGTAGTTTGGCACAATCGCCAGGTAACCAAATGACAGTTAATGTTGTCCCCTTTAACCCTCCACAGTTAGCTGAGTAACTGCAGAATGAGGGTGAAAGTAACGTGTTTTTGTGTTCTCTCTGTCTCCTCCTCTCTCTTCTCTCTCTCTCCCTCTCACAGGAACGATTCCAAGTGAAGAACCCCCCCCACACATACATCCAGAAGCTGAGGGGCTTTCTGGACCCGGCTGCCACCAGGAAGGTAAGGGATAATGTGGATTCTTCCTGACTAACTGTTCCACTGCCTCAGCTTCTTCCTTCCCCTTTCAGCTCAACACCACCTGTGTTACATTCATTTGTAGCAAAACATGTTGCAATGTAAAAAACTTTAAACGTTTCTTATTGGATAAGTTCACGTAGTCCCTTCCCATTTAGCCCCTTCTGCTTCCATTTCATTCCTAGTGAATGTTACCCAGGGTATCCCCACCATACAGCTGTGTTGCCCTGAGAAGTAGTGGGCCCTGGGAGTGAACATGGCCTTGCGGAGCCATAGCTAACAGGAGCGTTATGATATCGTGCCGGTGGTAGTGTTAGGGGAGGGAAGCAGCCAGTACCGGCTGAGGCTGACTCTCTGGCCACAGGAGTTGGAGAGGCGAGAAGGTTTTCCAGAGTAAAGTGTCAGCCAGCATTCAGGCCTCGCCAATAGGAAGAGATTTGGCTTGCGGAGGGAGATAGTGCCGCTGTCCCGATGGGATGCGTTCCAAATGTCGCCCGATTCCCTTATATAGTGCACTACTTTTGACCAAGGCCCATGGGGTATATAGGCAATTCTATAGGGAGTATGTTGCCATTTGGGACGAGGCCACAAAGTTGTCTCTGTAATAAAAACAAATTAGCGCCGAGCGACTCTGCCAGAGGGACATCAGATTGCTCCAGATAATTAAATTACGCTGACCGACTGGATTGAAGGTTTCGGAGCGACATCATATGCTACGGGAGCGTGAAGAGGGCAAGAAAGCAGTTCTAGATCAGCCAATGGATGTGACTTCTGCTACAGAGATAGAATATCTGCCTATGCTTCCCCCCCCCCTCCCCCCCTAGTGTTGAAGTGTGTTCCTCGTCTCTCCCCGATCGAAAAAGCAAAGAGAATATGTTCTACATCTTGTATCGCGACACGCCTCGTATTTTGGCACTCCTGCAGCTCTAGCTGCATTATCGATGAACACTTCTAAGCTCGGGGCCTACGTCTCCCTCAGAGCATCGCCCTGCTCTTTAGGGTTGTATCCAAAAAATGGCACACTATTCCCTTTCCAGTGCACTACTTTCGACCAGAGCCCTATGGACCCTGGTCAAAAGTAGTGGACGGCGAAAGGGAATAGGGGTGCCATATGGGACGCATCCGTAGTCTGCTCTCTGATGATACAGAACGTGACTGAAGGACTAACGTTCCTCTCTGGAGATGGAGATGAAGGGGAAGGAGGATAGGAGGAGGATGAAGAGCAACACTGGAGAGGAGAAGCGAGGAATAGAGATAGGAAGGAGGATGGTGGATGGTAGATAACAAGTGCTCGTGTTGTGGTCAGATGCAAGACTATGAGGAGGAGTGCATTGTGGGATGGGGCAGGGTTAGGCATCCTCCCTAATGGCACCCTAGTCCCTATAGTGCACTACTTTTGACTGGAGCCGAGCCAAAAGTGGTGCACTATATAGGGAAATAGGGTGCTATTTGGGATGTTGGCATGGTGAACGGGAGAATGGCTCCCAGATGACGGAAATGACTGGTCCAGGTTTAACTCTCTCTCAGGGTGTAAACACTTAGCACTGCCATGGCTGAAGGAAGGATTTATTACACACTATCTGCATTCCCAAATGGCACCCTATAGTGGTCTACTTTTCTCCAGGGTCCATAGGGAGTCCCATAGGGCTCTGGTCAACAGTAGTGCACTATATAGGGGATAGGGTGCCATTTGGGACGCATTCACTGACTCCAAGGCCTGCATACGTTTAGGCAGCGAGCCCTCGCTGTCTTTGTTTGTCTAACACCGCTGACCAAAGTATGATCTTCCTCTATCTTTATTGAAACCGTTTGTCACGGGCTGGAATCGAGCCTTCAGCGAGAGGCAACAGCGCTTATTAAAACACGTCTCCGTTTTTTCGACGACGAGCGGTTGGGCTCCTGTGTTTATTTTCACGTCCAAACGTCTGGGCTGTTTATCACATGTCCTGGGAACTATGAGTCGTCAGAGTCTGCTCCCTCCACAGTTGGGCTGATACCATGCTCCAACAACAGTCCCGCGTGTCCCTTGCAGGAGGTCAGCAGCCGGCACCAGAGGGAGAGGGGGAAAGAGACAGAGAGAGAGAGAGAGATGGAAAATGGAGAGAGACGGGGAAAGATAGTGTGTGAGAGAGCGCAGGGGAGAAAGAGAGAGTAGGGGAGAGAGAGAGATGCAGAAAAAGAGAGTTATGGTTTTACATTCCTGTTCAACCCCCTTTTCTTCAGACTCGGGAACAATTGCCACTTTGTGCCTCTGTGGAGAGCCGAAGCTGGAGGTCATTGCCGCCTCTTTACATATGCAGGCCCCCGTGCATTCCTCTCAGCCAATAGGCAGCCAAAAAGGAAGAGGTTCATTCCAAAAAACTCCCTAAGAATGTATCGGCCATTGATTTGTTTCCAGGATGACCTCCCCGGAGCGTGCACCGTCCTCCACTCATCACAGCTCCCCACTCGACCTCTTTTCCCCTCTCTCACTCTCTCTTTGCTATCTCTCCCTTCCGCCTGTTTTCTCTGTTCTCTCTCTTCTCTTCCTCCTCTCTCTTTCCCTGCTTTTCTCTCTCTCTCTCCCTGCACTCTCTCTCGTCTCGTTCCCCCTGCTCTCTCTCTCTTGTCTCGTTCCCCCTGCTCTCTCTCTCGTCTCGTTCCCCCTGCTCTCTCTCATCTCGTTCCCCCTGTACTCTCTCTCTCATCTCGTTCCCCCTGCTCTCTCTCTCTCATCTCGTCTCCCCCTGCTCTCTCTCTCTCTTGTTCCCCCTGCTCTCTCTCTCTCATCTCGTTCCCCTGTCTGCCCTCTCTCTCTCGTCTCATCTCGTTCCCCCTGCTCTCTCTCTCTCGTCTCGTTCCCACTGCTCTCTCTCTCGTCTCGTTCCCCCTGCTCTCTCTCTCTCGTCTCCCCCTGCTCCCTCTCTCGTCTGCCCCCTCTCTCTCTCTCGTCTCGTTCCCCCTGCTCTCTCTCTCTCGTCTCCCTGCTCCCTGCTCTTCTCTCTCGTCTCATTCCCCCTGCTCTCTCTCTCTCGCCTCCCTGCTCCCCCTGCTCTCCCCTCTCTCTCGTCTCGTTCCCCCTGCTCTCTCTCTCGTCACGTTCCCCCTGCTCTATCTCGCTCGTCTCGTTCCCCCTGCTCTCTCTGGATCTGAGCGGCAGCTGGTAGTACTTAGTGAGGAGTGATGTGTGTGTGTGTGTACGTGACCACTGTGTGTGTGGGTCAGGGAGTCTGCGCAGTACACCTCACACTAGCGCCGCTTTCCATATAAACACACAAGGGGGCTCCTCCCTAATAAAAACACTGTTTCTCATCTCACATGTGCCAAACACACTCCCCAGCTCAGTACTACAGGCCAAGGACCAGAGAAACCCTGCCAATGGGAACATCCCTGTACTCATCTCTCTCTCTCGCTCTGTGTTTATAACACTGGGCCCTGCTCTGTTTGTTTGGCACCCTATTCCTTACCTAGTGCACCACTTTTTGACCAGAGCCCTGTGCACTATATAGGGAATAGGGTGCTATTTGGGATGCCGCCAGCCATAGACACATCATGGAAAGGGAAGGCTCCAGCTCAGCCAAAAATGGATTGATATGGAGACTGGGAGCCTCCTCCTCTGTCTCTGTCATTGGTGATGCAATGATTCACTGTCTGCCATCAGGGAGGCTCTTCCACTGAACGAGTAGTGATCAACACCGGTTCTTCTGGGCGTTGATTATGAATGCTAATGGCAAAGCCCTGTCGCTCACGCTATTGCTTTTTGGATTCCTCCGCGCAACTTTTGCGTAACAGGCTGCGAGGCTTTTGTTTGGAGTCGCGGGTCTTTTTGTCTGAAAATGAAAGCAGAGAGAGCGAGAGAGAGAGAGGTGAGAGGGAGAAAGAGAGAGAGGGGGAACAACCTCCCCACAAACACTTGTCTCACGTTGCATATTCACATGCAGGGCAGGTCATACACTTCAGTCCACCCAGCGTTTGTTCCTGGACATGTAACCACGGGAACAGCACAACGGGACTAGAATGGATATATGCTGTGTGTGTGTTTGTGTGAAGGCCCTGACAGCTCAAACACAAGCCAGATCCAATTTAATGAGTCTATTATGGCCTCATCCCAAATAGCACATTATTCTCTATATACCGTAGTGCACCACATTCGACCAAAAGTACACTGTATAGGGAATAGAGTGCCATTTGGGATGCTGACGATTATATTGCTCCGGATGAAGGAACTGCTTCTACGCAAAGCAGACATTGGAATGACTACGGTAAAGTCAAGCATTCTATAAGCAGGACTGTCCATTATGTTGACTTTCATGTTTCCTGGCTCTCTGTTGATGATGATATGGTTGGTGAAATGCCCCAGAAAATCACTCAAAGTTCAACCCGACATATTCTATCGGTCTACTGAATACGGAACGGAGTGATGAAATGTTCAAAATGTCTCTTTCTTTAACCCCAGAAATTCAGACGGAGGGTGCAGGAGTCCACCCAGGTCCTGAGAGAACTGGAAATTTCATTAAGGACCAATCACATAGGGTGAGTAATAATTAAGATTAAGTATGTGAATGTGAAGGTCAAGTGCCTGCGTCCCAAATTGGTACCCTATGGGCCCTGGTCAAAAATAGTGCACTAGAAAGGGAGTGGGGTTCCATTTGGGTCTCATCCCAGGTCAGCTGTGGTCACAGGTGGTAATGAGGCCAGGGTGCATGCTGGGAGCTGGAGGCAGGATGAGGCAGGATAAGGGTCAGCAGGAAGCAGCGGGGGTTGATGGGACTGGATCAATGTCACTGGCGACACGGCACCACTTTGTGACCCTGTGAGGACAGGAAGGAACAGTATGTGTTCCAAATGGCACCCTATTCCCTACACAGTGTCACTGGTGACACGGCTCCACTTTGTGACCATGTGGGGACAGGAAGGAACAGCATGTGTTCCAAATGGCACCCTATTCCCTACACAGTGCACTACTTTTGACCCGAGCCCCCAGCCACAGACAGGAGACCAGCCAGCCAGCCAAGTCCTACCTAGACAATACAACCCCAGGCAGACTCTGTTACATTACAACAGTCACACAATCTCAGCATCCCAACAACACGAGATCCCCCCCCCTCTCTCTTTCTCTCTCTATCTCTCTCTCTCTTTCTCTCTCATCTCTCACTCTCTCTCCTATATCTCTCTCTCTCTCTCACTCTCTCTTTCTCTCTTCATCTCTCTCACTCTCTATCTCTCACTCTCTCTCTCTATCTCTCTCACTCTTTCCCTCTCCTTGTTGTGTAGGCCTATCCCAATGTCAAATGAGAATCCCAGACCGTTCACAACTCTGTGTGTTGCACATGAACCACATGCCGAGCACCGTCTGCGCATTGTCTTTGAACTAAGACTGTGTGTCATTTCTCCTTCTAGGTGGGTGAGAGAGTTCTTAAACGAAGAAAACAAAGGCCTGGACGTACTGGTGGAGTATCTGTCTTTTGCGCAGTACGCTGTCACGTAAGTCCCCCCTCCACGGCTCTTTCTCCTTTCTCCATGTCCTCCTATAGCGCGGGCCAGACAATGAGCACAATGGCCCTTTTTTTGTTTGTTAGCCTAATCAACCACGCATCTCCTCGACACCCTGCAGCCTGCTTCGTTCTCAGAAACACAGAGTCACTGGTCGTATGTGGCGACCGGCCCTGCTCCCGTAGACTCAGTCTACGTCCCAACTGGCACCCTATTCCCTATAGTGGCCCCTGGTCAAAAGCAGTGCACGGCATAGGGAATAGGGTGCCATTTGCCGTGCATACGTTCAACTCTGTGTGGCATGTAGATTCTATTCATAGATGGCATGATTACTCGGTCCAGGGGGTTTCCATTCAGAGCCAATGGCATTTTTAGTTACGTTTGTATTTGCTTTCTGACCCTACGTTATTGGTCTGTCCAACACGTTTCTAATGGTTACCCCATCAGTGAGTGTTTACCTTGATTACCCAGGTACTAGTTAGTCCCCTTTCTTTTTGTTAGAAAACAGCCACAGCTATAAAAAAAAAAAATGTAAAAAAATACAGGGGGAGGGGTGGCGGGGATATCTGCACTCCTAAAATGTGAAGTAAGAGATGCCTCTATGTGACTTTTATACAGTTCTCCTTTTCCTTCCAGACTCTGATAATGTATTAAACAGATTAGGTCTGTGTCTTAAATGGCACCCTATCCACTATGCAGTGCACTACCTTTGACCAGAAACCTATGGGCCCTGGTTAAAAGTAGTGCACTATAAAGAGAATACGGCGCTATTTGGGACATTGCTGGACTGTGGTCAGAGAGTACAGAAATGTACTAGGTTCTCTAAGCCCCTTTGTCCTGTGTGTTTCCCCTCTCCAGGTTTGATGGCGACAGCGTGGAGAACAACCCGGAGAAGTCGGTGGACAAGCCCTGGAGCAGATCCATAGAGGACCTGCATGGGGGGAGTAACCTCCCGTCCCCCGTCAGCGGGAACAGCATTACCCGCGCCGGGCGACACGCCACTCTACGGTAAGCAACGCACACGTCACCTCAACACCATACATTATAGCCTAGAGGCTACTCTAAGAATGCGCTGCACTGATAACCAAGTCCTAATTCTCTATTTAAAACGTAACATGTTTGTTGTATAAGAAATGGCTTGAAATGTCATAATTGTTTTTTGACTTAGTCTGGATTGTCACAGTTCCCAGGTCTGCTAATACGCTCACGCGTTTGCATGTGATGTCTGAGAAGGCCCTTTGTTGTGGTCATGAGGCCTGTAAGTCTTTAAATGGCTTAAGACACGTTTCGTTGTGGCATGGAACGGCAGGACGAAGGATAAGGGGGGGTTGTTTTCCAGAGCTGTGTTTCAAGCGGCATCTTATTCCCAATATAGTGCACTACTTTTGATGGGTCACGGGTCAAAAGTAGGGCACTACATATAGGGAATAGGGTGCCATTTGGGAGAAGACCTTTTATTGGGTCGTCTGACTCATGATGTTATGGAATAGGATATCTCTGACACGGGGGTTTTCGTGGCTTCTGAACAGTCTGGAAGAACTCTCTTCTAAGCACCATCTCTTCCACAGGGATTTTACAGATATTACGTGTTATGTCATGAATATGACGCGAATTCTACGTCTTTTTGAATGATTTGGCAAACATTTGAAATTCTCCCCGTTTCCTTTAAACCATGGTCATTTCATTTGGATTATAGGCGGCAAACATAGTTCATGCATATTTCTAACTCTGTTAATCGCCGCAGTCGTTTCAATGATGTCCCGGTGTGTTAGTCCCGTTGACTTCACATGTACACGGCTAATCCCAATTTTTCTGACCGTCAGTAACTCACAGGTCTTTTAACAAGAGACGTTACACCGAGGGCACCACTGAGACCGCACGCGTCTTCTGAACAACCAACGTTATCCGAACTCTCATATAATGGATGAACGAATCTGGACTCGCTAGGCTTCTTCTCTTAGGAAACACACAGGCCAGTTTGTGTCCCCTAAAATGGCACCCGATTCCCTATAGAATGTCGCCGAGTGCACATCTTTGACCAGAGCTCTATGGGCCCTGTTCCAAAGTAGTACACTTTATAGGATATGTGGGTGCTAGCGCCTATGTACAAGGGCCTGTGGGGTTAGTGTTAGTACTTCTGTCAAGCAATTGTGCTATCAGATGGAAGATACTATAGGAGACTAAGGCTATGTGTGTGTTTCCCAAATGACACCCTATATAGTGCACTGGTTTTGAAATGTAGTACAATATAGGGAATAGGGTGCCATTCGGGACCCATACAGTGCCTTCAGAAAGTATTCATACCCCTTGACTCATTCCACATTTTGTGTTACAGCCGGAATTCAAAATGGATTAAATATATATATATATATTTTTATCTCACCTATCTACACACAATACCCCATCTAAAACATCTAATTTACATAAGTATTCACACCCCTGGGTCAATACATGTTAGAATTTCCTTCTGGGTATGTCTCTATGAGCATTGCACTCCTGGATTGTACAATATTTGCACATTGTTCTTTAAAAAATTCTTCAAGCTCTGTCAAGTTGGCTGTTGATCATTGTTTGACAGCCATTTTCAAGTCTTGCCTTAGATTTTCAAGCTTAGCTCTATTCTGTTTCTTTGTAGCCTAAAAAAAAAACTCCCTAGTCCTTGCCGGTGACAAGCATACCCATAACATGATGCAGCCACCACCATGCTTGAACATATGAAGAGTGGTACTAGGTGGATGTGTTGTGTTGGATTTTTTATTCTGTACAGGCTTCCTTGTTTTAACTCTGTTGTTTTAGGTGAGTATTGTGGAGTAACTACAATGTTATTGATCCATCCTCAGTTTTCTCCTATCACAGCCATTCAATTATGTAACTGTTTTAAAGTCATCATTGGCCTCATGGTGAAATCCCTGAGGTTTCCTTCCTCTCCGGCAACTGAGTTAGGAAGGACTCCTGTATCTTTGTAGTGACTGGGTGTATTGATACAGCATCCAAAGTGTAATTAATAATGCTCAAAGGGATATTCAATGTCTGCTTTTTTTTTTTACCAATAGGTGCCATTTTAACAAGGCATTGGAAAACCTCCCTGGTCTTGGTGGTTGAATCTGTATTTGAAATTCACTGTTCGACAGAGGGACCGACCTTACAGATAA
Source organism: Oncorhynchus tshawytscha (assembly GCF_018296145.1). Lineage (NCBI taxonomy): Eukaryota > Metazoa > Chordata > Actinopteri > Salmoniformes > Salmonidae > Oncorhynchus > Oncorhynchus tshawytscha. Next base: position 41,127,431 of record NC_056431.1, read on the forward strand.
CTATATGTGTGGGTGACAGAAATTAGGCAGTCGTTCAAACATCATGTTAAACACTATTTTTGCACATAGTGAGTCCATGCAAATTATTATGTGACTTGTTTAGCACATTTTCACTCTTGCACTTATTTAGGCTTTGCCATAACAAAGGGGTTGAATATGTATTACACTCAAAACATTTCAGCTTTTCATTTGTTATTGATTTGTACAAATTTCCAAAAAAACATAATCCCACGTTTACATGATGGGGCATTGTGTGTAGATCAGTGACACACAACCTTAATGTGATCCATTTTAAATTCAGGCTGCAGCACAACAAAATGTGGAACAAATGGAGGGGCGTGAATACTTTCTGAAGGAACTGTGTGTGAATGGCAGCTGTATGAACTTAACTAGGCGACGGTGAGAGCTGATGTTGACTGGTGTTCTGTCCCGGCCTTCCTCCTCTAGTCTCCTGCTCTGTGCTCCAGTCTTCAGCAGCAGCAGGCAGGTCTACACAGTACACAGTGTGGCTCACGGTGCTATCTGATAGCTCTAGCTCGCCCCACCCCCCTAGCCTTACCTCAACACCTCCTCCCCCCCTCCCCTCCCTCCACTACCTGCCACACACGAGTGCGCAGCTAAGCTGTAGTCCAGTGTGTGGAGGCGTTGAAGGGGAGATGCTACTACCTCTGTTGTGGTCTTACTGTAGACATTTCTGTTCCCATTTAGAGCAAATGGCTTTTTATACCGGCATTGTTCCTGGCCCCCTCTGATTATTGCTTTTCGTATGTCTCCTTGAGCAGGCTATATGCGGCGGGTAGTTGTGCAAGTAGTAGCTGGCTACAACCAAACCCTTCTTATGTATAAACTAATACGATGTTATCTGTACTGTTATTCCTTAGTTACCTCCTGACACAGGCTGACAAGTCAAGGTAATTAACATTAGAGTTATCAGTATTTATTCCTATTTCCAATGTACAGCACCTTTGCCTTGTCACATTTGTATCCCTCCCAAGTCAATCATTGTGTGTCACTTTTCTGATGTCATGTTGAATTTACATGTCTTTTCCTTAAAAACTCACGGCAAACTCGAAGGACACCGAGCTCTTTGAAATGCCCAAAGTATTCGCAAGGACGATGGTACGTCTTCTGGTTCGCCCAGGGTTACCTAGAAATATTCTAGTTTGTAGTTGTGTTTGTTGTGATTTCGACTATAGGCACGTCCCAAATGGCACCCTATTCCCTATGTGGTGCACTACTTCTGACCAGAGCCCAATGTAAAGTATTGCACTATATCGGAATTGAGGTGCCATTTGGGACTCCGCCTTAGACTATGCTGTTTATTAGATTTAGTGTTGAAGTAACGTCCATGAAAACATAGTTTGGAAGGCCTTTGAGGATCTTTTATGGGTTCTAAGTCGGTGCACCACAAGGCCTGTCAAAGCAAGTCCACCGCGCCTACATTGAATCAGGGTGATCGACTGTCTTTTCACTCATAGTCCTGTCACCACACGTCATTCCGTCTGTGTGGTTACGAAGCAGAGGACGCGTCCCAAATGGCACCCTGGTCCCTATGTAGCGCACTGCTTTTGACCAGGGACCTATAGTCCGCTATTTGGGACGTGTCCACGCCGAAGTCTCTTTCCCTCAAATGAGTGTCGTTCTACCATCCGTTTCCGCTGCCTGGTTGCAGGCAGGCTGAGTGCTGGAGGTAGTTTTCTGTAAAATCGCAGTTCTTTTGGAACACCGCCGCCCGTCGCCGGCTACATGTGAGGCGATGTTCCAATTCTGTCACCGGTCTCGTGAAGCAGCGAGCGCGTTTATGTGAGGAAACTTGTTTTGCACTACGTAGGCGCCACATGCACCTAAATAGAACAAAGAGCACACATAAACACACACACACACACAAAGACAAAGTCACTCATACACACACCCCGCACAATGTTTTGCTATTTTTCCTTTACTACACGCAAACGTCATAACTGCTTGCTTGCTGCTGAATAGCTCTCATTCATGGAACCAGTGAGAAGCATCAGACCATGAAGACTACAGCCAGTATGTGATTTGATTGATTTGATGATTTGTCCTTATTTACCCTCATCATAAATCCTTATCAAAGCTTAGTCACACTGTCTCAGCCTCTCACACACACACACACACACACACACACACACACACACACACACACACACACACACACACACACACACACACACACACTGAAGACGGATTCAGAGCTTCAAGGCGTCAGTGCTGACATGAATCAGTGTGTGTGTGTGTGTGTGTGTGTGTGTGTGTGTGTGTGTGTGTGTGTGTGTGTGTGTGTGTGTGTGTGTGTGTGTGTGTGTGTGTGTGTGTGTGTGTGTGTGTGTGCATGGGTCGGCTGAAGGCACCTTTTCCCAGAACCATGGCTGGTGGATAAAGTCTTATGACATGCAGGGCTGGAAATAATCAGTCTTATGTCCCTGGCTGGACTGAGCTGTACTGGGCTGTGTTCTGTGGCGCACACACACACACACACACACACACACACACACCAGCGATGTGCTACTCAAGCGCTCTCCTTTCACTGGGAGAAAGGGGTCAGGAGAAAGGCCCTCTTTCGCTAACGTTTTGTCTCCACAAAGCCGGCCTGATCACCTCCATGCATGCAAATGACTTGCCTCCATTGTACTAGTTGTAAGTGATATTTTTGTGCAGGATAGTTAAATGAAAACAATCACACGGTCTCCCCTCTGGCCTCTGAGTAAGGGAGTGGATTACACAGCTCTTTGTGTGTCCATGTAACATGCCATGGAGTTGGATGTCTACTTTGAAAACGACGGGGTGCAAGAATGGTACGTGTGCTGCTACGGTTCACCGATGGCATCTGTCTTCTTGTTTACCCAGTCGCGTGTCTCTTTGTCGGTATGAATTCGGAGATGCCTTCTGCTGTGAAGACGCTCCTGTGTCCTTGTGTTTCAGTTGCAACGCGTTGCCGAGCCGGAGAACTCTGAAGAACTCCCGGCTGGTCTGTAAGAAGGACGACGTTCACGTTTGCATCATGTGCCTGCGAGCCATCATGAACTACCAGGTGAGAGTCCGGTCCCCGGGCTAACCCAGCACATAGGCTGCGTCCCAAATGGAACCCTGTTCCCTAGCTTTGGTCAAAAGTAGTGCCCACGTGTAGGGAACAGGGTGCCATGTGGGACGTAAAATGGAGGGTTGAAGCGCACACGCACCCGCCCTCATCCATCATCGGCCCAATTCAGTTTGTCGTCTACCATGTTTTCCGCAGCACATTATGTCTCAAGTTTCTCTTTGTTACGTAAAAGGAGTCACTCCCTGTTTATTAAACGAGATCTCTCTCTTTTTCTCTCCCTCCATCCCTCTCTTGCTCCATCCATTTTTGACGACCCAGTACGGCTTCAACATGGTGATGTCCCACCCGCACGCTGTGAATGAAATTGCACTAAGTCTGAACAATAAGAATCCCAGGTGAGATGGAAGCGTTGTGTCTGGTGTTAAACAGCTCCTCCACTTAGTGATACACGTCCACTATCTATAAAGCGCATCAAAGTATTAGTGCTGATCTAGGATCAGGTCCCCCCCCCCCTCGGTCTATATTATCGCATTCATGAGGATCTAAAATGCACAACTGGTTGTAGATCAGCACTCCTGACTCCTACTCTGAGACGCTTCACGAATACAGGCCCTTCCCTCCCCTTATTGCTGCACCTGCTCTTTCAGCGTCTAAATTGTGTGCGAAGCCAAGCATCCAGCACTAACTAATTCCTCCAGCCAGACAGACAGCCAGCTCAGGGCACCGCTGGCACACTGCTAAACACCGGCAGCTGCACAGAGCACCAGGCGACAGGAGGCGCCTTTTTTACTCGGGGGGGTGTTGTTTATTGAAGTGTGTGTATGTGTGAACTTGTGTGAACACCAACCCCTGTGTGAGTGTATGCGTGTGTGTTGGTGCTGGGTTGAAAGGGGGTTTGCCGAGCTGTCTCGAATCGTCTGTCAAATAACACCTCTACCGTAGTCTGTGACCCAGGCAGAGAATTCCTCCAGGATTACAGTGGAATGAAAAATATTTTTAAAAAAATAATAGAATAGAAGATAATATCATATTTGGACTTTTAATGAATGAGCTGACGGTACTTTTCTTCCATCACCCGTAGGGATTATGGCTGAGGGATTCACTCTGTAATATACGCTTCACTTAATCCTCTCGATTAAATCAACAGACCTGCTTATCATATATTACATGTTCAGATATTAGGTAGACATTTTTAGATCCAGTCACGTGATCTGATAAAAACACATGATGTTACCTCGGATGAACCTTGGTAGTGCGTACGGCCCAGAACGTCACTGGGGCAAAGCGTTCCTGCCATCCCGGACCTACAGTCTTATGAAAAAGTTTGAGCACCCCTCTGAGGCTGCGTAGTAATTTACTCTGTCGTCACAGAAAATGATCGCAGGTGGCATGCCATTCATTTTCGAATGAAAGCTGAGTACTGGGGTATTGTCCAGACAAATATTTTTAGTGTAGCAATATTAAGTTGAATGAAATTAAATCAGATGTGAAATATAGGCTATGAAAAAATGTGGGCACCCTTGTCATTCTGTTGATTTGAATACCTGTGAATACTTGATTCATTGGAACACACAATTGGTTCGGTGAGCTCATTAAGCCTTGAACTTCATAGACAAGTGCATCCAATCATGAGAAAAGGTATTTAAGGTGGCCAATTGCAAGTTGTTTTTCTCTTTGACTCTCCTCTGAAGAGTGGCTACATGGGGGCCTCAAAACAACTCTCAAATGACCTGAAAACAAAGATTGTTCAACATTATGGTTTAGAGGAAGGCTACAAAAAGCTATCGCTGAGATTTAAGCTGTCAGTGTCCACTGTGAGGAACATAGTGAGGAAATGGAAGACCACAGGCTCAGTTCTTGTTAAGGCCAGAAGTGGCAGGCCAAGTAAAATATCGGAGAGGCGAAGGATGGTGAGAACGGTCAAAAACAGCCCACAGACCACCTCCAAAGACCTACAACATCATCTTGCTGCAGATGGCTTCACTGTGCATCGTTCAACAATTCAGCGCACTTTGCACAAGGTGAAACTGTATGGGAGAGTGATGCGGAAGAAGCCTTTTCTGTACACACGCCACAAACAGAGTCGCTTGAGGAATGCAAACGCACATTTGGACAAGCCAGCTTCATTTTGGAATAAGGTGCTGTGGACTCCAACAAAGATGGAGTTATTTGGTCATAACAAAGGACGTTATGCATGGCAGCAAAAGAACACAGCGTTCCAAAAAAAAACACTTGCTACCCACAGCAAAATTTGGTGGAGGTTCCATCATGCTGTGGGGCTGTGTGGCCGGTGCCGGTACTGGGAATCTTGTTAAAGTTGAGGGTCGCAATGGATTCCACTCAATATCAGCAGATTCTTGGGAATCATTTTGAAGAATCAGTCACAAAGTTGAAGTTACACCGGGGCTGGATATTTCAACAAGACAACGACCCAAAAGACTGCTCAAAATCTACCCGGGCATTTATGCAGAGGAACAAGTACAATGTTCTGGAATGGCCATCCCAGTCCAAAGACCTGAATATCATTGAGAATCTGTGGGATGATTTGAAGCGGGTTGTCCATGCTCAGCAACCATCAAACCTAACTGAACTGGAGATGTTTGGTAAGGAGGAATGGTCCAAAATACCTTCATCCAGAATCCAGACACTCATTAGAGGCTATGGGAAGCGTCTAGAGGCTGAAACTTTAGCAAAAGGAGGCTCTACTAAATATTGATGTGATTTTTCTATTGGGTTGCCCAAATTTATGCACCTGTCTAATTTTGTTTTGATGCATTTTGCACATTTCCTGTTAATCCAATAAACCTAATTTCACGACTGAAATATTACTGTGTCCATCAGTTATTTGATAGATCAAAATGAAATTGCTGATCCAAACACCCAATTATTTATAAATGGAAATCATGGAAATTGTCAGGGGTGCCCAAACTTTTTCATACGACTGTATATACTAGGTGGTGTCAGGGGCAGGCCCAAAGTCATAGACTGTTCCCTCTGCTACCCCACGGTAAGTGGTACCGCAGCGCCAAGTCTAGGTCCAAAAGGCTCCTTAACAGCTTCTACCTCAAGCCATAAAACAGCTGAACAATTAATCAAATGGCCACCCGGACTATTTGCATTGACCCCCCCCCCTTTATTTTTACACTGCTGATACTCACTGTTTATTATCCCCTACCTACAAATGACCTTGACTACCCTGTACCCCCGCACATTGACCCGGTACCGCCTGTATGTAGCCTCATTATTGTTATTTTATTTTGTATTATTACTATTACTATTTACATTTTTTTTCTATTTTATTAAAACTGCATTGTTGGTTAGGGGCTCGTAAGTAAGCATTTCACGGTAAGGGTCTACACCTGTTGTATTCGGCGCATGTGACAAATACAATTTGATTTGACGGCACCCTACTCCCTTCATAGTGCACTACTATTGACCAGGGTCCATGGCGCTCTGGTACAAACTAGTGCACTAGAAAGGGTATAGGGTGCCATTTGGGATCCAACCGTTATGTAACCTTGTGGCAGAAATGATGGGTCGGTGTTGGCAGTGGCGCCGCATTACGTTAACCGTTCCTTCTCTTCTTCTTCTCCTTTCCCAGAACCAAAGCTCTGGTGTTGGAGCTGCTGGCCGCCGTGTGTCTCGTGAGGGGGGGACACGAAATCATTCTCTCTGCGTTCGACAACTTCAAGGAGGTGCGGTATGGGGGACGCACGGAGCAAGCGGATAATGCTGTGCTATTGTGTCTAAGCAGTGGAATTTGACATAGTTGACGCCGTGAGTCGTGTGGTAGGAGGATATTATCGAGGGGCGCAGCGCCGGCTGTATCAAAGCCTTTAGACATGTCGCTTCGCAATCTCTCAGACAGAAATGGCAGCTCACTGGCCTCTCAGGCCCACAGAGAAATCAGTTCTGTGTTTTGTTAGTGATTTTACAGGCCCTTCAAAGATGTATTCAGTACAGCCTGATCAGGGGGCTGTATGTATCTCAGAGTAAGAGTGCTGATCCAGGATCAGGTCGCCCTGTCCATGTAATCTTCAGTTCATTACGATCTAAAAGGGAGAGCATATGCTAGATCATCGCTCATACCCTGTGTTGTATGCAGTGAATTGTGTATTTGATCTCCTCTAGAAAGGAGGGGAGTAAGGTGGAGTCTGGGGTGGCCTGGCATCTCTACAGCAGTCCCAGTTTCTAGGCTGGCTCGGGGAACTTGGGCCGACTGCAGTTAATGCAATATTTACACCCAGAATGAAATATTGAGCATTACAGTCTATTGCATTTCACTGTTATTAGAGGTGGAATATCAACTTCTATTGCTCAGAGCTGCTCACCCATAAGCAGAAGGTAGAGACATAGCCATGTGTGCCACTGCATCTATTCAAGTCAATGGATAGCGATTGACCCTTCACAATAGATGTGGTTAGAGGGGTCAATGTCGATAAAACAAAGGAGCTGATCGTGGACTTCAGGAAACAGCAGAGGGAGCATGCCCCTATCCGGATGACGGGACCGCAGTGGACAGCTTCAAGTTCCTCGGCGTACACATCACTGACGATCTGAAATGGTCCACCCACACAGGCAGTGTGGTGAAGAAGGCGCAACAGCGCCTCAGCAACCTCAGGAGGCTGAAGAAATTTGGGTGGGCACCTAAAACCCTCACAATTGAGAGCATCCTGTCGGACTGTATCACCGTCTGGTACGGCAATTGCACCGCCCGCAACCGCAGTGCTCTCCAGAGGGTGGTACGGTCTGCCCGAAAGGAACACCAGGGGAAAACGACCTGCCCTCCAGGACACCGACAGCACCCGATGTCACAGGAAGGCCAAAAAGATCATCAAGGACAACAACCACCCGAGCCACTGCCTGTTCACCCCACTATCATCCAGAAGGCGAGGTCAGTGCAGGTGCATCAAAGCTGGGACCGACAGACTGAAAGACAGCTTCTACCTCAAGGCCATCAGACAGTTAAACAGCCACCATTACGCTGCTTCCACCCGGTTACGTAACTCTGCACCTTAGAGGCTGCTGCCCCATATACATAGACTTGAAGTCACTGGCCACTTTAATAATGGAACACTAGTCACTTTAATAATTTTGCTTTACTCATGTCATATGTATATACTGTATTCTATTCTACTGTATTTAGTCTATGCCACTCCGACATTGCTCATCCTAATGTTTATATATTCCTTAATTCCATTATTTTAATTTTTAGGTTGTGTGTATTGTTATGTATTGTTAGATATTACTGCACTGTTGGAGCTAGAAACACAAGCATTTCACTACACCCGCAATAACATCTGCTAAACATGTGTATGTGACAAATAACAATTGTATTTGATTTAGATTATCTTGTTGTTTGGCAGTGTCATATAAATTGTAATATAAAAACAGTGTTTTCTTGTTCAGCTTTTTGTGTTTTGTGCAAAGAACTGATACAATCCGAGTGTTATGTTGGCTTGCTTAAGTTGAAATCGAGCTCTCCCTCTTTGAGGAGGCTTGTTGTGGGGGGGTTCTTGACTCCCCGCTCCGTGGGCTAGAAGGGGTTGTTTGAGTGGGGGGCAGGGTGCAGTCTGGGGCACAGAGCATTGTGTATGAAGGCTGCGCTTATGCACTCCAATCCCATCTCTTCCCCTCTCTCCTCCTCATCTCCTTGACTCTTCATCTCTCCCCTGTCTGTCTCCCCTTCCCTGGCTCTGAGCACCGTCTGAACTATAGAGCTGCATCCCTCTCTCTCTTCTCCTCCCACCCTCTCTCTTTCTCTCTCCCTCTCACCCCTCCCTCCCTCTCTCTCGCTCTTCTCTCCTCCCCCTCCCTCTCTCTCAGAGACGTAGATATGGTAATCGCAGTGGGAGAAATGAGGTCGCGTGTGTTTAAGAACTATGTCAGGGGCTCCGCTTCATATTTTAGCAGGGAGGGAGCCAGAGTGATGGGAGGGAGTGAGGAGACAGTACATGGGTATGACAGAAACATTTCCTTTCTCAACCTGAGGTAATATGTATGTTGCGTTGCAACGTACAAGGCTTGCTTCCCAAATGGCATCCTATTTTATTACAATAACAAAATGAACGATTGATTGTTTCTCTGGCAGGTGTGTGCTGAGACGCAGCGGTTCGAGAGGCTGATGGAACACTTCAAGGACATGGACAACAACATCGACTTTATGGTACACGACATTTCCACTGGACTAGCTATCGATTGCTAGGCTACATCGTATCCTGAAATCACAGACCCTGTCGCTTGCCATTGAATTAATTCTATCAGTAGCCAACCACGCGCGCGGAATCCTCGCCAACTCAGTTTGTTTTGCCGCAGAGTTCCTACTAATATGTTTGAATAGAAATGGATGAGGCAGCATGCTGTGTGGTGTGTGTCAACAAAATACATGCTTTTTCTAAATGTGCCACACTGCCTCCGCTCCGAGGCTCCCCATTGGTCCGTGTGTGCATGAGAGTCCAACCAGTCACAAGTCAACTCTGAGCCATTTGGTAGCGGGCCAGTCATTTGACACAAGCACGAAAGCAAACAGATTTGTCAGACGGGGCCTGGCGTCTCTCACACAGTCGACTCTGAGCTTCTTAAGGAAGTCCATTAAGACAGTATTAGCAAGGAGAATGCACTGACACGGTGACACTCCACTGCGCACATTAGACTGAGGAGGTCGTGTCCCAAGTGGGACCCTAATTCCCTGGTCAAAAGTAGGGCACTGCGTAGGGATTTGGCTGCCATTTGGGACACGGCCTGACGTGACTCCCTTTATCTGACCATTTAACAAGACGGATGCAGCCAGATCATTTCCATGCACACACTTATTTACAGGCCCTGGAGTCTGTGCATGAGTCCCAAACAGCACCCTATTCTCTTTAAAGAGCACTACTTTTCACCGGGGCCAATGGGGCTCCGGTCAACAGTAGTGCACTATATAGGGAGTAGTGTACCATTTGAGACGTACGCTACATGCGTCCCCTGTAAATGCATTGGATGCTTTTGGTTTCGCTTGGTGTGAAATTCACTCTGTATGCTTTTCTTAATGTTTGCCGGTGCCTGTAGGTGGCGTGTATGCAGTTCATCAACATCGTGGTCCACTCGGTAGAGGACATGAACTTCCGGGTTCACCTGCAGTACGACTTCACCAAGCTCTGTCTGGACACCTACCTGGATGTAAGTCCTCTGCGTAAATAGCCAAGTTATCGGCACTCTTTGTGTGTATTTATTCCTCGTTATTATTTTTCTACTATTTTGTGGAGTAAGCATTTCGCTGTCAGTCCACACCTGTCGTTTTTCGAAGCACGTGACAAACACAGTTTGATTTGATCTGAGGTAGACGTACAGTAGATTTATAGACCGCAAATATATAAAGAAGCTGTTGGGTATATGGTAACAACATGGATCTACGCGTCATAGGCGTTTCGCTGACTCTTCCTCTCGCCTCTCCCGTCTGTCTGTGTAGAAGCTGAAGCACACGGAGAGTGACAAGCTGTCGGTGCAGATCCAGGCCTACCTGGACAACGTGTTTGACGTGGGCGCCTTGCTGGAGGACGCCGAGACCAAGAACGCCGCGCTGGAGCGCGTGGAGGAGCTGGAGGAGAACATGTCACATGTGAGAGGACACGACAACCACGCGCAGACTTCCTGTCTCCATCCCTTGACTGCTCGTGACGCTCTGCAGTGACTCTTGCCACCCCACATTTGACACTTTTCACTAACTCACTCCACCCGTCCCTACTTTCTGAATCCTCAATTGCTCTTTCACCACTTCAGTCCCATCTCTTCGCCCCCCTATAAGAACCCAGTCTGCCCTCTTCTAGTGACTGTATCTAGTCTGTTTTGACGTACTGACTACTATTTGATGCCGTACAGATGTCAGCGTGCTGCGCTGCACAGCAGTGTCGGGGAGGGATCTGACAGCATGTACAGTGTGCCTTTAAATCTGTCACACCGGCTTTCCATCACATGCCTCTCTCTCAAAGGCCCTTTAGATTAGTCTCATGCTTTCAGTTAGCAGTCGTCAACACACACACACACACACACACACACACACACACACACTCAGACAGAGAGACACACACACTGCCCAATGGCCTCTGGGCCTCCTAGCCTAACTCTAGAAAAGTCCACATTTTTGTTCAGATCAGGGTGTCCACAAACTCCAGAGGAAGGGCATTTGACATGAATGCTTTGATGGCTAATGTTTCCTTAGAGTGTCACAGCACATGGCTGATGTCAAATGATGCATGATTTGCACCCACACACACCTTCTATGTAATACACCCCTGTGTGATATGACCTGCATACATGTGTGTTAAGGACTACAACCACTTTCATTGGGTTGTGACTAGTGATGAGCACCAGTATCGATCATTCGATATGATATTGTTGAGCAAGCCATATCGGGATACCGGTGTATCCGTCCCGTTAGCCTACACTGTTATGTATAAAAGTGTACATGGCTGTTCCTGCATGCACAACACCCTCACACAGTTCTCTGTGTGTCCATGCCACGTTGAACCTTGACCTTTGCTCTCCCAGATGACGGAGAAGCTGCAGGACACAGAGAACGAGGCCATGTCCAAGATCGTGGAGCTGGAGAAACAGCTGATGACGCGCAACAAGGAGCTCGACTCGATCCGGGTGAGACTCACTCCCCTACAACTCACCCCCATGGCCTAAATCAACGGGGGGGGGGTGAATAACACTATTAGACAGACACAGGTCGATCATTCTCAATGCCTGTTTGTATCGAGCTTCTAAGGAGTGCTGATCTAGGATCAGGTCCACCCCGTCTGAGCGATCTTATTTATTGTGATCTAAAAGGCTAAACTGATCCCTATACTGTGAGTCAGCGCTCCTACTCTGAGATGCCTTCATATAGTAAACCGCCCCCTGGTCTGCGTACATACATTGACATCTCCGTTCCCCGTCACCCAGGAGGTGTACAAGGACGCCAACTCACAGGTGCACACGCTGCGGCGGATGGTGAAGGAGAAGGACGAGGCCATCCAGAGGCAGTGCAACCTGGAGAAGAAGATCCACGAGCTGGAGAAGCAGGGCACCATGACGATCCAGAAGAAGGGCGACGGGGACAACCTGCCCTCGCCGCCCGCCCCCGGGGGCCCGCTGGTGGCTGGCGTGCCAGGGGTCTATAACGGGGGCACGGTCAGCCCGATGGGGTCGAACGAGGTCCCGGGGATGCCCGCGCCGCCCCCTCCTCCTCCCCCACCGCTTGTGCCTGGGACGGGTAGGTGGAGTTCTAGACCAATCCCGTCCAGGTTTACTGTTTAGTCCCAGACGGTAGCTAAACAGTCTGGATTGCTAGTTTCACAACACGCCCTTACATTTTTTGCTGTTCTGGCATTTGAGTTGTGACAAACAGACGCGGAGGCAGATCTGGAGAAAGATAGCCGAGAGAGTGAGCGGGAGGGAGGGAGGGAGCACTTGGCATGTTGTCCTCTCAATTCCACGCTTTGTTTCTCTCTTTCTCATTCTCTTTCTCTTTTTTTGTCTCTCTCTCTCTCTCTCTCATTCCCTCTTCTCTATTTCTTTCCCTCTCTTCCAGTGCCAAATGGGCCTTTGGCTGGTCCCGCCGCTCCTCCCCCCCGCCCCCTCCTCCCCCGCCTCCCCCGGCCCCATGGAGGTGTCTGCTCCCCTGCCCCCGCCTCCACCCCCATGGCCCCCCACTCCCGGGCTGTGGATCCCCCACCGTCATCTTCAATTCAGGGTTAGCAGGTAAGGTCCTCACACTCAGACGCCGCCCACATGAGAGACTGCCTCTGCGTCTCAAATGGCACCCTATTCCCTTTGTGGTGCACTGCATAGGGAATAGGGTGCCATTTGAGACACTCACTATGTGTGTGGATGTGGATGAATCAGACAATGGAAGATGTGTTTTCATGATAGGCTTTCGTTCTGTCGATGTGTGCTGGCGGTGTCGGCTATCAGCGATCTCAATGACAACCCTCTTTCGATGCATTTATGAGCGGTCATTATCAAGTGTTCTCAGCCCTTATCACAATAGGTCACTGAAAGGACACCCGTGTGCTCTCCATTGCTTCTAAATTCACTGTCTACGTCGACACCGTGTCGCCTCATTGACTGAGCAGTCTGTCTGTTTGTGTGGGTATGACTGACAGCAGTAGAACAGGAGCCAAGCCTCCTGAGATCCTCTAGGCCTTTTCTACCCTGCTTTTCCTACTGTCACAGCAGTCCTCCTTGATCAGTGTGTCCGATGCTGTTTACTCGAAGCTATTTCAAGCTGCTTGACTTCCTGGATATCAGGGCCATCTGGACACTGGGCAGCCATGGGTGACTCAGAGCTGATGGGACAGCAAGTCCCTGACTGGCCTCCTCCTTAACCGGTCACTCACCTCCCTAACCTATCACTGCAGCCTTTGACCAGTTGATACAGAGTTGCAATGTAGCACAAGATCGTTACAGAATTTGACCGGTCACTATGAATAGAATATGTGACTCTTGTCTAAAGAATCTACCATGTAGTATGACAGTAATAGCATTAGTACACGTTGCAGTATAAAGCTTGTTTTGAACACACAAAGGAATGGTTGGTTTGGTCTAGTGGGGATATATTATTTGACTAATCTCTCTTTCTCTCTTCAAAATGGAAGCACAATATTATTTTGTTCTCAATGATTTCTCTGGTTGTTTTCTCTCTACTTTTGTTTTCTGCAAACCAGAGGGGCCCATCAAACTGTTCTGTAGGTTTTCTCTGTCATGTGGTTGTGTTTTACCCCCCCCGAGTATTTGGAAATTGTATTTTTAGTCTCAACCTCAAATGTGAAGATGGACGCACACGCACGCAAGAAAGCACAGACACACACACAACACACACACACACACACACACACACACACACACACAGAAGAACAAGGTTCACGTAAAGAGATGGCCACTCATGCCCTAGGCACTACATTGATATTCTTTTAGTCTAGCCAAGAATGAAATTGGACTCTTTGTTTCATGCATTCTCTTTGAATTCGCTGACAACTGTTGGCAAACTCCCCCCCAAATATTCTTTACTTTTCACTGCTGGACTGTAGAAGTCTTGGGCACACCAAAATATGAAACAACAGTCTCCCCACAAAACGTGGACCACAGTACATGGACACCTGGTAACAGTCATTTGTCAACATTACGGGATCCTGAAATGCTGGTCCTTAGCCTGCTAAATGTAATGGGACGAGACAAGGTACAGTCTGACTTAGTCTTGACAGTTGTGATGGGAAAGCACTGAAAATGCTACATTTCCAACTCCTGCATGGTCTCCCTGTTGTACTGTAACGTGTGTGTGTGTTTTTTTGTGTGATGTCTGTTGTTGTATGCTGAAACACATTGACGTGCCGCTGCAGGCAGGCTGATGGTGATAGTAAGATAGGAGAGTGTTGCACAGGCCTGGAATGCCCTGGTTGTCACACTCTCCGGTCCTAATCCTTATCTCTCTGCCCCGCCACCGGCGGTACCTCTGTCAGTCTGTCAGTCTGTCTGTGCCTTGTGGCATCACGAGTATGGTCATAATCCTAGTCTATAAAAACATAATCTGCTGCTGTGCCAGGGATGACAAGCCTGGCCATATGCACATTCAATATCATAGCTAACTCAATCTGGTGTACCCCAAGGCTCTATTCTGGGCCCACTACTGAATGCAACGTCTTGGTTAAAAAAAGGTTAAATCAATAAACTGTAGTGGCTATGGCTAGCAGTACAGAGCTAGCCAGGGCACATCAGGCCCTGCTATGGAAATAACTGTAGAGCACCTCTCCAGCTTTCTCTGTGGGATTTTAATGAATGGGCTCTTAAGCCTTCTGTTACAGCAGAGGGAGGAATCACCATATGTAACACCAGTCACATAAAATCCTGGGTACGTCCCAAATGGCAGCCTATGCCCTATATAGTGCACACCTTTTGGCCAGAACCATACGTGCTCTGGTCACAGTTAGTGCTCTATAAAGGGAATAGGGTGCCATTTGGGATGCCGACCCTGTCTACCCCTCCGTCACACGGCCGTGCACTGTGTGTTTGTGAGCATGATGATGGACATGGCGGATGGAGTGCTTTACTGAATAATTGATCTGTGTTTCGCTGTGCAGCCGTGAAGATTAAAAAGCCCATCAAGACCAAGTTCCGTTTGCCCGTGTTCAACTGGGTGGCGCTGAAGCCCAACCAAATCAACGGCACTGTGTTCAACGAGATCGACGACGAGAGGATACTGGAGGTAGGGAACCCTCCACTCGCCCCCACGTGTATGCACTTCACACTCGGAACTACTATTAAAGCTATGATGATCTACCGCACTTCAAACAACGTGTAGGCCGCTCACCACAGGGCAGGTTGCTTACGATTCAAACCTTCTCACTTGATGCACTGTACTGCTCACTGTGCTTCTACGCCTGCATTGCTTGCTGTTTGGGGTTTTAGGCTGGCTTTCTCTACAGCACTTTGTGACATCAGTAAGAAGGGCTTTATAAATACATTGGATTTTATTTGAAATTTGATTTGATTTGTTGTGTGTCTTCAACCTCAGGACCTGAACGTGGATGAGTTTGAGGAGATGTTCAAGACGAAAGCCCAGGGCCCGGCCATCGATTTGATCATGAGCAAGACCAAGGTCATCCAGAAGGGGCCCAACAAGGTGGCACTGCTGGACGCCAACCGGGCCAAGAACATGGCCATCACCCTGAGGAAAGTGGGAAAGGCCCCTGAGGAGATCTGCAAGGCCATCCAGCTGTAAGACACAATGGCCTCTTTGGGTTACGTCCCAATGGCACCCTATTACTTATATGGCGCACAACGCTGGTCAAAAGTAGTGCACTATGTAGGGAATAGGGTGCCAATTGGGACGCAATTTCTTGTTGTCTTCTTTACCTATGTAGTTTTATAAACGAGGGTCCATTTGGTTACGGTGGTGTGCATGTGTGTGCTTATTAGCCTTTATTGGCAGGTTGTGTCTGCATAGCGTGTGTGTCTATGTCTCCAGTCTGCATATTAACTGTTAACCCCCCCCCCCCGCCAGGTTTGACCTGCGCACCCTGTCGGTGGACTACGTGGAGTGTCTGATGCGCTTCCTGCCCACGGAGAGCGAGGTGAAGATCATGCGTCAGTACGAGAAGGAGAGGAAGCCCGTGGAGGCCCTGACGGACGAGGACCGCTTCATGATGCACTTCAGCAAGATCGAGCGGCTCATGCAGAAGATGACCATCATGGCCTTCATTGGCAACTTCTGCGAGAGCGTGCAGATGCTGACGCCGGTGAGGGCCGGGACACCATGGATGTGCCCCAAATGGCACCCTATTCCCTACATAGTGCATTCCTTTTGAACAGAGCCATATGGGCCCTGGTCAAAAGTAGTGCACAAAATAAGGATTTGGTTCAGGTTGTAGGTGACTGGAGAGGAGGATTGGCTTTTTTTTTAGTTTGACTTGTCCTCCTCTTCTCTGACTTTAGTTCTACTTCCTTCTCTCTTGTTCTTCACAGCAACTCCATGCGGTCATCGCAGCATCTGTGTCAATAAAGTCCTCGCAGAAACTCAAGAAAATTCTCGAGGTAAGCGACTCTTTGCAGACATTCTATGCGTCGGAAATATCCTGCGCTGAACAATGTGTTGAAAATATTGTTCCTGGCTGCCTTCTGTGTTGTTCTAATATGCTCTTTTTCTTCAGATCATCTTGGCGCTCGGAAACTACATGAACAGCAGCAAACGGGGAGCAGTATACGGTTTCAAGCTACAGAGTTTAGATTTGGTAGGAGATTCTTTTCTCCCGAATGTATTGCTAGTGCATGACGTGCTTTAGGATTGCTACTAGTCCACTATGTAGGCCATAGGGTGCCGTTTGGGACGCATGCACTGTCTTCACACTTCTTTTTTTTTTTGAACCCTCCCCCAGCTACTGGACACCAAGTCGACAGACCGGAAAATGACTCTGCTGCACTACATAGCCAACGTGGTGAAGGAGAAGTACCAGCAGGTCAATCTGTTCTACAACGAACTGCATTACGTAGAGAAGGCCGCAGCAGGTACGGTTCACCGTGGAGCTCCGTGTCATTGCAGCGATGAAGGGCTGACGATGCTACAGCAGATCCTAGTGTGGGTCCCAAATAGCACCCAGTTCCCTATATAGCGCTACTACTTTTGACCGGAAGTCGTGCGCTAAAATAGGGAGTAGGTTGCTGTTTAGGACATGACACCTAAATGATGGATTTGGACAGGATTGTAGCCTATCTTTGGTCTGCAGGCATTTTTATTGCGCTGTATCCACAGCCATCATCTCAGAGAATGGGTGATGATGTTGTGCACTTGTTGGGGCTCCTCCACGCTGTGTGTTGCTCTAGGGAGATGTGCAGTATGGCCCTCCTTAATGGGGAGCGCGCCGCTTCAAACTGTATCCAATTCTTCGTGTGTGTGTGTGTGTGTGTGTGTGTGTGTGTGTGTGTGTGTGTGTGTGTGTGTGTGTGTGTGTGTGTGTGTGTGTGTGTGTGTGTGTGTGTGTGTGTGTGTGTGTGTGTGTGTGTGTGTGTGTGTGTGTGTGATCTCAGTGTCGTTAGAGAACGTTCTGCTGGATGTGAAGGAGCTCCAGCGGGGAATGGACCTGACCAAGAGAGAGTACAGCATGCACGGTCACAACACCATGCTCAAAGACTTCATCACACACAACGAGGGCAAGCTGAAAAAGCTGCAGGACGAAGCCAAGATCGCGCTGGTAAACCTCACCTCGCTGATGTTGTCATGTGCAATTAAGGCGACGCTCACAAGGCATTTATACATGATATTCTTCAAGAATCAATGGTTATATGTCATTTATCCAAAAGTTTAAAAATGCATTTACCAATCCCAGATTGCCCCTTTTTATATAGGTTTGATCAAACTATTACCTTTATGATCGACAGATCAACAAATGCAAAATGTGCTATTTGTCTCTGACAGGACGCCTTCGACGAGGCCGTCAAATTCTTCGGCGAGAATTCCAAAACGACGCCCCCGTCCGTGTTCTTCCCGGTGTTTGTGCGCTTCGTCAAGGCCTACAGGGTGAGACTGGCGTTGCTCTCTTACACACCCGTCATGTCCCACACCCACACACTACGCAGGGCGCTGGTACGGCTGTGTGTTTGAGCCCTCTGTCTAAATATGTGCGTGTGCGTGCGTGTTCTGTCAGCAAGCGGAGGAGGACAACGAGCAAAGGAAGAGAGCAGAGCTGATGATGATGGAGAAGCTTCTGGAGCAGGAGGCCATGCTGGACCAGGAGGACCAGAAGGTAGGCTCTCCTTCCCCCTCTCCTTCTCCCCCTCTCCTTCTCCCTCTTCCCCCTCTTCCCAGAAGGTAGGCTCTCCTTCCCCCTCCCTTCTCCCCCTCTCCTTCTCCCTCCTCCCCCCTCTTCCCAGAAGGTAGGCTCTCCTTCCCCCTCCCTTCTCCCCCTCCTCCTTCTCCCTCCTCCCCCTCTTCCCAGAAGGTAGGCTCTCCTTCCCCTTCCCTTATCCCCCTCTCCTTCTCCCTCCTCCCCCTCTTCCCAGAAGGTAGGCTCTCCTTCCCCTTCCCTTCTCCCCCTCTCCTTCTCCCTCCTCCCCCTCTTCCCAGAAGGTAGGCTCTCCTTCCCCCTCCCTTCTCCCCCTCTCCTTCTCCCTCCTCCCCCTCTTCCCAGAAGGTAGGCTCTCCTTCCCCCTCCCTTCTCCCCCTCTCCCTCATCCCCCAGGACTAATGATGGGAGGATCATCTCCTGCTGGTGGGGCAGCTATATTAGGTACTGCAGACAGACACCTAGTGTGTCACATCAAGTCAGTATCAGCAAGTATATAACCAGTGAATAGAACCAGTTAGTAAACCAACCAGTGAATAGAACCAGTTAGTAAACCAACCAGTAAATATAACCAGTTAGTAAACCAACCAGTAAATATAACCAGTTAGTAAACCAACCAGTCAATAGAACCAGTTAGTAAACCAACCAGTCAATAGAACCAGTTAGTAAACCAACCAGTGAATAGAACCAGTTAGTAAACCAACCAGTAAATAGAACCAGTTAGTAAACCAACCAGTGAATAGAACCAGTTAGTAAACCAACCAGTAAATAGAACCAGTTAGTAAACCAACCAGTGACTAGAACCAGTTAGTAAACCAACCAGTAAATAGAACCAGTTAGTAAACCAACCAGTGAATAGAACCAGTTAGTAAACCAACCAGTCAATAGAACCAGTTAGTAAACCAACCAGTCAATAGAACCAGTTAGTAAACATAAACAGTATATATAATATAGACAGTATAACCTTTCTAGTGGACACATTAGGGACCAGCTTGTACAATGGAGTAAACTACTCTGTGTGTGTGTGTGTGTGTGTGTGTGTGTGTGTGTGTGTGTGTGTGTGTGTGTGTGTGTGTGTGTGTGTGTGTGTGTGTGTGTGTGTGTGTGTGTGTGTGTGTGTGTGTGTGTGTGTGTGTGTGTGTGTGTGTGTGTGTGTGTGTGTGTGTGTGTGTGTGTGTGTGTGTTGTGTGTGTGGTTTCCCCACCAGTCTCCGTCCCATAAGAACACCCGGGGCAGGAGTCAGCAGCAGGAGGTGATAGCTGAGCTGAGGAAGAAGCAGGTGAAGGATACGGGCAGCCGCCACGTCTACGAGGGAAAGGACGGAGCCATCGAGGACATCATCACGGGTAAACAGGACCGGGGGGCCAATCACCATCAGTTCTACATATCACACACACCTTACTTATATACGTGCACATAAATACACGCATACACATGTCTACACACGCACATTCATGTGCACAGAGGTATACACATCTACACACACGCAGGCAGGCCTGTGCAGAAGAAGCTCTCCCCCTGCTCTAGTACGGCTAGCGTGGTTAAGACACAAACTTACACACCGGGCGCTCTGCATGCAGGTCCTCTCCTGTGCTCCAATCCGATCATTAACACTGGGTTTCTAAACCGCTAACAGGTACCTCTTTAACTCTGGAACTGATTGAACTGTCAATCCGAAAGGCTTTACTACACCTTGATCCTACGGTAGAAACATGCTTTGACCATCCAGCTAGCCTAACGTAGACACTCGGAGCCGGCTCAAATGTCCGTAGGATCATTATCCGCTATTCCGTCGTAGCTTTGTAGCAGTTAGTAATGTCTGCTATCCTGTCGTAGCTTTGTAGCAGTTAGTAATGTCTGCTATCCTGTCGTAGCTTTGTAGCAGTTAGTAATGTCTGCTATCCTGTCGTAGCTTTGTGATAGTAATGTCTGCTATCCTGTCGTAGCTTTGTAGCAGTCAGTAATGTCTGCTATCCTGTCGTAGCTTTGTGATAGTAATGTCTGCTATCCTGTCGTAGCTTTGTAGCAGTCAGTAATGTCTGCTATCCTGTCGTAGCTTTGTGATAGTAATGTCTGCTATCCTGTCGTAGCTTTGTAGCAGTTAGTAATGTCTGCCATACCTGTCGTAGCTTTGTGATATTAATGCCTGCTATCCTGTCATAGCTTTGTGATAGTAATGCCTGCTATCCTGTCATAGATTTGTGATAGTAATGTCTGCTATCCTGTCGTAGATTTGTAGCTGTTAGTAATGTCTGCCATACCTGTCGTAGCTTTGTGATAGTAATGCCTGCTATCCTGTCATAGCTTTGTGATAGTAATGTCTGCTCTCCTGTCGTAGCTTTATGACAGTTAGGGGTGTAGACGGGCCGGGCTGAGGGTATAGTCTCCCGGACCAGATACCATGGTTACGTCCCTAATGGCAACTTATTCCCTACTACTTTTAACCAGAGATCTATGGGGCACTATATAGGCCATAGGGTGCAATTTGGGGATGCAGCCCCATGTATTGATCTGCTTTATTAAAATACACGACCCATCCGTTCCACAGAGAAGACATACGACCGTAGGACATTTACATTCTGTGTGGTTTGGCATATATAATACTATTTACACTAATTCTCTATAACAATCACACATAACTGTATTCTAGCTGACAAGCTAAAAGCCTGTCTTGTAACATTTTAACATTGGCGCTCCATAAGATACAGTATAATTGCCCTAGGGGCGCAAAATTCAAGGACATTTCCCCAAAATGCCCAGGTTTTTCCCAGTTGGAAGATTCCCGGAATCAGGAGGGGATACGCAGCAAGTCCAGGAATCCTCCAAGCGGGATTGGGAAAGTTCAGCCCTGAAGGCCTATTGTAGACTGTAACCATCTATAGAATGTGTTAGTGTCTCTCTGCTCCAGTCTTCTGATGCTTTGTAGGGTGTGCTAACCTGTGCTAAAACCCTGTAGATGTGTGCTACTCCTTACTGTCGTGTCTTGGCTGTTGTTGTTGTTGTTGTTTCAATGCAGTGCTGAAGACAGTGCCCTTTACCGCCCGCACAGCCAAACGGGGCTCTCGGTTCTTCTGCGAGCCCGCTCGCAATGAGGAGAACCATTACTAAAGCTTAGAACTCTCTCTCTGAAAGGTCGCTGTAAATACTGTGTTGTCCTTCTTCTTCGTCTCTCTCTTTCTCCGTACTCTCACAGCGTGTTGTGTTCCCTCTCACTCTGTGTTATCCCTGTCAGTCGTGTGTGTGCGCGCGCGTGTGTGGTGTGGTGTGTCGGCGTCACCACCTCCGCCCCTTCTAGCAGGGGGAGGAAGCGGTTTGTGGGAGGAGTCTCCGATGTCCCCTCCGTTACCCTGCATGAAGCGAGTCATCCCCGTTATTCAACCTCATCCATTTGTGTCACCAACCATAGCAAACCATAATGTCACAGCTATTGACATTTGCCCTGAGGAGAGTGAGATGGGTAGATGGGTAAGAAATCTACCACGTCTCACTCTATACAGTACAAGGAATACAGCAGCGTTACAGAGTACATATCAATGGGACAGTAAGTGCCCTCTGCTGTTAAAAAGGAGGAAGTGCGTCCTAGACCGAAACGGATCTCACTGGCCATCATCCAAGAAGTTTACACTCCTACATGTTATGCTGACTAGTATTAGTGCTAGTAGTTCTACTATATAGTAAAACTTGTGCTTCAGTATATATCATATACTAGTCAGTATTGTAATCAGCATAGCAGAGTATTTTTTTGCCTATAATTATATAGTAATTCATCAATTGTCAGTGTTGATGTATTGATAGCCTTGACTTATTTTAAAATGGCTGTGGCATTATACCTTGCTTGTGTGTTCATCTGTCCATCATGAAAACAGAGTGTTGTGTTCATCTGTCCATCATGAAAACAGAGTGTTGTGTTCATCTGTCCATCATGAAAACAGAGTGTTGTGTTCATCTGTCCATCATGAAAACAGAGTGTTGTGTTCATCTGTCCATCATGAAAACAGAGTGTTGTGTTCATCTGTCCATCATGAAAACAGAGTGTTGTGTTCATCTGTCCATCATGAAAACAGAGTGTTGTGTTCATCTGTCCATCATGAAAACAGTGTTGTGTTCCTGTATTACTGTGCTGTTGGTTGGGTTCCTGCATGCCTCTGGCTTTCTCCCGCTTCAAACCCACAATACCCCGTTCCCCGTTCCCCCTAGCTCTGGTCTAGGGCGTTATGTGTGGCTGATTCTGAGCCTTGTAAGTTATATGTAAACGCCCCTGGACCAGATCTCCAGTTTCCCTTGCCTTGTGCTCGGCTCAAACTCTTTGGTGCTGGATCATATTCGTATCACATGACTCTCTGTGGTTTGTCTGGTCATCTTTCTAACGTGTTGCACGAAGCATGAATGATTCATTTCTGACACGCGTTCTCGGGTCTTGGATGTCACATTCATTTCCGTTGTGTGCAACTAACACACAGCCAGATACATGTCCTGAATTGCTGTTGAGCCATTTAAAAAGGGACAGGCCTCAGTATTTCTAAATGTTTCATAACTTACAGTTGAGTTCACGTCCCATGCCCATGTATCTGGCTGAATGCATGCCGTTCTTTGGTCTGTTTTTTTATTCAACATATAACTTTTTTGTGTATGTTGAAAAAAACACTTGTTGGGTTTTTGTTTGTGATAACTAAGTCTTCGTGCAAAATGTGGTTGGCACTATTTGCTCATGCTGGTAGTCACTGGAAAGCAGCTTGGGTTTTTTTTTAGACAGAAAAACAGAGAAAAATAAAACGCTTTGATTTACTCGTCCTTTGTGCCTGCAGTATCAATTAACAGCATATCTTAGTAAGCTCTACCCCTCTAACACCTTAGTCTTGCCCTATCCTGTCCAATGACCTCTGCCTGCCCCCCCACCCCATTGGCCGCTTTGCTCGCTCAGCACTCCTCCACTGTGAAAACACCCCTCTGGTCACCCTGCTTCTTTAACCTCCATTTTGTCTTCTCTTCATCCATCCAGCCCTAAAGAAGAATAATATTACTAAATTTCCCAATGTCCACTCGAGGGTAAGGAATTCCTCCAATAGCACCCCTGTGGTGGTGGATGTGTCCCAGACCTGGCAAGCATCTCTTTTTTACCTCCCCTTGAGTTACCTACCACTGAGGGCTTTCTCTACTTCATACTAGACTGACTGTGTTGGTCCCCCCTCCCTCCCTCCTTTTCTGTTCACCTCCCATTTCCTAATTAAGGTTATAGACAAATGTTGCATGTCTAAAATCAAAGAATGCAAATTCAGTGTAAAATGCCCTTTATGGGAAATGATTTACATTCCCCTTTTTTCCCGATTGTTTAACATGAGAAAATGTTGCATCTTTTTTTTTTTTTTTTTGTGTGGGGGGGGCTTGTATTGGGGGGCACTTGTCCATAGCTTGTGTTTTTTAAACGACAGTGACAGAAGGACTAGTAAATATGAAAAATGTCAAATCTATAAGGTATTTTCTGTTGGGACTGTTTTTGTCTTCCTTTTAGAGGAGTGAACTGAAGGGGAATGTTTCTTTACAACTCAAGCTGCTTTGCCTGATTGGCTGCCAACAAACAGCCTCATCTGAAGGCCCTGGCATGACTGACACTTCTTTTATCCACCCCCCTTCCTCCCTCCATCCCAGATCTTCGAAATCAGCCTTACAGGAGAGCCGACGCGGTGAGGAGGAGCGTCAGAAGGCGCTTTGACGACCAAAACTTGCGGCCGGTCAACAACACTGAAGTTGTCATGTGACGAGGGAACAGTGCATGTGCTCGGAGAGGGGTGAAGGGGGGGGGTGATGTGGATGTAACAGCCTCTCACTCTGGACTGAAAGAGAAATGGATGATGGACTGAAAGAGATGGCTAGACTGAAAGAGAAATAGAAGGACTGAAGGAAAGAGAGATGGATGGGTCTGAAAGGTCAGTCATAGGGAACCTTAGACAAGCCAAGTGCCTGAAATGTACTTTTTATGTGATCAGTTTTATTTTTTCATTACTTCAAACAATGCAACTTGACCTGGCTTTAAACTGTAATTTCCTTTGATGTGTAAAACTGGACTCGAACCTCCGTAGGGGGAATTCATGGAAGAGATTTTTCCCCGAAAGAAGTGTAGAATGTACATGTGACACGGTTCCCGTTATGCCTCGATCACACCTCCCAGCGTCATTGCGTTTTGGTACAGCAGAAGCACATGCATTTCCAATGGAGGCGCTGCGTTTGCCTTTGCCGCGTGGCATTAGCAGTTGCAGTGCGCTCGAGTGTCGGTGCGTACGTCGGACAAACCAAACGTACGCATCACATTCTATGCGTAGACGGCTTGACAGAAACGGTAGCAGAAAGGTGAATGTGGAACTTCTGTTGCGCACCTATCCAGATGAGGCCGCGTACCATTTTGCGCATGACACTGCAGGTGTGTTCGAGGCGTTAGGCGTCAAAGTATTCCGCCACAGGTGATGAATATGATATTCAATAGCAAGTATCTTATTACATTCCTGGTGCTACTGCCATTGCTCTTGGAATTCCAACAATGTGCTCGAGTGGCACTTTAAAAAACGCATTAGCTTTTCCATCGTTGCTAAAGGGCTAATGGCCTTAAAGGGCACAAGTCTTAGATTAAAGACTATGAAGCAGTGATCCAAAACTAATATGCTCAATGAAAGTACTTAAGCAAGTATCAGGTAGACTTCTGTACACCAACGTGTGACCACAGTTAGAGAAATCGTATCGGAAATAATTATAACTCAGAGAGGTGTGGCTCTCTCAAAATGAGACCAGGCTAATGTGAATTGTGTATAGCTAGGCCTCTATATTACGGTATTAACATCTCATTCATCGGTGTTAACATGGTTAGTGGACCAAGTCGTGAATTATTAGAGAACTACAGTACCAGTCAAAGGTTTGGACACACCTACTCAATCAAGAGTTCTGTATTTATTGACTATTTTCTACATTGTAGAATAATAGTGAAGGTATCAAAACTATGAAATAATACATATGGAATCATGTAGTATCCCAAAAAAGTGTTAAAACAGATGAAAATATATTCTTCAAAGTTGACACCCTTTGCCTTGATGACAGCTTTGCACACTCTTGGCATTCTCTTCAGCTTCACCTGGAATGCTTTTCCAACAGTCTTGAAGGAGTTTCCACATACGCTGAGTACTTGTTGGATGCTTTCCTTCACTCTGCGGTCCAACTCATCCCAAACCATCTCAATTGGGTTGAGGTCAGGTGATTGTGGAGGCCAGGTCATCTGATGCAGCACTCCATCACTTTCCTTGGTCAAATAGCCCTTACACAGCCTGGAGGTGTGTTTTGGGTCATTGTCCTGTTGAAAACCAATTGATAGTCCCACTAAGCGCAAACGAGATGGGAATGGTGAATCGCTGCAGAACGCTATGGAAGCCATGCTGGTTAAGTGTGCCTTGAATTCTAAATAAATCAGACAGTGTCACCAGCAAAGCATCCCCAAACCATCACACCTCCTCCTCCATGCTTCACGGTGGGAACCACATGCTGAGATCATCCGTTCACTTACTCTGCATCTCACAAAGATGCGGCGGTTGGAACCAAAATTCCAAAATGTTGACTTATCAGTCCAAAGGATAGATTTCCACCGGTCTAATGTCCTTTGCTTGTGTTTCTTGGCCCAAGCAAGTCTCCTTCTGCAGCAATTTGACCATGGAGACCTGATTCACACAGTCTCTTCTGAACAGTTGATGTTGAGATGTGTGTGTTACTTGAACTCCGTGAAGCATTTATTTGGGCTGCAATTTTTGAGGCTGGTAACTCTAATGAACTTATCCTCTGCAGCAGAGGTAACTCTGGTTCTTCCTTTCCTGTGGCGGTCCTCATGAGATCCAGTTTCATCATAGCACCTTCCTGTCTTAAAGTAATGGTGGACTGTTGTTTTTCTTTGCTTATTTTAACTGTTCTTGCCATAATATGGACTTGGTTTTTTACCAAATAGGGCTATCTTCTGTATACCACCCCTACCTTGTCACAGCACAGCTGATTGGCTGAAACACATTAAGATGGAAAGAAATTCAACAAATTAACAAGGTACACCTGTTAATTGAAATGCATTCCAGGTGACTACCTCATGAAGCTGGTTGAGAGAATGCCAAGAGTGTGCAAAGCTGTCGTCAAGGCAAAGGGTGGCTACTTTGAAGAATCTCAAATATATTTAGATTTATTTAACACTTTTTTGGTTAAAACATGATTCTGTGTTATTTCATAGTTTTAATGTCTTCACTATTATTCCACAATGTAGAAAATAGTAAAACTAAAGAAAAAGAATCCTTGAATAAGTAGTTGTGTCCAAACTTTTGACTGGTACTGTACATTGTCTGCTCATGTAGACCTCAAGTGCCATTCAAATGCAATGCTGTTAAGTGGATGGTGGGGCTCTTGAGCCACAATAGCTCTGGTTCAGGGAGTCGTTCGGTCGAAGGACCGCTAGAGCACACCCAAACGACACCCCAGACCAGAGCTAGAGCCACAATTGACTCAGAGCGAATAGGAAAGGTGCTAAAACAAAGACTTATCAGCAGATACACTTCCAGTCAAGTGTAGTGGCTACAAGGAAGGTACTTTAGGCTACTTGAGGAGCTTGTCATGGAAACTGGATTCCAAGTTTCTTTTTTTTACTCTGAAAACCTGCAATCGGCTAATGAATCTCTAGGCAACTGTCCACTCACTATTATTGTACATTCAATGTATAGTATTTAACCACTGTAAACGGTATCCATTCAGTTTTGCTCATGTGACCCACTTTGACGTGAGCAACAGTCATTTTTTAAAAAGTGTTTAGCTAAGTTATATTAAAAAAATGTCAGAACAAACAAAAAGTATACAACAACAAAAAGGTTTTGTAAATGTACAGATATTTTGCTACAAATTGTTGCATTGTTTTTTACTTCTTAATCCACTCATTACTATAAAAGGTAACTATTGTACATATTGTTTAAAACAAAATGTGAATCACCCTGTGATACACAATTTGAATGTTATTTTAACTTATAGGTTTGTCCATTTTGTATATTTAATTAAGCCGGGGAAAAAAACAAATCTGGGTTCACTTTAACACAACAGATCTATTGTGTGAAGCAGAATGCCCTGGTGTCACACTTGCCTGAGTAAAGAGGCATTATATTAATGTATGTTCCAAATGGCACTCTATTCCCTATCTAGGTTACTATTTTTGACCCTATGGGCCTTGGTAAAAAAAATATCAAAAGTAGTGCCCTATATAGGGAGTCATTTGGGCCATAACCCATTGACGTTCAGAGAAGCTTTCTGTGGTCTTGGGACCATAATTGTCCACGTTAGCATGTGCAACAAACCACTCATCTCTATACTTCCTATGTGAACTGTTGACCACTCATCAGCTTCACTCATTAGACTGGATAATAGTGGCATGTTTTTGTTTTTTCTTCAGAAATGTATTTTAGGCATTGTGTGCTTATTACAAAATACTTTTAAATAACATTTAGATAAAGATAGACCGAGTTCTGGACATGATCAAATAAACTATTTACACTATTATAGCGTGTGCATCTTTATTTCAATTTTGTTCTTTAATCATTCATTTGGCAGACAGCTGTTCAGATTCACTCTGGTTTTCTATGCATGCTCATTGATATGAAAACAACAGGAGAAGTCGGTCTTGTCATCTCCGTGTATGTAAACTGTGAAAATCATTACTTGCCCGTCTGGCGGGCTTGTGGCATCGGGCAGCAACAAAGGTTTGGATTTGCCACTTCTGGCGGTCTTCGGCCACCGTGCCACAGTCCTGGTGATGTTATTGGAGCTTAATCTAGATTGTCCTGAGCCGCGTTGTCTCGGGCACTCACTCTTACAGTAGCAATTATTACCTTCAGCCTGCCTAGCATTGCAATGATCCACAGGAAATGGATACAAGGCTACTAAGCCTAGTGAACAAGAGGCGCTCATAACAGAGAGGTCATATGTAATGAAAATAATGAGCTCCGATCTATGGTGGCTGCTGGTGATGGTACATGAAGACAAACAAATTCATGTCAACTCTATTTTATTACATTTATAGATCATGCAACGAGGACTTTCACAATTCCTCTCGTGAAAATCTAGCGAACCAATCCTAAAAATACCATAAAAAAATGTATTTTAAAGGGTCTTGTTTCAGAGAGACATTTACTTCAGTCTAGACGTGGACCTTTGCCAAAGAGTTCTACATCAGTCCAAAGCAGCGGTATGCAACGAGATTCAGCTGCGGGGAGATTTTTTGCCGAAGTGGATGGTCGGAGGTCCGGAAAATCATTCAAATTTGTCCACTGCAAATTGAGCAGAACTAAGCACAAAAATGTATTTATTGTATTTGAAAATAATTTCAAACCTTGATTACACTGAGACACAATCACATCTCTTTTTATTTGCGGGATATTTTGTTAACAGATTTCCTAAACTAAAAACTTTTATTATTTTTTTTTTTACTTTGAGGGCTCGAGTCAAAAGTAGTGCACTATAAAGGGAATAAATACAGTGCCATGTGTGACTCGGATAAGAATTGTACTGAGAACTGCAAGGCAGTCACATTTAAGAGCATGGCATTAAGATGCTCTTTGAATCCATTTCGATATCAAACAACTACAAAACAAATAAAATGAAATAGCTAGTGAGAAAACATTATAAAAAGGCACCACATTTCTGAAGTGTGTCACTAAATGTCCACACAGTTGACCTGATATCAAAGTAGTCACTCAACTCAGCCTGTGACCACTTCCAATAACGTAAGAAAACAGAGCAAATATTTACCAAGCATTCTAGTGCCAGGGTGGCGGGTTCATTCCCATTATACAAAACACAAGGGGAATAGTTCACACACAGTCCAAAAAGGGTTGAAACATTCTGGTAACTTAGACAAAAACTGGCAGGAATTAAGCAAATCTTCTAACTGGGATTTCTGGAAAAACCTGTGAAGTTTGGGAAAGTTACCAGAATTGTATAACCTTAAGTCCAAGCATGTGTGGCATTACACTGAAAAATAAGCACCGGGGGGAATCTATGGTGGATGAAAGGAAGCATGAGGAAAAACAGGATCAAGGAGCATCCAGCTGTTCCAGTAGAGTCCTCCTCCTCTTCTCCAGCTCTCCTTCACTCAGCTCGCTGCCTGAAGTGTCCCAGCCACCCTACACAACAAAGACAAAACATCAAAACCCACATTTTCCTGACAACACTGGTGATTTCTAGGTAGTACTGAGCGATTAACCGAAATGACGGTTATTTGGGGATTTTTAAACAACTAACAGACCGACATCGGTTCAATTATTTTAATGCCGCTTCGTTGGGAACGCGCAATCGAGAGGGATAGAAAGCAGTTGCTTCGCAAGCCTTAAAACACATGATCTACGGGATTGACCGTTGGTATTCAGCAGTCAACAGTATGCCTTATTTATTCTGTTACAGCATTCAACGCACATATAGTACATTTAAAAATAATAATAATAAACATTGCGATTTGAACAAACATTCTCCAAAATATTTATTGAAGTCTATAAAGTACACAACCGTGTGTCTGTTGAAATGGATATTGCAGTTGCACAAGCAGGACGAAGTCCCTACACATTGTAATGGAGCAAAATAACAATCAGCATTTCGTGCTTCTACACCTGCATTGCTTGCTGTTTGGGGTTTTAGGCTGGGTTTCTGTACAGCAGTTTGAGATATCAGCTGATCTAAGGGCTATTTAAATACATTTGATGTCTAAATCCGTGGTCATTTAAAAAAATGAAATATCAAACCGACCTCTAAAAGCACTAATAGCTCAGCACTACTTCCAGGAGTTTTACTAGGTATGCTTCTCAAATGGTACCCTTTTCCCTATGTAATGCACTACTCTTGACCAGGATGTAACCCATACATATGGCTCTAGTCAAAAGTAGTCGAGTGACATTTGGGATGCACTAGGACAGGGTTCCCGAACAAGCGGCCCAAAGGTGATTTTATCCCCCCCCCCAAAAAAAAAGTTCTGAGCCCAAAACAAAAAGGCTGCGGCTGCCAATAGAGTTCTTCTTTCGGGGAAACCTCTGCATGATCTACCCACTTTGCCTCATATTATTTTTACCCCCAATTTCAAATCTTCTCATCGCTGCAACTCCCCAACAGGCTCGGGAGGTGAAGGTCGAGCCACGCGTCCTAGGAAACATGACCCGCCAGACCGCGCTTCGCCCGGAAGCCAGCCGCACCAATGTGTCGGAAGAAAACACTGTTCACCTGACGACAGATGTCAGCCTGCAGGCGCCCACCACAAGGTGGTGGCCCTGCCGGCCAAACCCTCCCTATAACCCGGACGACGCTGGGCCAATTGTGCGCTGTCCTATGGGACTCCCGATCACGGCTGGTTGTGATACAGCCCGGGATCGAACCTGGGTCTGTAGTGACGCCTCTAGCGTGCCACTTGGGAGGCCCCTGCCCATATTTCTAAACAGCCGGGGGAAAATAATAATAATTGAAACGCGGCGATTTCAACAAACATTCTCCAAAATATTTATTGAGGTCTTTAAAGTATACAACCTTCTGTGTCTGTTGTAACAGATATTGCATTGGAGCAACAAAATAAACAATCAGCATTTTGTGTGATGTAGGCTAATCTTTATAGTTGCTGCCATATCACAGCCACTATGAGTTCCTGTAAAATGAACATTCTAGGCAACCTGAGCATGTCTGACCAAGCGCTATTATTCCTTACTTCATTTGCCCAATACTGCTTTAGACTTCCTACTATTTGTGGTGATCATCTTCATAGATATGCTGCCACAAAGTAGCGAGAGTAGCTGGGGGGGAAAAAAGAGAGCTAGCCAATGTTTGCAACGATAATGAATAAAGAATCACTATTGACTTCCTGTATGTATCTTGCTTGTGTTTGATATGCTTGCCTAAATATACTGTTAGATGACAAAGTTTGTACCAAAATGTTGATCATGTCTTTTGTGTATAACATGAAGGCTGAAGGCTGCCTACCGCCCCTCCAGAAAAAAATAACATTAAAATCGCTCGAGGTATGGAATGCACTGTTCAAACATGTCGATCCATATCTTTACTCTTTAGAGTAGAACATGAAGTTTCCCCCTCCATGTTAAGGGGGAAGCGGCAGTGGAAGCACTGAGCAGAAGCTACATAGACAAAATAGTGGGCAGCAGCTCCGTAAAAAAAAGAAAAAAAGAATCCTGCACATGCACAGAAATCTCCGTATCAATAGACACAGCAAGTTGGGTTGCAGCAAATCCAGAACCGCAGTCACTTTAAATCATTTTTGTTGTTGGACAGAAGACTAAAATTACCAGGAAGTGATTTTAAATGTAGGAAAAATCTGTTCCTATTTATTCCCACGCATAAAGGCATATGTGATCGTATCCCAATGTAATCAAAGTTTGAAATGACTTCGATTTTGTCAAATACTATATCCGTTTGGGATTCTTGCGGTCAATTTGCTGTGAACATCTATCTTCCGTCACCCCGACCATCTGCCCAAGGCTGAATGTAATCAGGGACCCTTGCACCAGGAAATAGAATAGTAAACACCTCACTGGGACTAGGATGAGACTAAATGCTTGGATACAACTGCTGTGTAACTGGCGTGGAGTATTTCTTTCTTTTAAAGCATTCAAATCCCAGATGCTTGGCTGGGTTTCGTGACCGGAATGGGACGTTTTACCTCCTCCTTGGTAGATTTCCTTTTAGGTGACTTCTGCTTGGATTCGGAGCGACTCTTCCCCCGGGACTTGTCGTTCTCTTTCTCTTTCTCCTGGTCCTTCTCCCGCTTGCCGTCCCTCTCTCTTCCTCCCTTCTCTTTCCGCTCGCCTTCGGATTCAGGAGATTGCTGAAAGACAGGGTCACAAGAATCAGCGCGCCGTTCCGCCATTTGGCTTCCCAGAGTGGCCCAAACATTCCCCTCGAAAATGTAGTTCCGTCCTGAGAACCTACCGACTTGTGACGCCTCTTCTTCCCCTTCTTCTTGTGCTTCTTGGACTTCTTATAACTTCTATCTGTTGACCGAATGGAGAGGAATGTCAGAAACTGGCCGCCACACAATATTCCTTCATTTGTGTTTTTTTTTTAAATAGTGATTATTTTGTATTTGATCATTTCTAGTCAAGGTTATAGGTACAATACATCCCTATCAGCATATACTTTTTCATCATACCTGATCCTTATATCACAATTATCATTCAAGTTTTTAATTGGAATGATAAAAGAATAAACAAAAGGGATTATACATAGGAAAACCACTGACCAGATTCCCCACTGGAGGAACGCTCGGACGGGGACTTGGACTGTGAGCGCTTCTTCTTCTTGGTGTGATAATCGTCTTCACCTTCAGACTCTGAGCCCTGCAGAGAGAAGAGAAGTGGGAGTAGTAGGAGGGTTTGTCTAGTGAGGTGCCATGCTGATACAATTGAAGGCGAAATCCCAAATGGCACCCTATTTCCTATAAACTATAGGGTTTCTGGTCAAAAGCAGTGCACCATTCTAGGGAATAGGGTGCCATTTGGTACACACACTACAAAGGGCGCAGAGGGGTCTTGGTTTGTGCAGTGTCGGGGTATAGTACTAACCGATCGAGAGCGAGAGCGCTTCCTGTGGTGCTTCTTGGACTTCTTTGAGTGTTTCTTGGTCTTGGAGTGATGATGCTGGCACTCGTGCTGTGAGAAGAAACAGCAGCCAGGTTTGAGTACTGTATGTCATGACACTGGTTCTGTCCCAAATGGCACCCTCATCTGTATATAGTGCACTACTATGGGCCCTGGTCAAAAGTAGTGCACAATATAGGGAATAGGGTGCCATTTGAGATGCAACCACTGACATTGTCGGGGGTAAATCCCCCACCCACCCACCCCACACAGAGTTAAATGAGTCTTACCTCCAAGACATGCATGAAGTCTTTGAATATCCTTTTCCTCTCAGACTCCAGAGTCACGTCTTCGAATGCAGATTCTTTGAGGAATCTTTCTCGGACCTAAGACGACCAAAGAGAGAAAATGAATAGTCAGAAAACAAAAGGTTTGCTTTTGAACAGTGTGCGCAAAGCTGTCATCAAGGCAAAGGGTGGCTACTTTGAAGAATCTCAAATATAAAATATATTTTGATTTGTTTAACACTTTTTTGGTTACTACATGATTACATATGTTATGTCATAGTTTTGATGTCTTCACTATTATTCTACAATGTAGAAAATATAAAAAATTAAGAAAAACCCTGGAATGAGTAGATGTGTCCAAACTTTTGACTGGAACTGTATCACTGCGCTAGCTCACCCGAACCGGTGTTGATTGACAGTTTGCTGGTCCAATCAAAGGGCAGAGTGTGCCCCTTTGCACTTTTTTTTTTTTTTTTTGCAAGTGCATGCTCACTGGCTACTCTCACTGGTTGCTTGGAGAGTAATCCCTGGAGACTGAGTCCACACCTCTGGTGCAAGATAACAGTAACACTGTGTGTGTGTGTGTGTGTGTGTGTGTGTGTGTGTGTGTGTGTGTGTGAAAGGTAACAGATTAACACATACTTCTTCCCAGGTGGCCTCTGGTTCCAGGGCTGGGGTAGCCTGCTTCAACATGCTCTTGAAGGTAGCCTCTTTCCTCTTCATCTTCCTGGCCTCCTCCTTCTCCCGCTCCCTCTCCCGAGCCTCCGCCTTCTCCAGCAACTACATCGGTACAGGAGGAGAGAGGGAGGTCACTTAGTAGTTATTAGAAGCCCAGCGAGGTCACTGATCGTCAGATCGCCAAAATGGCACCCATTCCCTATTTAGTCCACTACTTCTGACCAGGGCTCATAGTGTACAAAACATTAAGAACACTTGCTCTTTCCATGACAGACTGACCAGGTGAATCTAAGTGAAAGCTATGATCCCTTATTGATGTCACTTTTTAAAGCCACTTCAAAATCAGTGTAGATGAAGGGGAGCGGACAGGTTAAAGGAGGATATTTAAGCCCTGAGACAATTGAGACATGGATTGTGAATGGGCAAGACATAAGTTAAGTGCCTTTAAACAGGGTATGGTAGTAGACGCCAGGCGCACTGGTTTGTGTCAAGAACTGCAACGCTGCTGTGTTTTTCAACCTCAACAGTTTCCCGTGTGTATCAAGAGTGGTCCACACGCCAAAGGACATCCAGCCAACTTGACAAAACTGTGGGAAGCATTGGAGTCAACATGGGCCAGTGTCCCTGTGGAACGCTTTCGACACCTTGAACAATCCATGCCCTGACGAAGTGAGGCTGTTCTGAGGGCAAAAGGGGGTGCAACTCAATATTAGGAAGGTGTTACTAATGTTTTGAACACCCAGTGTATAGTTAGAGTTTTCAGACACAGAAATGGTGGTCTAGGTATAAATCAGAGCTCTTACGCTGTTGAAGGCTAGCTTGATGTTGCCTGCGTCCAACGTTGTGGCTCTCTTGTCTGAGCTGATCACAGTGCCAAAGTCTTCAAAGCTAGTGTTTACCTCGACCAAGAAGTTTTTGTCCTGTGTGGAGGAAAGAGGAGAAAGAGTTAATAAAATGAAAACTACCATTGAGGCGATGGTGCAGATTACACGATATCTACGCTGTAAAGTAGATTTAACTGCATCCCAAATGGAACCCTACACTCTATTTCATACACTACTTTGGATCAGGCATCGTAGTGCACTAAATAGGGAATAGGACGCCATTTGAGACCACAACGTGGGAGAAAACACAGACGGTAACATTCTCCCACCTTCAGGATATCCTTAATGATCCGCTTCTCGTCGTGGTAGCGAGCCTTCAGGTCTTCCACGTAGAACTTGAACAGATCGAGGGGAGTGGAGCCTGCGGAATAGACACCATAAACTAACAGGCACGCGTTATTCAAGATGTGCTCGGACAACACATGGTTACCGCAACACCAAAGGCTAAAGAGAAAGGCAGTGACCACAAACCAGAGCAGCAGAAGTATAATACGACATTATCACCGCAGTACAAGGGGACAAGAGAACAACAATATTGATAACGTGCATGCGTGCCTATCAGTGTGGGCATCCCCGTGTGTGTGTGTGTATGCGTATACCTGTGTGAGCCAGGGTTTCCGTCAGGAAAATGTGGCGCCGGACATTTGACCGGCAGCATTTTCATTTACTGGCCATGTGCATTGGGTGCGTAACTTGATTAGGGCGTCCACCCACGGCGCGCGGAATGACAGAAACCACATTTTGAGTATGGTAATTCATATTAAATAACAGAACATGCAAGTCGAGGATGAACGATGCGCGGTCCTTCTTACCCAATTCCGATGCGCACTTTGAAGAGTTACTTTTCCGTAGCCACGAAGACGAGTGCAAAATCACTAGCCTATGTCAATCTACTATCCCCCATCGTAGAAAAGTTGACCTATTTTATTTGTCAGCTTGTCGAGAAAGAAATAGACTATTCCAAACAGACTCTGGGAACAGTTGTGGGACGATAGAGCCCAAATTCATTCAACCAGTACGCCACAAAACAATTATTCAAAAAATGAAGTTTAACAGCTCTGAGTCTGATGCAAACGATCAGAACATTTATCTCAACTATTATTTCTTCACATTATAAGCGCACAGGGCATAATGCAGCGAGCCGTTTCATGCGACAGAGATGAAAATATCCATTCGAAATGTAGAAAGAGGGGAGATCTCATATGCAAACAACTATCATGGGTTGCTAATATGACTAGGATTGTGGGCTACTGGACGATGAAAGAAAGATGTAAAAATAATTGCCTCCACGGATATGGTCTGATTTTGGCTAGGCTGCTTTGAAGTAAAGTAACACATGCCTCATAATACGTATTAAAAAGGTCAGGGTTCAAACAATTACATATATGTTTTCAAAATGCATACTGCCTCCAGCTCATTGTAAAGTGGTGTGTGACGCGCTGATGAAACCTGCCTTCCGCTGCCTATGTTTGCTGTTTGAAATGCTGTAGCAGGAGCTCTAGCACTGATT
Organism: Oncorhynchus tshawytscha; assembly: GCF_018296145.1. Lineage (NCBI taxonomy): Eukaryota > Metazoa > Chordata > Actinopteri > Salmoniformes > Salmonidae > Oncorhynchus > Oncorhynchus tshawytscha. The sequence goes on from NC_056431.1 coordinate 41,163,765, forward strand.
TTCCACTCAAAGGCTCTGTATCTGTATACTGTACGTGTGTGATAAATAAGATGCATAACGAATATACTGTACACACGCACGCCAATGTAATTATTCGATTATGCAAATGAACCTATAGACCGATAAGCATGACCAGTCAAATGCATTTCCATCGACGAATATGCTAAAAAGCATTATTTCGCAATGGGATTTTTTATTCTCCTGGACACTTTTGCAGGCGCCAATTAAAAAGATTGGCTTTTGTACTGTAAAAAAATATATACATACATACATGTATCTTTGGTTTTGTTTTTTTGGGGCCTAAAGGCGGCTATTAGCTGCTAACGGAAAACCTGGTGTGAGCGAGAGTATGAGCATGCAGCAGGTGTCCTCATACCTGGCTGGCCCAGCATGTTGGCGAAGCGGATGTCTGAGCTGACGGTGGGGTACATCTCCATCCACGCAGACATGGAGTGGAGCTGACCGTTGTCATGGAGCTCGTCCAGGAATTTCTGGGGGGGAGAAACATAAGGCTCAGCAAAGCAACTGAAATGACCGGGCTACGTCCCAATGGCACCATATTCCCTATATAGTGCACTATATAAAAGGAAATAGGGCGCCATTTGGAACGCAGCCCGGATAAATGACATCCCTGAGATCAACCCACGCAAAACTCACTTATATTTTCCTGTACTTTTTCAGTACAGTATTACAGTCAAAACGCCTGACAAACTATTTGGCTTTTTCTTCAGCCTGTCTGTGTTAGTCATAGGAATCCTATAATTCCCTATGATCCGTTTTAAGAATGAGCCGTACCATGTTGCTAGGCTACCAATATCCATTCTAATGTTCTGTATATAATTCTATGGTATTAGCATTTTTTGTATCATAATCCTCTACCGTGTACACTGTTCCCAAAATGCTCCATGGTGGGGTAGAGGAGGAGGCCCGTCTTTCTCACCTGGAAGGACTCTCTGTTCTTGCGCTGTCTCCTCCTCTCCCTCAGCAGTGTCTTCTGCTTCTCGTCGTCCTCCTCCTTCTCCAGAGCTCGGATGTGCTCCTCGAAACAGATCAGAGCGTCCTCTTTGTCCATGTCTGAAGCAAGCAAGGAGAGAAAAGAAGAGAAAGGGGAGAACGTCAACAGAGCACTCACACAGCAAACAGTCAGTCTTTTACACACACACACACACACACACACACACACACACACACACACACACTGCTGCGCCACACAGGCACACGCTGCAAACCACAGCACCTGACTGGACAGGGCAGTCATTCACCAACTTCAGTTACCCGGCCTGTTCAGTCATTCACCTATTCAAACTCACAGACAGACACCACCCCCCCTTGTTTTTATGACTCACAAGTAACAGCTCTGCTGCTTTAGTTAAATGAATGCAGAGCTCTGAGAAAGGTTGTGTCCCAAATCTGTCCCATATAGGGCTCTGGTCAAACGTAGTGCACTATGTAGGGAATAGGGTGCCATTTGGGATGCAGATAGTATGAATGAGTGGGTAGCGTACTCTGGAGCTCCTCGTCCTCTGCGAAGGTGGGGTTGTCCAGCAGGTACTGCTGGGCCTCGGACCAGGTGGTGCGGTACGTCACGTTGGCCATGTTGTCCAGGATGTTCTTCAGAGCCTCCCAGTTCCTCTTCCTCAGCTGCTTGGCTTGCTCCTGTACCCCACACACAACAGAGATGGAACAGACTAGAGTAAAGAGGAGGTCAACACATTCTGACAGATAATGTCCTTAGTAATCAGCGTTGGGGTCAATTCCATTTCGATTCAGGAATTACACAGAAGTACGCATTTTGTCTCCCTGAATTGAAATGGAATTGATCCCAACCCTGATAGTAATACTCTGTTCTTCAGACAGCTAGCGATCAAATACATTATTTTCCTCACACTACATTTATTTTGTAAATAGAAATGTTTAATTAGAAATAGGATAAAATGTTGGGATGTGAATGTAGATGGAAGAGAATAAACTGGTAGTTGTGACACCACACTCCAAAAAACAAGCCCAGCTGACTAGTTATTCATGTAGTTCTGTCCTTGAGCTGTTGTCTATTAATGTTCTGTATTATGTCATGTTATTATGTCATTTCATGTTTTGTGTGGACCCCAGGAAGAGTAGCTGATGCTTTTGCAACAGCTAAATAGGGATCCTAATAAAATGCCAAATACCCAAAAGAGGCAGCCTAACGGCAATAAATCTGACCTTCTCCTTCTTGGCTAGGTAGAACAGGACGTCTTCATAGATCTCCAGTCTGTCCCTCTCTGGGACGGTGCTCCACACATCGAGCTCCGCAAACATCTGCTCTGCTTTCCTGGTTCACACAGAGACAACCAGTTTTTTTTATTAGTAGTATTTTTCATTTAACCTTTAACTAGGCAAGTCAGTTAAGAACAAATTCTTATTTACAATGACGGCCTACCAAAAGGCCTCCTGCGGGTGATGGGATTAAAAAATAAACACAGGACAAAACACACATCACGACAAGAGAGACAACACTACTACATAAAGAGAGACCTAAGACGCTACGGTCACAAGACGCAGGCCTCCTAATTGTCCCTAGAATTTCTAAGCAAACACCTGGAGGCAGGGCTTTCTCCTATAGAGCTCAATTTTTATGGAACGGTCTGCCTACCCATGTCAGAGACGCAAACTCGGTCTCAACCTTTAAGTCTTTACTGAAGACTTATCTCTTCAGTGGGACATATGATTGAGTGTAGTCTGGCCAGGAGTGGGAAGGTGAACGGAAAGGCTCTGGAGCAAAGAACCGCCCTTGCTGTCTCTGCCTGGCTAGTTCCCCTCTTTCCACTGGGATTCTCTGCCTCGAACCCTATTACAGTGGCTGAGTCACTGGCTTACTGGTGCTCTTTCATGCCGTCCCTAGGAGGGGTGCGTCACTTGAGTGAGTTGAGTCACTGATGTGATCTTCCTGTCTGGGTTGGCTCTAGTGGTGTGGGTGCTGTGCTTTTGCAAAGTGGGTGGGGTTATATCCTGCCTGTTTGGCACTCTCCGGGGGTATCATCGGATGGGGCCACAGTGTCTCCTGACCCCTCCTGTCTCAGCCTCCAGTATTTATGCTGCAGTAGTTTGTGTCGGGGGGCTAGGGTCAGTTTGTTATATCTGGAGTACTTCTCCTATCTTATCTGGTGTCCTGTGTGAATTTAAGTATGCTCTCTCTAATTCTCTCTTTCTTTCTCTCTCTCTCGGAGGACATGAGCCCTAGGACCATGCCTCAGGACTACCTGGCATGATGACTCCTTGCAGTCCCTAGTCCACCTGGCCGTGCTGCTGCTCCAGTTTCAACTGTTCTGCCTGCGGCTATGGAATCCTGACCTGTTCACCGGACGTGCTACCTGTCCCAGACCTATTATTTGACCATGCTGGTCATTTATGAACATTTGAACATCTTGGCCATGTTCTGTTATAATCTCCACCCAGCACAGCCAGAAGAGGACTGGCCACCCCTCATAGCCTGGTTCCTCTCTAGGTTTCTTCCTAGGTTTTGGCAATTCTAGGGAGTTTTTCCTAGCCAACGTGCTTCAACACCTGCATTGCTTGCTGTTTGGGGTTTTAGGCTGGGTTTCTGTACAGCACTTTGAGATATCAGCTGATGTAAGAAGGGCTACATAAATACATTTGACTTGATTGGGCACAGACAACAGCACAAAGGGCAAGAAGGTAAAGACAATAATACATCACGCAAAGCAGCCACAACTGTCAGTGAGTGTCCATGATTGAGTCTTTGAATGAAGAGGTTGAGATAAAACTGTTCAGTTTTGAGTGTTTGTTGCTGCTCGTTCCAGTCGCTAGCTGCAGCGAAATGAAGAGACGAGTGACCCAGAGATGTGTGGGCTTTCGGGACATTTAACAGAATGTGACAGGCAGAACGAGTGTTGTATGTGGAGGATGAGGGCTGCAGTATATATCTCAGATAAAGGGGAGTGAGGCCTAAGAGTGTTTTATAAATAAGCATCAACCAATAAGCACCATCTAGCCAAACTCCCAAATACTTGTATGAGGTGACTACCTCAAGCTCTACACCCTCAAAAGGTAGTAATAAACACCTGTGGGGAGAGGGGCGTTCTTCTTACCAAACCACATGAACTTTGTTTTGGAGGTGTTCAGAACAAGGTTAAGGGACGAGAAAGCTTGTTGGACACTAAGAAAGATATGTTGTAGAGAATTTAATTTAATTTCAAAAAGCTTTGACCAAGTCAATAGAAATAGCAGCACAACATTGATTACAATCAAGGGCAATGGTGACATCATTGAGGACCTTTTAAGATTGCAGTGATACATCCATAAGAGGTCGACCGATTAATTAGGGCCGATTTCAAGTTTTCATAACAATCGGAAATCTGTATTTTTGGGCATCGATTTGCAGATTTTTTAAAAATGTGGTTTTAAATTTAAAAAATTATACCTTTATTTATCTAGGCAAGTCAGTTAAGCTAGGGGGCACTATTTTTATGTTTGGAAAAAATAACATTCCCAAAGTAAACAGCCTATTTCTCAGGACCAGATGCTAGAATATGCATATAATTGACCGCTTAGGATAGAAAACACTCTAAAGTTTCCAAAACTGTAAATTTTGTCTGAGTTAAACAGAACTGATATTGCAGGCTAAAACCTGAGGAAAATCCAATCATGAAGTGCCCCTGTTTTTGAAACCTCTCTGCTCTTCTGCATCCCTATTGCCCATTTAAAGGGATATCAACCAGGTTCCTTTTTCTATGGCTTCCCTAAGGTGTCAACAGCCTTTAGACATAGTTTCAGGCTTTATTTTGAAGAATGAGCGTGAACGTCCACATTGCGTAAGTGGATAGGTGGATAGGCGGCCATTGTTACTCCCGGTCCTAGTGAAAAGCCAACTGTCCCGGTTGATTATTATCGAATGGATATTTGAAAAACACCCTGAGGTTTGAATATAAAAAAACATTTGACATGTTTCTGTGGACATTATTGATATAATATAGAATTTTTGTATGCGTTGTTGTGACCGCTCTTTCCGGTGGATTCCTGGGCATAACGCACCAAACTAACGGAGGTATTTGGATATAAAAAATATCTTTATAGAACAAAAGGAACATTTGTTGTCTAACTGGGAGTCTCGTGAGTGAAAACATCAGATAATTTTCGTGACCAAGTTACCTGATGCTAAGTGTACTTATTGTTTTGTCGAGTGATCAATAAACTTACAAATGCTTGTATTTGCTTTCGCTGTAAAGCATAATTTCAAAATCTGAGACGACAGGTGGATTACCAAAAGGCTAAACTGTGTTTTGCAATATTGCACTTGTGATTTCATGAATATGAATATTTTCTAGTAATATTATTTGACTGCGGCGCTATGCTATTCAGCGTTGCTGATGACAATTATCCCAGATCCGGGATGGGTGGTTCAGAGAGGTTAATGCTAGCTAGCAACTTACCTTTGCTTAGTGCATTCCTTGTAACAGGCAGTCTCCTTGTGGAGTGCAACGAGAGAGAGGCAGGTCGTTATTGCGTTGGACTAGTTAACTGTAAGGTTGCAAGATTGGTTCCCCGAGGTGACAAGGTGAAAATCTGTCGTTCTGCCCCTGAACGAGGCAGTTAACCCACCGTTCCTAGGCCGTCATTGAAAATAAGAATGTGTTATTAAACTTATCTTATAAAAAACAATCAATCATAATCACTAGTTAACTACACATGGTTGATGATATTACTAGATATTATCTAGCGTGTCCTGCGTTGCATATAATCTGACTGAGCATACAAGCATACATGTATCTAAGTATCTGACTGAGCGGTGGTAGGCAGAAGCAGGCACATAAACATTCATTCAAACAGCACTTTAGTGCGTTTTGCCAGCAGCTCTTTGTTGTGCGTCAAGTATTGCGCTGTTTATGACTTCAAGCCTATCAACTCCCGAGATGAGGCTGATGTAACCGAAGTGAAATGGCTAGCTAGTTAGCGCGCGCTAATAGCATTTCAAACATCACTCCCTCTGAGCCTGTGGTTGTTTCCCTTGCTCTGCATGGGTAACGCTGCATCGATGGTGGCTGTTGTCGCTGTGTTGCTGGTTCGAGCCCAGGGAGGAGCGAGGAGAAGGACGGAAGCTATACTGTTACACTGGCAATACTAAAGTGCCTATAAGAACATCCAATAGTCAAAGGTTAATGAAATACAAATGGTATAGAGGGAAATAGTCCTATAATTCCTATAATAACTACAACCTCAAACTTCTTACCTGGGAATATTGAAGACTCATGTTAAAAGGAACCACCAGCTTTCATATGTTCTCATGTTCTGAGCAAGGAACTGAAACGTTAGCACATATTGCACTTTTACTTTCTTCTCCAACACTTTGTTCTTACATTATTTAAACCAAATTGAACATGTTTCATTATTTACTTGAGGCTAAATTGATGTATTATATTAAGTTAAAATAAGTGTTCATTCAGTATTGTTGTAATTGTCATTCTTACAAATAAAGTTTAAAAAATATTGGCCGATTAATCGTTATCGGCTTTTTTGGTCCTCCAATACACGGTATCGACGTTGAAAAATCATAATCGGTCAACCTCTAATCCATAACCTGAGCGGAAACCAGATTGCATACCAGACAGAATACTATAGACATCAAGAAAGCCAGTCAGTTGATTATTGACAAGTTTTTCCAACACTTAAACAGGGCAAAATAGAAATAGGCCTATAACAATTAGGATCAGCTTGATCTCCCTCTTTAAATAAAGGTGAACTGTGGCTGCCTTCCAAGCAATGGGAACCTCCCCAAAAAGCAAATACAGGTTAAAAAAGGTCAGAGATAGGCTTGGCAATGATAGGGGCAGCAACCTTAAAGAAGAAAGGGTCTAAACCATCTGACCCAGATGGTTTTTTGGGGTCAAGTTTCAGGAGTTCCTTTAACACCTCGGACTCAGTGACCGCCTGCAGGGAGAAACTTTGTAGCGGGGCAGGAGAAAAAGAGGGAGAAGCATCGGGGATAGTCGCATTAGAAGGGCTGGGAGATGAGGAAATGTTGGATGGGCAAGGAGGCATGGCTGAGTCAAATAGGAATCCTGACTTTAATAAAGTGGTGATTAAAGATCTCAGCCATGTGCTTCTTGTCAGTAACAACCACATCATCAACATTAAGGGACATGGGCAGCTGTGAGGAGGAGGGTTTATTCTCCAGGTCTTTAACCGTTTTCCAGAACTTCTTGGGGTTAGACCCACAGAGAGAGAACTGCTCCTTGAAGTAACTAAACTAAGGTTTTTTAGCAAGCATCTATGACAAATCAGGACAGGTTGTTTCACTGAGCAGCCATTACAAACACAGGCTGTAAAACAGTGATCACTAAGGTCATTACAGAAAACACCAGACTGATTTGTGAGGATAGCATCGAGGAGAGTAGCCTTTTCTGGGTGTTTGGGATTGGTAATAATCTGATAAAGATTTAGGGAGTCTCATTGCTTTAGGACTTGGTCAGGTGGTTTAAGCATGTCCCAGTTTAGGTCACCTAGCAAGACAAATTCAGACTTATTATAAGGGGCCAGGAGAGAGCTTAGGGCATTTAGGGTACAGGCCGGTGCTGATGGAGGACGATAGCACCCAGCAACAGTCAACAAAGAGCTATTTGAAATTTCAATACTTAAAACCAGCAAATCAAATCGTTTGGGGACAGACTTGGTGGAGACAACCGAGCACTGAAGGTGATCCTTGGTAAAGATTGCCACTCCCCCACCTTTGGAAGATCGGACTTGCCGAAAAAGGTTATGACCAGAAAGGTTAACATCTGTATTCAAAACGCTCTTCCTTAACCACGTCTCAGTAATGACCAACACATCTGGATTGGAGCTGTGAACCAATACTTTCAATTGATCCATTTTAGGTAATAAGCTTCTAGAGTTAACGTGCAGAAAACCCAGGCTTTTTACAAGAGCAGAAATCAGTGAAGCAGATATCAGATATCAGGGTGTACATGCAGCAATACAATCATCTTCATCTGAATGTGCATCAGGTAATTTCATCAGGTAACTTGAATACAAAGATGGCGAGAGATGGCTAGAATGAGATGGGAGGCCAAAAGACTGTGTAACCAATAGAGAGCCAGAGTCCCGAGTGTGGGAACAAACAGTCTGTCCTACGGTCAGGTAAAGAAAGTTCGTAGTCAACAAAGCATGCAGGAGTCATGAGGCAAATAGCAAAATGCACAAGATTTTTTTTTTTGAATATATAACGACTTGGGGCTAGTCATTGTAAGTTCAGAGTCACTCGCCCCAACAGTGCTGGAGGCGAGCGAAAGCTCGGGAGAGAGGACGGGGCAACCAGGGGAGACGGTGAACAGATTTGCAGGTGGAATCCAAGCATCAGTGCAGCAGGCAAAGGGAGTAGGTGTCAAACCCACCTGGGAGAAGCTTTTATTTCTGGAGGCAGATTTCTTGTAGAAAATGGCAGTCTCTGAACAGCAGGAGGGGGCTTCAAGGCCTCTGGGTTTGGGTGGGGTAGTCTGCCATTTGTCTGGCTCAAAGGCTTCGACGCCTCTCGCTTCACACGTCAGTTGAATTTCTTAGTCCTCGCAAGCTTGGTAGCTTTCAGTCCATATAAAGTCAAATATATCCTTGTAATGTATTTTCAGGTTTCTGTTTGTTTCCCAGAGAATTTACTGTGTAATTAATAATAATCCTTGGGTGTAGGAAGCATTCCAGATGATTCCAGGTAATTCCATCCAAAATCAGGTTGTAGGTTTGGAGTTTTGATTTGGAGTGAAGGTTATGTTGTTTAGGGTAGCATTCTGTATAAGTCCCTGCCAAAAAAATCTAAGTTTGTCTAACTCTAAATCTTTTTTCCTTTAAACATGCTGGTAAATGTGGGATGCTCATCTGCTCATGACCTCCCTCTCTCGATAAAAATACATAAAATGCCATGCATGACAAATAGGGTTGCGAAATTCCGCTAACTTTCCCAAAATTCCCAGGTTTTCAGATATCCCGTTTGCAAGATTCCCAAAATCATTAAGGAATAAGTTGGAAATTCAGACTCCAAATGCAACGACACTTTGCTCCCCACGGGGGCAGCATTACACAAGCTAAAACCATCACTATCGCTGCTCGCCCAGCTCAAAGCACTGCTGCTATTGTTGGAGATGATTACAATTGTCCAAAAAAAGGACCATTTGAATTTAAACTTTTACAAGACATAACAATTGCCTACAATTCTTCATGAGAAGAAACATGGATTCAAAATACGTCACAACGCGGTGAAACCATATCAAGTTCATCATCTCCACGCTACCAGGGAGGCCAGCAGAGTAGTAGTATTTCTAGAATGAGTGAGTCCTAAAAACATGAAAAGGAATAAAGACACAGTCTGACGACCCTGATGTCACCCCCCCCGTCCGTCTTAAGCCAGGCCAGCGTGCGCACAAACTGGCTGGTTGTCAAGGTCGATCACCTCGCCTGGAGCCATGTCAGTGCCTTTCACACCCAGGAAGACAGACAGGAGAGGGGTAGGGGGGAGAGTGAGCAAGTAGGGGAAGAGAGAGCGAGAGCCTGCATGGTAATGTGGTGGATTCACATGCAGGGGAAGTCAAAATGCTACAACCTATCTGATAAAGCAATGTTTCGTTTTAGGGATGGATGGGGAAGTTCAGAAGCCAATCTGCCTGTGAGTTATTCTGTCTGTGTACTACTAGTGTTTACTCATCTATTAGGGTTTGTCAGGCGGCAGGTAGCCTAGCAGTTAGAGCGTTGGGCCAGTAACCGAAAGGTCGCTGGTTCGAATACCCGGGCCGAAGAGGTGGAAACATCTGTGGATGTGCCCTTGAGCAAGGCACTTAAACCCTCATTTGCTCCAGGGGCGCCGTACTACTATGGCTGAGCCTGTAAAAACAACACACTTCACTGCACCTATCCGGTGTACGTGACAATAAAAAATGTTTTCCCCCTGCTAATAATAAGTCTGGTATGGCTAGATATGGGCCATGGACTGGCCACAACAACTGCACAACAGAATGGTCAGCGTCAAAGATTAAGTGGGGGTATATTATTGGTACTCTGGGCATATAATTAAGCAATAGGGCACCTCTGGGGTTTGTGGTATATGCTCAATATACCACTGCTACGGGCTGTTGTGCGCGACGCAATGCGGAGTGCCTGGATACAGTCCTTAGCTGTAGTATATTGGCCATATACTACAAACCTCCAAGGTGCCTTATTGCTATTATTATTATTTTACCTTTATTTAAATAGGCAAGTCAGTTAAGAACAAATTCTTATTTACAATGACAGCCTACTCCGGCGTGACGCTGGGCCAATTGTGCGCCGTCCTATGGGACTCCCAATCGCGGTCAGTTGTGATACAGCTTGGAATCGAACCAGGGTCTGCAGTGACACCTCTAGCACTGAGATGCAGTGCTACGCCACTCAAACCTAGTTATAAACTGGTTACCAATGAAATTAGAAGAGTAAAGAAAATATATGTTTTGTCATACCCATGGTATACGTCCTGATATACCACGGCTGTCAGCCAATCAGCATTCAGGGTTCGATCCACCCAGTTTATAATGCTTCGTGCCTGAGAACAGCACTTAGCCGTGGTATATTGGCCCTATATCACACTCCCTCTGGCCTTATTGCTTAAATAACTAATTTTTTTTTAAATACAATTTTATTGATCATCTCAATATCTCCACATATTAGCAACTCTAGGAAGCACATATCAATGACAGAAACGTAGAAGTATAAAGACTGAGGCCTGCATCCCAACTGGCACCCTATGCTTATGGGCCCTGGTCAAAAGCAGTACATTATATAGGGAATAGGGTACCATTTGGGACACAACTTGACTTGACCGAAAGGTACTTACTTATATCTGGTTGTAGATGTCATTTTCTCGTGGTTTTCCAAAAATCGCTGATACATTTCCTTGGATTCCTTGTACTTGATCCTAGTCTCCTCCTTCTCCTCTTTCTCCGTCTGCACCTTGTAAGCATTGAAGGCCTGCTTTTTCTCACTTAACTTCGGCAGAGCACTTCAAATGACAAATAGGGACAAACAGCTGGTTAGAGACGTTGTTTAATATTCATGGACGAACATTAGCATAATCAGAAAACTGAGGAAGTTGGTGGGTACCTGTAGCGCGGGTCATTGATGATCATTTTCATGGCTTGTTCCCAAGACGCATTGGATGAAACGCCCTGACATGTAGAAAGAGAACATCGAGCATTAAGATTTGAATGAAAAATATAAAAGTACTCTAGTCAACACAAATTAACCCAGCTGTATAATCTGCATCACAGCTCATATATAGCAAAGCTGTGTAAGAGGACAGCTCACATTTCCATCAACAGTAAACAATAGATTATGCTGGGAGTAGCCCATGTATTGAATCTATGCACCCGCGTAGAGGAACCCGTATGCATGTGTAGCCTATCTGAAAGATGCAACAAGGAGTGGTGATGCAATTCTCTGGCTTGTTCCAGGCACGGCGATTAATTTTCCTTAATTACTAATAGTTGCTATGGTTACTTTTTGTCCATCTGTCTCCAAGAGACACACCCTATTCCCTATATAATGCACTAGTTAGGCTACAGGCCCTGGTCAAAAGTAGCGCACTAAACTGGGAATAGACTGTTATTTCAAAACGCAACCAGTTATTCTAATCCAATGGAGCACGTCAACCTCCGCTGTCCTAATCCGGACACGTGCTTTCATCCAATAACGCCAATCACAAAGACAGAGCCATCAAGAGCTCGCAGGGAAACGGCAAGGAGCAATCTCAGAGGCGAGCGTTGTGTGCCAAATTAAAAGTACCTAAATATAGCTACGCCGAGCCACCTTGGTCAAAAACAACACATCCGTCGCCACAATGGCAACAGGAGGAGCGGCGAGGCTTAGCAATCACGCGAAAGACCCGGAGAGTGCTCACGCTGAGCGAGATGGATTAATTAGAGTCCAAGAGGGACATTTTGGTAAACAATCTTTAGGTCGGGAGGACACTCCAGCTTTATTACAGTCAAGTCATAGCGCGTTGAGCACCTTATTTACAAACCCAGTGAAAGTGCTTCTCAGACAGAAGTGTGTGGGTGTGATTCATGATGACGGCTAGCTAGCAGAGCTGCGGGGCTTCATGGACACAGTCGATGACCGTGCTTTGCCTTTATGTGCTCGTTGTATTGATGTAATGTTCAGATTGTAATTTCGAAACGATCATTGAGATGATGCATGCTGATGATTCACGCAGGAGCCACGACTGAGGAGCCGGGGAGTAATGAAAACCCATCCCGGAAGGCTCACCTTCTCCTTCAGGAGCTCTTTGAAGGCCTGCTTGGCCTCTTCTTTCGTGTTCCACTTGTATGTTTTCTTCACCAGCTCTGGCCTCTCCTCTTTTGAGGCGTCATTACTAAAGAAAAGAAAGACAGAAAGGAAAGAGAAAGACCTTACCATTGTCCTAAGATAAAAACAAAATAATGTTTTTGGTAGGGAAATAGGTAAACGAGTCCGTGCTTTCTTGCTATTCCTGGTGAGTTCATTGTAAGCCTGTGCTGGGAGCCTGTCTCTAAACTCTCTGGGGTTAAAGGGTCTGTCTGTAGTACCAACCTGGCTGAGGCCTCCATGCCGGCCAAGTCCTCTGTGGAGTTGACAGGCGAGTCAGCGTTGACCTCAGCTACAAGCATGGGCACCAGGGACATCTGTTCCACTGAGACGGTTGGAGCTGGCCTCATGGCCGGCATTTCCATCATCATGGTCGCCATCGTAGCAGCGCTGTCGAGCTGAAGGTTGGGGGTGATGATGACAGTGCCAGGAGCACCTACCTCCGCCATCCTGTAATCAGTTTGGTTGTTATTGACGGTGGACCTTTATACAGCATCATCCACCATGTTGTTGTTAGACATAACAGGAGAGTGCCTCTCAAATATGTCAAAAAGAATCAGGTCATTCCATTCACACATATCTGTAAATAATAGATCAAAATATTAAAAAGGATACGTTTTTTTTAATCATTTGATGAAGGTAATGTGTTCCGTCATCTACAAAGATCTTTTATGCTCTAAAAGGTCATTGGCTGTGATACAAAGTAAAATGCTTTGGCGACAAAGTTTGTTGAGCACTGGTAATAATAAGCAGCTCTTACCCATTCTCCTCAGCTTTTATCATGGCTAAAAAATAAATAAAAAAAGAGGAAAGAAACGCATGTTAACAATGCCTACGCAGGATACTTCTAGGAACCCATTTCATTTTTAAGAATGAATGGCATTAAGAAGAGTTTGTGCAAAGTGCTGGCTGATCTATCATTACCAATAGCTGTTTATATCCATTGATGACACCGCTACAATTTACACTGGCCTAGAGGATGAGTAAATGCTTCCCCTGGCCAGGGCCCGTATCCACAAAGCGTCTTATGAGTAGAAAATTGGTCGTAAGTGCTGAGAAGAGACATTTTACTCCTACTCTTATGGGTAGGAGTAAGTGTCACACCTAGTTGACAGATATTTAGGACAACTCGAGAGCTGTCCTAACCAGTTACAGCAGGCGCCTTGATAATAGAAAAGTGCAGCGAGTCAGTGGTTTCTGCCCCACACGCAATTGCTTTGGAGTTGCTAAAAATAAATGTTTTGATATTTCTAAATATTTTGTTAGTTATTTAAATGTAACCTTTATTTAATGGCTCTTTGCTATGAGACTCAAAATTGAGGTGCATTCTGTTTCCATTGATCATCCTTAAGATGTTTCTACAACTTGATTGGAGTCTTCCTTTGCCAAATTCAATTGACTGGACATGATTTGGGAAGGCACACACCTGTCTATATAATGTTGACAGTGCATGTCAGAGCAAAAACCAAGCCATGAGGTCTAAGGAATTGTCCATAGAGCTCCGAGACAGGATTATGTCGAGGCACTGATCTGGGGAAGAATACAAAAACATTTCTGCAGCATTGAAGGTCCCCAAGAACAGTGGCCTTCATCATTCTTAAATGGAAGAAGTTTAGAACCACCAAGACTCTTCCTAGAGCTGGCTGCCCGGGGGAGAAGGGCATTGGTCAGGGAGGTGACCAAGCACCCAATGGTCCCTCTAACAGAGCTCCAGAGTTCCACTGTGGAGATGGGAGAACCTTCCAGAAAGACAACCATCTCTGCAGCACTCCACCAATCAGGCCTTTATGGCAGAGTGGCCAGACGGAAGCCACTCCTCAGTAAGAGGCACATGACAGCCTGCTTGGAGTTTGCTAAAAGGCACCTAAAGGACCCTCAAGACCATGAGAAACAAGATTCTCTGTTCTGATGAAACCAAGACTGAACTCTTTGGCCTGAATGCCAAGTGTTACATCTGGAAGAAACTTGGCACCATCACTACGGTGAAGCATGGTTGTGCCAACATCATGCTGTGGGGATTTCTTTCAGTAGCAGGGACTGGGAGACTAGTCAAAATCGAGGCAAAGATGAAAGGAGCAAAGTACAGAGAGTTCCTTGATGAAAACCTGCTCAAAAACCTGCTCAGGACCTCAGACTGGGGTGAAGGTTAACCTTCCAACAGGACAATGACCCTAAGCACACAGCCAAGACAACACCGGAGAAGTCTCTGAATGTCCTTGAGTGGCCCAGCCAGTGCCCGGAGTTGAACCTTATCGAACATCTCTGGAGAGACCTGAAAATAGCTGTGCAGCAACACTTTCCAGAATGTACTGTACATGCGACAGTATCTCTAGCGCTTTTGACAATGATTTCACAAGGCCAATTTCACATGATATGCCTAATACTTATAACCACTAGGCTAATAAACAAATCAGTTTCTTTCAATTACTTACATCATGTTATTCACTTAACATTGCAATGTTTGATGTACAGTCACATTCACTGTGGTTGTCTGAAGTGTGCTATAGAGTTTACAGCTGGCGATGCCTCATCGCGATTGGTTCACCATCATTTGCAACAATGTCAATGAGCGTTCTCACAATCTTTGTGGTACCTCAAAATATTGTGATATCAGCTGAGAAACTTTTAGGAGTTGATTTTTCACCTGGCTCAGAGTTTGTCTGGGCAGTGTCTTACCATCATCCTAAAACCTACACTGAGCTGGGAGCTTTTTTGTTTTTAAACAGGTTTTACGTTTTCTGAGATGCTTTGTGGATACGGGCCCAGTCCGCTACAGTAGAGTAGAAAAGGATCATTAATGCCCGGCTCACCTTCCAGATCTTCAAGCTCTTTGGGTTTGGTCCACCGGGACTCCTTAGTGTGGGAGTTGTAGTAGTACGCCTTCCCATTGTCTGATTTGTACTCCTTCCATTGGCATTTAGACAGCATTTGCTGCAAAACACAAAGTGAAAACAGTACATCTAGACACGCTCCACAATACAGTGGGGACAAATTGTGGCAGCAGCTAGAGTCTGGGAATGGCCTCTACTGTTAATGCAAAAACAGTGTGGAAAGGATGGTCATGTGTCCCAAACGGCACCCTTTCCCTATATAGCGCACTACTTTTGACCAGAGCTCTATGGGAATAGGGTGTCATTTGGGACACAGTCATGTGTGGGGCCTTACTTCTGCAGGAGATTTCAGGTCGTCTGGCTTTTCCCAGGAAGACTGCTTGGTCTCTGTGTTGTAGTAGTAGGTCTTCTCATCCAGGGACTTATGTTCTGTCCACACAGACTTCTGAGGATGACAACACTTTGCCTTAATTAAGCACTCGACAACAGGTGGCACTGTGATACAAATTCTAAATTTCCAAGGAAATTATTATACTTCAAAGCCTTAAGCAAGCAGTAAGTGTGAAAGTTTTTAAAGGAAAGATTCGCCCATTGAGTGTTATATCATTTTTTTGTGGATCTCTGAGTGATGTTTCATCGATTCCCGGGATAATTTCATGTTTATCTGAGCTATTCATATTATGCAAAAGTTGTCATAAACGTCTGAATTTCTGCCTGCTTGAATGGCAATAGCTCTGATATACACGAAAACATGAAAAGACCCCGGGAATCGACAGAATATCGCGCAGAGCCACACAAAAACAATATAACATTCAAAATGGGTGAATCTTTCCTTTAAGGCTATATCTTCACACAGAAAACAATGGTTCATTTGAGGTCAGGAAGAGTAAAGGCTTCCACTTAAAGACATGTTCACTAACATTCTTTGGTTGGTCATCCTGTGGCGAGCCATTTGTGGTACCCTGTTGAACAACAGATATATTATAGTAGGGTCGGTAATTTATATAGTGCTAGAATCATTACAGTAAATTAACTTATCCACAGAAAATAGGTTGTACTTACAACTGTTCCAGGCATAGCGATGACTATAAAAAAACAACGCAATAATTAAAATTCATTAAAATCACTCAGATTATCAATTTATTTGTATTTTTTTCAAGAATATGTTGTTTCAGCCTTACCAGTTGTGTCCACTCCAGGCTGTGGAAGAGATATCTTCATTAGTTAACTAAATTATTATGACCCAAATTTGCTTCATTAAAGGAAAACGGGTGTGGTTTCATGTGGGTGTCTCGTGTGTGTGTGTGTGTGTGTGTGTGTGTGTGTGTGTGTGTTCGCAGGTAGAAAGAGTTAACTAAATTGCTTAGCTAATTCGCTTCAGCCAGATGGTCTGAAGCAAAGTTGTTTTGACTTTGAATAGCCTCTCTCTGGGGCTAGTTAAGGGGCCGTCAATAAATTACACAATGTAAATGAGACAATATTTTCGTGTGGCACACCTTTTAGTTGTCATTAAATGCTTTCAATAGATGCATATGTATTTCTACAATTTATAGTTGGGTTGAGGTTAAGTAACTGAAATTTGGAGCTGTTTAAATTAACATATTGTACCATGTACATTGTGTAATTTACAGATGGTCTCTAACTGCCCCATAAGAATATCCAAAGTCAACCCAATTTTACAACAGGCATTAACTTCTTTGGGATAGGGGGCAGCATTCTCACGTTTGGATGAATAGTGTGCCCAGAGTGAACTGCCTCCTACTCAGTCCCAGATGCTAATATATGCATATTATTATTATTAGTATTGGATAGAAAACACTCTGAAGGTTCTAAAACTGTTTGAATGATGTCTTTGAGTATAACAGAACTGATATGGCAGGCAAAAACCTGAGAAAAAATCCAAACAGGAAGTGGGAAATCTGAGGTTTGTAGTTTTTGAACTCACCCCTATCGAATACACAGTGGGATATGGGTTACTTTGCACTTCCTAAGGCTTCCACTAGATGTCAACCGCCTTTAGAACTTTGTTTCAGGCTGCTCCTGTGAAGGGGGGCCGGATGGGAGCTGTTTGACTAAAGGGTCTGCCTGCAGCCTCGTTCTCAGTCACGCGCCTTCATATGAGAGGTATCTCTCGTTCCATTGCTTTTCTACAGACAATGGAATTCTCCGGTTGGAACATTATTGAACATTTATGATAAAAACATCCTAAAGATTGATTCTATACTTAGTTTGACAAGTTTCTTCGAACTGTAATATAACTTTTGAACTTTTCATCCGACTGGACATGAACGCGATTTTGGATTTGTTTACCAAAATGCCCTAACAAAAGAAGCTATTGGACATAAATGGACATAAATTATGGACATTATCGAACAAAACAAGCATTTATTGTGGAACTGCGATTCCTGGGAATGCATTCTGATGAAGATCAAAGGTAAGTGAATATTTATAATGCTATTTATGAATAATGTTGACTACCCAACATGGCAGATATTTCTCTGGCTGGTTTGGGCTCTGAGCGCCGTTCTCAGATTATGCTTTTTCCGTAAAGCATTTTTGAAATCTGACACAGCGGTTGCATTAAGGAGAAGTTTATCTAAAGTTCCATGCATAACACTTGAATTTTCATCAACATTTATAATGAGTATTTCTGTGAATTCATGTGGCTCTCTGCAATATCACTGCATGTTTTGGAACTACTGAACGTAGCAAGCCAATGTAAAATATGATTTTTGGATATAAATATGAACTTTACCGAACAAAACATACATGTGTTGTGTAACATGAAGTCCAATGAGTGTCATCTGATAAAGACCATCAAAGGTTAGTGATTAATTTTATTTATATTTGTGCTTTTTGTGACTCCTCTCTTTGGCTGGAAAAATGGCTGGGTTTTTCTGTGAGTTGGTGATGACCTAACATAATCGTTTGTGGAGCTTTCGCTGTAAAGCATTTTTGAAAATCAGACACTGTGGCTGGATTAACGAGAATTATATCTTTAAAATTGTGCCTAATACTTGTATGTTTGAGAAATTTGATTTATGATATTTCTGTTGATTTGTATTTGGCGCCCTGCAATTTCATTGGCTGTTGGCGAGGGGTTCCGCTAGCGGAACTGGGTTGGATGATGACTTGTAATGGATGATTACTTGTGTGCTGCCAGCTGTAGGCAGAATTGAAAACAACCCAACCTTAATTTACATTGTTATGCAGTCACAACTACAAGTCTCACAAAACTCAGTTTTGGACGAGGCTGACTTTATGAACAAAATGATCCTATTTACACTTTGTAGTACATTTTTACTGTATAATAAAATGTTAGACTCATTGACGCCACATTGGTTTTTAGGGGCAGTTGCTCTTTAACACAACACGGTACCTTTGAGCTTCTAACATGAAGACAAACTTCTCTCCAGCCTTGATGCATCCCAGTTGACAAGTGAAACATTTATTTGGCAGGTCTAAGTGCATCGAGTTAAACAGCTGGCTGCTGTCGAAAGCAAAACAGACTAAAATGTAGAGAACCCTTTCATAACTCACTCAACCATCTCCTGGAGGAGGAAATGTTCCATTAAACAAGGTGTTTTTCTTTGACTTTTCTCCAATTTAAGACTGAAATGATCTTGTACCTTAATGTCTACTGAGATACAAATGGTATTTGTTTGAGATAGCATTGATCCAAAGTAAACAAACAGAAATACTCTTCCTAACACAACACCAAATGATCATTTGATAATAGATTATTGTGGCAGGAATACAAGAGAACCAATGTGGTATTGTCTTAAACGAATAAATAAAGTGTGCACGTAGATTCAAAGAAGACAATAAGTTGCCTAATTACATTTTTATAACAAGTAGTGTATACTTAATATGGAGATGGGATGTAGACATTCAGGTTGTGTGATGCATATATTAATCCCTCTATATTGGTGGCCTATGTCTATATTGGTAAGTGTTCCTACACTTTGCCGTGTTAGTTATGCTAATGTCAGTCGTGACAGCTTGCGGGCTCTATTTTTAAAGTGTGAAGCAGAACAGTAAGGCGAGTCAGTTTACCGGTCCTGTTGGCTGCATCGTCGCAGCTGGCATGCGAGGTGGCATCATCATCCCGGGCATCATAGGTGGCATCATGCCTGGCATCTAATAAAAGAGTATCATGAAATATTCATCTGACCCATTCATTTCCCTCCCACCTGGCGCATGCTGGGTATTAATACACAGTGAGAGACGCCGTGGCGGGGTGAGAGCGACTGACAGTCTTTTACAGAGCGAATCGAGCTTCGGCTTGTACTCTGAAGCGGTGACGCTACAATCTGCAGCTCCTCGCCACCTCCGGAGCCCCATTTCTCAGTCAGGCAGCCGGATCACACAGCATTTTCTTCCGGATAATGCAATCGCATATGATGACTGCAAGTAGTATAACCAAAGTGATTGAAATATTTGGCACCATTTCTAAGATTTAGTCTAGTCTTAATAATTTTTACTAAAAGCCTAAAGCAAATGATTGTCATTTGAATAATGATTGCCTAGTTATTGTCAAAATGACAAAAACTGAGGGCTATTTTAGGTAACTAAATGCCCCTTAATTTAAGCCACATCACATTTGTATTGACTCATTAAACTATAGTAAACATAGATCACTGAATACCATGTGCACACACAGTGGGGCAAAAAAGTATTTAGTCAGCCACCAATTGTGCAAGTTCTCCCACTTAAAAAGATGAGGCCTGTAATTTTCATCATAGGTACACTTCAACTATGACAGACAAAATGAGAAACAAAGTATTGAGAAACTTTTGTTATTGACCAAATACTTATTTTCCACCATAATTTGCAAATAAATTCATAAAAAATCCTACAATGTGATTTTCTGGATTTTTTTTCATTGTTGAAGTGTACCTATGATGAAAATTACAGGCCTCCCATCTTTTTAAGTGGGAGAACTTGCACAATTTGTGGCTGACTAAATACTTTTTTGCCCCACTGTACATAGCCTTGTCTAACCAACATATTTTTCTACATAAGATCCTATTCTCTTCCAAACAGCAGAAATATGTAAAATACAGTTGAAGTCAGAAGTTTACAAACATTTTGGTTGGAGTCATTAAAACTATTTTTTCAACCACTCCACACATTTATTTTTAACAAACTATAGTTTTGGCAAGTCAGATAAGACATCTATTTTATTACACAAGTAATTTTTCCAACAATTGTTTCCAGTCAGATTATTTCACTGCATCACAATTCCAGTGGGACAGAAGTTTACATACACTAAGTTGACTGTGCCTTTAAACAGCTTAGAAAATTCCTGAAAATGATGTCATGACTTTAGAAGCTTTGGATAGGCTAATTGACATAATTTGGGTCAATTGAAGGTGTACCTGTGGATGTATTTCAAGGCCTACCTTCTAACTCAGTGCCTCTTTGCTTGACATCATGGGAAAATCTAAAGAAATCGCCCCCAGAAGACCCCAGAAAAAAATTGTGTAGACCTCCACAAGTCTGGTTAATCCTTGGAAGCAATTTCCAAATGCCTGAATGTACCACATTCATTTGTACAAACAATAGTACGCAAGTATAAACACCATGGGACCCCGCAGTGGTCATACCGCTCAGGAAGGAGACGCGTTCTGTCTCTTAGAGATGAACATACTTTGGTGCGATAAGTGCAAATCAATCCCAGAACAATAGCAAAGGTCCTTGTGAAGATGCTGGAGGAAACAGGTACAAAAGTATCTATATCCACAGTAAAACGAGTCCTATATCGACATAACCTGAAACTCAGCAAGGAAGAAGCCACTGCTCCAAAACCGCCATAAAAAAGCCAGACTACGGTTTGCAACTGCACATGGGGACAAAGATCATACTTTTTGGAGAAATGGCCTCTGGGCTGATGAAACACAAATAGAACTGTTTGGCCATAATGACCATCGTTATGTTTGGAGGAAAAAGGGGGAGTCTTGCAAGCCGAAGAACACCATCCCAACCGTGACGCACGGGGGTGGCAGCATCATGTTGTGGGGGTGCTTTGCTGCAGGAGGGACTGGTGCACTTCACAAAATAGATGGCTTCATGAGGGAGGAAAATGATGTGGATATATTGAAACAACATCTCAAGACATCAGTCAGGTTAAAGCTTGGTCGCAAATGGGTCTTCCAAATGGACAATGACCCCAAGCATACTTCCAAAGTTGTGGCTAAATGGCTTAAGGACAACAAAGTCAAGGTATTGGAGTGGCCATCACAAAGCCCTGACCTCAATCCTATAGAAAATTTGTGGGCAGAACTGAAAAAGCGTGTGTGAGCAAGGAGGCCTACAAACCTTGACTCAATTACACCAGCTGTGTCAGGCGGAATGGGCCAAAATTCACCCAACTTATTGTGGGAAGCTTGTGGAAGGCTACCTGAAACATTTGACCCAAGTTAAACAATTTAAAGGCAATGCTACCAAATACAAATTGAGTGTATGTAAACTTCTGACCCACTGGGAATGTGATGAAATAAATAAAAGCTGAAATAAATCATTCTTGCTACTATTACTCTGACATTTCACGTTCTTAAAATAAAGTGGTGATCCTAACTGACCCAAGAGAGGGAATTTTTTACTAGGATTAAAATGTCAGGAATTGTGAAAAATTTAGTTTAAATGTATTTGGCTAAGGTGTATGTAACCTTCCGACTTCAACTGTATATAATATATAAGAATGATCTAGACATGTACATTTCTAATTTAGCCTGCATACAGTGCCTTCAGAAAGTATTCACACCCCTTGATATTTTCCACATTTTGTTGTGTTACAGCCTGAATTTAAGATGGGTTAAATTTAGATTGTGTCACTGATCTACACAAACAATAGTCCAGTGGAATAATGTTTTTCTTTTCTTTTTTCTAATTCATTAAAAAATGTAAAGCTGAAATGTCTTGAGTCAATTACTATAAGTATTAAACTATCATGTTGCTAGCCCATTATTCCTAATGTATAGAATGTGGAAACAGTCGGTGGAGAAGCCAGCTAAGACCCAGCCCGTTCTGTCTCACGTTTGTGACCTCATAAAAAGACAATTCAGCCACATTTCCCTAACTCTTTTATACATTTTCCTCAGTGAGGAAAGGCTTGCATTTGAATTAGACGTCGACCAATTATGATTTTCCAAATATAGATATATTAGTGTTCGTGTCATTAATTTAAAAAAATATATTTAAAAAAAATATTCCACTTTGACATGAGTATTTTGGGCGGCAAGGTAGCCTAGTGGTTAGAGCGTTGGACTGGTAACCGGAAGGTTGTGAGGTCAAACCCCTGAGCTGACAAGGTACAAATCTGTCGTTCTGCCCGTGAACAGGCAGTTAACCCACTGTTCCCAGGCCGTCATTGAAAATAAGAATGTGTTCTTAACTGACTTGCCTGGTTAAATAAAAATAAAAGGTAAAATTAAAAGATCATAAACAAAGTTCAATTATATCCATTTTAATCCCAATTTGTAACAATCAAATTTGGAAAAGGTAAAGAGGTGTGAATACTTTCTGAAGGTACTGTAACTGGAAAGTCAACCAAAGCTGATCCCACCCCAACGTTGTATTTTCTTGTTCTCAGGCCCAAATCAATAGGCTAACATTTAATGAAAATTGAACCATTACACGGGGCTACATATTGGTGAGTTAGGTTGTTGAGCGCTAAACTGTAAAATTCCAACAAAGGAAAAATGATTGATCTGTAGGTCTAGCCTATGTTCTGTGACTCCAAGTGGACATCTAAGCTTGATAGTAGGCTCACCTGTCCCATGGGTGGCCCTCCCATTGGTGGCATCATGCCAGGTGGCATCATACCAGGTGGCATGGGAGCCATGTTGGGAGGCCTCTGTCCCATGGGTGGCATTCCCATTGGTGGATAATGAGGCGGCATTCCTGGTGGTCCCATCTAGACAGGAGAAAATTGAGAAACAGAGCTGTGAGATTCAACACACTCAATGTAACTTCATTTTGAGATGCCATTGGGAACACAGTGAATATTTTCCAACACCAACTTACAAAAGGCGGTGGCATCCCTGAGGGTGGGACCCCAGCAAAAGAAGGTGCTTGGCTCTGGCCATTATTATCATCTGAAGACTGGACATGAACAAGAGGCCCAATACAGTTACTACTATAACTTTTATTTTAAGGCTCATATCTGTCCTTTACTGCTATGCACAGTAACATTTAACCGAGGCGTACTGATGTAGGGTACATAAAGACATTCTGATACAAGTACTGATATTGTACATTATATAAATAACTAGCTACATAACACATGCTGCTAGTATGTGCCATAACATCTTGCTACATTTGCCAAAAACAATTTTTTAAAGTTGAATATGTCAGTGATCTCTGTTCTTGCTATTCAATCATGTATCGTGGTCTGGGAAAGGAGCGTGCCTACTTATTACATATTGGGCTAGGTAAGGAGCTGGCCCTGGACAGAACCAGGTTCGCATACTACGAACTAGTTAGCCTACTAGGCAACTACACAGACGCAGTTCTGTCCACGACTAGGTGTAGCTAGCTAGAAGCTGAAGCGTCTGCTTGCCATTCTTTCACTGTCGATAGTAGGTACATTCAGTCATTCCTAACTAGATAGTTAGCTAAATGGCTATTTATCTATCAGCATACACAATGCGTACTTGCATCTTGTAGCTAACTTAGCTAGTTTTGCTGGCTGTAAGCTTAGTAACTGGCAAAGTATATGGCTGTTGCTGCTACTACTACACGTGATTTGTTCATACCACATACGTCTAAATCCTGCACATATAACATTATTAGGTCGCTAGCCACTTGCCTCGTTTAACTTTAACTTGCTAGCTTATGAAAAAGGTGTCCTTACAACAGCACGCTAACTTTAGCGGAATAGATGCTAGTTAGCTAACTGTTGGTTTAGCTAGCTACTAGCTAAGTTACCTAGCTGGCCGGCTAACAACATTGCAGTCAGAAACACACCAAAATAATTAAATACAGATAGCTACGTGGTTTATACCCATTCATAAAACAATTGTTTATGAAAAACGCTTCATACAGTAGGCGATATAAATTAGTAGTAATAGAACATTTGGCAATAATATCAATACACTTTACTCACCATGTTGACTTCACGATGCGCATCCAGCAGCCACGCTACAATAACGTGCAATCTGATTGGTTAGTTTGCTTCTGAATGAAAGGGCAAAGGTGAACCAACGTTTCTGAAGACTGTGCTCACAGATTGCGCAAAAAGCTGTAAAGCAATTTGGTGGCTAGAAAATACATTTTTCTTAACTAAAAAAACCTAACAAATCATCCATGGTTGAGCTCATAGCCGCATGTCTAAATGTCATGCCTTTTAAACCATGATGACCTCTTTATAAAAATAAAATAAATACATACACGCCCTTCATAAAATCATTACAATTTTGTTTCCTCAATTATGTGGACAAAACAAACAGTATCCTAAATGGAATTTATATTTATTTTATTTAACCGTTTTTAACTATGCAAGTCAGCGAAAAACAAATTCTTATTTACAATGATGGCCTACCAAAAGGGTGGATAAAGAAATAATAATATATATATATATATATATATAAGGACAAAACACACATCGTGACAAGAGAGACAACAGAACACTACATAAAGAGAGACCTACGAAAACAACATAGCAACACAGACTGGTAGCAAGCAACACAACATGGCAGCAGCACAACATGGTAGCAGCACAAAACATGGGACAAACATTATTGGGCACAGACAACAGCACAAAGGGCAAGAAGGTAGAGGCAACTGTTAGTAAGAGTGTCCATGATAGAGTCTTTGAATGAAGAGATTGAGATAAAACTGTCCCGTTTGAGTGTTTCTTGCAGCTCGTTCCAGTCGCTAGCTGCAGCAAACTGAAAAGATGAGCTACCCAGAGATGTGTGTGCTTTGGGGACCTTTAACAGAATGTGACTGGCAGAACGGGTGTTGTGTGTGGAGGATAAGAGCTGCAGTAGATATCTCAGATAGGGGGGAGGGGGGAGTGAGGCCTAAGAGGGTTTTTATAAATAAGCATCAACCAGTGGGTCTTGCGATGGGCATACTGAGATGACCAGTTTACAGAGGAGTATAGAGTGCAGTGATGTGTCCAATAAGGAGCATTGGTGGCAATGTGATGGCCGAGTGGTAAAGAACATCTAGCCACTCGAGAGCACGCTTACTCACCAATCTATAAAATACGTCTCCGTAATCTGGCATGGGTAGGATGGTAATCTGAATCAGGGTTAGTTTGGTAGCTGGGGTGAAAGAGGAGCGATTACGATAGAGGAAACCACGTCTAGATTTAACTTTAGCCTGCAGCTTTGATATGTGCTGAGAGAAGGACAGTGTTCCTGTCTAGCTATACTCCCAAGTACATGTATGAGGTGACTACCTCAAGCTCTACACCCTCAGAGGTAGTAATCACACCTGTGGGGAGAAGGGCATTCTTCTTACCAAACCACAAGGTTAAGGGCAGAAAAATCTTGTTTGACACTAAGAAAGCTTTATTGTAGAACATTTAACTCAGAATCCGGGGAGGGGCCAGCTAAGTATAAGACTGTATCATCTGCATATAAATGGATGAGAGCTTCTTACTGCCTGAGCTATGTTGTTGATGTAAATTGAGAAGAGAGTGGGGCCTAGGATCAATCCTTGGAGTACTCCTTTGGTGACAGGCAGTGGCTGAGACAGCAGATTGTTTCGGCGCCGACAGAGATGGCTGCCTCGCTTCACGTTCCTAGGAAACTATGCAGTATTTTTTTTTTTTACGTGTTATTTCTTACATTGGTACCCCAGGTAATCTTAGGTTTCATTACATACAGTCGGGAGGAACTACTGAATATAAGAGCAACGTCAACTCACCATCATTACGACCAGGAATATGACTTTCTGAAGCAGATCCTGTGTTCTACCTTCCAACCAGGACAGCGGATCCTGTGTTCTGCCTTCCACCCAAAACAACGACAACAACGGTCTTCTGGTCAGGCTCCGGAGACGGGCACATCGCGCACCACTCCCTAGCATACTACTAGCCAATGTCCAGTCTCTTGACAACAAGGTTGATGAAATCCGAGCAAGGGTAGCATTCCAGAGAGACAGAGACTGTAACGTTCTTTGCTTCACGGAAACATGGCTCACTCGAGAGACTCTATCGGAGTCAGTGCCGACAGCTAGTTTCTTCACGCATCGCACCGACAGAAACAATCATCTTTCTGGTAAGAAGAGGGGCGGGGGGGGTTATGCCTTATGATTAACGAGACGTGGTGTGATCATAACAACATACAGGAACTCAAGTCCTTCTGTTCACCTGACTTAGAATTCCTCACAATCAAATGTTGACCGCATTATCTACCAAGGGAATTCTCTTCGATTATAATCACAGCCGTATATATTCCACCCCAAGTAGACACATCATTGGTCCTGAACTAACTTTATTTGACTCTATGCAAACTGGAAACCACATATCCTGAGGCTGCATTTGTTGTAGCTGGGGAGTTTAACAAGGCTAATCTGAAAACAAGACTCCCTAAATTGTATCAGCATATCGATTGCGCAACCAGGGCTGGTAAAACCCTGGATCCTTGTTATTCTAACTTCCGCGACGCATATAAGGCCCTCCCCGTCCTCCTTTCGGGAAAAGCTCCTTTCGGAAACTGAAAGTGCGAACCACTGCCTTTTAACCAGGGCAAGGTGACCGGAAACATGACCGAATACAAACAGTGTAGCTATTCCGTCCGTAAGGCAATCAAACAAGCTAAGCGTCAGTATAGAGACCAACTAGAGTCACAATTCAACGGCTCAGACACAAGAGGTAAGTGGCAGGGTCTACAGTCAATCACGGATTACAAAAAGAAAACCAGCCCCCTCGCGGACCAGGATGTCTTGCTCCCAGACAGACTAAATAACCTTTTTTGCAAGCTTTGAGGACAATACAGTGCCACTGACACGGCCCGCTACCAAAACCTGCGGACTCTCCTTCACTGCAGCCGATGTGAGTAAAACATTTGAACGTGTTAACCCTCGCAAGGCTGCAGGCCCAGACGGCATCCCCAGCCGTGTCCTCAGAGCATGTGCAGACCAGCTGGCTGGTGTGTTTACGGACATATTCAATCAATTCTTATCCCAGTCTGCTGTTCCCACATGCTTCAAGAGGGCCACCATTGTCCCTGTTCCCAAGAAGGCTAAGGTAATTGAGCTACATGACTACCGCCCCGTAGCACTCACTTCCGTCATCATGAAGTGCTTTGACCCCACCCTGTGCAACTGGGTACTGGACTTCCTGATGGGCCGCCCCCAGGTGGTGAGGGTAGGTAACATCTCCACCCCGCTGATCCTCAACACTGGGGCCCCACAAGGGTGCATTCTGAGCCCTCTCCTGTACTCCCTGTTCACCAACGACTGCGTGGCCATGCACGCCTCCAACTCAATCATCAAGTTTGCAGACGACACTACAGTGGTAGGCTTGATTACCAACAACGACGAGACGGTCTACAGGGAGGAGGTGAGGGCCCTCGGAGTGTGGTGTCAGGAAAATAACCTCACACTCAACGTCAACAAAATAAAGGAGATGATTGTGGACTTCAGGAAAAAGCAGAGTGAGCACCCCCCCTATCCACATCAACTGGACAGTAGTGGAGAGGGTAGTAAGTTTTAAGTTCCTCGGCGTACACATCACGGACAAACTGAATTGGTCCACCCACACAGACAGCGTTGTGAAGAAGGCGCAGCAGCGCCTCTTTAACCTCAGGAGGCTGAAGAAATTCAGTTTGTCACCAAAAGCACTCACAAACGTCTAGATATGCACAATCGAGAGCATCCTGGCGGGCTGCATCAACGCCTGGTACGGCAACTGCTCCGCCCACAACCGTAAGGCTCTCCAGAGGGTAGTGAGGTCTGCAGAACGCATCACCGGGGGCAAACTACCTGCCCTCCAGGACACCTACACCACCCGATGTCACAGGAAGGCCATAAAGATCATCAAGGACAACAACTTCCCGAGCCACTGCCTGTTCACCCTGCTATTATCCAGAAGGCGAGGTCTGTACAGGTGCATCAAAGCAGGGACCGAGAGACTGAAAAACAGCTTCTATCTCAAGGCCATCAGACTGTTAAACAGTCATCACTAACATTGAGTGGCTGCTGCCAACACATTGACTCAACTCCAGCCACTTTAATAATGGAAATAGATGGAAATTGATGTAAAAATATATCACTAGCCACTTTAAAACAGTGCTACTCAATATGTTTACATACCCTACATTACTCATCACATATGTACAGTATATGTATATACTGTACTCTATATCATTTAAAAAAAATATATATATATATATTTCACCTTCATTTAACCAGGTAGGCTAGTTGAGAACAAGTTCTCATTTACAAGATAAAGCATAGCAGTGTGAACAGACAACAACACAGAGTTACACATGGAGTAAACAATAAACAAGTCAATAACACAGTAGAAAAAATAGTCTATATACATAGTGTGCAAAAGGCATGAGGAGGTAGGCGAATAATTACAATTTAGCAGATTAACACTGGAGTGATAAATGATCAGATGAACATGTGCAAGTAGAGGTACTGGTGTGCAAAAGAGCAGAAAAGTAAATCAATTCAAACATTATGGGGATGAGGTAGGTAAATTGGGTGGGCTATTTACAGATGGATTTTTGAAATTCGTTCCAGTCACAGGCAGCAGAGAACTAGCCACTTTAAACTATGCCACTTTGTTTACATACCCTACATTTCTCATCTCATATGTATATACTGTACTCGATACCATCTACTGCATCTTGCCTATGCCGTTCTGTACCATGACTCATTCATATATCTTTATGTACATATTCTTTATCCCTTTACACTTGTGTGTATACGGTAGTAGTTTTGGAATTGTTAGGTTAGATTACTCGTTGGTTATTACTGCATTGTCGGAACTAGAAGCACAAGCATTTCGCTACACTCGCATTAACATCTGCTAACCATGTGTATGTGACAAATACAATTTGATTTGATTTGATTCAGATTTTCTGACTTCATACACTGCAGTCTTTGAGAGAGGTAGTTAGCAAACCAGGCCAAAGACCCCTCAGAGACACCAAAACTCCTTAGCCGGCCCACAAGAATAGAATGATGCACCATATCAAAAGCTTTGGCCAAGTCAATAGAAATAGCAGCATAACATCGATTAGAATCAAGGGCAATGGTGACATCATTGAGGACCATTTAAGGTTGCAGTGACACATCCATAACCTGAGCGGAAACCAGACTGTATACCAGAGAGAATAGTATAGACATCAAGAAAGCCAGGTTTTCCAACACTTCTGTTAAACAAAGCAAAATAGGAATAGGCCTATAACAGTTAGAATCAGCTTGATCTCCCCCTTTAAATAAAGGGTTGAACCTTGGCTGCCTTCCAAGCAATGGGAACCTCCCCAGAGAGAAGAGACAGGTTAAAAAGGTCAGAGATAGGTTTGGCGATCATAGCAGCAACCTTAAAGAAGAAAGGGTCTAAACCATCTGACCCAATGTTTTTTTTTTAGGTTATGTTTAAGGAGCTCCTTTAGCACCTCGGACTCATTGACTGCCTGCAGGGAGAAACTTTGTAGCGGGGCAGGGGGAAAAGAGGGAAGAGCATCGGGGCTAGTCACATTAGAAGGGGTGGGAGATGAGGAAATGTTGGACGGGCAAGGAGGCATGGCTGAGTCAAATAGAAATCCTGACTTAATGAAGTGCAGACTTAAAGAGCTCAGCCATGTGCTCCTTGTCAGTAACAACCACATCACCAACATTAAGGGACATGGGCAGCTGTGAGGAGGAGGGTTTATTCTCCAGGTCTTTAACCATTTTCCAGAACTTCTTGGGGTTAGACCCACAGAGAGAGAACAGCTCCTTAAAGTAACTAACTTTGGCCTTCTGGATAGCCTGAGTGCACTTCCTTCGCATTTGCCTGAATGAGAGCCAGTCAGTAATTCTTGAGGTGGAGTAACACTGCAAGATCACGGTCGAACCAGGGGCTGAACCTGTTTTTAATTCTCATTTTCTTTATGGGGTCGTGTTTGTTAACAATACCACTGAAAATATTTAAAAAATAAGTTCCAAGTGTCTTCGACAGAGGGGATCAATCTGATTCTATATCATTTTACAGAGGCCAGTTCATGAAGGAAGGCTTGCTCATTAAAGTTTTTTAGCAAGCGTTTATGACAAATCAGGACAGGTCGTTTCACTGAGCAGCCATTACAAACACAGGCTGTAAAACAGTGATCACTAAGGTCATTACAGAAAACACCAGACTGATTTTTCAGGACAGCATCGAGGAGAGTAGCCTTTTCTGGGTGTTTGGGATTGGTACTAATCTGAGAAAGATTTAGGGAGTCCCATTGCTTTAGGATTTGATCAGGTGGTTTAAGTATGTCCCAGTTTAGGTCACCTAGCAGGACAAATTCAGACTTAGTGTAATGGGCCAGGAGAGAGCTTAGGGCAGGTAAGGTACAGGCCGGTGCTGAGTAAGGACGATAACACCCAGGAAGGAGGGGAACAGCCTATTCTGCAATATCTTCCTATTCCTCCCTTTATGACACCAGCAAGGTTTCAATCCAATTGGCTACAGATTTGAAAGTGAATATTCTAAAATCTGCAAAAATAAAATATGTACATTTGTACAACGGGTGGGTCTAATCCTGAATGCTGATTGGTTAAAAGCGCATTCCAGCCGGTGTCTATTCCACAAATTACCACCGGCTAAATCTATGAGGTTAAAATGCCTATTTACTCTGTTCCATCTGACTGTGCAATCCAGTCTCATCAGCCCATTAAGGGAAGTTATGAACTTGATCTCCAACAGTGTCTGTCTGAACGTGTAGGGGTCAGGACGAGAGAGAGAGGCAGACTGCGTTTCTCAGCCAGTCGAAATCATGTATCCGCTGGCTTCATTTTAATGGATATATACAAAGTGCCTCATTAGCTCATTGTTATGAATGTATCCAAATAAATGTCACTAGAAAACAGCTTAAACAAATGCAGCTACTGCTGTTATTCTGTCTGCACTGTTTGACATGACTGTACGTTAGCCGTAGTTGGCTAGCTAGCAAGCTAGGGATAAGAACGTTGCCAGCCAGTGTGGCAATGGATCATTTAGAACGAACGACTGGGTCGCGTCCATAGATACAGAACAAAAAGACTGAATGACTGGCAAACGATCAGCCGGCTTGGGTAGCAACCCTAGATTTGCTGTGGGACTATATCTTGTGGAAGGATGAAATAGTATGAATAAATTCATCAAAATAATGTTTTTAATTAAAATATGTTAATCATTATTTGAATATGTTGGTAACCCGTTGTATTTCAAAATTCAAAAAGCACTCGCACATCTGAGCTATCTTTTTTTGAAGTCGCATGGCAACAGTTGAATAAAATGAGAAAAAAAATAAGAAACTCGCCCACTGCTCTTGATAGTAACACTGCTCTTTAACCAGCTGTATAAACAACACCGGTGCCAATATATCCTCCAAACACTTGCTTCTCGGGCATTATCACTTAATTACCCACCAGTAACTAGGTTTCCATCCAACCTTTTTATATGATTAAAGCACCTCAGATAAAAAAAGGTGATGACAGGCGTGATGGAAACAGCAAATTTGTCGGTAAACTTTCCAAATGTCGACAAAACTAAATATGCCAGACAAACGTGGGATCTTTTTGCGCTGGTAAATGACGCGAGAAATATCAGTGGGAACGCATGTATGAGCAAATATTGATACAATAACCAACCGTTATATCAAAGTAAACTTGGAGTTACACTATGATATGGTGTGTGATCCTCCCACTAAGACTTGGGAAAGCATACAGTTTATTAGGCTAAAGATTAAATAAATTACGATGAGTTTCACAGGTTGGTGAAAATGCTCCTTTCCAGTAAATATTGAGGGTCTTATTCTGGTGACATGTTGATCGATGCTTGACTGCTGTTTGACAAGCAAAAGTAATCTCGCTCTTCTGTCCATAATAATCTAGTACAGAAGTTCCCAAACCATTTTACTCAGTCCCCCATTCCAGCATTGGGGAACATCCCGCAAACTGAGGGATGGGTGGGCATATCCATGCGCCCCCGCCCCACCCGCCAACCCCCAGGGGGGTGCGCCCCACATTTTGGGAACCACTGATGTAGTAGACTATACCCACATTATATCTGCGAGCTGTTGGCTAGAGCGCTCGTTCCAAGGCCAGAAGTGGGCACATTCGCTATATAACATAACATTTGCTTGTGGCAAAACCATATCGTCAGTAGAGTTGAAAATGCAATTTACATTAAAATGTTTTATTCGGTTCATGGGAATTTAACTGCAAAAGTAATTTTTATGTACACTACATCATCACATACAGCCTTTCATCCGCAACAAGTCAATTTGATGGAAATCCATCTTTGGTGGGAAAATGCGTGTTTTATGCGGATTTTAGAATATTCGAATGAAAATCTTTCACCAAACTGGATGGAAACCTAGCTACAGGTTTCCATCAGGGTTCCATCAAAATTACTTGTTGCAAATAAAAATCAGTGCTTGATGACAGTGCACACAAAATGTAGTTTTTAGGAAAATGTTTCACGTACCAAATTTTGGGGGGGAAATTTCAAAGTGTTTCCATTGCATTTTCAACTCTACTGGTAGTTTTGCCAAAGTTTTTTGCGTTAAATATCAAATGGGCTACTCTGGTCTTGGCACGTGTGCTCTAGCCAACAGATCGCAGTTACAGTGTGGGTAGGCTGTGCGGGTAGGCTAATCTACATGATGAGATTATAATAGATATATTTGCATCTGTGAAACGGCAGTCAATCATCGATCATTATGTCACTATAATCAGACCCTCAATATTTATTGGAAAGAAGCATCAATCTCATCATTGTGCACTGTTCATCATTGTGAAGTTCATCATAACTTATTTGATCGGTAGCCTAATAAACTGCATGGTTTCACGAGTTGTAGTGGGAGGACCACATAACATATGTGACTCCAAGTTTACTTCGATATGATGGTTACTATATCAATACTTGCACATAAAGCGTTTCCACCATTAATCAAATAAGATAATTATAAACTATAGCTAAACAGATTGTCGTTTTGCTATGTTTTTGGGGGAAGAACATGGTTTGCATCCATGAGCTAGCTAGCTTTTTTTATGACCAGCACTGTAAGTGCGCGAGACAACTTTACCAGCATCATAGCATACGTATCGATGAATCGTTGTGACATATGAAATACGAGTGATAGTGTAATCCATGTGTAATAACTACGTAAAAAACTAATGAACACATTAAATTATTATGTGACGTGCAGTCATACTCAGGTCCTGATTGGTCAACATGCTTATTTGACACGTCATATAGTATTATTTGACGTGTATCTTGTTTGACATGCAAAGACCCAAACGGCGTTCCATAGAAATCTTGGTTGAGAATGAAACGACTGAACAAATGAACAACGAAACAGCACAGCAAGTAAGTAAAATAAATAGGTTTTGATTTTGTTTTACTGATAATGGGGACATACGTAAATGCCAACATAATAACTTTTTGGTCAGTGTGTGTGTGTGTGTGTGTACGTGTGTGTGTGTAACCTTTATTTAAGGCAAGTCAGAAAATAACAAATTCTTATTTACAATGATGGCCTTCCCCAGTCAAACCCGGACGACGCTGGGCCGATTGTGCGCCGCCCTATGGGACTCCCAATCACGGCCGGATGTGATACAGCCTGGATTCGAACAAGAGACTGTAGTGACGCCTCTTGCACTGAGATGCAGTGCCTTAGTCCGCTGCGTCCTTGTGTGTGTGTTGACAATACACAGGATAATTTTTCACACATTTTTTTTCAGTTGGTGGGTTCCAATCGTCTTGAAAGGCTTTTCAAGTAAAGGAATGTCCTCAACATACCCTGCACAAACAGTCCAAAAGGATGTCAATGAAAAGGCTGTATGTAACAGATGTCTGGGACTAGGACTAAAATGTGTTTATGTTTGTCTTTTGGTTGCTGTTGGAGTGTAACTAAAGCATGCAAAAGAGTGATCCATTTACTGAGTGACTCTGCAGCACTTGCTATCCATCAGCTTACCAGGTCCAGAGGACAGAGGTTGTATTTGGGATGACTCCGGAACAATGTATGTGTACTAATAAAATACATGATAAATCAGTGTACAAGATATGGGATAATCTCTCTCTTTACTTTAAAGGACTAATTTGGGAAGGTCGGGGACCCCGGGCACGTGCCCTGCATGCTCGTTCAGTTATCTGGCCCTAGTTGTCACACCCCCATAGGGACTTTTAGAGTGCCTTTAAAGTGCAAATGCATTGTTGCAACAGGATGCCTCTTTGGAGCACATCAATCTGATGTAGGCTTTTCAGGATGGTTTTGCATAACAAAATAATCAGGGTACAGTTTGTCACCGTTTTGCATCCCTTTTTGGAACATATTTCTTCTTCAATAATAAACTGGTAATACACTTCTATATTAAATAAAGTCACATTTTCCACGTTTCAAAAGGGCCATGAACATGCAACACTTTGGACAATGTATTCATAAAAGACTCCCTTATCCATGAGTGAATTCCAGCACAATTCACAGATGTATATGTCAGCTGGACGAAGGCTGTCCCTGGCCTTTTTGACACTTTGAGTCCTCCGTGCCCCATCTTTACTGTAGATTTTTTCCCCCCAAAGAAGTCAGTATAACCGCATAACATGGGAAATACTTGTCAAGAATCGCTCTCTGTTTGAAAAAGTATGCCTGATTTCATGGCAGGGCTTCTAAATAGCTTGTTCACTCTACAGTGGGAGGAATTACCTCATCATAGCCTCGTTACTGCCGTGGATGATGTTGCTTCAAAATGGGTGTGTCCGTCTAAAAGCCTATTTGTCCTGTGGGGAGGTATTGACCTGTGCCAGATACGAATCCATCGACCCACCAAAAGCATGGCCTCTATGTTGATAACGCGAATGTCCGTCTCCACGCTTGCATGCATGCTTTACATGTGGGGAAACTGCTAAACTGTTCAACTGGGAGAAAAGATATTTAGATATTTACTCTGTGGAATGACACATCAGGTTTTTACCTATACTGTTGTTAACATTTCTTCAACAAGCTTTGTACATGCATGGGAAACCTTTGACACATATCCAGATAAGCTATTTTGAGTTTCCTAAAAAAAAAAATTGGCTTGCAATTCAGAGCTCACATAAAGAGTCTGATTACTGAAGAATAACAACCACTTTTCGTATCTCTTCTGAAAGTGTGCCTGATTTCATGAATATCAAATCATGAAAAGTGCATTACTCTCCCCGCAAACATTCGCAGCTTATTCATCTAGACTTAACTATTGCATTTGGTAAAATGACACAATCAAGCCTTTCCATGTAAATGTGGCTGTTACATATGAATAGAGAATCTAAAAAAAGATTGTACCAAAGACATCTCCCAAAAAGCAGGTTACATGTGAAATAAGTCCTTGTTAACCACCACGTCTTTCTTTTGATTTAGAAGACTCGCTCATACTGGATTCTCTGCTGCTGTTGACAGATCAGTACGTATTGCTAACCCTCTCTGTCAAAAGGAATTACTGCTAGTAGTAGCAATGAATTTAATTTGTAAAGCGCTTTTCATTATACAGAACAATCTAAAATTGCATGAAATAAAAACCAAATAGAAAAAAAAATAGACAACTAGACATGGCAACCGACTCAAAGAACACAGCTGACACTACAAGGGACAAAGACACCAAGGAGCACAGCTATCAACAGAAAGACCGTTTTAAAAGGAGCCCAGAGTCTTCAGGTGTGCTGGTAGGGCCTTCCAGAGGCTGGGGCCGGTCAAGCTTAAAGGCCCCAGGAGCGGAGCTTGGTGCTGGAGGTGTGGAGGAGCAGGCTATCGCTTGACCTGAGGGTGCAGGTGGGGGTTATAGAGGGAGAGCAGTTTTTTGAGATAGAGAGGGGCATTGCCATGACTACACTGGAAAGCCAGCAGGAGGGTTTAAAACCAGAATACGGAATTACTATCACATTGTCCCTATCATCTGAATATTAAAGGGATGTTCTTACACTTGAGCTCCCTCTTATCCAACTGCACTCAGTTAAACCTGGTTGTATCGTCATCATGTCCCGATTGCCATCTCATTTCATGTATGTGACCAACAGGATCATCACTGTATGTGCATACTCCTTGGGCTCTTCCAAAAGAGGAGCAGTATGTGAGGAGAATGGATGTGTCGTAGTCACTGTCACAGTCAACGTGACCGACAACTTCTTTGGACACGTTATCAGCCAGCAGATTGAGATGTGTCACATAATGTCAGGGCTGAGGGACACTATAAAACAGGGCAACATCTAACTCAGATCTGTGCCTCCAGGGACAACTACAAAATGGCTGCTATCTACAGGTCTGTCTGTCAGACGCCATGCATAATTGATTTAAGATTGTGTGCTCTTCAGTGATGTGAGATAATTAAAGTTGGTAAAGACTCAATCGATAAAGAACTTGTCATTTATTTAGTTATGCAAATTTAAATCGGGTTGTTCCATTTGATTTCAATCACTTTTTGACCCCTTTTTATTTGAATGAAACTTTCCGTACATATAGTACTTGCCCATGGTAGAAGTGGTCAGAAAGTGGAATTTTGGACCTGAATGCCAAAACATTCAGGAAATAGAGGTGCTTAAAGTTGCACATGACCCGCACTTGACTCTTTCCCCCCCTAATAGCACTGACTTTGCTGATAGCTACTTTATTTAGGAAAAATGTACTTATTATGACTGAGATAATGTATGTGGTTGTCCCATTTAGCTATCTTAAGGTGAACGCAATAGCTGAGCGTCTGTGAGCATCTGATGTCAACATCAGAAGCCTCCTCCCTAAGTTTGTTTTACTCACTGCTTTAGCACACTCTGCTAACCCTGATGTCCTTGCTGTGTCTGAATCCTGGCTTAGGAAGGCCACCAACAATTCTGAGATTTCCATACCCAACTACAACATTTTCCGTCAAGATAAAACTGCCAAAGGGGGAGGAGATGCAATCTACTGCAGAGAGAGCCTGCAAAGTTCTGTCATACTTTCCAGGTCTATACCCAAACAGTTTGAACTTCTAATTTTACAAATGAACCTCATCCAGAAATAAGTCTCTCACTGTTGCCGCCTGCTATAGAACTATCTCCGCTCCCAGCTGTGCCCTGGACACCATTTGTGAATTGATCGCCCCCCATCTAGCTTCAAAGTTTGTTCTGTTAGGTGACCTAAACTGGGATATGCTTAACACCCCGGCAGTCCTACAATCTAAGCTTGATGTCCTCAATCTCACACAAATTATCAAGGAACCCACCAGTTACAACCCTAAATCCGTAAACATGGGCACCCTCATAGACATTATCCTGACCAACTTGCCCTCCAAATACACCTCCGCTGTCTTCAATCAGGATCAAAGCAATCACTGCCTCATTGCCTGTATCCGCTATGGGTCCACGGTCAAACGACCACCCCTCATCACTGTCAAACGCTCCCTAAAACACTTCTGCGAGCAGGCCTTTCTAATCGACCTGGCCAGGGTATCCTGGAAGGATATTGACCTCATCCCGTCAGTCGAGGATGCCTGGTCATTCTTTAAAAGTAATTTCCTCACCATCTTAGAGAAGCATGCCCCGTTCAAAAAATGCAGAACTAAGAACAGATATAGCCCTTACTTCACTCCAGACCTGACTGCCCTTGACCAGCACAAAAACATCCTGTGGCGGACTGCAATAGCATCGAATAGTCCCCACGATACGCAACTGTTCAGGGAAGTCAGGAACCAATACATGCAGTCAGTCAGGAAAGCAAAGGCAAGCTTTTTCAAGCAGAAATTCACATCATGTAGCTCTAACTCCCAAAAAATTTGGGACACTGTAAAGTCCATGGAGAACAAGAGCACTCCTCCCAGCTGCCCACTGTACTGATGCTAGGTAACACGGTCACCACTGATAAATCCATGATAATCGAACATTTCAATAAGCATTTCTCAACGGCTGGCCATGCCTTCCTCCTGGCTACTCCAACCCCGGCCAACAGCTCCGCCTCCCCCGCAGCTACTCGCCCAAGCCTCCCCAGGTTCTCGTTCACCCAAATCCAGACAGCAGATGTTCTGAAAGAGCTGCAAAACCTGGACCCTCTCTTTTGTATCGCCCGAGATCCCTAAAGATTGGAAAGCTGCCGCGATCATCCCCCTCTTCAAAAGGGGTGACACCCTAGACCCAAACTGTTACAGAACTATATCCATCCTGCCCTGCCTATCTAAAGTCTTTGAAAGCCAAGTTAATAAACAGATGACTGACCATTTCGAATCCCACCGTACCTTCTCCACTGTGCAATCCGGCTTCCGAGCCGGTCACGGGTGCACCTCAGCCAAGCTCAAGGTACTAAACGATATCATAACCGCCATCGATAAAATACAATACTGTGCAGCCGTCTTCATCGACCTGGCCAAGGCTTTCGACTCTGTCAATCACCGTATTCTTATCGGCAGACTCAATAGCTTTGGTTTTTCTAATGACTGCCTCGCCTGTTTCACCAACTACTTTGCAGACAGAGTTCAGTGTGTCAAATCATGGGCATGTTGTCCGGACCTCTGGCAGTCTCTATGAGGGTACCACAGGGTTCAATTCTCGGGCCGAATCTTTTCTCTGTATATATATCAATGATGTCGCTCTTGCTGCGGGCGATTCCCTGATCCACCTCTATGCAGACGACACCATTCTGTATACTTCTGGCCCTTCCTTGGACACTGCGTTAACTAACCTCCAAACGAGCTTCAATGCCATACAACACTCCTTCCATGGCCTCCAACTGCTCTTAAAACGCTAGTAAAACCAAATGCATGCTTTTCAACCGTTTGCTGCCCGCACCCGCCCGCCATCATCACCCTGGACGGTTCCGACCTAGAATATGAGGACAAATACCTAGGTGTCTGGCTAGACTAAGCTATCCTTCCAGACTCATATTAATTATCTCCAATCCAAGATCAAATCTAGAATTGGCTTTCTATTTCTCAACAAAGCCTCCTTCACTCACGCTGCCAAACTTACCCTAGTAAAACTGACTATCCAACCGATCCTCGACTTCGGCAATGTCAACAAAATAGCTTCCCTCGCTACATATTCGTTGCCAGACCCATTGGCTCCAGGTCATATATAAAAGTCTATACTAGGTAAAGCTCCGCCTTATCTCAGTTCACTGGTCACAATAACAACACAAACCCGTAGCACACGTTCCAGCAGGTATATCTCACTGATCCTCCCCAAAGCCAACACCTCATTTGGCCGCCTTTCCTTCCAGTTCTCTGCTGCCAGTGACTGGAACGAATTGCAAAAATCGCTGAAGTTGGAGACTTCTATTTCCCTCACCAACTTTAAACATCAACTATCTGAGCAGCTAACTGATTGCTGCAGCTGTACATAGTCCATCTGTAAATAGCCCACCCAAATCTTCCAACCTCCTCTTCATACTGTTTTTATTTTATTTACTTTTCTGCTCTTTTGCACACCAGTATCTCTACTTGCACATCATCATCTGCTCATTTATAACTCCAGTGTTAATCTGCTAAATTGTAATTATTCGCTTCTATGGCCTATTTATTGCCTACCTCCTCATGCCTTTTGCACACACTGTATATAGACTTTCCTTTTTCTACTGTGTCATTGACTTGTTTATTGTGTTATTGGCTTGTTTATTGTTTACTCCATGTGTAACTCTGTTGTTGTCTGTGTCACACTGCTTTGCTTTATCTTGGCCAGGTCGCAGTTGCAAATGAGAACTTGTTCTCAACTAGCCTACCTGGTTAAATAAAGGTGAAATAAAAAATATAAAAAATAAAATGTCAAATGTAAATAAGCTGTTGTTTGATTTAATTTAAAAGCTTCAAACAGGGTTGTCAAACTATTTGAGAATTTCTTGAAACATTTTTTTGAAAGGGTTAGTGCAGTCAAAAACATGGTTTCACGTTTTTTTAAAGATATTTTCATATCAGGTTGAAATAACATCAACATTTTTAAAAAATCAGGCCCCAAATTTAAAAAATGTCAGAGTGTAAGAGCTTTTTTTAGTGTATGAGCTTTTTTGGGAAAAAAGCCTGGAATTTCAACTGTTCAGGTGTGCTTCCACAGCATGACATTACCATCTGATCTGATTATTTTGACCAATGACCAGTCATGTTTTATTTGCATATGCATCCTCCTACTTTGAAGGACTATGCGGGGTAGGCTCTAGCGTCTACTCTAGACCAGGGCTGCATTCAATACACTTAAAAGACACACCCTATCCCCTCAGCCCTCAAATTAAGCGGACACTTCTGAGGACATCTGACGAGTACACACTTGCAGGGCAAGGGATGAGGGAGGAAGGAATGATTTTAAATGGACTGCCCTTGCCCGGAAATTCATCACTTGTTCATCCCGTGATGATTGTGCGCTACAGTCAATTATGATTGCATTACATTAAATATATACAGTAATTATTAATATACATGCAAATTAATTAGCTAAATAACATTTGCCTGCCTAGCTGGAACTTCTGAAGGAAACATTTATTTCTACAATTTCAAAAAGCTAACCAAACAAAAACATCATTACATTTCCGAGATGTGTTTGTGCCACCACATGCATTAGTAGCACAATTTTTTACTTCTTTACATTTGTTTTTACTTACACTTGTATGTTGACTCCATATATTGATGTTGAGATTTAAATTTTTGTAATTATGGGGAGTTTCAGGCCTCGAAGTGAACATAATTGTACACTCGCAAACTCGACTAAAAACGAGGACGGGAGGGCTTATAATGCAAACTTCCCTTGCTTTGCTAATCATTTGGACCACCCTCCAAAATGATGGCGGGGATTCCCCCAAGGGCATAAGGCGAGGGTAAGTGGACGAGGGTGTGTCTTTTATGAGGGCTGGGCAATTCCAGTCCTCGGGGGCCTGGTTGGTCACACTTTTCCCCGATCCCCAGCAAACACACCTGATTTAAACTAATTGCATTTTTA
Organism: Oncorhynchus tshawytscha; assembly: GCF_018296145.1. Classification (NCBI taxonomy): domain Eukaryota; kingdom Metazoa; phylum Chordata; class Actinopteri; order Salmoniformes; family Salmonidae; genus Oncorhynchus; species Oncorhynchus tshawytscha. The sequence goes on from NC_056431.1 coordinate 41,205,009, forward strand.
AATGAGGATCATGATTAGTTGACTATTGGAGTCAGGTGTGTTAGCTGGGGCTGGGACAATAGAGTGACACCAATCAGGCCACTGAGGACTGGAGTTGCCCAGGCCTGCTCTAGACCCTTTAAACTCAACTCTGGACAGCGAATCCAGCTCCACTGCGTTTTTTCATTGTTGCTCTCAAATCAGGGACTGATTTAGAACTGCGGCACCAGGTGGGTGCAATTAATTATCAGGTAGAACAGAAAACCAGCAGTCTTTGGACCTTGTAGGGTAAGAGTTGAGTACCCGTACTCTAGACGATCCTATCCGCCAATCAGAGCTGTGTATGTAAATATAACTAAATTTGTATCAACACGCCCACACGAAAGGAAGCTCAGGGGAAATAAATTATAAAAAATACATTTGGAATTACACTGAACAAACCATTTTCATCACCTGAATTAAAAGATCCTAGAAATGTTCCAGACACACAAAAAGCATATTTCTCTCAAATGTTATGCACACATTTGTTTACATCCCTGTTTGTAAGCATTTCTCGTTTGCCAAGATCATCCATCTACCTGACAGGTGTGGCATATCAAGAAGCTGACTAAACAAGTGTATCTTGTGCTGGGGACAATAAAAGGACATTCTAAAATGTGCTGTTTTGTCACACAACGCAATGCCACAGATGTCTCAAGTTTTGATGGAGATTTCTCTACCATAAGCTACCTCAAATGTCCTTTTAGAGAATTTGGCAGTACGTCCAACCTGCCTTACAACGGCAGACCGTGTATGGCATCGTGTCGGCAAGGGGTTTCCTGATGTCAACGTTATGAACAGAGTGCCCCATGGTGGTGGTGGAGTTATGGTTTGGGCAGGCATATGCTACGGACAACAAACACAATTACATTTGTCATGACGTTGCCCTGTTGGGTGAGGTTTATGACCCCCCATAAATACCTTTCCCCCTTTTCTCTCTCTACCCTACAGAATGGACTCTTGGAAAGCCCTTTGTTAACATGTAGAGAGTATGGTAACATCAAACGGTTGGGAACGGAACAATATTTCGGTAATCCAACCAGTTGAAAGTATCCGTTGGTACTTAAAGAATATGATGTCAGATCAGTTATCGTCTGAGACATTATTACTGATGATAGGATGACATAAATTGTATCTTGGAAAGTCTACACATTCTAGTTATCGGATTCACATGGAATTGTTGTGCAATTTAAATGTTTAAATATGAGACTATAGGTGAAAGATGAAATGCAATTTTAGTTTTTAAAATGAGAGAATTGTTTTCATAAGTAAAATATGCTCTCTCAGTAGCCACACCCAAGTGAATAGGCATTGGTTTGAAATGATGAACCAACCCCCCAACTCCTTCTACATTTCTATAAAGAGCCCCCATTACCCAATTCACGGCAGACTAATCCAAACCCAGCTTGAGCTATTTTGCGAATGGTTAAATTATTACATCCTAACGAAATTAACACGGTGTTCCCGATGACGTGAGGACTGATGTCCATAAGTTTAAAAGGGCTAATATCAACTACAACCTAACAAAATTAACTTATGTTCCTGATGACGTGAGGACTGGTGTCCATATGTTTAAAAGGGCTAATTTCAATGTGGAGGTGACGATCGCCACGCTGGAAGGAGGAATTTCAATTATACCAGCCAAAATATAGCACGAGCTGAGTATGGTAACTTGGTATGAACTTTGAACTCTTATTCACTAAAGAAGTGATACATCCTAGACGATGAGTTATCAGCAGCAGCTGTAAACGTGCATGGCCTAGGAAAGGAAGGACAATCTCTTCAGAACGACAGGGTACTACAACGTATCCGTTCTACCATAGGACGACAAACTACAACGTGTCCGCCCTGAAATATTCTTCAAAGGACAAGAGACATCTCTGCTGGGAAACCAATCTATATAATTCTGTGTGATTATTTAGGTATTTAGTAAATAAATAATTAAACCAAATTTTGTATTTCTGATTGAACTTGTTAGCCAGGGTTCGTGAAGTTAACCAATAATTTGACTATGTTCAGATGAGACTGAATAGGGTGACGATTAATAATGGACTGCTATTGATATAAAAGATGATCAGATCTTTTAGAACTTATTTGGAAGACAACAGCTCTATAAACATTCTTCTGTGGTGCCCCGACTTCCTAGTTAATTACATTTACATGATGATTTAATAAAATAGCATGTCATATATCATTTAATCCATAGTAAATTTTATAGGTAAATTGCAGGGTAATGTAAAAGTAGATTTTTTTAAAGATCCAATACGTAATATTGTCACTTATCATAATTAGGTTTTAGTCTAGAGAGTTCATAAAAGTAATCTAGATCTTCAATGAGACATTGCAGGGATCTAGCTTGCGAACATAATATAAAACTTGAGTCATCGGCATACATGGACACCTTTGTTTTTAAGCCTTGGATTTCTAATCCTCTAATGTTGTTAATGGATCTGATTTTAATAGCTAGCATTTCGATGGCCATAACGAATAGATATGGTGACAGCAGACACCCTTGTTTAACTCCTCTTGACAATTCAAAACTCTCAGAGAAGAAGATGTTATTTACTATTTTACACCTGGGGTTGCTATACATGTCTTTTTATCCATTTTATAATAGAATTACTGAAATTGAAAAAATCCAGGCATTTATAAATAAAATCCAGTCTTACTTTATCAAATGCCATTTCAAAACCGCTATAAATACCAGGGCCGGCTTAGATGTTTTATGATGTTCTATTATTTCTAGTAGTTGTCATATATCATTTCCACTGTATCATCCATGTAAGAACCCTGTCTGATCAGGATGAACAATTGTCACATCTGCTCCTGCTACACCCTCTGGTGTTCATATGGTGTCTTCCTGACATACAGCTACTCCCCCTGTACACACTCTCTCCTTCTCCCCCTCTGTGTGGTTGCAGACAGGTTTGCTGGAGTCAGAGCAGATCCCTACCAGCTGTAACTTGTCCCATAATCAAGACCTCTACAAATACTCAGTCCTGCCACTTCCACTCCACCAGATTGTAATCTCTGCCCAGTCAGTTCATGGTTCTAGCCTTTTGTGATTATTCAAGCTCCTGTTACTCTGCTGTGCCTGTTTCCCTACCTGACACCATTTATCCTCTCATTGCAGTTTACTGCTCTGTCTCCTGTTCCACATCTCATCACCCAAATACCTAGCTCTGGATTACTCACCACCACTACCTTGGATTCCCCTCAGGACCTGTTAACCCTGTTCTACTTAGCTAACTCCAACCTCAGTCTGCACATCTGTTTTTTCTGCAACTCATCCAAGCTTCCCCAGCTCTGCACTCAATATATCCAGAGCTTCCGACGACGGTCCGCGGTCCGGGGCCTCCGGCGACGGTCCGCGGTCCGGGGCCTCCGGCGACGGTCCGCGGTCCTGGGCCTCCGGCGACGGTCCGCGGTCCGGGCCTCCGGCGACGGTCCGCGGTCCTGGGCCTCCGGCGACGGTCCGCGGTCCTGGGCCTCCGGCGACGGTCCGCGGTCCGGGGCCTCCGGCGACGGTCCGCGGTCCGGGGCCTCCGGCGACGGTCCGCGGCCTCCGGCGACGGTCCGCGGCCTCCGGCGACGGTCCGCGGCCTCCGGCGACGGTCCGCGGTCCGGGGCCTCGGGCGACGGTCGACTGTTCGGAGCCTCCAGCGACGGTCGGCGGTCCGGAGCCTTCGACGATCGGCGGTCCGGAGCCTTCGACGATCGGCGGTCCGGAGCCTTCGACGATCGGCGGTCCGGAGCCTTCGACGATCGGCGGTCCGGAGCCTTCGACGATCGGCGGTCCGGAGCCTTCAGCGATGATCTACGGTCCGGAGCCTCGGGCGACGGTCGACTGTTCGGAGTCTCCAGCGACGGTCGGTGGTTCGGAGCCTCCAGCGACGGTCGGCGGTCCAGAGCCTTCGACGATCGGCGGTCCAGAGCCTTCGACGATCGGCGGTCCAGAGCCTTCAGCGATGATCTACGGTCCGGAGCTTCTGGCGACGACCCACGGTCCGGAGCTTCCAGAGCTGCGTCCAGAACCAGAGCCACCACCAAAGATAGATGCACACCTGGACCCTCCCCTATAGGTTCAGGTTTGCGGCCGGGAGTCCGCACCTTTGGGGGGGGTACTGTCACGACCTGACCTTAGATATCTGTTTTTCTATATACTTTGGTTAGGTCAGGGTGTGACTAGGGTGGGTACGCTAGTTTTGTACGTCTAGGGTTTTTGTATGTCTATGTTGGCCTGGGATGGTTCCCAATCAGAGACAGCTATTTATTGTTGTCTCTGATTGGAGATCATATTTAGGTAGCCATTTTCCTCGTTTGTGTTGTGGGATCTTGTCTACATTGAGTTGCCTGAGTGCACACCTGTAGCTTCACGTTTCATTTGGTTGTTTGTTAGGTGAGTTTCAGTTGATTCAAATTATGTGGAACTCTACTCACGCTGCGCCTTGGTCTCCTCTTTACGACGATCGTGACACACTGCCAGGGAAACTAAGCCAAAGCATGGATTGCTGTCATTACTTGTAGACTACATCAACTGCATACAGGTTAAGGAACCAATGTTTTTTTGTTGTAATTTGTGTGAATCTTTGTGGTAGTAAATAGAAGTTAAAACGTCAATTAAATGTAAATGGTGTACCAGCTAAAGTACAGTGGTCTGAAGGGATATGTCCATTCTATGAATGATATTTATACTGTATGATTGAAATGAGACACCCTGTATTCAAGAGTATGCTATGTCCCAACTGATGGCAGGCACAACACAAACACCTAAGATGTAAATTAGAGACTAAAGGCCAGTTGATACTTTGTATAATGACATCTCTGTAGGCAATTAGAATGCAACGTTTTGCTGGTCAATTCCAGAGTAATGTCTGTAGACCGTTGCTGCAACTGTCAGTTTCCTTGATGCACCAACATGAAAAAGGTTTAAATCTCTGACTGTCATGTTGGCATGAAGGATCGGGAGACAGATACAGGAATGCGTAATCATTTTTAAAATTAATATTAAGGCCAAATTACAGAGTGTCGTGTAGGGGCATGGGGATGAAGACCAAACAAACACGTAACAAAAACACAGGGTTGAAACCCAAACAAAAGAGCGAGGAGTATCTCAAACAAGTAACACATGCGCACAATGAATATCACACCGGATGAGACCTGTAATCATTTGCGCGATCCCAAGGCCACGAAAGCCCAAAACACACAGCAAAGGTACTCACACGCACCAACGGACATTGAAACAATAAACGACAGCCCAATGGAAACCAAATGGCACATATATACAAATACTAAATAGTGGGAATAGGGGACAGGTGTGCGTGACGAATGTTCCGAAGGGATCCATGACAGTGACTGTCGCAATGTCTGTTGTCATGATTACCGGACTGCCCCAGCAACAAGGCCAAATCTTCCTGTGACAAGACGACGCAGGAGTTTTAAAAAATCTGATGGAACGACCTACCTTTATATTTTAATATTTTTATTTAACCTTTATTTAACTAGGCAAGTCAGTGAAGAACACATTCTTATTTATAATGACGGCCGACCAAAAGGCAAAAAGCCTACTGCGAGGACGGGGGCCTGGGGCCTGGGATTAAAAATGTAAAATAAACACAATACAAATATAGGACAAAACACACATCACAACAATAGAGAGACAACACTACATAAAGAGAGACCTAAGACAACAGAGCAAGGCAAGAACACATGACCATGCCCCAAGACTACCTGACATGATGACTCCTCGCTGTCCCCAGTCCATCTGACCGTGCTGCTGCTGCTCCAGTTTCAACTGTTCTGCCTTATTATTATACGACCATGCTGGTCATTTATGAACATTTGAACATCTTGGCCATGTTCTGTTATAATCTCCACCCGGCACAGCCAGAAGAGGACTGGCCACCCCACATAGCCTGGTTCCTCTCTAGGTTTCTTCCTAGGTTTTGGCCTTTCTAGGGAGTTTTTCCTAGCCACCGTGCTTCTACACCTGCATTGCTTGCTGTTTGGGGTTTTAGGCTGGGTTTCTGTACAGCACTTTGAGATATCAGCTGATGTACGAAGGGCTATATAAATAAATTTGATTTGATTTGATGACAGCACAGCATGGTAGCAACACAACATAACAACAACATTGTAGAAATACAATATGATAGCAGCATAAAACATGGTACAAACATTATTGGGCACTGACAACAGTACAAAGGGCAAGAAGGTAGAGACAACAATACATCACACAAAGCACCTACAACTGTCAGTAAGAGTGTCCATGATTGAGTCTTTGAATGAAGAGATTGAGATAAAACTGTCCAGTTTGAGTGTTTGTTGCAGCTCGTTCCAGTCTCTACCTGCTGCGAAGTGAAAAGAGGACCGACCCAGGGATGTGTGTGCTTTGGGGACCTTTAACAGAATGTGACTGGCAGAACGGGTGTTGTGTGTGGAGGATGAGGGCTGCAGTAGATATCTCAGATAGGAGGGAGTGAGGCCTAAGAGTGTTTTATAAATAAGCATCAACCAGTGGGTCTTGCGATGGGTATACAGAGATGACCACTTTCCAGAGGAGTATAGAGTGCAATGATATGTCCTATAAGGAGCATTGGAGGCAAATCTGAAGGCCAAATGGTAAAGAACATCTAGCCGCTCGAGAGAACCCTTACCTGCCGATCTATAAATGACGTCTCTGTAATTTAGCATGGGTAGGATGGTCATTTAAATCAGGGTTAGTTTGGCAGCTGGGGTGAAAGAGGAGCGATTACGATAGAGGAGACCTTGATTTAAGTCTAGATTTAACTTTAGCCTGCAGCTTTGATATGTGCTGAGAGAACTCCCAAGTACTTGTATGAGGTGACTACCTCAAGCTCAAAACCCTCAGAGGTAGTAATAACACCTGTGGGGAGAGGGGCATTCTTCTTACCAAACCACATGACCTTTGTTTTGGATGTGTTCAGAACAAGGTTAAGGCTAGAGAAAGCTTATTGGACACTTGTTGGAAACTAAGAAAGCTTTGTTGGAAAGCATTTAACACAAAATCCCGGGAGGGGCCAGCTGAGTATAAGACTGTATCATCTGCATATAAATTAGAGCTTCCTGCTGCCTGAGCTATGTTGTTGATATAAATTGGGAAGAGCGTGTGGCCTAGGATTGAGCCTTGGGGTACTCCCTTGGTGACAGGCAGTGGCTGAGACAGCAAATTTTCTGACTTTATGCACTGTACTCTTTGAGAGAGGTAGTTAGCAAACCAGGCCAAAGACCCCTCAGAGACACCAACACTCCTTTGCCGGCCCACAAGAATGGAATGGTCTACCGTATCAAAAGCTTTGGCCAAGTAAATTTAAAATAGCAGCACAATATTGCAATACTCAAGGTTGCAGTAACACATCCATAACCTGAGCGGAAACCGGATTGCATACCAGAGAGAATTGTGATAAACAGTGCAAAATATAAATAGGCCAAAAACAGTTATGATCAGCTTGATCTCCCCCTTTAAATAAAGGACGAACCGTGGCTGCCTTCCAAGCAATGGGAACCTCCCCAGAAAGGAGGCACAGGTTAAAATGTTTGGAGATAGGCTTGGCGATGATATGGGCAGCAACCTTAAGGAAGAAAGAGTCTAAACCCTCTGACCCAGATGTTTTTTGGGGGTCAAGTTTAAGGAGCTCCTTTAGCACCTCGGACTCAGTGACCGCCTGCAGGGAGAAACTTTGTAGCAGGGCAGGAGAAAAAGAGGGAGAAGCATCGGGGATAGTCGCATTAGAAGGGGTGGGAGATGAGGAAATGTTGGACGGGCAAGGAGGCATGGCTGAGTCAAATAGGAATCCTGACTTAATGAAGTGGTGATTAAAGAGCTCAGCCATGTGCTTCTTGTCAGTAACAACCACATCACCAAAATTAAGGGACATGGGCAGCTGTGAGGATGAGGGTTTATTCTACAGGTCTGTAACGGTTTCCCAGAACATCTTGGGGTTAGACCCACAAAGAGAGAACTGCTCCTTAAAGTAAACTTTGGCCTTCCGGATAGCCTGAGTGCACTTATTTCTTATTTGCCTGAACGATATCCAATCAGCCTGGGTATGGGTGGGCGGTGCCTTTTTCCAAATGTAATTCTTGAGGTGGAGTAACTCTGCAAGATTACGGTCGAACCAGGGGCTGAACCTGTTTTTAATTCTCATTTTCTTATGGGGGCTTGTTTGTTAACAATACCACTGAAAATATTTAAAAAATAAGGTCCAAGCGTCTTCGACAGAGGGGATCAAGTTGATTCTATATTATTTTACAGAAGCCAGTTCATGAAGGAAGGCTTGCTTATTAAAGTTTTTTAGCAAGTGATATTTACACACTGTGGCAGTTAACATTACCTCGTAAATAATTATGTTGTGGTTTATTTTTCTGGAATAATATTGAATAAAAATGAGCAAAAGTAAAGATGTTGTCAGCTATATTTTGGTCATTATTTGAACTGGCTAGCTATCTACCTAGCAACGAACCAAAACATTGTTTAGAAAATTGTTGGATGACAATAAAATGTTCATTATGTCGCTTCGACAATTGTCTATAGACATGTTGATAGATGGACTGTAAACCAGCCTTTAGCTAAAACATGAGAAAATTTAACAAAGCTTTTTTTACGCCCTGACCTTAGTATTCTTTGTTTTCCTTGTTTTTTTGGTTAGGTCAGGGTGTGACATGGGTGATGTATGTGTTTTTGTCTTGTCTAGGGGTTTTGTATGTTTATGGGGCTGTTTCCTTTCTAGGTTATTGTATGTCTATGGTTGCCTAGATTGGTTCTCAATTAGAGGCAGCTGTCTATCGTTGTCTCTGATTGGGAACCATATTTAGGCAGCCATATTCTATGGGTACTTTGTGGGTGATTGTTTCCGTGTCTGTTTCACCACACTGTACTGTTTCGGTTATTCACGTTTCGTTCATTGTTTTGTAGTGTTTCGGTTTATTTCATTAAATACAACTATGGACACTTACCACGCTGCATTTTGGTCCGATCCCTGCTACACCTCCTCTACAGACGAAGAGGAGGAAATCAGCCGTGACAGCGGTTGGTAAGAAAGGGTTTGGCTGGTGTAGGCTGTCATTGTAAATAAGAATTTGTTCTTAACTGACTTGCCTAGTTAAATAAAAAAAATAAAAAATAAAGGTTGGATAATTATCACATCTCATTTGAATGATTTAAAGAGGAAATGAGAATGGGCCGTTTTGCTTTTGAAAATGAAAACGTCCAGCTGGTAGCACTAGCCAAGAAAAGGACTGTATTTGCATAAGGCAAATGAAGAACACCTATCCGAAATAGAACTCAGCCTCAACGCGGTTCCATTCAGCTAGCACTGTCCTAGCTACATCATACCTTAGCCACAAGGTAGCTGTTAGGGGAGCAAGCAAGGGCTGGCTGGCTATCTACACACACTAGCTCTTTTCCTCGCTTAGTTAACCTACATTCCGTCATTCATTTAGCTAGACCGAACGGGTTTCAGCCTCAAGGCTTTTCATTCGAAGGAATTTACCAACCCAAAGTTGAACCTGCGAGCCATGACCGGCACTCAAACCCCCACGTTCTTGCTCCTGTGACTCCATGATTGGTGGGAAGAATTTACACCTTCTATACATCAACTGCTTAGGAAAGGAACATGCTCGAGGAGCACTCAAAGACCCAGAGTCATGTCAGCACTGTAAGGTGCAGATTAGGGCAGGTCTGAGGAGGAGGTTCAAATGCACCTCTGTCTAGACCCCTCTGCTCACTTCTAGGCAACTGGCCGAGGCTGAGATTCAGCCCCCCACAACCGAGCCCAGCTGGGACAAGGTTATGGAGAGCCTTGATTCTCTCCCCTCGCTGTCTGACAACTTTGTGTCAGGGGATGGCGAGCTAGGGGAAGACGATGGAATTAATCTTGCGGCTCTCCGTCAACTCACGACTGAAATTGAGGGTGGAAACCCTGCTCTCCCACCCTCTTAAGTCCTTACGTCTCCTTGCCTCCGGGACAAGTGATCTCCTCTCCCCTTTGGAATTTGGGTTTTTAGACATTTGCAAGCAAGCCGCGGCCAGACTCGACATCAAGTGTCGGCTCCCTTGGGTGCCCAAGATCCCGTAGGGAGACTCCCTTCCCGTACAGTCCCTACTAAACAACTGCTTCCCAGGGTACCAGCCTGCCTTAAGGAAGCTAAGGGCTTGTGGGATAAGCCTCTCACCAACAAGTTCCCTACTAGGGGCTCCCATAGCATGGACATGCATCATATGGAGGTATTTAGGTTTGGCAACCTTTGCAGGTTGGGGTCGTCACTGGCTGACCGCTTCACCTCGCTGTACGGCTAACACCGCTGGTGCCTCCCTCCATGGAAAGACAGAGCGCTTTTCTGACTCCATTTTTTCAAAAGATGTACAAAACCACAGGCCAGTCAATCAGGGCACTTCATGTGACCTCTCTATTGGCTTGCTGGAGGAAACAGAGAATCAACTTGATTAAGGCAATCTAAACTCAAATGCTTGGTATATGATCTGTATGATTACAGACTTAAACATCCGCACCTCCCTTACTAACATCCAAGGCTGGGGTCGTACCACAATCCTGGTGGTGGTGTGAGATAAGGCTCTTTGGTTAAGCTTGTCCAGCTTGACTAACAAAGAAAAGGTGGACCTCCTGGATGCCCCTGTGACACCCAAGGAGCTGTTTGGGCCCACTGTCTCCACCATGTGGCAGAAGTGTGACCCAGGCCCTGTGTCAGCCCATTGGCTCCAGCAACCCACCCCAGCCGTGTGACTGGAAAAAGGCAACAAGCTGTCCTTGGGGGTCCAAAACCCCCGGCGACACAGCAGACTGCCAATACCCTGGTAAAGCCCCTGAACCAGAGCACACCTGCCGGTAAACAGTAATTTGCTGTTGCTAGGTATCTTGCCTCTGCCTAGTATCTTGTTCTGAACTTTAGTCATTGTTACTAGCTGGCTACCACCCGGTACTTAACCCTGCACCTTAGAGACTGCCCTATGTACATAGTCATTGAACACTGGTCACATTAAATTTGACAATTTTTTTACCCACTCCATACATATACATACATACATACATACATACATACATATATATATATATATATATATACACACTGTATTCTAGACGAGGCCTATCCTATTTAACTACTGCTGTACACACGTTTTCGATTCATATACTGTCCATTATGTCCAATCATCATACATCCAATCATATACATAAGGATATTTACATGTATATTCTGGACTCTGACACATTTTTGGGATTTTCCTGTATTGTTTTGTATTGTTAGCTATTACTGCATGGTTGGAGCTAGGCAGAAAAGCATTTCGTCACACCCACGATAACGTCTGATAATGCTACGCCCATGATAACACTACAACCATGATAACGCTACGCCCACGATGACGTCTGATAACGCTACGCCCACGATAACGTCTGATAACGCTACGCCCACGATAACGCTATGCCCACGATAACATCTGATAACGCTACGCCCACGATAACATCTGATAACGCTATGCCCACGATAACATCTGATAACGCTACACCCACGATAACACTACGCCCACGATAACATCTGATAACACTACACCCACCCTAATATGTTTACTCGACCAATAACATTTCATTTCATTTTGATTTAAGCCATCTCTCCACCACCCCGTCTCAAACGGCTGTGGGGAGGCATGTCTGCGTTCTTGAAAAATAAACCTAAACCATAACCTAGCTCATTTTCATGATCTTGCTCACATGTGAAAAAATGGAGGAGATGCACTTTACCCCCAAGAGCTATACTCCCATAGGCTCTACCCTCAGCACCTTGTCAGGTTCTAGCTAGAGGTAGAAGTCAACATGTCCACACTCCCTCTGGTATTTTTGACAAATAGAGAATTATTACAGATTTCTATTTGCCATCCATCATGGCTCTTCCTTAAAATGTTCTGTTGCGTGCAAGCAAACGTAATAGAACAGACTCATGGGTGCACCCCCCAGGTTCTACCACCAGGGTGTGTCATCACCCTAGGTCAGGCCTGGGCAATTATTTTCCATGGGGGGGCCACATTAGACTATATTTTTGCCATCGCGGGCCAAAATCGTATTACAGGATTATACATCATGTGTTTGACCGTGTTGACAGATATATCTACTGTAAATCACATCCAGACATGCTACTTATTTAACTTTTTAAAACATTTTTACCACATCCATGTTCTCCTTTTTGTTAGGTATTTTCATTATTAAACATGAACTATACGGAGGGAAACGAACACTGTGTATTCAGCACCACGGACAGAACTCTTGTTAGCTGGTATGCACCAGTTAACAAACACAAGAAACACAAGAAAGGGAGAGAGAGCTCAACATTACATTTAAACTACTCAATCAGTGTGAAGAGTGAAGTCTGATGCGAATTGACTAGGGAAAGGGGGTTACCTAGTCAGTTGTACAACTGAATGCCTTCAACTGAAATTTGTCTTCCGCATTACTAGAGCAGTAAAGACAGGTATAGTTTCTGACATCGCAATGCACAGGATTGCTGAGAGGTGAGAGTCAGTAAGAGATGATCTGTGCCTTGACTTATATTTCATCACTGAAAATGTCTGTTCACATACATAGGTTGACCCAAACAGTACAAACATCTTCTGAGCATGACACCTAATCTTTGGAATGTTTTGTTCATCGGGGGATGCATAGAACCTTGTCAGTGACATTGGAGAACTATTCAAAACAATCACTGCATCAGACTGAAGATTGATGAGCTCAAGTTGTAGGTCAGTGGGTGAAAGGAGAGGAAACCAGCAGCATGTCATTTTCCAACACTTTTAAATCCTCAAAACATCCAGAAAACTCACCGTTCAAATCACGCAGCAGCGATGTATACTTCTCCCGCTGGTCATCTGATAGGGAACAGACTAGTAGTGTCGGAAGGTGGGTGAGATTGTTGTCATCTGATAGGGAACAGACTAGTAGTGTCAGAAGGTCACCTGATAGGGAACAGACTAGTAGTGTCGGAAGGTGGGTGAGATTGTTGTCATCTGATAGGGAACAGACTAGTAGTGTCGGAAGGTGGGTGAGATTGTTGTCATCTGATAGGGAACAGACTAGTAGTGTCGGAAGGTGGGTGAGATTGTTGTCATCTGATAGGGAACAGACTAGTAGTGTCGGAAGGTGGGTGAGATTGTTGTCATCTGATAGGGAACAGACTAGTAGTGTCGGAAGGTGGGTGAGATTGTTGTCATCTGATAGGGAACAGACTAGTAGTGTCGGAAGGTGAGTGAGATTGTTGTCATCTGATAGGGAACAGACTAGTAGTGTCGGAAGGTGGGTGAGATTGTTGTCATCTGGTAGGGAACAGACTAGTAGTGTCGGAAGGTGGGTGAGATTGTTGTCATCTGATAGGGAACAGACTAGTAGTGTCGGAAGGTGAGTGAGATTGTTGTCATCTGATAGGGAACAGACTAGTAGTCGGAAGGTGAGTGAGATTGTTGTCATCTGATAGGGAACAGACTAGTAGTGTCGGAAGGTGGGTGAGATTGTTGTCATCTGATAGGGAACAGACTAGTAGTGTCGGAAGGTGGGTGAGATTGTTGTCATCTGATGGGAACAGACTAGTAGTGTCGGAAGGTGAGTGAGATTGTTGTCATCTGATAGGGAACAGACTAGTAGTGTCGGAAGGTGAGTGAGATTGTTGTCATCTGATAGGGAACAGACTAGTAGTGTCGGAAGGTGGGTGAGATTGTTGTCATCTGATAGGGAACAGACTAGTAGTGTCGGAAGGTGGGTGAGATTGTTGTCATCTGGTAGGGAACAGACTAGTAGTGTCGGAAGGTGGGTGAGATTGTTGTCATCTGATAGGGAACAGACTAGTAGTGTCGGAAGGTGAGTGAGATTGTTGTCATCTGATAGGGAACAGACTAGTAGTGTCGGAAGGTGGGTGAGATTGTTGTCATCTGATAGGGAACAGCTAGTAGTGTCGGAAGGTGGGTGAGATTGTTGTCATCTGATAGGGAACAGACTAGTAGTGTTGGAAGGTGAGTGAGATTGTTGTCATCTGATAGGGAACAGACTAGTAGTGTCGGAAGGTGAGTGAGATTGTTGTCATCTGATAGGGAACAGACTAGTAGTGTCGGAAGGTGGGTGAGATTGTTGTCATCTGATAGGGAACAGACTAGTAGTGTCGGAAGGTGGGTGAGATTGTTGGCTTCTACTTGGCAGGTCAGGAGGAGTAATTTTCGTTCGTGTGGTAGTGGAGATCAGCATGACCCGACTCTGTCTCTTCCAACAGTGAGACAAACTGCCTGTGGTTTAAAGATTTGGCTCTTATGAAGTTTACCACTTTAGTGACTGTATCCACAACATGGCTCATTTTCAGAACACCTCCTGATGAATAATGAAATAAACATTCTGATCTGGGTTCAGCTCAGTTGCTTGATCTTGTATCCTTTTCAAAAGGCCAACGTTTTTTCCTGTCAAGTTTGGGCACCATCAGTGGTCACACTGAATAACTTTTCAAAACTCCCAGCTTTGTCACACTTATTTACCTCATCCAATAAATGTTTGTGCTAAGTTGTTGTGCTCTTCATTGACTGCACTGAAGCAAGCTCCTCTGTAGTTTCAAAGTCTGCGGTTATGCCTCGTAAGAATATCAACTGCACCATGTCAAGTGCATCACTGCTCTCACCCAGGGCCAAGGAGAAATATGTGAAATCCTTTACCTTGTCTTTCAACTGTTGTTCCATATTCTCTGCGATGTCCTCAACACGCCGTGTCACTGTTTGTCTTGACAGGGAAACATTTTCAAACAGCTCTTCCTTGTTGGGGCAAAGTATTGCTGCAGAGTCGATTAAACATTCTTCAATGAATTTGCCCTCAGTTTAGCAATTTTGTGGGACAGTACACAGCTAGCTCTCGCAATGCCGTCATTTGCTGAATGCAGTTTGGTGAAAAGTCCTTGCTGCTTTTGCAACTGAGAAAGCAACTCTTTCGATGCACTTGCCCTCTGCTCAGAAGACATATTCCTGTATTTCTCTGCATGCTTCATCTGGAGGTGTCGGGACAAGTTGTAGTCTTTCAAGACAGCGATGCTCTTTTTGCACACTAAGTACACAGCTTTCCCTGATACCTCAATAAATAAATATTTCGATGTCCACCCTTGCTGGAACACCCTACATTCATTGTCCACTTTCCTTTTCTTTGAAATCTTTGAAAAACTAATTTTTGCGCAATTTATAGCTAGCTACTATTCTAGCTAGCTACTATTAGTAACTGTGACGCGTGTGTCAGCCTGTCTGTCCTCATGCAGTTGTTATTTATAGATGCCTTCAAAATAAATGTCCCACAAGCGGTGGGAGTTAAATCATTACACAAAGTCGAGTATTCATTGGGCTTTTAATTTGAATAACAAATACGTTTTTCAAAATTTTACTATCGCAAATTCTTTATGTGATCTGAGCATGATTCCTCGGGCCTTATTGAATCAGGTTCCGCATACGGCCTCCCGGGCCGACCCTTGCTCTGCCCTGCCCTGCCAGTCAGTAAAGTATCAGATTACTCTTATTTTCTGTTTCAAGAAAATGGGGGGAACCGTGCCCTTTTCAGGCACCAGAGCCCAGACAGCTATCTGGTACTCCCAAGTTCACAATGCTTAGTCATATCTCGTTCATTCTGTGTTCTACGCCACTATACGGGAGCGAGCGAAAATACGGGAGCAAGGGAAAATTCTCGTTGGCAGGGATCACTCCCCCATGGCCTAAGAGAGAATGGCTCTGAATGGTACAGGCTTGCCTTCATCACCTCTACACACTCAGTGAGGCATTTTGAGAAGTGGTGTTACCAATATACAGATCATTCCTTGACTGTGCTCTGTATCTAAGGTTTATTGCTTGTTGCAGGACCTTTTTGAACAGAGGGAAGGTTGCTTCTCCTCCATTAAACAAAGTGTTTGGAAACAGGTGGTGCATTCTAGAGAAGTGGTGTGACCGAACACAGACCCTCCTTACCTCTGCTCTGTGTCTAAGGTTTCATGCTCTTGCAGAACCTTTTGAGAAGATGAAGGTTTGTATCCACTGTCTCCGCCTGTCATGGAGGCTTTGACATTAACACAGTACCCGGGGTGGCGGCAGGTAGTCTAGTGGGGGGCTGCAGGTAGACTAGTGGTTGTCAGCTCGGGGATTGAATCCCCCGAGCTGACAAGGTAAAAAGCTGTCTTTCTGCCCCTGAGCAAGGCAGTTAACCCACTGTTCCCCGGGTGCCAAAGATGTGGATGTCAATTAAGGCAGCCCCCCGCACCTCTCTGATTCAGAGGGGTTGGGATAAATGCGGAAGACACATTTCAGTTGAATACATTCCTCGGACCTGTCTATTGTGCTTGAGGCTATTTCGCAGCAGCTGTTTGTTTTTGTTTTTTTGCAGCTGGAAAGTGTGGAGATGCAATATTTCTCCTTTAATATTGCTTTACTATTGCCCGATGCAGCAAAGCAAGTGAGTGAGCTGCATGCAGTGTAAGTCCACCATTATTTGTGCCTACTGTTACACCAGGGTTATCCTAGGTACCTTGTTACCTGACCACACGGTCAACAATTGTTGGTTGTCTCCCCTTAGAGCTTGTGGCTTCTACCAGCTGCTCTTCACCGATTCAGAAGAAGAGCTTCTCCGCCGTCCATGTCCATTACGCACTTTGTGCATTTACTTGGATGAAACGAGAGCTTTACGCAAGAGAGACCAGCTCTTCGTTTCTTGGGCACTTCTCTGCATGGGGGAGGCCTTTTTTCTCGTCAACAGCTATCCCATTGGATAGTGGAATCTATTATATTGGCTTATAATAGCAAGGGTTTTTACAGCCCCCCAGAGGGCTTGAGGACTCATTCCACCAGATTTTCGACTATGTCTTGGGCACTGCTCTAAGGTATCTCTTTAGAAGAGATTTTCAATGTGGCACGTGACCACCCATCATACATTTCTGAGTTTTTTTACAGACTAAATGTCACCGCACCTTCGTTGGCGCATACTGTCCTCAGAGTCGGAGCCTCTGAGGGGTGATGCTGTTGGGACTACCCTGGCTTTGGAGAGCATGTCAGCGATAAGGTAGTAGGCCATATCCCATAGTAATACATCAAAACGAGTATTTGAAACAGAATACAAGGTTACTTGCGTAACCCCAGTTCTCTGATAATATGAGTTAGATGTAGAACCACATTTCCCTGCTCGCAAGAGCGTACGGAATAGAGTCGCTCTCGAGAATGACCAGAGGACGAGCAAACAGCTCCTTATAACGAGGAAGGGCTCACCTCATTTGCCACTCGACCTGTCTCTGACAGATGTTATTTGATTGGTGTCTTTGTCATAGTGATCCGCCTGAATCGAATCTTCAAGTAACCTTGAGATTTGTATATGCTTTTAACTGTCCCATTATGCTTTGTTTCTTTCATTTCAAATGATTGAAATAATGGTCTGATATTTTTTTCTTCTTTTGGAGCTGGGCAGGAGCTTGTTCAAGTACTTTTTTGTTCTATTGTGACAGCCGTCTTCCTGTAGACTGTTCAGAAGGGGTTTCTGAAGTTATGACCATAATTCTAGTTCTAAAATAGTCTTGCGTGTCATGTGCCTGGGCTGTTTCAGATAAGCGAGCACAATCTCCATAGAATCCCCTGTGCACAGAGTACTTGAACCTCCCCAAAAATGTTTGTCAATTTTCAGATCACAGTCACAATACACAAAATAGCTTTACTAAACACATATGGGTATGTTTCAGCTATGGCTGAGACGAATGACTTTGAGGAATTGATTGTCACCTTTTTGGCCTTAATCAACATTCGTAATAGCTTTTGGGCAATCAAAACATTTCACATGCTGATGCCAATGTTTTGATTTAGCAAACCCAGACCATTTAAAGTCTCATTATGGATTCCACCATAATGGCTTATAATGGGGTAAATCTGTCTTGCTCCCTTGTGTTATTAAAAAAAAATGCCATGGTAATGTTTACCCTAAATCATTTAAATCACGTCACATCTCAAAATGAATTCAGTCCCTTCATAATGTCCTCTGGGGAAGCGATGTGCCTTGCTCTTAGTCATGCTGTCGGCACAACCACGTTAGTCTACGACCTTATGAACTTTATACATTTAGCTCACATTATGATGGTCTACCAGGATAGAGTGGACCATTACTGCACACGTTTGTCTACCAATATAAATATGCAGTAAGTGGGTTATTTCTCTGCAGTGCGTCACTGGGTATAATCAGTGCATCTTTACAGAATGTTGAGGGAATGGATTATTTGTAATACCTACTCATCCGTTTTGGATTAAAACGTGTCTGTTGTTAATTCACAAAGTGTTGTATGTCGTTTAGAAATATGAACTGCTTTGATGAAACAGTCGGCACTAACTTTTTATAAGAAAATGTGGTCAGTCAGCAGACACTTTTATTAATATATTATCACATTTCAGGAGAAGACCCAGATGCAGACAGTGTCGAAGTAACAAAAGCTTATTACTAGAACAGGGGGCAGGCAGATCAGAGTCCTTTAGGTACAGAACGGCAGGCAGTCTCATGGTCTGGGCAGGCAGAGGTCAATTATCCAGGGTGGCGTGACAAAGTACAGAAAGGCAGGCTCAGGGCAGGCAGAATGGTCAAAACTGGGAAAACTAGAAAACAGGAACTAGAAAAAGACAGGAGCATGGGGAAAATGAACTGGCAACAGACAACACAGATATAAATACACTGGGGATAATGGGGAAGATGGGCGACACCTGGAGACAAGCACAAGACAGGTGAAGCAGATCAGGGTGTGACATATATGGTCCATGTGAAAATACCACAATCATGATCTTGCCACTTGCCACCACCACCTTCACTGAGCCAATGGAAAGACAATACGGTTGTACATTTTAAACACCAAGTACTGTATACTGCATCTGGTCATATTTAATTTCTCCTCTAGGGACAGCCAAAATAACAAATAGTCTCTTCTTCAAAGCCCAAACAGACCAAATTGGAAAATAGCCTTATTTTGGGAGAGGTTGAGATCAGGTGTTGAATGGGACCCTTCTCCCAGAGTGAGTGTGCTTGGAAGAAACCCAGGATGCAACCCGAATGGCACCCTCTTCTTGTTTATAGTGCACTAATTTTGATCAGGGCCAATAGGGCTCTCATCAAAGGTAGTGCACTACAAAGTGCATATGGTGCCATTTGGAACACAGCCCCACTGTAAAATGGGGCTGGATCAGCAGGTTGAGTCCCAAATGCAGCGAAGAGAAAACACTCACCACAGTGCACAATGACCATGGCCTTTGATCATCTGCTACATAAGCAAAACCATTAGCTAAATTTGTCATAGATAAATATGAAAATATCCATCTCACAGGCTCGGAGCCATAACAACAGCTTTCAAAACAGAAAACAATATTTTTTGCTCGGTTCAAAAGTGAAGTGCTCATGAGTGATTTGCACCATGAAATTGCAATTATGAACCAAGATTGACAATTATTTACATTTGTCCTACTGTACAGAAGTTAATTTGTGGCTAGATGCACAGTGTTTGGAAGGGTTACCAACCGCATTATCTACCAAGAGAATTCTCTTCGATTATAATCACAGTCGTGTACATCCCCAACAAGCAGACACCTCGACGGCCCTGAAAGAACTTCATTGGACTCTATGCAAACTGGAAACCACATATCCTGAGGCTGCATTTATTGTAGCTGGGGATTTTAACAAGGCTAATCTGAAAACAAGGCTCCCTAAATTTTATCAGCATATCGAATGCGCGACCCAGGCTGGGAAAATTCTGGATCATTGTTACTCTAACTTCCGCGATGCATACAAAGCCATCCCTCGCCCTCCAAATCTGACCACGACTCCATTTTGTTTCTCCCAGCCTATAGACAGAAACTAAAACAGGAAACACCCGTGCTCAGGTCTGTTCAACGCTGGTCCGACCAATCTGATTCCACGCTTCAAGATTGCTTCGATCACGTGGACTGGGATATGTTCCGGATAGCGTCGAAAGACAACATTGATGTATACGCTGATTCGGTGAGCGAGTTTATTAGCAAGTGCATCAGTGATGTTGTACCAACAGCAACTATTAAAACCTTCCCCAACCAGAATCCGTGGATTGATGGCAGCATTCACGCAAAACCGAAAGCGCGAACCACTGCTTTTAATAAGGGCAAGGTGACCGGAAACATGCCTGAATACAAACAGTGAAGCTATTCCCTCCGCAAGGCAATCAAACAAGCTAAGCGTCAGTATTGAGACAAAGTAGAGTTGCAATTCAACGGCTCAGACACGAGAGGAATGTGGCAGGGTGTACAGTCAATCACGGACTACAAAAAGAAAACCAGCCCCGTCGCGGACCCCGATGTCTTGCTCCCAGAGAAACTAAACAACTTCTTCGCACGCTTTGGGGACAATACAGTGCCACCGACACTGCCTGCTACCAAAACCTGCGGATTCTCCTTCCCCCACAGCCAACGTGAGTAAAACATTTAAACGTGTAAACCCTCACAGGGCTGCCGGCCCAGACGGCATCCCTAGCCGCTTCCTCAGAGCATGCACAGACCAGCTGGCTGGTGTGTTTACAGACATATTCAATCAATCCATATCCCAGGTCTGCTGTTCCCACATGCTTCAAGAGGGCCACCATTGTTCCTGTTCCCAAGAAAGCTAAGGTAACTGAGCTAAACGACTATCGCCCCATAGCACTCACTTCCGTCATCATGAAGTGCTTTGAGAGATTACTCAAGGATCATATCACCTCCACCCCACCTGACACCCTAGACCCACTCCAATTTGCTTACTGCCCCAATAGGCCCACAGACGACGCAATCGCGATCACACTGCCCTAACCCATCTGGACAAGAGGAATACCTATGTAAGAATGCTGTTCATCGACTACAGCTCAGCATTTAACACCATAGTACCCTCCAACTCGTCATTAATCTCGAGACCCTGGGTCTCGACCCCGCCCTGTGCGACTAGGTCCTGGACTTCCTGACGGGCCGCCCCCATGTGGTGAGGGTAGGAAACAACATCTCCCCCTGCTGATCCTCAACACTGGGGCCCCACAAGGGTGCATTCTCAGCCCTCTCCTGTACTCTCTGTTCACCCATGACTGCGTGGCCATCCACACCTCCAACTCAATTATCAAGTTTGCAGATGACACTACAGTGGTAGGCTTGATTACCAACAACGACGAGACAGCTTACAAGGAGGAGGTGAGGGCCCTCGGAGTGTGGTGTCAGGAAAACAACCTCACACTCCATGTCAACAAAACAAAGGAGATGATCGTGGACTTCAGGAAACTGCAGAGGGAGCACCCCCCCCCCCACCAGTAGTGGAGAAAGTGGAAAGTTTTAAGTTCCTCGGCGTACACATCACAGACAAACTGAAATGGTCCACCCACACAGACAGCGTGGTGAAGAAGGCGCAACAGCAGCTCTTCAACCTTAGGAGGCTGAAGAAATTTGGCTTGTCACCAAAAACACTCACAAACCTTTAGAGATGCATAATCAAGAGCATCCTGTCGGGCTGTATCACCGCCTGGTACGGCAACTGCTCTGCCCTCAAGGCTCTCCAGAGGGTAGTGAGGTCTGCACAACGCATCACCGGGAGCAAACTACCTGCCCTCCAAGACACCTACATGTCACAGGAAAGCCAAAAAGATCATCAAGGACAACAACCACCCGAGCCACTGCCTGTTCACCCCACTATCATCCAGAAGGCGAGGTCAGTACAGGGGCATCAAACCTGGGACCGAGAGACTGAAAAACAGCTTCTCTCTCAAGGCCATTAGACTGTTAAACAGCCATCACTAACATTGAGTGGCTGCTGCCAACATACTGCCTCAAATCTCTAGACACTTTAATAATTCAAAATTGGATGTAATAAATGCAACACTAGTCACTTTAATGCCACTTTATATAATGTTTACATACATACCCTACATTACTCATCTCATATGTAAAGTATATACTGTACTCTACACCATCTACTGCATCTCGCCTATGCCGTTCGGCCATCGCTCATCCATATATTTATATGTACATAATCTTATTCATTCCTTTACACTTGTGTGTATAAGGTAGTTGTTGTGAAATTGTTAGATTACTTGTTAGATATTACTCCATGGTCGGAACTAGAAGCACAAGCATTTCGCTACAATCACAATAACATTTGCTAACCATGTGTATGTGACCAATAAAATGTGATTTTATTTTATTTGGTTGATTTGGGAATGGGATTAGGAAGTTCATCTTGTGTTTTTTGTTCTTATATTTTTACCCTAAACTTAGGTTTTTTAAGGGGAATGTATCCTCTGATTTCTATCCTCACGAGAGCCCAATATTATAAAGTAGACCTGTTGTGGTTCATGGTAGGAAGCTTAGATGGCTGACTAACATTGCATTACGATATTCACTCATATTGAAAGCACCTGCTCCCAAAATTGAATGAGTGTGTGGAGTTTTCCTCTCATGGCCTAAAACGATGAAAACCTGATGGGATCTCTTCCTCTCCAAGTAAAACATAATAACCTCTCGGTGAAGCCCAGGTGGGAAGCCTCCATTTATATTCCCCATCCACTTTAAAAGGTCCATTGCAACCGTTTTTATCTCAATATCAAATCATTTCTTGGTAACAAGTAAGTACCTTACTGTGATTGCTTTCAATTAAAAAGGTCCTAAATAAACAAAAATAGCTTCTCAGCAAAAAGCCATTTCTCAAGCAAGAATTTTGCTCGGACTGTCTGGGAGTGGTCTGAGTGGGGAGGGGAAAACTGAAAACTAGCTGTTATTTGCAGAGGTTTGGAAACCTCTTTCTTGTTGGTTTATTAACTCATTTATTGTCTGGTGATATCACCAGGCAGTCCAAAACTCTGTCCTACCAAAACAGGCTGAAATTGCAAGTGATCATTTAAAACAGTTCTTACACCAAAAGGACATTATCGTAATTTTCACAATTTCACAGTATTATTCTAACCTCATACTGTGGAAATATATATAAAACACAGGAAAAATCACGTTTTTGACTGCACTGGGCATTTAACAAGCATACGCCTTTGATAATTCATTAAAGCCCAGTTTCAGCTGCCGTCTGCAGAATCATTTAATCTATGATGAATCCATCTCCCACAAGGCACTGAGGAGACTCTGTTAGGCTCCTTTTTTATAGTTATTCCTAACCTGCCAGGTAATTCCTCAAGATGAAATAAAAAGTTGTTGTTGTTGTGGTAACACCACGTCACTGGATGACACTCAAGTAAAGAGGTATTTTTCATCGTTAGAAATCGGATTGTGCAGGCTTCAATACCCGAATGAAATACCACAAAGAAATTGCTCAGGGCATTATTGTTATATTGAAGATGTATTAAAAAGGCTTGCTGTAAGTGACAGCAGGGATTGACGGCTCTTGATAGAGACCATATCTACAGTACTGTGTAGACTGTTTGGTATTTATTGTAATAAGGTACAGTTATCCATTACTTTCCCTGAGGTTAAATTGGCAGTCTGGGATTGGTACATCCATTTTAGGACTTTTAAATGATATATAGCCATTGATGTACTGTAGGCGATCACAATGCATAGAGTAAGTGATACAGTAATTAAACTCTTACATACACAGTAGAGGGATATACAGTATGCAGCAAAAAAAAATGACTTTGTTTGTACAACAAATTCTAGCTTCCTTAGAAAAGCTTCAACTTAAAGAATAATGGGAAATCTTTGTATGCCTGCGAAAATGACTATTGGCGATGTGGGATTTCTAAATGCACTCTTTCATCTATTCGTAAACTTTTGAAAATACCAGAGTCTTGTGATCCCCGATTGGTAATTAGATAGTGACAGATTAATATGGTATCTCCTGGACTTATTAAATTAGTCCCATCTCAACCGCCCCCCCCCACCCCTCCTGTTCTCTCTTATCTCCAGGAAACAGTTGGTCGGTGTCCAGGATGTCATTTAGGCTGGAACACCCCCACTGACTTCACATACGAGGCATCCTTTTCTGCTATTTCTCCAAAGCTCGAATACTGCATGTCTGCCCAGTCAGACTTGAAACAGACTTTAATTAACAGGCTGTCGCAGAGTTCTTTCCCACTGTCTGGGTTTTAAACTGCCTGACCCCTTTGATTGGATTTCAGGGTATTTGAGGCAACATCCTTTTTTGTTGTTGTTGTTGCGATCAAAGGTTTTGTCAGACACGTCATGTCAACATGAATACAGATAAACAACGTCATTGGAGGTCAAATATGGTGGTCATTTCTGCAGCACATATACAGATTTGTCAGAAATGCATTTGTATCTCCTATTTCATATTATGCTACATGTTGACAGTAATAGTCTTGCACATGGATTTGATACACAGGGCCTTCAGAAAGTATTCACACCCTTTGACTTTTTCCACATTTTGTTACAGCCTGAATTTAAAATGGATACAATGAGATTTTGTGTCACTGGCCGACACATAATTGTCACACCCTGATCTGGTTCACCTGTCCTTGTGATTGTCTCCACCCCCTCCAGGTGTCACTTACTATCCCTGGTGAATATATCCCTGTGTTTCCTGTCTCTCTTTGCCAGTTTGTCTTGTTCGCCAAGTCAACCAGCGGTTTTCCTTGCTCCTATTTTTCCCCAGTCTCTGTTTGTTTCTAGTCCTCCTGGTTTCGACCCTTGCCTGTCCTGACTACCAGCCTGCCTATCCCCTTGCACTGTTTTTGGACTTAATAAGTATTCAACCCCTTTGTCATGGCAAGTCAAAATACGTTCAGGAGTAAATCACTGCTTAACATGTCACATAATAAGTTGCATGGACTCACTCTGTGTGCAATAAGTGTTTAACATGATTTTGGAATTACCCCCTTGTCTCTGTACCCCACACATACAACTATCTGTAAGGTCCTTCATTAGAGCAATGCATTTCAAACACAGATTCAACCACAAAGACCAGGGAGGTTTTCCAATGCCTCACAAAGAAGGGCACCTATTGGTAAATGGATTTGGGGAAAAAAAACAGATAATGAATAACCCTATGAGCATTGTGAAGTTATTAATTACACTGTGGATGGTGTGTCAATATACCTAGTCAAAACAAAGATACAGGCGTCCTTCCTAACTAAGTTGCTGGAGAGGAAGGAAACCGCTCTGGGATTTCACCATGAGGCCAACAGTGACTTTAAAACAGTTACAGAGTTGAATAATGTCTGTGAAAGGAGAAAACTGAGGATGGATCAACAACATTGTAGTTACTTCTCCATACTAACCTAAATGACAGAGTAAAAAGAAGGAAACTTGTACAGAATAACAATATTCGAAAACATGCATCCTTTTTGCAATATGGCGCTAAAGTAAAATGTGGCAAAGAAATGAACTTTATGTCCTGAATACATTATGTTTGGGGCAAATCAAACATGGTAGTGGCTGCATCCACTTATGGGTATGCTTGTCATCGGCAATGACTAGGGAGTTTTGTAGGATAATAAGAAATGGTATAAAAGCTAAGCACAGGCAAAATCCTAGAGGAAAACCTGATTCCGTCTGCTTTCCAACAGACACTGGGAGACAAATTCATCTTTTGGCAGGACAATAACCGAAAACACATGGCAAAAATACAATGCAAATAGTCCGGGACACAATGCAAATAGTCCGGTTAGCCATTTGATTGGATTGACTCAGGGGTGTAAATACTTATGTAAATTACACATTTCTGTATTTAATTTTCAATACATTTTAAACAATTTCCACAAACATGTTTTCACTTTGTCATTATGAGCTATCCATTTGGAATTGGATGCAAGCACAACAAAATGTGGAATAAGTCAAGTGCAATTGAATACTTTCTGAAGGCACTGTACTTTCCTAATTTGGAGGATTGATATAGGCCTATAGCTTTCTTGTGTGACAAGTCAAAGGAAAAGTTCTGCAGTGGCTGGGAGGCAGACAGACAGTGATGCAATTCAATAGCGGGAGATCACATGTATTATTTGCGGCCTACATCAAACCAGCCTGACATTCATTATTTCCCACACAAACACAAGAAAAATATGCGTCTTATCTTGAAAGGTGGTTCGTAATGAAACGATTATGTCTCTGCTTCGCTAAAATCCCATTTAGATAAAAGAACTCACTCAACAGGTGATGCACAATCTCTTTGCCAATAATACATGTGTGTAGTGAGCAAACAAAAACAAAAAACAAACAAACCTCAGAAGTCAGTATCAAATTTTAAGATCTATCAATATATATATATATATATATATATATATATTAGGGACAATTTTCTTCTTAGATGTATCACTGCTTTGAGATCTCACTGTTTTATTCATGTGGCATGTGGCCCTCCTGCAGCTTCTATAAGACATGTGGTCTAATTGCTTGTGACTGTCTGTCTGTGTTTATTTGCGTTTAAAATGACAGCAACATATAAACCCAATTGTAAATGTTTAGTCGACAGACAATACCATTTCTATTCATGTGCCATTCAATGCTTTGGCCTCTGGATCATGGAGAATGGAACACTGTGCTAAATTTAAACTACGGCACACTAAGTATGAGTCCAAAATGGCACCCTATTCCCTATATGGTGCATTCTTTTTGACCAGGGCCCATAGGGAATAAGGTGCCACTTGGGGTGTAGATTAAGTTTGCATAAATTCTTCTCACTAACAGCAAATTTACAATTTACAATGAACAGCCATCAAAATGTCTATCTTGATACAGTATGACTCTTGTTTGCAACGCAAGATAGATTTTTCAGTTTCTCCATCTATAATGTATCATATCTATAATACAATTGCAGTGTTCCCCCAGTGTTGTCCTTTTGTGTCTTTTTATTTGACTCAAACAGGCAGAAATCATTCTCAATGACATACTATTATCTACACCTCAATGTTTTTTTATCCCGAAAACATAAATTCGACATATGAGCCTGTCTGACCACTATGCTTATGGTACTACTGCCAACTTAAAATGTCAGAATCTCCTAAGAGCCACAAGATGGTGTTTCAACGTTTCATTACTATAAAATCCTACATTTTGTGATCAATCTGAAATGTAACTAAATGAATTCATAATCAATACATTTTCAGTCGATGACCCACGGATTCTATGCCACCAAAGGTTTTTATCAAAAATAATGCAACTTCATTCGCATTTGGGTTGAATGAATCACAATGAAGAAGATTTCAGAATTGGAAATGTTATTAACCTTTTTAGAGTGTTCTCAACAAACACTCTTTTCAGACCAGGTAGCTATTACTCTTTCCAACATCAAGACAGAATTTAAATGATTGATAAGATCAAGTTTGCCTGGCTCGCAGTTGGCATTCCAATTCATCCCAGAGGTGTTCGATGAGGTTGAGGTCAAGGCTCTGTATACACCTGGCATCCGCCAAACCCAAATTCATCCATCGGACGGCCAGATGGTGAAGCGTGATTCATCACTATAGATACAGCATTTCCACAGTCCAACAGCGGCGAGTTTTACACTACTCTAGCTGACACTTAACATTGTGCATGGTGATCTTAGGCTTGTGTGCAGCTGCTCGGCCATGGAAACCCATTTCCTGAACCTCCCGACGAACAGTTATTGTGCGAACGTTGCGTCCAGAGGCAGTTTGGAACTCGGTAGCGAGTGTTGCAACCGAGGACAGACAATTTATACGCACTTCAGCACTTGGCTGTCCTGTTCTGTGAGCTTGTGTGGCCTAACACTTTGTGGCTGAGCCTTGCTCCTAGATATTTCTACTTCACAATAACAGCACTTACAGTTGAACTGGTCAGCTCTAGCAGGACAGAAATGTTTCCAACTGACCTGTAGGAAAGGTGGCATCCTATGACGGTGCCGTGTTGAAAGTCACTGAGCTCTTCAGTAAGGCCATTCTACTGCCAATGTTTGTCTATGGAGATCGCATGGCTGTGTGCTTGGTTTTATGCACCTGTCAGCAATGGGTGTTGCTGAAATAGCCAAATCCACTAATTTGAAGGCATGTCCACATACCTTTGTATATATAGTGTAATTGAGGCAATACAGTATGAACATATGGGTAAGGGTAAAAGTGACTAGGCAATCAGGATATATAGTGAACAAAAATATAAACTCAACATGCGACAATTTAAAAGATTTTACAGAGTTACAGTTCATATAAGGACATCAGTCAATTGAAATAAACAATTAGGCCCTAATCTATAGATTTGACATGACTGGGCAGGGGTGCAGCCATGAGTGGGCCTGGAAGGTCATAGGCACACTCACTTGGGAGACAGGCCCACCCACTGGGAAGCCAGTCCCAGCCAATCAGAATGGCTTTATTACAGACAGAAATACTTCTCAGCACCACTCTCCCCTATCAAATGAACCACAGGGGTAGAAGCCGGATGTGGAGGTCCTGGGCTGGTGTGGCTGCACGTGTTCTGCGATTGTAAGGCCGGTTGGATATACTGCCAAATATACTCAAAAATGACGTTGAGTCGGCTTATGGTAGAGAAATGAAGATTCAATTCTCTGGCAACTGCTCTGGTGGACATTCCTGCAGTCAGCATGCCAATTGCGCGCTCTGTGGCATTGTGTTGTGTGACAAAATGACACATTTTAGAATGGCCTTTAATTGTCCCCAGCACAAGGTGCAACTGTGTAATGTTCATGCTGTTTAATCAGTTTCTTGATATGCCAAACCTGTTAGGTGGATGGATTAGCTTTGCAAAGGAGCAATGCTCACTAACGGATGTAAAGAAATTTGCGCACAATTATTTTGAGAAATAAGCTTTTTGTGCGTATGGAAAATTTCTGGAATCTTTTATTTCAGCTCATAAAACATGGGACCAACACTTTGCATGTTGTGTTTATATTTTTGTTCAGTATATAATAAACAGATTACCAGCAGCATATGTAAAGAGTGTTAAAGTGTGTTTATGTGTGAGTGTGTGCGGTTTCAATATGCATGTGTGTGCGTTGTGTGTTTGACGGTATGTAGTTTGTGTGTGTGTGTGTGTGCTGGAGTGTCAGTGTAGCATGTCTGAGTGTGTGGGTAGAGTCTAGTGAGTGCGCATAGAGACAGTGCAAGAGAGTCAGTGCAAAACAATGGAGATAAATAAATAATACAGGGGTTCAATGTAAATAGTCCAGGCAGCCATTTTATTAACTGTTCAGCAGTCATATGCCTTGGGTGTAGAAGCTGCTTAGGAGCCTTTTGGTCCCAGACTTTGGTTCCGCATGCCATGCGGTAGCAGAGAGAACAGTCTATGGCTGTGGCTGGAGTCTTTGATAATTTTTAGAGCCTTCTTTTGACACTGACAGGCATAGAGGTCCTGGATGGCAGGAAGCTTGGCCCCAGTGATGTACTGGGCCGTACTCTCTGTAGCGGCTTGCTGTCGAATGCAGAGCAGTTGCCACACCAAGCAGTGATGCAGCCAGTCAAAAGGCGCTCAAAGATGCAGCTCTAGAACTATTTGAGAATCTGAGGGCCCATGCCAAATCTTTTCTGCCTCCTTAGAGAAAAGAGGCCTTGTCATGTCCACTTCGCAACTGTGTTGGTGTGTTTCGACCATGATAGGTCCTTAGTGATGTGGATACCGAGGAACTTGAAGCTCTCGACCCACTCCACTACAGCCTTGTTGATGTGAATGGGGGCGTGTTTCGGCATTTCATTTCCTGTAGGTGACATGCTGGTAGAAATGAGGTAAAATGGATTTCAGTTTTCCTGCATTAAAATCACCAGCTACTAGGAGCACCGCCTCTGGATGAGTATTTTCTTGTTTGCTTATGGCCTTATACAGCTCTTTGAGTGCGGCCCTAGTGCCAGCATTGATTTGTGGTGGTAAATGGACAGAAACGAAAAATACAGCTGAAAACTCTTGGTAAATAGAATGGTCTACAGCTTATCATGAGGTATTCTAACTCAGTGTTTTCCCAGTGGGTACTTCTCTTCTCTCAGCAGTGAAAACCACCTCACTGGGAGGCCAAATCACTCTCAATGAACTCTAAATGGCATTGGATAACATGAATAAAGACAAATCACCTGGATGGGACAATATTCCTTCTGGGGTCTATTTAACATTTGACTGTATATTCAATTTATCCAATATTGCTCAAAATGATTAACACAGCCGTTCACAAAAGTTCATTTGGGAGAGATGTGAATCCAGGACTAATTTCCCTTTTATTAAAAAAAGGTAGGGATGCCATCCAGTGTGCTCACTATCACCCTCTATCTTTAATAAACACAGATATTAAACTGTTTTCCAAAATGTTGTCATCCAGTCTTGAGACTAACTTACTGAAATTGGTCCACAGCGACCAAAGTGGGTTTGTTAAAAAACATTTATCCTCGGATAGCCTCCGTCAATTATTTTATATCTTAAATGATTTATCAGAAACAGCTCCTTGGGCTGTTTTATCTATTGATGCAGATTTGGTTTTTTTTAACCCATTTTTTTCTCCCCAATTTCGTGATATCCAAATTGGTAGTTATGATCTTGTCTCATCGCTTGTCTCATTACTTGTCTCAATTCCCCAACGGGCATGGAAGAGGCGAAAGTCAAGACATGCGTCTTCGGAAACATGATCCGGCAAGCTGCACTGCTTCTTATCACATTGCTTGCTTAACCCGGAAGCCAACTGCACCAATGTGTCGGAGGAAACACCGGTCGACCGGAGTCAGCTTGCAGGCGAACCAGATCAGCCGTACTGCCTCTGAAGACCATGATGGAGGACTCCATCTCTACTTATGGAATCTCAATAATTTCCCATTTGAAATATTTGGGAGTAGATATATTCAATTCCTTAGATAAAACCATTATCAGGAACTAACATCCCAGTTGCTTTAACCAGCATAATGTCTATTGTCAAAAGGAATATATTCCCACATCTGAATTTATGTAGTTCAATGCTTTCCATGGCTCCCCATCCTAAATTGGTTTAGACATGATTACTTCTTCCCCTGGCTGAGAAGAGAGAAATATTGTGTATCTTATTGCCTCGGAAGAGGTGGTCTTCAGTGATATACTGTATCCCTTAAACATTGTAAACTACACTTTGGTCTTATAATTGCTCACACAATTTCTATTTTGAGCAAAATGTTAAAACAATGTAACTGGGAATCAAAATGGTATGCCAATACTCCAATATTTCACAACAATGCCTTGCGATCTGGAGGGAGGCCTTTTGAATCCCCTAAATGGTCCAAACGTGTAATCTGTACACTGTCCAATATGATGCATAAATAAAATCTAACTTTATTTGTCACATGCGCCGAATACAACAAGTGTAGACCTTACTATGAAACGCTTCCTTGCAAGCCCTTAACCAACAGTGCAGTTCAAGAAAGAGTTAAGAAAACATTTACCAAATAAAGTAAAACATGATAAAAAGTAACACGATAAAATAACAATAACGAGGCTATATATAGGGGGTACCGGTACCGAGTCTATGTGGGGGGTACAGGTTAGTTGAGGTAATTCGTACATGTAGGTAGGGGTGAAGTGACTATGCATAGATAAACAGTGAGTAGCAGCAGTGTACAAAACAAATGGAGGAGGGGGGTGTCAATAGTCCGGTGGACATTTGATTAATTGTTCAGCAGTCTTATGGCTTGGGGGTAGAAGCTGTTAAGGAGCCTTTTGGTCCTAGACTTGGCACTCCGGTACCAACATTTTAAATATGTACACACATTATCAGGAAACTCCTTTTTCTATACTTACAACTTGGGTCAGCTATGCTCCCTTGGGAGATCCAACTACTGAACCATCGAATGATGGGATTTATAAATAAATTAATCAGGGCTCCCGAACAGACTGATCTCTATAACATATAAACAACTTTTGGAGAGCTCATATTCTGAGCTAACCATTAACCTCTAAAAAGGGGGAGATTTGGGCTTTACTGCTATAGCCAGTAGAAATGCATTGAATAACACATTCAAAAATGCCAAACATACAGTAGAAAAAGTGTTAAGGAATAAGGTTTTGAAGACTCCTTTCCTATAGATAGGAGATAAGAAAGCGAAGGAAATAATTGAACTCCTAGTCTCATAGTTTGAGAAATCCCACTGTAGCTTGGCCACCTTCCACTGTAGATGCGGAAAGCAGACATTTTGTTTTTCCCAAATATCTTTTTTTGTGTAAATATATACAAATAAATGATTTACATACACTATTGTTTGGGGTCACTTAGAAATGTCCTTGTTTTTGAAAGAAAAGCTATTTTTTGTCCATTAAAATAACATAAAATTTATCAGAAATACAGTGTAGACATAGCTTTTTAAGGCAAGGGGGCAGTACTATACATAACTTTAACCAATTGTATAACAAAATGTAAATGTACCAGGCATTTATATATAAACTCCAGTATTACTTTATCAAAAGCCTTTTCAAAGTCAGCTATGACTTTGCTATCCCAGGCCTCGTTTCCCAGATTTTTCATAGTGTTCAATTGTTTCCGATACTTGTCTTATTATCTACAATGTATCTATCGTCCATGTAAGAAACCTTTCTGATTAGGATGAATAATATCTGACAATACCTTTTAAATTCAAAGCTATGCATTTTGCTAGAAGTTTTGCATCACAACACTGAAGTGTAAAGGGACTCCAATTTTTTAAAGGGAATGGATTTTTATATTTACCACTTGGGTCCTGTTTCAGTATCTGCTAATCTACCATTTTTATAGGAGTAGTTAAAAACATGCTAATAACGGTCCTCTGAGTACATACAAAAAGGTTTGGTATACCTAAACTGGTATGCCATCCAGCCCTGGAGTTTTCGAACTTAAAGGCCTTAATTGCATCAAGAAGTTCCTCCTCTGTAATTTGGCCTTCACATGAGTCTTTCTGTACAGCTGTTAATTTTACATTATTTATAGAAAAAACTTTGGTTAGTGGAGATGGAGACTGAAATGAAAACATATGCTTCGAGTACTTTGCTTCCTCTTTCAAAATATTGTTAGTTTTATCATGGGTGACTTCGTCATTTGAAACAAATGTCAATACATTTTTGGTGGCATTTCTGTGTTTACATTTACATTTTAGTCACTTAGTGAGCGCATACATTTTCATACATTTTCCCCTGTGGGAATCAAACCCAAACCCTGGCATTGACAGTGCCATGCTCTACCAAGTGCCCCAGAGTCTGCAACACCATTAAGCAAGGGGCACCACCAAGCAAGTGGCACCATGTAGACCAAGGAGCTCTCCAAAGAGGTCAGGGACAAAGTTGTGGAGAAGTACAGATCAGGGTTGAGTTATATAATAATATCCGAAACTTTGAACATCCCACGGAGAACGATTAAATCCATTATTAAAAAATGGAACGAATATAGCACCACAACAAACCTGCCAAGAGAGGGCTGCCCACCAAAACTCACGGACCAGGCAAGGAGGGCATTAATCAGAGAGGCAACAAAGAGACCAAATATAACCCTGAAGGAGCTGCAAAGCTCCACAGCGGAGATTTGAGTATCTGCCCATAGGACCACTTTAAGCCATACAGAGACAAAAGCCATTGCTTGAAGAAAAAAATAAGCAAACACGTTTGGAGTTCGCCAAAAGGCATGTGGGAGACTCCCCAAACATATGGAAGAAGATACTCTGGTCAGATGAGAATAAAAATTGAGCTTTTTGGCCATCAAGGAAAACACTGTCTGGCGTAAACCCAACACCTCTTATCACTCAGAGAACGCCATCCCCACAGTGAAGTATGGTGGTGGCAGCATCATGCTGTGGGTATGTTTTCATTGGCAGGGACTGGGAAACTGGTCAGAATTGAAGGAATGATGGATGGTGCTAAATACATGGAAATTATTGAGGGAAACCTGTTTCAGTCTTCCAGAGATTTCAGACTGGGACGGGGGTTCACCTTCCAGCAGTACAATGACCCTAAACATACTACTAAAAGCAACAAAGTGGTTTAAGGGGAAACATTTAAATGTCTTGGAATGACCTAGTCAAAGCCCAGACCTCAATCCAATTGAGAATCTGTGGTATGACTTAAAGATTGCTGTTCACCTGCGTAACCCATCCAACTTGAAGGAGCTGGAGCGGATTTGCCTTGAGAAATGGGCAAAAATCCCAGTGACTAGATGTGCCAAGCTTATAGAGACATACCCCAAGAGACTTGCAGCTGTAATTGCTACAAAAGGTGGCTCTACAAAGTATTGACCTTGGGGGGGGTGAATAGTTATGCACGCTCAAGTTCTTATTTCTTGTGTGTTTCACAATAAAAAATATGTTTCATCTTCATAGTGATGCATGTTGTGAAAACCAAATGATACAAATCCCCCCAAAATCTATTTTAATTCCAGGTTGTAAGGCAACAAAATAGGAAAAATGCCAAGGGGGTGAATACTTTTGCAAGCAACTGTATTGGATCAAAAATATCATGACAAGTCTGATGGAAAGAGCAAATTTATCAGTAAGGATTCCAAATGTCGATTAAAACAAAATACGCTAGACAAGGTGGGATCTTTCTGTGTCTGTAAAATTAATTATGCGAGAAATGGAGGTGGAAGTGCTTTTTTTTTTTTGCAAATATTGATATAACCATCAAATGACTAAAAATGTCAACGTAAATATCAGTACGAAAGCTTGGAATCACGCTATGGCATGTTGTGTGGTCCTCCCACTATGACTTGGGAATGCATGCAGTTTATTAGGCTACAGATGAAATACGTTTATAATGAACTTCACAGGGTTGTGAAAGTGCAAGGTGATTAGCTTGATGCTCCTATCCAATAAATATTGAGGCTCTTACTTTTGTGACATGATGATCAAATTTGAGAAATTGAAATAATCTCGCTAATGTGTCCATAATAATCTCATTATGTAGACTATAGCGGCACTGTGTCTGCGAGATGTTAGCTAAAGCACACGTGTCAATACCAGAGTGGGCACATCCGCTATATAGAGCAACATTTTCTATGACAAAACCATCAGTAGAGTGGAAAATACAATGGAAACCCATATAACTTGTATTTTTTATTAAATACATGGGAATTCCACTGCAAATGTTATTTTTACGTGCATTACGTCATCATTTACATCGATTTGATAGAAACATCTCTGATGGAAAAATGTGCACAATTTGGATGGAAACCTAGCCAGTGACATTGTTGTTGAATTCATTCAATTTCCGGCCTGTGGCCTTCAACTGAGATCCTAGGCAAATCA
Source organism: Oncorhynchus tshawytscha (assembly GCF_018296145.1). NCBI lineage: Eukaryota > Metazoa > Chordata > Actinopteri > Salmoniformes > Salmonidae > Oncorhynchus > Oncorhynchus tshawytscha. The sequence goes on from NC_056431.1 coordinate 41,240,181, forward strand.
CAAGTCACATTTTATGCTACCTTGCAAAGTGATGTGTAATTCCTATTGGAATACAGCCAGAATTAGGATATCCAACAATTGGAATTTTCATTCACCTTTCAGAATGACTGTCAGAGTTGTGTTGGGAAATATGATAATGATGGGAGTGGTTTTGATGGGTATGTTTTACTCTCCAAAGAGTAAAACTGAGACAATAACACTCACTTAACTCTGGTTATTAACACCAACACTGGGTTATTTTACACCATTCGGTATACATTTTACTCTTACAGAGTTAATTTAACTCTTGAATTAACACTAGAAATGGTCAACAGAAAAATCAACACTACAGTAGGTAACACGTGACATGTGGAGCAGTATTACATTTTAAGCTAAGGTGTCTTGGATATTGAGGCAGGTCTACCTCTTGTTATCTGATTAAATCTACACACAAATTATATACAAAATAGTAATTGTGTTTGAAAACAAAAAGATTTTCTTTATAATTGAAAGGATGAATAATACATCTGTTGTCTCTGCATGCGGTGGTTAAACCACATCACAAACAAGACGAGATTGAGGGCAAATTAATATTTCATCAGATTCCATTCCAGTGTCCTACTCCGAAAAGGGAGTGTCAGTCACCTTCTGTCATATCTACCCAACCTGCCAGTAATCCGAAGCAGCTATGGGAGGCTAACATCATGTGACAGTCATCTGACCCATGCTGTGGCTCGTCCTGTCCATATTCATCTTGCCAAATACAGCCCTAGTCAAAACTATTCCCAGCATTCTGTAAAAATGTAAAAAGACTATGTGGCATACTTTGTGGATTGTATCTAATAGACGCCGAACTCCATGCTGAAACAATCTGGGGGTGGCATATTGCTGTGGGTTTAGTCATTAGTTTCAATCACATTACATTTCCACAACACAGCTGCTCTCCATCTTAGATTGGGAAGCTAATATATGCCCATTTCCTGCAGTCACCCCGCCATGCTTTTTTATAAAGAGTCGTTATTCACGGTTTTACACTCTGACGGTCTCATTGACATATTTGAAGGTGGGAGTTGCAGACACAACATGTCCCTCGGCTGGTTCTCTCAGGTTGTCACGCTCTGACCAAGTTCTTTTGTGTTTTCCTTGTTTTAGTGTTGGTCAGGACGTGAGCATTCTATGTTGTGTGTCTATGTTAGTTTCTTGTGTCAGCACAGTTCTCATTATAGCTTCACAGTCGTTATTCGTTTATTGTTTTGTATAGTTTTATTCAGTGCTTTCTTTAATTCAAAAATCATCATGAACACATACCACACTGCATTTTGGTCCGCTCCTTACGACGATCGTGACACAGGTGTACGGTGTGGTGCCTACATTAGGACGGGCGCCTCTGCAAATCCCAACCAGACCCATCTCAGCACCTCAGGCCCCACCAAGGACTCATTATGGGATGGTCTTCTGGAAGGACCATAGACGACACCTGTGGAAAAATGTGAAGCTGCTGTGAAACTGTCTTGACTAACTTCCCAACTCCACCCTAGGTGTAAGAGTTTGGCGTTAATGCTAATCAACTTAACGGAGACACACTTCCAAGTCTTGCTAAAAATAAAAAATAAAATAGGGTCAGAGAATTCCGAACACCATCGTGGCTGGAAGCATAATTTGTTTCGCTACCGTTTAAGGAGATGCTGACAACTCAGAGAAATTATCACTTTTGATAATGTGCTTTACAATGATTATCAGACAAAAACACCCCATTCTGCTGTTCAGTTTTGCAAGTCTTGTTGCTGTGTACTTTGTGACGTGAATGGTCTTACTGTGTTGAGGATACAGAATGTCTCCAGTCCTATCATTCTTGGGTAAACACATTATCACATTTATGGGTATTATTAGAGTTTAATATATGTTCCTATCAGGATGGAGGCGTAAGGCCATTTGTAAAAACAGTGAGTGAAACTGAATCTGGCTGCTGGTGTCTAGTAATAGGGTGAGGATTTCCCAAATGGCACCCTATTCCACATTTTGTGCACTACAGTCAAAAGTAGTGCACTATATAGGGAATAGGGTGCCATTTGATATATAGCTAATGACTGTGACCCTGGTCTTGGATATCTGTATTTAAAGACCCAAAGAGGGCAGAGGAACCCTGCTGATGCACTGTAGAGCTGCCGCTTTCAAGGAGCGGCACTCTAACCCGGACGCTTATAAGAAAGCAAACAATTACAGACTACAAAGAGAGATGCCGAGATGAGCTAAATTACTTCTATGCTCGCTTTGAGGCAAGCAACACTGAAGCATGCATGAGAGCATCAGCTATTCTGGACGACTGTGTGATCACGCTCTCCGTAGCCGATGTGAGTAAGACCTTTAAACAGGTCAACATTCACAAGGCCGCAGGGCCAGACGGATTACCAGGACGTGTACTCTGAGCATGCGCTGACCAACTGGCAAGTGTCTTCAGAAACATTTTCAACCTGTCCCTGACTGAGTCTAATACCAACATGTTTCAAGTAGGCCACCATAGTCCCTGTGCCCAAGAACACTAAGGTAACCTGCCTAAATAACTACTGACCCGGAGCACTCACGTCTGTAGCCATGAAGTGCTTTGAAAGACTGGTCATGGCTCAAATTAACACCCTTATCCCAGAAACCCTAGACCCACTCCAATTTGCATACCGCCCCAACAGATCCACAGATAATGCAATCTTTATTCCACTCAACACTGCCCTTTCCCACCCGGACAAAACAAACACCTATGTGAGAATGCTATTCCTTGACTACAGCGCAGTGTTCAACACCATAGTGCCCTCAAAGCTAATCACTAAGTGAAGGACACTGGGACTAAATATCTCCCTCTGCAACTGGATCCTGGACTTCCTGATGAGCCGCCCCTAGGTGGTAAGGGTACAGTTGAAGTCGGAAGTATACATACACTTAGGTTAGAGTCATTAAAACTATTTTTTTTAACCACTCCACAAATGTCTTGTTAACAAACTATAGTTTTGGCAAGTCAGTTAGGACATCTACTTTGTGGATGACAAGTAATTTTTCCAAAAATTGTTAACAGACAGATTATTTCACTGTATCACAATTCCAGTGGGTCAGAAGTTTACAGAAAACAAAGTTGACTGTGCCTTTAAACAGCTTGGAAAATTCCAGAAAATTAGGTCATGGCTTTAGAAGCTTCTGATAGACTCAAATGATGTCAATTAGCCTATTGGAGGTGTACCTGTGGATGTATTTCAAGGCTTCCCTTCAAAGTCAGTGCCTCTTTTCTTGACATCATGGGAAAATCAAAAGAAATCATCCAAGACCTATAAAAAAATAGCAATTTCCAAACGCCTGAAGGTACCACGTTCATCTGTACAAACAATAGTACGCAATTATGAACACCATGGGACAACGCAGCCGTCATACCGCTCAGGAAGGAGACGCGTTTTGTCTCCTAGATATGAATGTACTTCGGTGCGAAAAGCACAAATCAATCCCAGAACAACAGCAAAGGACCTTGCCAAGATGCTGGAGGAAACAGGTATAAAAGTATCTATATCCACAGTAAAACGAGTCCTATATCGACATAAGCTGAAAGGCCGCTCAGCAAGGAAGAAGCCACTGCTCCAAAATCACCATTAAAAAAGTCAGGTTACGGTCTGCAACTACAAATGTGGCCAAAGATCATACTTTTTGGAGAAATGTCCTCTGGTCTGATGAAACAAAAATAGAACTCTTTGGCCATAATGACCATCGTTATGTTTGGAGGAAAAAGGGGGAGGCTTAAAAGCCTAAGAACACCATCCCAACCTTGAAGCACAGGGGTGGCTGCATCATGTTGTGTGGGTGCTTTGCTGCAGGAAGGACTGTTTGCAGTTCACAAAATAGATAGCATCAGGATGGAGAAATTATGTGGATATATTGAAGCAACATCTCAAGTCATTAGTCAGGAAGTTAAAGCTTGGTCGCAAATGGGTCTTCCTAATGGACAATGACCCCAAGCATATTTCCAAAGTTGTGACAAAATGGCTTAAGGACAACAAAGTCAAGGTATTGGAGTGTCCATCACAAAGCCCTGACCTCAATCTTATAGAAAATGTGTGGGCAGAACTGAAAAAGGGTGTGTGAGCAAGGAGGCCTACAAACCTGACCTAGTTGCACCAGCTCTGTCAGGAGGAATGGGCAAAAATTCACCCAACGTATTGTGGGAAGCTTGTGGAAGGCTACCTGAAACGTCTGACCCAAATTAAACAATTTAAAGGCAAAGTCACTCCTGCAGCAAAGCACCCCCACAACATGATGCTGCCACCCCTGTGCTTCACGGTTGGGATGGTGTTCTTCGGTCATTGTGGCCAAAAAGTTATATTTTTTGTTTCATCAGACCAGAGGACATTTCTCCCAAAATGTACGATCTTTGTCCCCATGTGCAGTTGCAAACCGTAGTCTGGCTTTTTTATAGCGGTTTATGAGCAGTGGCTTCTTCCTTGCTGAGCGGCCTTTCAGGTTATGACAATATAGGACTCGTTTTTACTGTGGATATAGATACTTTTTTACCTGTTTCCTCCAACATTTTCACAAGGACCTTTGCTGTTGTTCTGGGATTGGTTTGCACTTTTCGCACCAAAGTACATTCATCTCTAGGAGACAGAATGCGTCTCATTCCTGAGCGGTATGACAGCTGCGTGGTCCCATGGTGTTTATACTTGCAAACTATTGTTTGTACAGATGAATGTGGTACCTTCAGGTATTTGGAAATTGCTCCCAAGGATGAACCAGACTTGTAGAGGTCTACAATTTTTTTCTGAGGTTTTGGCTGATTTCTTTTGATTTTCCCATGATGTCAAGCAGAGGCACTGAGTTTGAAGATAGGCCTTGAAATACATCCACAGGTACACCTCCAATTGACTCAAATGATGTCAATTCGCCTATCAGAAGCTTCTAAAGCCATGACATCATTTTCTGGAATTTTCCAAGCTGTGTGTATGTAAACTTCTGACCCACTGGAATTGTGATACAGTGAATTATAAGTGAAATAATCTGCCTGTAAACAATTGTTGGAGAAATGACTTGTGTCATGCACAAAGTAGATGTCCTAACCGACTTGTCAAAACTATAGTTTGTTAACAAGACATTTGTGGAGTGGCTAAAAACAAGTTTTAATGACTCCAACCTAAGTGTATGTAAACTTCAGACTTCAACTGTACATAAGGCTTACATATCAAATTTCATGGCCTGTTGTCCATCGGTTCAGTTCTTATTGCCCTAATGTGATACGCTGCCATCTAGTGGGGTAGCGTGGCCAACTTTGAATGCAACAACTAATTATTCTCAAATTCATTGGTGGCTATTTAATTGAGAATTTATACCAAGTCTGGAGTCAATATGATTTCTGGTTCATGAGAAGATTTGTAAAGTATTTTTTTGCATTAGCATATGGGCTAACGTGCATTTATAGGCAAGTGTTGCAGTACTCGAGACCGGTCTCGGTCTCTAATTCGGTCTCAAGACCACATATTGGGCATCGGATACATTTTTACTCGGCCTTGACACCGTCTCTGACAATGAAGACTCATAATTTCTAACCCAAACTATATTGGAACCAGCGGAGTGAAAAACTCATGAATCAGCACCCATTTATTCAGCCCATAAAACCGCTTCACTAGATTAAATATACACACTCCTTTCATGAGACAGTACTATCTTATCGCCATTGAAACCTGGGCTTCCTACTTTACTCATAACATCACTGTCCTTTACTTTCGCTGAAAAATATCCTCAAACTTTGCCGGCTCAATCAGAATGTCCTTGATACACTGGTAGAGAAGGGTGGGGACATTGTTTAAAAGTTGCGCACTCACTGTTAGTAAGGGGAGACATGAGGAAGTTGTAACATAGTCCTTTTCATCTATTGTAGACCTATTTGGGTTAGTGATCATTTGTAAAGTGTCTCTTTACCCTCAGAATGTCTTTTTACACAATTCTGAATGTCTAAAGAATCCATATGTTGTTCTGAAACATGAACACAGAAATACTGGACATTTTTAACTCTTCTTATGGTGGTGATTTGACTCAATTCCAACCATGGTCTTGAACTAGACTCACATTTTTCTGGTCTTGGTCTCGACATTGTCTCGAACCCCTTGCCTCCTCCCGGTCTTGGCCTTGACTCCTCTGGACTTGTCCTTGACTCGAACTCGATTTACTCCGGCCTTGGTCTTGAATCGGTCTCACTTTAGGTGGTCACGAGCACAACACTGTCTATAGGAACAGTGTGGCCATATATTAATGCAGATTTAGTTCTCCTGAAAGCCATTCAAGACAGTTGTAAATACAAACATCTGGAGTGAATCTGACAGATGGTTCATGAGGAGAAGTTGATTGCAGATGATTTTGAGCATACTGTGACAAGCCATCGGTGTTGCACAATGCCTTTCTGCCCCTGCATATCTCATAAAATGAGGCAGGTCTGCTGGCAGGTTGCTGCTGGACACTGATTGGCCCATTGCACATACCGAGTGATGTCAGAGATTTTCTTGGGTTTTTAGGAGCAATAGTGAGCACACAATTATGGGTGACATTTAGAAAATTGCTGGAAGGGGAACATTTTAAAATGAAATGTGCTGAAAATACCTTACGCATTGTCCAAACGGAAGCCCGATGTTTCGTGGTAGGGAGGTTTGAAAAGGTCTCTCCCTCATCTGAAAGGAACAGAAAGCAGAAAACATGTTGCTGTACACAGGAAGCTCACTGATAATGCCAGCAAGAAAGTTACATCTAAGCAAGCCTAAATATCTTATATTGAGTGACAATTCACATAAGTGTTTTTCCTTGGTTTGTCTTACCAAGCTAAATTATCATTGGCAGATAATTACCTCAAGCATAGATGTTTTACTTTTTTCTTATTTGGCACACAGAAACTGGAGGCCATGAGTAAATTTGGTCAAAATGAATGGCACCGATTGGGGGTGCTGTTATAAGAGAATGCCAAGAGTGTGCAAAACTGTCAAAAATATAATTTGATTTGTTGAACACTTTTTTGGTTAGTACATGATTCCATATGTGTTATTTTATAGTTTTGATGTCTTCACTAATTCTACAATGTAGAAAATTGTCAAAATAAAGAAAAACCCTGGAATGAGTAGGTGTGTCCAAACATTTGACTGGTACTGTATGGTACATCTCTTACCTTGGTTTGAGAAAAGCTAAGTGATTGGTTAAGTGATGGCTGAGTTATTGATACATCCAAATGTGTTTTTTGGACTTGTCACAATTGTCCCTAAAGAGAAAATAACATTGATGCATTCACAGATTGCCACACTATACCAGTAGATGCATTAGAACATACACTAATATACTAAAATATGTAACATAAATAGTTCAAAAATATTATTTTCCATAGGACCAAATTCCAACAAACTTGGAAATTTGCAAATAGAAAAGGCTAAGGGATTGGTCAAAAGATGGCAGAGTTATGGACAAATCAAAAATCTGATTTTAGGCGTCCATTTAAACCACAGTAAATCCACTACACAGTGGCTTATCAACTAGAAACTTGTCACCGCTGTCATTGACATCCCTAAGATGAAACGCACTCAATTTGGCATTGATATCTAAAAAAAACAAGGAAACTATTAATGCATTCTTTCCATATGCAACACTAATTCTCAAAATCATCTGCAATCAACTTCTCCTGATGAACCATATGTCAGATTCACTCCAGATTTCTGTCTTTAATGGTTTTGATAAAATTGTTGTCTCATTCAAATATGGCCACACTGTATCTATAGATGCACATTAGCACATATGCTAATGCAACAACAACAAAAAAATTCTCCTGAGCCATAAATTCAATTGATTCCAGATTTATAAATCAATGAATTAGCCTGAAATGAATTTGAGAATGATTACATGCTGCATTCAAAGTTAGCCACGCTACACCACTAGTGGGCTATAAGAACTGAACCAACGTACATGAGGCCATGAAATGTGGTATGTAAACTTTAGGTTACAGTCCTTAGAAGCTGTGTGAAAAAGTCACTGCAACCTAAGATGGGCTGCACCAGACCAGTTGGTGGCACTATAGATGTAATTGGCACCATAGGATACTAGAGCAATAACTATTGAGACAAACAATGTGAAATATCGTGATGAGTATACTGAACAAAAATACAAATGCACCAAAGATTTGCCTGAGTTACAGTTCATATGAGAAAAACAGGCAGTTTAAATAAATGAATTAGGCCCTAAACTATGGTTTTTACCTGACTGGGAATACATGTGCATCTGTTGGTCACAGAGCCTTAAAATAAATGGTCCTCACGATCTCATCACGGTATTTCTGTGCATTCAAATTGCTATCGATAAAATGCAATTGTGTTCGTTACCCGTAGCTTATGCCTGCCCACACCATCACTCCAACGCCACCATGGGGAACTCTGTTCACAACATTGACTGTCATGCCCTGATCTGTTTCACCTGTCCTTGTGCTTGTCTCCACCCCCTCCAGGCGTCGCCCATCTTCCCCATTATCCCCTGTGTATTTATACCTGTGTTGCCAGTTTGTCTTTTTTGTTCAAGCCTACCAAATTTGTCTCAGCTCCTGGGTTTCCCTAGTCTCTCTTTTTCTCGTCCTCCTGGTTTTTGTCCTTTGCCTGTCCTAACCCTGTGCCTGACCACTGCCAGTCCTTGACCATAAGTCTGCCCGCCATCCTGTACCTTTGCTCCACCTTTGGGTTACCGACCTCTGCTTGACCTGAGCCTGCCTGCTGTCCTGTACCTTGGCCCCTGCTCTGGATTATTGACCCCCTGCCAACCTTGACCTGTCGTTTGCCTGCTCCTGTGGTTACTATAAACATTGTTACTTCACACAGTCTGCACTTGGGTCTTACCTTGATTCCTGATAATTGACATCAGTAAATCGCTCACCCACTTGACGACATGCGGTTGTGAGGCTGGTTGGACGTACTGCCAAATTCTCTAAAATGACGGAGGCGGTTTATGGTAGAGAAATGAATGTTCAATTCTCTGGCAACAGCTCTGGTGGACATTCCTGCAGTCAACATGTCAATTGCACACTCCCTCATAACTTGAGACATCTGTGGCGTTGTGTGACAAAACTGCACATTTTATTGTGGCCTTTTATTGTCCCCAGCACAAGCTGTGTAATGATCATGCTGTTTAATCAGCTTCTTGATATGCCACACCTGTCAGGTGGATGGATTATCTTGGCAAAGGAGAAATGCTCACTAACAGGGTTGTAAACAAATTTGTGCACAACATTTTTGTGCATATGGAACATTTCTGGGCTCTTATTTCAGCTCATGAAACATGGGATTTATATTTTGGTTCAGTGTATATCTGTATAATCACACATTGTTGCCCTACTATGTGGTCTGAACACAGTGACACGTCCTGTCACTTGCACAGTCGGCGTATTACAGTTGTGAGAAAGTATTGAATTATTTTGGAATGCCAATGTAGAGTGTACCAACTGAGATTTAAATAATTTAAACAAATAGACAAAATAAAGTCTCCGAATTCAAAGGTAACCGCAATCTACCTGTAGGGGCTAGGTTCAACGAGTTCAAAAGCCGCTTCTTTGGCTGCTTTACAGGTAGGTTCCAACGCGTTTCCCCCATAGAAGAGAAGAGATTGTTACAGTTAAATTATATTTGTCATACAGATTCCAGTTGGTGTATCGTGAAACAAAGCAATATTCCGGGTGTTCTGAACCGATTCAAGTGATATTAATGAAGTCAAAAAGGATGAATGGTAAATTAAATGCTTCAAACAGTTGAAAACAAACTCTTGTTAAACAGGCTTGTACACCTGTTCGAATCAGTCTTCTGCCATCTTCATCTTCTTTTTTTGCCACCCACTGTATTGGAGTATGAGGCCAGTCACGGCCTACCTACATTAAATTCTCTTCATTAGTCCTGAAATAGAGCCATATACACCCCCCCCCCCACTACACCACCCTAACTCTCGCAACTGAAAGATGTCAATTCTGCCAGTGAGAGGATTGCATGACATATTCTGCATGCTTGCATGTTTAGGGTTGGACAAAACAGATTAACTGAAATGTCAATTAGTCTCACGTGGAATTCTTGTCTCCAATTTTCTTCAACTAAAATGAAAAGTGTTATGAAATAGTTAGCGGGTTTTTTCGAGGGTATCTCCTCTTGTTATCAGTCATTTTTAGTCAGGAATAATAGGTGGTTGAAGAGTTTTTTTCATCATAGTTATTGTTGACGAAATGAACACTGCCATGTCAGCTAACATTTTTTAGATTAGTAAATTAGTCTAGTCAGCTACCTAAACTGTATTCATGGTCTAATTACTGACAGGGCATGTGCCCAAGGACCCTGACATCATATTAGCATGGCATAAGTCATGGGAAAATGTGTAGAATTACTGGAAATGAACTCAAAAACGTTTTTCTCTCTGCCATCAAGAGGGGGGCCACTAAAAGTGCGACGTTACCAAATTAAAATCTTGATTTCAACCTGGCCAGATTGTACTATTTGCTTCAGTTCTGTCGTCACATTCTGCGAACGGCTTGAGAGGCTATGTCAGTCGACGTAGGCTACATCGACTGCAGGGATACATTTGATCTGCACATGTGCCAGTACCAGCAGCGCAAGCATGTCTCTGCTTATGTGTGATTGAGGTGATTTCGGAAAGTCTTAGAAATATTTTTCACCTACAAATTGTATATGTCCGAACTCAGAATCAAAAAGGCTTTCCCAAAATAACATGGTCGCTGTGGTAGAACGCTTATTTTGATTGCCGATTTTGTGCATTAATCAAAATCCCGTCAAGTAGACTGATTTCAGATGTGTCATGTAAACAAGATTATTAGAGAAATTGTTCATATTGTACAGCATGTAAACGTTAAAATCGAACTATTATATTCATATAACTATTCCCAATAGTCACATTATTGTGTACATACTCAGTGCGGACCGGCCGTGTTACTATTCGCCAGTCACCGGGATTGGCTCGTAACATCAAGCACACTACATAATAACATAATAAAGGGGGGAAAAATCTGACACTGACAGAACATTGTGGGAGGCTTAATCGGCAGGCCTAGACCCTGTCAAACTGAACGACCCAAGACGTCTGATATTTGTTTACGACCCACAAATTTGCCCGCGACTTGGACAATTTGTCTGGGATGGCAAAATCGTGGGATAAGACAGCTTTACTAAACAAGAGACTGTCAATCTGCCTCGTATTTATTATCAGCATGTGATCTTTTTTTGATATCATGCCTATTTACAAGTGCCTTGTAATCACGTGAGCTGTGTGTATTTACAAAGATTGCCTTCACTTAACTCCGACATTGTGTGAAATTGAATTGCATGAACTATTTGCTTGCTTGCATGGTGTGCTGTGATTCCCCAGATTGGAATGGACTACATTGACTAAGAGACATCTGTTGCCAATACCCTATCATTTCCTCCCTCCCCAAACAAATTGCTAAACACACCCCAGGACTAGAGTTAAAAGTAACTGGAACTTACCTTTAGCACGCCATTTGGACCAGCGGAAGTCTATATAGTTGCTGCTTCTCGGCCGCTGCTTCTCTCCTCTTTTCCTCTCCGGAAAACACACAAATCACAATGCTCTCAATAGCACTACCAAAGGAAAGTGCTTGTTTTGAACTTGTGAGTGTGGCTCCAATTGTTTGCCATTACATGCTCTAATTATATGTTTGTTGTCCCCTATGACTGCAGACAAGGAGGACACGCCCAACTTAACTACGAGAGGCTACACCCAAAACTACGACCCAGCAGGCCAGTACAGAGTGAGAAACCAGCCATCAACTACTGGACCAGCCATTGACTAACGTCCCATGCTTGGGAGGAAGAGCTGAATGAACAAACCCTACTTGGGTAGAGCCGAACAAACCTTGGCCACTGCTCTTTGAGTAAAATAACTGCTTTATTAGTTTTGCTTTCACTGATTGTACATAAAGGAAGAAACGTCCTACATGATAGATTGCTTGCTTTGCTATCCAACTTTCTGTCATCCTGTGAACCCCGTTCATTGCTGCTCGCAGCTATATTTACCTTCCTGTTTCATAACAAACTAATCTAATAGGTTGACTAATGACAATCTGAAAGTGCATTAAATCTCACAGTGAAAACCCAGCCTAAATGGATAGAATGCTATTGAGTGAGCTATTTTCGGAAACCTTTGGAAGGCAATTTTGTTCTCTGATAATCTTTCAAATGCCCAGACAACAATGTCCCTGGCTGCCATGTGAGAAGAGCCCCCTGCCGTGGCTGCCAGTGTTGTGATGTTCAGATGTGCGTTGTGGAGTTGCGTGACGACAGAGGCAGGAAGGGAGGGAGGTAGCGAGCGCTACAGCACTGCTGTTTCCCTCCGCCCCCGGGGGCTCTCTCACAGGGCCCATCTCGCTGCTGCGCTGCTCCCTAATAGCCATCAGCTGACAAAGTTGATACCGAACTGGTCACGAGAATCTGTTTTATCCTCCCCTGACTAATTCACTCTCTTTGTCACAAGGTTTCCCTCAAAGACAAGTTAGACATCTGTTTCATCGGTACACATTGTCAATTTACCTTCCGAGGTGAAAGAAATTGTTCCCCAAACAACTAGCACTGCATGATTTACCAGCATGGTTACGTAGCTTAAACTCTGACTAACTACTTACTGTATGCAGGGTTCTAAATGATTTTTTAAAACAAATTGGTAGCACCAGTGCTCTCAACTTAAATGTTAGGAGTACCACATGAAATTTAGGCGCACAAGATTTTTTATTTTATTGATTGCGATATAGCCTATATCGGGGCTACATGAATTCTAGCTAATTTTGAAGCACATGTTATGCTCTAGAAACTAATATGTAATGCGGTAAATATATTTGATTATATAAAGCTACAATTTAATATGAATAGCTGTCATTGGAATTACAATTTTTTTTGTGGAATATTAGGTTCATACATTGTGCATTTCCTTTCTTTCTGTGCCCCTAAATGTTTGGATATACTGGTATTTACAGTGCCTTCAGAAAGTATTCACACCCCTTGAATATTTTCACATTTTGTTACAGCCTGAATTTAAAGTGGATTACATAGGGATTTTGTGTCACTGGCCTACAGACAATAATTTAATTTTTTTAATTTTTTAATTTTTACAAATGAATACATAATGAAAAGCTGAAATGTATTGAGTCAATATTCAACCCCTTTGTTATGTATGGCAAGCCTAAAAGTGTGATTCATTATTTTATTAACCTTTTATTTAAACAGAGAAGTCAGTTAAGAACAAATTCTTATTTTCAATGACAGCCTAGTCCTTTGTTCAGGGGCAGAACAACAGATGTTTTACCTTGTCAGCTTGGGGATTCAATCTTGCAACCTTTCTGTTACTAGTCCAACACTATAACCTCTAGGCTATCTGCCACCCCAATAAGTCATATAATAACGTGCATGGATCACTCTGTGTGCAATAACAGTGTTGAAACAGGATTTTTGAATGACTACCTCGTCTCTGTACCCAACGATATAATAATCAAATCAAATCAAATTTTATTTGTCACATACACATGGTTAGCAGATGTTAATGCGAGTGTAGCGAAATGCTTGTGGGGTTCCTCAGTGAGGTTCCTCAGTGGAGCAGGGAATTTCAAACACAGATTTGAGAGGTGTTCCAAGAAAGACACCTTTTGGTAGATGGGTTAAAAAAAGAAATGATAACATCCCTATGAGCATTGTGAAGTTATTAATTGCACTTTGGATAGTGTATCGATACACCCAGTCACTACAAAGATACAAAGAAACCTCTCAGGGATTTCACCATGAGGCCAATGGTGACTTTAAAACTCCTACAGAGTTGAATGGCTGTGATAGGAGAAAATGGAGGATGGATGAACAACATTGTAGTTACTCCGTAATATTAACCGAATTGTGAGAGTGAAAAGATGGAAGCCTGTACAGAAAGAAAAAACATATTCCTAAACTTGCATCCTGTTTGCATCTAGGCACTAAAGTAATACTAAAGTAATACTGCAAGAAATGTAGCAAAGCAATTCCCTTTTTGTCCTGAATACAAAGTGTTATGTTTGGGGTAAATCCAATACAACACATTGCTGAGTACCACTCTCCATATTTTCAAGCATAGTGGTGGCTGCATTATGTTATGGGTATGCTTGTAATCGTTAAGGACTGTGGAGCATTTCAGGATAAAGAAGAAACAGAATGGAGCTAGAGGAAAACCTGGTTCAGTCTGCTTTCCACAAGACATTGGGAGAAGATTTAACCTTTCAGCAGGACAATAGCCTTAGACACCAGGCCAAATCTACACTGAAGTTGCTTAATCTACACTGAAGTTGCTTACCAAGAAGTTAGTGAATGTTACTGAGTGGCTGAGTTACAGTTGACTTAAATCTACTTGAAAACCTATGGCAAGACCTGAAAATGGTTATCTAGCAATGATCAACAGCCAATTTGACAGCACGTCATCGAACCCACAAATGCTGATGCTCTAGATATTCAACTAGTCTAAAGAAGGCCAGTTTTATTGCTGCTATAATCAGAACAACAGTGTTCAGCTGTGCTAACATAATTGCAAAAAGGGTTTTCTAATGATCAATTAGCCTTTTAAAACGATAAACTTGGATTAGCTAACACAACGTGCCAATGGAACACAGGAGTGATGGTTGTTGATAATGTAGATATGTAATGTAGATATTCCATAAAAAAATCTGCCGTTTCCAGCTACAATAGTAATTTACAATATTAACAATGTCTACACAGTATTTCTGAGTAATTTTATTTTATTTTAATGGGCATGAAATGTACTTTTGTTTCACAATCAAGGACATTTCTTAGTGACCTCAAACATTTGAACGGTAGTGTATATATGTATGTATATACATTTTTAGGGGGTAGATCAGCTTTAATATTGCAGATAGACTGATGGTAGCTACAATGTAATTGTCTGTGTCATTTCCAACCACCCATATATATATATATATATATATATATATAAATATATATATATATATATATATATATATATATATATATATATATATATATATACGTATATATATATATATATATATATATATATATATATATATATATATATATATATATATATACGTATATATATATATATATATATATATATATATATATATATATATATATATATATATATATATATATATATATATATATATATATATACGTATATATATATATGTATATATATATATATATATATATATATATATATATATATATGTATATATATATATATATGTATATATATATATATATATATATATATATATATATATATATATATATATATATACGTATATATATATATATACACATATATATATATATATATATATATATATATATATATATATATATATATATATATATATATATATATATATATATATGTATATATATATATATACGTATATATATATATATATATATATATATATATATATATATATATATATATATATATATATATATATATATATATATATATATATATATATATATATATACGTATATATATATATGTATATATATATATATATATATATATATATATATATATATATATATATATATATATATATATATATATATACGTATATATACAGTGCCTTGCGAAAGTATTCGGCCCCTTGAACTTTGCGACCTTTTGCCACATTTCAGGCTTCAAACATAAAGATATAAAACTGTATTTTTTGTGAAGAATCAACAACAAGTGGGACACAATCATGAAGTGGAACGACATTTATTGGATATTTCAAACTTTTTTAACAAATCAAAAACTGAAAAATTGGGCGTGTAAAATTATTCAGCCCCTTTACTTTCAGTGCAGCAAACTCTCTCCAGAAGTTCAGTGAGGATCTCTGAATGATCCAATGTTGACCTAAATGACTAATGATGATAAATACAATCCACCTGTGTGTAATCAAGTCTCCGTATAAATGCACCTGCACTGTGATAGTCTCAGAGGTCCGTTAAAAGCGCAGAGAGCATCATGAAGAACAAGGAACACACCAGGCAGGTCCGAGATACTGTTGTGAAGACGTTTAAAGCCGGATTTGGATACAAAAAGATTTCCCAAGCTTTAAACATCCCAAGGAGCGCTGTGCAAGGCAATAATATTGAAATGGAAGGAGTATCAGACCACTGCAAATCTACCAAGACCTGGCCGTCCCTCTAAACTTTCAGCTCATACAAGGAGAAGACTGATCAGAGATGCAGCCAAGAGGCCCATGATCACTCTGGATAAACTGCAGCGATCTACAGCTGAGGTGGGAGACTCTGTCCATAGGACAACAATCAGTCGTATATTGCACAAATCTGGCCTTTATGGAAGAGTGGCAAGAAGAAAGCCATTTCTTAAAGATATCCATAAAACGTGTCGTTTAAAGTTTGCCACAAGCCACCTGGGAGACACACCAAACATGTGGAAGAAGGTGCTCTGGTCAGATGAAACCAAAATTGAACTTTTTGGCAACAATGCAAAACGTTATGTTTGGCGTAAAAGCAACACAGTCATCACCCTGAACACACCATCCCCACTGTCAAACATGGTGGTGGCAGCATCATGGTTTGGGCCTGCTTTTCTTCAGCAGGGACAGGGAAGATGGTTAAAATTGATGGGAAGATGGATGGAGCCAAATACAGGACCATTCTGGAAGAAAACCTGATGGAGTCTGCAAAAGACCTGAGACTGGGGCGGAGATTTGTCTTCCAACAAGACAATGATCCAAAACATAAAGCAAAATCTACAATGGAATGGTTCAAAAATAAACATATCCAGGTGTTAGAATGGCCAAGTCAAAGTCCAGACCTGAATCCAATCGAGAATCTGTGGAAAGAACTGAAAACTGCTGTTCACAAATGCTCTCCATCCAACCTCACTGAGCTTGAGCTGTTTTGCAAGGAGGAATGGGAAAAATTTCAGTCTCTCGATGTGCAAAACTGATAGAGGCATACCCCAAGCAACTTACAGCTGTAATCGCAGCAAAAGGTGATGCTACAAAGTATTAACTTAAGGGGGCTGAATAATTTTGCACGCCCAATTTTTCAGTTTTTGATTTGTTAAAAAAGTTTGAAATATCCAATAAATGTCGTTCCACTTCATGATTGTGTCCCACTTGTTGTTGATTCTTCACAAAAAAATACAGTTTTATATCTTTATGTTTGAAGCCTGAAATGTGGCAGAAGGTTGCAAAGTTCAAGGGGGCCGAATACTTTCGCAAGGCACTGTATATATATACGTATATATATAAATATATATATATAAATATATTTATATACCCCTACCCTAATTGGAGTAAACTAATGGACAACAACACTTAGGCTTCTACTTTCAGCTTATACATCATATATACATTTTACAGACAAAATGTATTTTACAATAGTTATCTTCTTTTTTTCATATCCTTCAGCTACCCTCAACCCCTCCCATCTATCTATTCTATCTATCTATTCTATTTGCCATATATGCATAACTGTGCTGTTTCACAAAAGTTCTGAACTTATATATATTTACGGACCCAGTATATTGTACATTAGCTATCTTGTTGTTTTGCGTCCCACCCTTCAGCTCCACTCAACCCCTCCCATCTACAGTGCCTTGCACAAGTATTCATCCCCCTTGGCATTTTTCCTATTTTGTTGCATTACAACCTGTCATTTAAATAGATTTTTATTTGGATTTCATGTAATGGACATACACAAAATAGTCCAAAATGGTGAAGTGAAATTAAGAAAATAACTTGTTTAACAAAATTCAATAAAATTGAAAAGTGGTGCGTGCATATGTATTCACCCCCTTTGCTATGAAGCCCCTAAATAAGATCTGCTACAACAAATTACCTTCAGAAGTCACATTATTAGTTAAATAAAGTCCACCTGTGTGCAATCTAAGTGTCACATGATCTGTCACATTATCTCAGTATATAGAGTTGAAGTCAGAAGTTTACATACACCTTAGCCAAATACATTTAAACTTAGTTTTTCACAATTCCTGACATTTAATCTGAGTAAACAATCCCTGTCTTAGGTCTGTTAGGATCACCACTTTATTTTAAGAATGTGAAATGTTGAAATAATAGTAGAGAGTGATTTATTTCAGCTTTTATTTCTTTCATCACATTCCCATTAGGTCAGTGTACATACACTCAATTAGTATTTGGTAGCATTGCCTTTAAATGGTTTAACTGGGTGAATTTTGGCCCATTCCTCCTTACTAAGCTGGTGTTATTGAACCAGGTTTGTAGGCCTCCTTGCTCGCACACGCTTTTTCAGTTCTGCCCACAAATCTTCTATAGGATTGAAGTCAGGGCTTTGTGATGACCACTCCAATACCTTGACTTTGGAAGTATGCTTGGGGTCATTGTCCATTTGGAAGACCAATTTGTGACCAAGCTTTAACTTCCTGACTGATGTCTTGAGATGTTGCTTCAATATATCCACATAATTTTCCTGCCTCATGATGCCATCTAATTTATGAAGTGATGCTGCTACCCCCGTACTTCACAGTTGGGATGGTGTTCTTCGGCTTGCAAGCCTCCCCATTTTTCCTCCAAACATAACGATGGTCATTATGGCCAAACAGCTCTATTTCTGTTTCATCAGACCAGAGGACATTTCTCCAAAAAGTACGATTGTTGTCCCCATGTGCAGTTGCAAACCGTAGTCTGGCTTTTATATGGCGGTTTTTGATCGGCCTTTCAGGTTATGTCGATATAGGACTTTTACTGTGGATATAGATACTTTTGTACCTATTTCCTACAGCATCTTCATAAAGTCCTTTGCTGTTGTTCTGGGATTGATTTGCACTTTTCGCACCAAAATACGGTCATCTCTAGGAGACAGAACTAGTCTCCTTCCTGAGGGGTATGACGGTTGCGTGGTCCCATGGTGTTTATACTTGTGTACTATTGTTTGTACAGATGAATGTGGTACCTTCAGGTGTTTGGAAATTGCTCCCATGGATGAACCAGACTGAGGTCTTGGCTGATTTCTTTTGATTTTCCCATGACGTCAAGCAAAGAGGCACTGTGTTTGAGACTCAAATGATGTCAATTAGCCTATCAGAAGCTTCTAAAGCAATGTCATCATTTTCTGGAATGTTCCATGCTGTTTAAAGGCACAGTCAACTTAGTATATGTAAACTTCTGACCCACTGGAATTGTGATATAGTGAGTTATAAGTGAAATAATCTGTCTGTAAACAATTGTTGGAAAAATAACTTGTGTCATGCACAAAGTAGATGTCCTAACCGACTTGCCAAAACTATAGTTTGTTAACAAGAAAGTTGTGAAGTGGTTGAAAAATGAGATATAATGACTACAACCTAAGTGTATGTAAACTTACAACTTCAACTGTATACACCTGTTCTGAAAGGCCCCAGAGTCTGCAACACCACTAAGCAAGGGGCACCACCAAGCAAAATGCAACATGAAGACAAAGTAGCTCTCCAAACAAGTTAGGGACAAAGTTGTGGAGAAGTACAGATCAGGGTTGGGTTGTATAAAAAATATCAGAAACTTTGAGCATCCCACGGAGAACCATTTAAATCCATTATTAAAAAATGGAAAGAATATGGCACCAGAACACACCTGCCAATAGAAGGCCACCCATCAAAACTCATGGACCAGGCAAGGAGGCCATTAATCAGAGAGTCAACAAAGAGACCAAAGACAACCCTGAAGGAGCTGCAAAGCTCCACAGCAGAGATTGGAGTATCTGTCCACTTTAAGCTATACTCTCCACACAGCTGGACTTTACAGAAGAGAGGCCAGATAAAAACCATTGCTTAAATATGTTCGCCAAAAGGCATGTGGGAGACTCCCCAAACATCATCTGGTCAGATGAGACTAAAATTGAGCTTTTTGGCCATCAAGATAAATGTTATGTCTGGCGCAAACCCAACACCTCTCATCACCTCGGGAACACCATCCCTACAGTGAAGCATGGTGGTGGCAGCATCATGCTGTCCATATGTTTTTCATCGGCAGGGACTGGGAAACTGGTCAGAATTGAAGGAATGGTGGAGGGCGCTAAATACAGGGAAATTATTGAGGGAAACCTGTTTGTCTTCCAGAGATTTGAGACTGGGACGGAGGTTCACCTTCCAGCAGGAATGTAAGCATACTGCTAAAGCAACACTCAAGTGGTTTATGGGGAAACATTTAAATGTCTTGGAATGTCCTCGTCAAAGCCCAGACCTCAATCCAATTGAGAATCTATGGTATGACTTAAAGATTGCTGTATACCAACAGAACCCTTCAAACTTGAAGGAGCTGGAGCAGTTTTGCCTTGAAGAATGGGCAAAATTCCCAGTAGCTAGATGCGCCAAGCTTATAGAGACATACCCCAAGAGACTTGCAGCTATAATTGCTGCAAAAGGTGGCTCTTCAAAGTATGGACGTTGCTGACTTGGGTGGGTGAATAGTTACGCACGCTCAAGTTTTCTTTTTTTTCTCTTATTACTTGCTTGTTTCACAATAGAAAAAATATTTTGCATCTTCAAAGGAGTAGGCATGTTTTGTAAATCAAATGATACACAACCCCCCCAAAATATATTTTCATTCCAGGTTGAAAGTCAACTAAATAGGAAAAATGCCAAGGGGGGTGAATACATTCGCAAGCCACTATATCTCTCAACACCATCCAGTTTCTATTTGCCATATATTTTTCAACTGCTGTGATGTTTCACAAAAGTTCCCAACCTTCCTATTCTCATAGTTTCTACAGATTGTAAATTAAATAAAAAATTTTTTGCTAAAAGTATTATTGATCAATTTACTATGACTTTTCAAATCACCCAGCAGTGCTTATTTGCAGAGTTACCTCCAGGTATATGTTGCAGTTCTTCAGCCATTCCTGAACCGGCAACCAAAAACATACATATGGACAATACCTGAGTTGGGATGGTTGTATCTCCCATATATGTAACATTTTATTGGTTGCAAGATTAAATTGGATAATTCTATGTTTTGAATCCGGAGTCGTTTTGTGTATCAGCTCATTTTGATTTTTTAAAATTGAACCTTTATTCAACTAGGCAAGTCAGTTAAGAACAAATTGTTATTTACAATTTTTTATTTTTTTTATTTCACATTTATTTAACTAGGTAGGCCAGTTGAGAACAAGTTCTCATTTACAACTGCGACCTGGCCAAGATAAAACAAAGCAGTGCGACACAAACAACAACACATAGTTACACATGGAATAAACAAACATACAGTCAATAACACAATATAAAAAAATCTATACACAGTGTGTGCAAATGAGGTAAGATTAGGGAGGTAAGGCAATAAATAGGCCGTAGTGGTGAAGTAATTACAATTTAGCAATAAACACTGGAGTGATAGATGTGCAGAAGATGAATGTGCAAGTAGAGATACGGGGGTGCAAAGGACCAAAAAAATAAAGAATAATATGTGGATGAGGTAGTTGGGTGGGCTATTTACAGATGGGCTATGTACAGGTGCAATGATCTGTTAGCTGCTCTGACAGTTGATGCTGCTCTGACAGCCGAAGTTAGTGAAGGAGATATAAGTCTCCAGCTTCAGTGATTTTTGAAATTCGTTCCAGTCATTGGCAGCAGAGAACTGGAAGGAAAGGCGACCAAATGAGGAATAGGCTTTGGGGGTGACCAGTGAAATATACCTGCTGGAGCGCGTTTTTCAGTTTTTGATTTGGGCCTTAAAAATTTGGTTTTTGAAATATCCGATATACAATGTCTATTTTACTGCTTATAACAGTGATTGTAGACCAATCGGTGCCATTCTTTTTGTTTTACCTTCAATTAGCCACAGAAAAAAGTACAGTTTTCTGGAAGCTGTGCTTCTCTATTTTCTTTTCTCCCCATGTTTGAAGCCTATCTGCACATATGTGATGTGGTACAAAATTTTGGTGGATTATACAAAAATTATAGGAAAGTGCAGGAGAATATCTTGAAATTATCCAGAAAAGGCAATCAGACTGACCACTAATGACCCTATACATTGATTTCAGTGTCCCAAAGTTTCATTTGACATTTTGCCACAGTAGGCTTCAAACATAAAGATATAAAACTGTATTTTTTTTTTGAGAATCCAGGTTGGACACAATCATGAAGTGGATGCTCTGATGCTTCAAACTTTTTTAACAAATAAAAACTGAAAAATGGTTTTTCAATCCCTCCAGGATTCAAGGATTCTGCCATCTCAATTTCTTAAGCAAAATCAACAAAACCCTGCATATTGTGTGTAGGCTTGCACGTTTGACCAACCGCTGCACTATTTTCACATAATATGGTTAGATTAAGCCACATGTCAACAAACTTTTCCCCTCGTCAGCGCATTTTCACAATAAATTGGACAAATTCAATTGCAATGCAAAATGCAGAATTGCCGCAGCAAAAGCAAGCATTTTTTTATGCAAATATCCAGTGGTGGAAAAAGTACTCAATTGTCAGTAAAGGTAAAGTAAAAGTGAAAGTCACCCAGTAAAATACTACTTGAGTAAAAGTCTAAAGGTATTTGGTTTTAAATATACTTAAGTATCAAAAGTAAATGGAATTGCTGAAATGTACTTAAGTATCAAAAGTAAAGTAAAAATATAAACCGTTTCAAATTCCTAATATTAAACAAACCAGACGGCCCAATTGTCTTTTTTAAAATTATTGACAGAGGGGGCACACTCCAACACTCAGACATCATTTACAAACAAAGAATTTGTGTTTAGTGAGACCTTCAGATTAGAGGCAGTAGGGATGACCAGGGATGTTCTCTTGATAAGTGTGAATTGGAACATTTCCCTGTCAAAATGTAACAAGTACTTTTGGGTGTCAGGGAAAATCTATGGAGCAAAAAGTATATTATTTTCTTTAGGATTGTTGTGAAGTAAAAGTAAAGTACAGATACCCCAAACAACGACTTAAGTAGTACTTTGAAGTATGTTTACTTAAGTACTCTACACCACTGCAAATATCACAAAAAATCTGCGAAATCCTGGAAGGACTGTTTTTTAAAATTATCATTGTAGAAAATGGCAGCAGCAAAACTGAATTACAAGTACATCTTACAATTAAATTATTAAATACAAAATATAACTGCGAGCAGCAATGAACGGGGTTCACAGGATGAAAGAAAGGACACAATCAGTTGGATAACAAAGCAAGCATTCTATCATGATGGATCTATCTTCCTTTAGATGCAATGAGTGAAAGCATTACCATGGTTCTCTCAATACCACAAGGATGATGCAATTGAACTTAAGTCTAGTGCTGTAGGTTGGTTATCTTTGAATGCAACAGGTAATCATTCTCAAAGTCATTACTTAATGGCTTATATACCAACTCTGTGGTCTGCAGTGACTTTATCTTCACAAGGCTTCCAAGGAAGCTATTGTTTCCCAAAACCATTAAAGACTGTTGTACTGAGTCTCAATACAAAATCTAGGAGTGATGGATGGTTTATGAGGAGAAGATGATTGCAGATGATTTTGAGCATTAGCGTTATATATGCAAGGAGTTGTAAATAGTTTCCTTGTTTAAAAAAAAAAATCTATACTAAATGTAGTATGGTTCATCTTAGGGATGTCCATGATAGCGATGACACGTTTCTAGTTAATAGGCCACTGTGGAGTGAATTTACAGTGGTTTAAATTGACACGTAAAATCTTTTTTTTTATCCTGTAGCTTTTCTCAAACTAAGTTAAGACATGTACCATGGGCCTACATTCTGAATTTAGTGTAATTTGAGATGAAGTATTTTTAGCACGTTTTTGTATATTAGCGTATGTGTTAATATGTATCTACTGGTATAGTGTGGCCATCTTTGAATGCATCAACATTATTTTCTCAATGTTTTCTCAATGTTCAAAGACCAAGTTTGGGTGAATCTGACTTTTAGTCCATGAGAAGTAGATTTTTTATTATTACTTTAAGCATTAGTGTTACTATAGTCAAAAAAGTACATTGTTAATACTTTCCATATTTTTTAAGATATCAATGCCAAAGTTAACATGGTTCGTCATGGTAATGTATTTGATGAACCTAAAATATTTCAAGTTGATAGGCCATTATGGAGTGGATATATACGAAGGATTTAAATCGACATGTATAATCAGATTTCCTGATTTCCCAATAACTCAGCTATCTCTTAATCAAACTCAATTAAGAGATGTACCATGGGCCTACATAACAAATTTGGTGTTATTTGGACTCTTTTGTCAAGACAATAAGTTTTGCAAAGGTGTTCCAAAATTTCCAAGACGGAGGAAAATCTATCCTGGCGTACCGTATGGGTCCTTGAGGCCAATTAGTTCCTTACGAGAAAAGACTCCTATACACAAAGTGTCTATTTTAAGTGAGACTGCTTATAACAGTGCAAGTTATAGACCAATCGGTGCCATTCTTTTTGACCAAGTTACCCATGGCCTCTAGTTCCTGTGTGCCAAATTTAAAAATAGTTACCCATCTTTGCTTGAGTTATTTGATCATGTAAAAAAAATGTAATACAGAAAATAATAGCTTCACTGTAAACCCCTAATTATTACAAACACCATAAATATGTACAGTTGAGATCATACTTTATCTGAGATCATAAAGATCATACTTTTAGAGAAATGTCCTCTGGTCTGATGAAACAAAAAACGAGTATAACTGTTTCCATAACCGGCCATAATGACCATCAAAGATCATATGTGTCCTCTGGTCTGAGGAAAACCATCGGGGAAAAAGGGGGAGGCTTGCAACCTGAAGAACACCATCCCAACTGTGTGGATGTGGCAGCATCATGTTTTGGGGATGCTTTGCTGCAGGAGGGACTGGTGTACTTCACAAAATAGATGGCATCATGAGGAAAGTAAAATTATGTGGATATATTGAAGCAACATCTCAAGTCATTAGTCAGGAAGTTAAAGCTTGTTCGCAAATGGGTCTTCCAAATGAGCAATGACCCCAAGCATACTTCCAAAGTTGTGGAAAAATGGCTTAAGGACAACAAAGTCAAGGTATTGGAGTGGCCATCACAAAGCCCTGACCTCAATCCTATAGAAAATGTGTGCGCAGAACTGAAAAAGCGTGTGCGAGCAAGGAGGCCTACAAATCCGACTCAGTTACACCAGCTCTGTCAGGAGAATGGGCCAAAAATCATCCAACTTATTGTGGGAAGCTTGTGGAAGGCTACCCGAAACGTTTGACCCAAGTTAAACAATTTAAAGGCAATGCTACCAAATACTAATTGAGTGTATATAAACTTCTGACCCACTGGAATGTGATGAAAGAAAGAAATACTGAAATAAATCATTCTATTATTCTGACATGTCACATTCTTAAAATAAAGTGGTGATCATAACTGACCTAAGACAGGGAATTTTTACTAGGATTAAATGTCAAGAATTGTGAAAAACTGAGTTTAAAATATATTTGGCTAAGGTGTATGTAAACTGTAAATAACATTGCAACTTTTTAGGCATTTGAAGTCAAAAGAAATTAGCTGTTTAGCAGGCAAACCAAGACTGAGATTACACTGCAGTCGTATAGCGCTCGGTCCTGCAGTGTATGAGGTCCAGTTTATTTAAGGAGTGGGTCTGATACTGGCTAATAAATCATCTTAAAAGTGGAAGCGTATGGCTTTAATGATGTGTCCAGAGTGCTTTGTCCAGCATGCATTGACCACTACATTTTCTCATTGTTAAGTTTTTCTGCATCTCTCATCCAGCTCTGTCCAAAAAGTATACATAACTGATTTTATATTCTACAGTACAGTGTCCATATTAGGCAAGCCTCAGTCTAAGCAGGACTTTGTTTTCAGTCTTAGTATTCTGACATGTCAAATGGCTTACCCCAGTGACCAGGTATTATGTAAAAGACCAGGGTAACATTGACAGGAGAGTGTGCTGGTAAGATGTAGTCTGGTCAGGTGTTCCCCTATGGCGATGAGAGGTCAGGATTGTCTCCCTGAGCAGGGGCAGGGAGGTCAGAGGAGAGGTCCCGCTCTGACTGCGAGCTGAGATTAATGGCACTGTACTCTTTCACCTCTCCCACAGCAGCAGTGTACTGCCAGTTTACCTGTCAGCACTTTAAACACCCCTCTAACTGCTGTCACAACCACTTTCCCCCCTCACCTCTTCATGCTCAAGCAACACAGAATAACTCTATTTCAGACTCCCATCTGTTTGGCTGTGACATTCCTCCTTTCCCTCTTTTAAAGGGACAGTGCAGTCAAAAAATAGGATTTTCCTATTTTATTGATAATATTTCCACAATATGTGGTCGAAAAAACACTCTGAAATTGTAAAAAATATAATAATACCACTATAGTGTAAGAACTGTACCTGTAATTTCAGCATATTTAGATGGGATGGAGATTTTGGCCCAGATCATGACGTTACAATATGATGAGATTATTCTGACCAACGACCAAGCGTCTTTTATTTGCATATGTACCCACCTACTTTGAAGGGCTCCGCGGTGAAAGCTCTAGATGATCCTATCCACCAATCAGTGCTGTGTATGTAAATGCATTTAAATTTGTATTAACACGCCCACATTATCGGGAGGCTCAGGGAAATAAATAATAAAGCATACATTTTGAGTTATTTTCATGAAATATACACACACAACGTGATTTATTAGACACACAGTGATGATATAAAACATTTTATGAAAAAGACTGCATGGGGGCTTTAAATACTGATAATTTCAACCTTTGGCCCTTTTCACTAGGGGAGGAGTATAATGGTTACAAAGGAAGGATCAAGTGGAATACACATCAAAGCCTCCATAACTTCAGCCAGGTGCAACTCTCCCAGACTACTACTTTGATCTGTATACCCGCCCAGATGGCTTCTCTATTTAAAACCGATAATACAATGTTAGAGGTTTTTAAAAGGGTTCTACAAACATTTCATGAATATTTCTGCGTTACATGTGAATAATATGCATTTTCCACAGCAATACCTGTGCAGAGGCTATTTTAAACTCGGCCTGCGAGAGGGAGAGTCTAGATTAAAAGCAGTCTATTATTTTGTGACCTTTAGTTTGTAACAATAAACTTACAGTACAGGGCAACCGAACAACAGTGCTCTTTGTGAGAGCGGCTCTCTCTGTGCAGCGGACGCTGATCTTTTGTGACAGCTGATGCACGTTTTTAAAGGTGTGACACAAGCCATTAGACTGTATATGAGAGCAGGGGACAGTTGTCTCAATAAAGGTAACACACTGGAAAATGAACCAAGTCAAACTGTAACACGTGACAGGTTTTGCCATAATGGTCACATCAGAGAAATTATTCAACATAAAGAAATGGTAATGAGGGGGGGGGGGACTACCACCATTTTCACCAAACTTGTACAATTTAATGTAAGATAAATCTGTATTGACAGATATGTAGACAAGGTTTGCACGTGCCGTAGTTTTCCAATGTTTTTTAAGCATGCTGTTTGTCATGTTAACTAGCACACATGCAGTTTGTGAAGAGGCTGATTGTGACTGTGAGTGATTGGCCCTCTCTTTTTCTCCTCAGATGACATCATTAGCAAAGGCTGAAGGCAGCAGAGCCATCCATCTCTTCTTTCCTTCCTCTCTGAAATGGGACACTCCATTTAGTATGATATGTTTCATTTCATATGGTATGTATTCATTTGTGGATGTCCATCCCTCATTTCGTATGATATGTTACAAATTGCAATTCGGTTATATTTTACGAATTTGCAAAATGTAGAATGTGTTACGAATGTGCAAAACATATGCTAGGCTAGGTGGCTAACATTAGCTAGCTCATTAAGGTTAGCTAGGCCAAGGGTATAGGGTTAAGGTTAAGTTTAGGAGTTAGGTTGTTGGGTTAAGGTTAGGGTTATGGTTACGGTTAGCTAAAAGGGTTATGGTTAGGGTTAGGTAAGGGTTAAGTTTAGGGGAAGGGTTAGCTAACATGTAAGTAGTTGAAAAGTGCCTAATTAGCTAAAATACTAAGGTTGTCTGTAATGAGATTTGAACTCGCAACCTTTGGTTTGCTAGACCTTTACGTTATACATCCACCCATCCACCCTGACCAGCTGTTGGGCTTCTGTTTTTTGCCTTAAGTAACCATCTCTCTTCTGTAACCTTACCAAACGTAACATATCATACTAAATGGAGTGTCTCGGATTTACGTACAGAATAATACGAAATGCTCTGAGACGAGGTTGTTGTATGAGAACAGCGCTAACAGAGTAGGCCTACTGTAGGTATAGGCTACAAAGCTGGCACCTCCTCCTACACAGTGGTGCCTTAGAAGGTTACTTTTTTTTACCTGTACAGTAAAGATACAGCATCTCTCGCTTGTCGTCATACACACCTTTCAAAAATATGTTTGACACACACTATCATATTCAAGATACACAATGTGCAATCAATCAATGTCAGGCCGACATGTCTGTATCATGCTTCTCATAAATGGGCGATGCTATGCTGTTTGGGCCCAAAATCAAAAGGTGGCTGGATCGACTCCCCGAGCTGACGAGGTAAAAATCTGTTGATCTGCCGCTGAGCAAGGCAGTTTACCCACTGTTCGCCAATGATGTCAATGTCGATTAAGACATCCCCCCGCAACTCTATGTTTCAGAGGGGTTGGGTTAAATGCGGAAGACACATTTCAGTTGAATGCATTCAGTTGTACTACTGAGTAGGTGTCCCCCTTTCCCTTTCAATCAACTTGTAATGGTCACTACTGAATTGTCTCCACATCCCAAACTTGATGATTTCTCTCCAAAGGACAGGAGCATACAGTATATTTCTCATTATATCATTTAGAGCCAAATATATTCTCTCTCTGTTCTGTTTCCTCTCTTTCGTACCACATCCAGCATCTTTGTGTCTGCTTTAGGGTTGCGGAAATCCTGGTTGAAGGATTCCTGGATTTCTTGCTTATTCCCATCTGAATTTGAATTTCGCAATCCCTAACTTTGTGTTTGGTATGTACCTGCTTCTCTCACAGCGTGAGGATGGTTTATAATGGACCAGCAGACTCGCTGACTCAACTCCTTCTCTGGCTGTAAGAAGTTGATTTAATGGAAGCAGACATCGATGTTGTGATGGTGGTGCTTCTCCAGACCGAGGCAATAATGGAGCCCAGCCCACAACTGGGACTGCTTCTGGCACAGTGAGAAGCAATTTGAGGAAGCTCAATAAGTCATGACCCGTAGATGTTTTATCATGAAGCACTGAGGCCAACTTTGATGTGCTGTGTGACAGAACTAGGCAGCGGCCCATTAAGCATGAATTCCCAAGGTAGGACTGCAACCCTGGAGCCTTTAAACACAAGACACTTTACTCAACTGGCAAATCATATTAGAGTTTCTATGCAATAGCTTTTGTAAGTTGGCATGGTGTACACTGACAATGTCTTATTTTATTTGAAGTACGTGTAGTGCTTCATAATGTCCTTATAAGGCCTTATAAAACACTTACAATGTGTTACGACACCAACTATGTTACTGTGTCTTCTTTTGCAATTCATTTGTCCCTTATACTAACATGGTAATATTTATCCTTTGCAAGCAGCATGTTACACAACAACCATAGTAATTGAGCCTAACATCTCTTGACTGGACCTAAACTGTATACATCACTGGAGGTTGGTGGCACCTTAATTGGGGAGGACAGGCTAGTGGTAATGGCTGGAGCGGAATTGGTGGAACGGTATCAAATACATCAAACACATGGTTTGATGCCATTCCATTTTCTCTGTTCCAGCCATTATCATAAGCTGTCCTCCTCCCAGTAGCCTCCACCGGTATACAGATGCTGTCATTATCTTCAAAAGAATCTAGCTTTTTGCCAAATTCACCTAGCTGTTCACCAAATATGGAGTCTCAAAGGCAGTCGGACATGTTTTTAAGTGGTTCTGAATCCATCTGTTGTCCTTTTAGGATGTTAGGTTTTTGCCAAAGGTTGCTCCTTACTTGTACACAGGCTGAGTGCTGCTGACAGCTGGGGAGCACTGGAGTGCACTGAAGACCAGATGGCGCCGAAGAACATGGCTGACATTTTACATTCTCCCAACCAATTGTGCTAGCTTGTTAGTTACTAACTAACCTTTTGCGTTTTGTGTAACTTATTTTTTAACTTATTGTGTACATAATGCTACCGTCCCTTATGACCGAAAATAACTTCTGGACATCAGAAAAGCGATTACTCACCGCGGACTGGAAGAAAGAAATTTCTTTAACGTGTCCGATGAGAAGGATATTCTGCTTTCACTGGAACAGGCCCAGATCCACACCTTTTGCTTGAAGAAAAGACTCAGGAAAATGGGCCGCAGATCGGGCAGCCTTCTGAGAGGGGTGGGGGTTTGTCTATTTGTCAATAACAGCTGGTGCGCAATGTCTAATATTAAAGAAGTCTCAAGGTATTGCTCACCTGAGGTAGAGTACCTTGTCATAAGCTGTAGACCACACTATCTACCAAGAGAGTTCTCATCTATATTATTCGTAGCCATCTATTTACCACCACAGAACAAATCTTGCACTAAGACAGCTCTCAACCAACTCTATAAGGCCATAAGCAAAAATGAAAATGCTCACCCAGAAGCGGCGCTCCTAGTGGCCAGGGACTTTAATGCAGACAAACTTAAATTAGTTTTACCAAATTTTTACCAGCATGTCACATGTGCAACCAGAGAAGACCTTTTTTTGTGGGAGGAGGATATCCTCCCTGACCTCCTCCCAACACTGAAACATGCACGAGAGCACCAGCTGTTCTGGATGACTGTGTGATAATGGTCCGGTAGCCGATGTGAAAAAAAACCTTTAAACAGGTCAACATTCACAAAGCTGCTGGGCGAGACGGATAACCATGACGTGTACTCAAAGCATGCGCTGATCAACTGTCAAGTGTCTTCACTGACATTTTCAAACCCTCCCTAACTAAGTCTGTAATACCTACATGTTTCAAGCAGACCACCATAGCCCCTCTGCCCAAGGAAGCGAAAGTAACCTGCCTAAAGGATTACCTCCCCGTGGCACTCACGTCGGTAGCCATGAAGTGCTTTGAAAGGCTGGTCATGGCTCACATCAACAGCATCCTCCCGGACACCCTAGACCCACTCCAATTCGCATACCGCCCCAACAGATCCACAGATGACGCAATCTCAATCGCACTCCACACTGCCCTTTCTCACCTGGACAAAAGGAACACCTATGTGAGAATGCTATTCATTGACTACAGCTCAGCGTTCAACACCATAGTGCCCACGAAGCTCATCACTAAGTGAAGGACTCTAGGATTAAACACGTCCCTCTGCAACTGGATCCTGGACTTCCTAACGGTCTGCCCCCAGGTGGTAAGAGTAGGCAACAACACGTCTGCCACGCTGATCCTCAACACTGGGGCCCCTCAGGGGTGTGTATTTACTCCACTCCTGTATTCCCTTTTCACCGATGACTGCGTGGCCAAACACAACTCCAACACCATCATTAAGTTTGCTGACGACACAACAGTGGTAGGGCTGATCACTGACAACGGTGAGACAGCTTATAGGGAGGAGGTCAGAGAACTGGCAGTGTGGTGCAAGGACAACAACCTCTTCCTCAATGTGAGCAAGACAAATGAGCTGATCATGGACTACAGGAAGAGGCAGGCCAAACAGGCCCCCATTAACATTGACGGGGCTGTAGTGGAGTGGGTCGAGAGCTTCAGGTTCCTTGGTGTCCACATCACCAACGAACTATCATGGTCCAAACATACCAAGAAAGTCGTGAAGAGGGCACGACAAAACATTTCCCCCCTCAGGAGACTTAACAGATTTGGCATGGGTCCCCAGATCATTAAAAGGTTCTGCAGCTGCATGTCGAGAGCATCCTGACCGGTTGCATCACCGCCTGGTATGGCAACTGCTCGGCATCTGACCATAAGGCGCTACAGAGGGTAGTGCGAACGGCCCAGTACAAGCTTCCTGCCATCCAGGACCTATACAATAGGCGGTGTCAGAGGAAAGCCCATAAAACTGTCAGAGACTCCAGTCACCCAAGTTATAGACTGTTTTCTCTGCTACCGCACGGCAAGCGGTACCGGAGCGCCAAGTCTAGGACCAAAAGGCTCCTCAACAGCTTCTATCCCCAAGCCCTAATACTGCTGAACAATTAAAATCACAATTTACATTGACCCCCCCCCCTTCACCCCCACCTACATGTACAAATTACCTCAACTAACCTGTACCCCCGCACACTGACTCGCTACCAGTGCCCCCTGTATATAGCCTCGTTATTCTTAATGTGTTACTTTATATTATTACTTTTTTATTTTAGTCTACATGGTAAATATTTTCTTAACTCTTCTTGAACTGCACTGTTGGTTAAGGGCTTGTAAGTCAGCGGTAAAGTAATGCTGAAGTCTCCATTTGTTGTATTCGGCGCATGTGACAAATAAAGTTAAATTTGATTTGAAGAGCCAGCCAGGACACCACTGGTTGTCAGCCAAGTCCAATCTGTCACTGGAGATTTTCCACGCTGAGGTCTGAGCAAACACAATTCATTTGTAACATTGTTCATCCATGAGTTCTTTGGCGGGCACGAGGTGGAAATATGAGGTATTGTATTTTTGGATCGAGCTCTTACTAATGTTTTTTTGAAACGTTGTTTCTGTTTCTTGATTTTTTGTCGGTTTTGTCCTGGTTCAGTTCCACTTGTGAATCACCTGTTTGTATGAATGCATCACGGACAATGTCTGTATACTATACAGGTTGTTGAATGC
Source organism: Oncorhynchus tshawytscha (assembly GCF_018296145.1). Classification (NCBI taxonomy): domain Eukaryota; kingdom Metazoa; phylum Chordata; class Actinopteri; order Salmoniformes; family Salmonidae; genus Oncorhynchus; species Oncorhynchus tshawytscha. Next base: position 41,272,905 of record NC_056431.1, read on the forward strand.
CATGGACTGTTACAGTGTTAAGCGTTTTATACAGTAATGAACTATATATCAGTGGTTCGCAACCTGAGGTACTAGGACCCATGGGGGTACTTATCCTATCCACAGTGGGTACTTGAGGAGACTCATGAGACCATAGGACTACTGGACAAATGCATATGAAGGGGTACTTCAGGGGTACTCCAGGCAGAGCAAAATTCAGTTGATGGTACAGTAACCGAAAAAGGATTGGGAACCACTACATTATATTATGAACTATGGAGATGACAGCTGGATTAGAGCAATATCCTTGGTACCTTGACTTGTTCTGTGAGTTACACGTATGAAATATTCACAAGCAACAAGCAAAACAACATTTAGAATATTAGATTCATCGACTAACAACGGCAACCTACAATGCCTTACAGATGAAATATATTCTAGGCACAGTATGTATTTTGCCTGAAAGAGCTGCTTCTGTGAAATGACTACTGTATTATAGGCAGCATCTGTGATAATGTTTCACCTTGCACTGAGCTGATCTGAGCATCTTTTGAAAGACATCTTCCTTCTGTCTAGACAGGGGCTGGATGGATGACATGTGGTGTGAGAGTGAGTTCTGCATTTCTGATGTCACGGTGTATCTGTAGAGGAGGGGCCTCATCACTGTCTACCCAAATTGAGAGTGGCTGTCAGAGCCCACTGCACTCAGCACAGAGAGATTCAGGCATGATCAATATCACCGCAAAAGAATTTGAACTGTTTGCTTTTTTTTTTAAAGAGAGAGAGAGAGAGAGAGAGAGAGAGAGAGAGAGAGAGAGAGATGCGCACGCATTTTGCATGCATCTGTCTCTATGACCATCTTCTTTGTGTGTGAGATGCAGGTGAAGGTTTTCTTGACTTCAGGCCCCTCCCAAGTAACAGCCATCTTGGCCTAACCATCGTTTTAAAAAAGTACTGCACTGGAACTAAATGTATTTTAACAGCTTTCAGGGGAGTAATCATTCTACCAAACCATTGCAAAATGTTCGGTTTTGCAACTAAAACTAGAGTTTCTAGTAGACAAATTCAGGTAAGTCCCTCTCCATTATGTTCCGTTTGCTTCCGTCTAAGAAACGTTTTGCAACAGAATCGGTGGAATGAACACACCTCAGGTTGTAAAGGTTCTGCACTGAAATGTGCTGGAGTGCGTGCTAGCACGGGATGGGGTCAGAGAAGGCATTGCTTTTCATGGAATCCCTCATATAATACCTGAAGCCTTACTATTGGGTCTGCAGTATACCACCACAACAACAACAGGCGTATTATATTTGAATGCTTCTTAGGTGCTGGACAACACATGTGTTCAAATATAAATGATTGAAGGTATAAACAGGAGAAAGACCGGGGCATGTGCACTGAGACAAGCCATGGATAAATATTGCATATTTCTATTAAACACCCCACTGTTTGATGAGGATGTCCTCAGGTGCACCAATGTATTATTCATGTCCATCACTACTGTTGGCAAAACCCCAAAGGGTTTGCAAACCGAAGCTTTTCTGTTTGAATCATTTTTCTCTTGAGTGTAACTCTACATCTGTAAAATGATTTGTCTTATCTAAAAAATAAAAATATGTCTCACAGTGGTATGCTTGTATGCAAGTTGCTGTACTTGGAGTCATGAGAGAGACTGTTTTGTGTAGGTTTAGGTATGTCACTCTTTAAAATGGGGAGGACTGTATTGGCTCCCGAGTGGCGCAGCGGTCTATGGCCCTGCATCTCATTGTTAGAGGTGTCACTACAGACCCTGGTTTGATTCCAGGCAGTATCACAACCGGCTGTCATTGGGAGTCCCATAGGGTGGTGCACAATTGACCCAGTGTTGCCAGGGTAGGCTGTCATTCTAAATAAAAAATGTGTGCTAAACTGACTTGCCTAGATAAATGAAGGTTCTATAAAAAAAAAGTTTTTTTTAAAGTGTAATGAGAATGCTATAGAGGTATCATGGAAAACAGTGCTCCACTATTCCCTTAAAACTATAAACTTCACTCCATATCAGTCGTTTGACAGAATAAACACCACTATGCATTCAATCAGCTGAGTGGCATTGCCGTGGAATTCAAAAAGCGGTTTTGAAAGTTTATTTGAAGACCAACAAGCAAAGAGGCTGTAGGCCCTTTCAAACAGCCAGCTGTGCTCAAAGTTGTGTCCGGAAAAATAATTACTATTGACATTGTTATCTCAACGCAATAGTAGTATAGTAATAGTAATGGTAATAGTATAGTGTAGTAATAGTTAACCCTCTGTGATGAGATTCTGATAAAAGTATAAACTAACTGGCACAGAGTTGGATGATCATCGGGAGGTTGATACACCCACAATCACTCATTTCAATTACTATAGAATTGAAATGGATTTCAATATCACATTGACACAATATAACATTTATTTTTATTTTTAAGCAACACGCACTAATTGTTCTGTGTGATATCATGAGGAATGGGTAGTATTTGTTTTGTATTGCATAGTACTCATTGTCCACAGTGTGGAGTGTTGAAACCGAGTAAACTTTTCATCAAAAGAAGATGTACAAGAGACTTGGGGACGGTTTCCCAGACTCAGATGAAGTCTGATCCTGGACTAAACAGAACTCAGTGGAGATTGGACATCAAAACACTTAGTCTAGGTTTGACCTGTGTCTGGGAAGCCGACTTGAAAGGGGTATCTGTATAGCTCACGTTGTATCTATAAACTTCAGCAGGCTACAGTATTTTTCAAAAGTGCAGAATAAAAATGCTCTTCTTGTGAAATGCATTGTTTTTGCACTATTTGCATTATTTTTGCACTATTTGCATTATTTTTGCACTATTTGCATTATTTTTGCACTATTTGCATTATTTTTGAGAACGTCCAAGATTAAGAGGTTAAAAAAAAACTGAAGTAGATGATCCAAAAAAACTATTTTGTGATTGAGTACACAAGGTATGGTCCTTTTCGATGTCCTTCCTTCCAAAACACTTCTTGCCACAGTAGTGTTTGGCAAGGTTTATTGTTTCCTATGGGAACAGAAAAGTGTTCCCATCGCATACTAACCCCAAGGCTATAAGTTCTGAAAGCACACACATGACAGGAGGGCACACACATGACAGGAGGGCACACACATGACAGGAGGGCACAAACATGACAGGAGGGCACACACATGACAGGAGGGCACACACATGACAGGAGGGCACACACATGACAGGAGCACACACACACACAAGGATGACTGTGAAGTTAACAAGTGTACAGGGATGTATTGTTGAGATGATAAATCCCTTTGATATTTCGGTGGGAAACAATCAACAACACAGGAGGGCTCTGACTCATCCCAAGGCTGGCACCCAGCTGAGACGAGATATACCGGTAATGGAATTATCCTACAAACCAGTCCAAAGAGATTTGTCACCATCGCTTAAATCCCACAATTACTGATGTTGTCGGAGAATCATTACGCTAGGAGGCAAGAAGACATTACCCAGTGCTTATTTTAGTCCTACTACCTTATCTCTCTTTGACAGGCGTCTCTGTGTTTTTCTCGCCGAGTCTGTAAGCACGATATGGCCTTTTGGAGAAGGGGGAGAATGGGACCCAGTGCCAGTGAGGTGCAAGGAGTGAATAGGGGAGATGATTGTGTCTGTCATGCCGCAATTTGAAGCTGTCAGTGGCAATCGAGATCATTGACTACCTCCACCAACCAGCAGAGCTCTGCACCAATCAGCTGGACAGTAGTTTATTTGTTGCCATAATCAACACCCTGGAGATTCCCTGTCCCTAGACAACTAGTGAGTATCTGCATCCCATATGGCACCCTATGCCTTATATAGTGCCCTACTTTTGACCAGGGCCAATAGAGCCCTATACAGTGCATTCGGGGAAAGTATTCAGACCCCTTCCTTTTTTCCACATTTTGTTACGTTACAGTCTTATTCAAAAAATGGATTAAAAAAAAATCCTCATCCTACACACAATACCCCATAATGACGAAGAAAAAACAAGTTGTTTGACATTTTAAAAATGTATTAGTAATAAAAAAACATAAATACCTTATTTACATAAGTATTCAGTCCCTTTGCTATGAGACTTGATATGGAGCTCAGGTGCATCCTGTTTCTATTGATCATCCTTGAGATGTTTCTACAACTTGATTGGAGTCCACCTGTAGTAAATTCAATTGATTGGACATGATTTGGAAAGGTTCCACAGTTGACAGTGCATGTCAGAGTAAAAACCAAGCCATGAGGTCAAAGGAATTGTCCAAGGAGTTCCAAGACAGGATCTGTGTCGAGGCACAGATCTGGGGAAGGGTACCAAACATTTATGCACCATTGAAGGTCCCCTTGAACATAATGGCCTCCATCATTCTTACATGGAAGAAGTTTGGAACCACCAAGAATCTTCTAGAGCTGGCCTCTCGGCCAAACTGTGCAATCGGGGGAGAATGGCCTTGGTCAGGGAGGAGACCAATAACCCGATGGTCACTCTAACAGAGCTCCAGAATTCCTCTGTGAAGATGGGAGTAACTTCCAGAAGGACAACCATATCTGTAGCACTCCACCAATCAGGCCGTTGTGGTAGAATGACCAGACAGAAGACACTCCTCAGTAAAAGTCACATGACAGCCTGCTTGAAGTTTGCCAAAAAGCACCTAAAGGACTCTCCGACCATGAGAAACAATATTTTTTTCTGGTCTGATGAAACCAAGATTTAACTCTTGGGCCTGAATTCCAAGCATCACGTCTGGAGGAAACCTGGCACCATCCTTACGGTGAAGCAAGGTGGTGGCAGCATCATGCTGTGGAGATGTTTTTCAGCGGCAGGGACTGTGAGACTAGTCAGGATGGAGGGAAAGATGAACGGAGCAAAGTACAGAGAGATCCTTGATGAAAACTGCTCCAAAGCACACTGGACCGCAGACTGGGGCGAAGGTTCACCTTCCAACAGGACAACAATCCTAAACTCACAGCCAAGACAACGCAGGAGCGGCTTCAAGACAAGTCTCTGAATGTCCTTGAGTGGCGCAGCTAGAGCCAGGACTTAAACCCGATTGAACATCTCTGGAGAGACCTGAAAATAGCTGTGCAGCGATGCTCCCCATCCTGACAGAGCTTGAAAGGATCTGCAATGAAGAATGCCAAGCTTGTAGCGTCATACCCAACAAGACTTGAAGCTCTAATTTGCTGCCAGGTGCTTCAACAAAGTACTGAGTAAAGGGTCTGAATTCTTATTTCACTGTGATTTTTCCATTTAAATTTTTTTTTTAAATAGATTTGCAAAAATAAAAATGTTTTTGCTTTGTCATTATGGGGTATTTTCTGTAGATGAATGAGGGGGAGGGGACAATTTAATCCATTTTAAAACAAGGCTGTACCGTTTGAATCCTCGTGCTGACTGGGTGTAAAATGTGCCCTTGAACATGCTACTTAATCCTAATTGCTCCTGTAAATCTCACTGGATAAGAGTGTCTGATAAATGACCAAAATGTAAATATACAGTGAAAGTATTCATAACCCTTGACTTACTCCACATTTGTTTGTATTACAGACCGAATTCAAAATGTTTAAAATGTATCATTTTTCTCACCCATCTACAGACATTACCACATAATGACAGAGTGAAAACCTGTTTTAAGAAATTGATGCAAGTTCATTGAAAATGAAATACAGAAATATCGGATTTACATAAGTATTCATTCCCCTGAGTCAATAATTTGTAGAAGCATCTTTGTCAGTGATTATAGCTGTGAGTCTTTCTGGGGAGGTCTCTAAGAGCTTTGCACACCTGGATGGTACAATATTTACTCATTATTTTAAAAATAATTATTCAAGTTCTGTCAAGCTGATTGTTGATCATTGCTAGACAGCAAGTTTGAAGTATTGCCATAGATTTTGAAGCCGATATAAGTCAAAACTGTAACTAGGCCACTAAGGAACATTCAATGTCGTCTTGGTAGCAACTGCAGTGTATGTTTGGCCTTGTGTTTTAGGTTATGGTTCTGCTGAAAGGTGAATTTGTCTCCTAAATGTCTGTTGGAAAGCAGACTGAAGCAGGTTTTTTTTTTAGGATTTTGCCTGTGCTTAGCTTTATTCCATTGTTGATCCATCCTCAGTTTTGTCCTATCACAGCCATTAAACTTTGTAACTGTTTTAAAGTCCCCATTGGCCTTATGGCAACTGAGTTAGGAAGGATCTTTGTAGTGACTGGATGTATTGATACACCATCCAAAATGTAATTAACAAATTCACCATGCTCAAAGGGATATTCAGTGTCTGCTATTTATTTTATTTTTACCCATCTACCAATAGGATCCCTTCTTTTTTGGGGGAGGACTAGATTTAATATCGCAGATAGATTGCGGGTTCTATCAATGTAATTGTCTGCATTATTTCCAATCCCTCATATAAATGACATGGCTTCCTACTCCACAGCTCCCTCTATTTCGTTGGACTGGGCCACGGCCGTCAGGGAGAGAGTAGAGGAAGAGCTGGGTTCCTATGGGTTCATGGCGCTGTTCAGGGGGATCTCCGACCATCCGCCAGAGGGTAGAGAGGGGGGATGAGCGCCTATTCCAACTACGGCAGGAGGGCCAGACCACGGCGGAGTACGTGCTCACCTCTCAGACAGTAGCCGTCGTAGACAGCTGAGGTTCTGTTTTATTGCGGACAGGATGGGCACCAGCTTCAACGGTGTCCAGTACGTTCTAACCAGGGATCCACGGGAGCAGAGGGACAGCCACATCATCTGTCTCCTGGGTTAGGCGTGAGTATTCCATCATAATCACTTTCCGCCAAACTTTTTCTAGTAACAATTTGACTGGCTGGCTGTCTTTCATGTTTCATTTCTACAGCTGTAGTGGACTCCGGTGCCATGGGGAATTTTATTGACCAGCCCCTCACCTTCTCACCTCATACCGCTCTCCTCTTCTTGTCCGGGTTCAAGCACTGGATAGTCAACCACTGAGATCGGGGACAATCACACACATCACAGCACCACTCACCCTCAACGCGGAATCCATACATCAAGAAAGCCTTCCCTTCCTCATCATCAGTGCACCCGTACACAAGATCATCCTCGGCCTCCCACGGCTTCAACTTTATAACCACACCATCTCATGTCTGGGGATGAAAATTGCAGACTGGACACCCGAATGCCGGAAGACCTGTTTACCCTTTCCCTGTGATTCCACGTCGGTTGAAAGTCCTGTGGTTGCCCTTCAGCCCAACAGAGGCATACCAAGATCTTCAGGAGGTTTTTTACAAGACCCAGGCCACCTGTCTCCCTCCTCGCCGCCTCTGGGACTGTGCCATCGACCTGCTTACAGGCTATACACCTCTGCGCGGCCCCATCTAACCTCTGTCGGTGGCAAAAGCCCAGGCTATGGAGGAGTACATCCAGGAGGCTCTCCAGCAGGGTTCCATTCGGCACGTCCACCTCCGCTGCATCGGCAGGCTTCTACTCCGTGGCCAAGAAGAACGAAGGATTGCGTTTGAGCAATCGATTACAGAAATCTGAATTCCATCACCACAAAGTACCGCTACCCTCTCCCGTTGGTGCCAGCCGCAATTGAACAACAGCCGTTTATTCAAAAAGTTGGGCCGGCGGAGTGCCTACAATTTGATCCCCACCTGGGAGGAGGATGAATGGAAGATGGCCCTCAGCACGATGTCTGGTCACTACGAGTACTTGGTGATGCCTTTTGGATTGGCCGACGCTCCGTGAGTGTTCCAGGCATTTGTCACCGAGGTGTTCCGTGACATGCTCGGACACTAGGTGGTCATGCACATCGACTCGGCTACCTTGGAGGAGCACATCGCTCATGTCCATGTAGTCCTAGTACACCTCCTGACCAACCACCTGTACGTCAAGGCAGAGAAGACACCATTCCATCAGGGGTAGGTCTCCTTTTTGGGTTACTGGATCAGTTCGCAAGGAGTCATGATGGATGAGAGGAATGTGGATGCTGTCAAGGTCATGGCTAGTCCCAATCACCACAAAGGAGTAACAATGTTTTTTGGGGATTTGCCAACTTCTACCACCAATTCATTAAGAACTTTCGCTCGATCGCCCTCTCCTCTCACTTCTTTCCTCAAAGTTGGTCACCGGAAGTTGGGATGGAACTCTGCAGCTGATAAAGCCTTCCACCTACTGAAGGGTCATTTCACCTCTGCCTCGTTGTTTAAACATTCAGATCCTACGTTGCTCTTCGCGGTGGAGGTGGATGCTTCAGAAGTAGGTGTGGGGGCTGTCCTGTCCCAACATCAAGGTAATCAATAACTGGACCTGCTTCCAGACTCCCTGCATCTACATTACACCTCCTCTAATTTGAGTTAACTACTGGACAACAATACTTGGGCTTCTACTTCCAGCTGATACATACTATATATATTTTATGGACACAGTATATTAGTATATCTCAGCTCCCCTCGACCCCTCAAATCCAGTTTTGATTTCTGTTAGCCATATACACTATAGGGTAAAAAGTATGTGGACACGCCTTCAAATTAGTGGATTAGGCCATTTCAGCCACACCTGTTGCTGACAGGTGTGTAAAATCGAGCACACAGCCATGCAATCTCCATAGTCAAACATTGGCAAACATCTGCAGTAGAATGGCCCATACTAAAGAGCTCAGTGACTTTCAACGTGGCACTGTCATAGGATGCCACCTTTACAACAAGTCAGTTCATCAAATGTCTGCCCTGCTAGAGCTGCCCAGTCCACTGTAAATGCTGTTATTGTGAATTGGAAATGTCTAGGAGCAACAATAGCTCACAGAACTGGACCGCAGAGTGCTGAAGCGCATAGCAAGTAAAAATCGTCTTTCCTTGGTTGCAACACTCGCTACCGAATTTCAAACTGCCTCTGGAAGCAATTAAGAACTGTTCAATGGGAGCTTCATGAAATGGGTTTCCATGGCCGAGCAGCTGCACACAAGCCTAAGATCACCATGCACAATGCCAAGCGGTTCCTGGATTGGTGTAAAGCTCACCGCCATTGGACTCTGGAGCAGTGGAAATGTGTTCTCTGGAGTGATGGTTCACGCTTCACCATCTGGCAGTCTGACAGACAACTCTGGATTTGGCAGATGCCAGGAGGACGCTACTTGTCCCATTGCATAGTGCCAACTGTAAAGTTTGGTGGGAGGAGGTATAATGGTCTGGGGCTGTTTTTCATGGTTTGGGCTAGGCCCCTTAGTTCCAGTGAAGGAAAATCTTAATGCTACAGAATTGCATTCTAGATGATTCTGTGCTTCTAACTGTGTGGCAAAAGTTTGGAAAAGGCCCCTTACTCTTAGCAAAACGTTTTTAATTTACAATCTGCAGAAAGTTTCAGGACCTTCATGAAACATCACAGTTGTGAAAAATACACTACATGACCAAATGTATGCGGGCACCTGCTCATAAGAGTATTATTATATTTTTAATTGACTATGACTTTTCAAATCACCCAGCAGTGCTATTTGCAGAGGTAGCGCCAGATACATGTTGAAATTCTTCAGCCATTCCTGAACCTGCGACCAAAAACAAGCAACATATGGGCAGTACCAAAACAAGTCCAATCAATTCCAATTTTATTGGTCACATACACATATTTTGCAGATGTTGTTGCGGGTGTAGCGAAATGCTTGTGTTCCCAGCTCCAACAGTGCAGTAGTATCTAACAATACACAACAATACACACAAAACTAAAAGTTAAATAATGTAATTAAGAAATATATATATATTAGATTGAGCAATGTCGGAGTGGCATTGACTAAAATACCATAGAATACAGTATATACAGTACATATGAGATGAGTAAACCAGTATGTAAACATTATTTAAACATGATTAATGTGACTGGTTTTCCATTATTAAAGTGGCCAGTGATTCCAAGTCTATGTATATAGGGCAGCAGCCTCTAAGGTGCAGGGTTTTGTAACTGGGTGGAAGCCGGCTGGTCATGGCTATTTAACAGTCTGATGGCCTTGAGATAGAAGCTGTTTTTCAGTCTCTCAGTCCCAGCTTTGATGCAACTGTACTGACCTCGTCTTCTGGATGATAACGAGGTGAACAGGCTGTTGCTCGGGTGGTTGATGTCCTTGATGATCTTTTTGGCCTTCATGTGACTTTGGATGCTTTAGGCTCACTACCCTTTTCGAGAGCCCTGCAGTTGCGGGCAGTGCAGTTGATGTACCAGGTGAGACAGGCCGACAGGATGCTCTCAGTTGTGCATCTGTAAAACTTTGTGAGGGTTTTAACGGCCAAGACATATTTATTAAGCCTCCTGAGGTTGAAGAGGCGCTGTTATGTCTTCTTCACCACACTGTCTGTGTGGGTGGACCATTTCAGATCATTAGTGATGTGTACGCTGAGGAACTTGAAGCCTTCCACCTTCTCCACTGCGGTCCCATCGATGTAGATACGTGTTCTAATGTGATCTAAGGATTCTGTCTCTTCGCAGCAAAATATGCAGAGCTGGAATGGTTGTATCCCCAATATATATATGTAACATACTATCGGTTGCAAGAATTTTGTTATAATCATTTAAATTGAAAAACTCTACGTTTTGAATCCGACGTCAATTTGTGTATCAATTAATAAACCATGTGCCATGGAATTGGTGCATCGAAAATCTCTTTCCAACTATTTTGCATTTTGCATCCCACTATCTACGTGGCACAGCTGCCAATATTTTGGTCTTTAAATGAAACTGTTATGCTTTTTCATTTGTCACAATTTTCTTTAACCAATTTTGGTCTTTAATGCAGGGCCTTCAGACAGGTTCATTACTTTTTCCCCCTTCCACTTTCCTCTTCCATTTTTGCGGTAATGCTGCAATTAGTTGCTTATCATTTAGAATTTTTTATTTCTATATATTTTTGTTAGCTGCATGTGTGACATAACTCCACCAGTCCTATTTATAATTTAATTTATAAAGATCATACCGTTTAAATGTTTTTGTTTCTCCAAAAATTAGAGATGATTTCCTTTTCAAATAACCGAAAGTGAGAGGTTGTAATCTGAATAAAGGGAAAAAGGCCATTCTTGAACACAGACTGAGTCAGTCTTACTTATCTGCTAGAGAAACATTTAGGGTTGAAGTATAGTTTTTGTATGACTAAAGCCTTTAGTGAGAGGTCTATTGCTTTAATATTTAATAATTTCTGCCCTCCGAATTCATATTATATAAATAGGCCCACTTAATTTTGTCCAAATAAAATGTAATATTTTTTGCTCATACGGTGCCTTCGGGAAGTATTCAGACCCCTGGCCTTTTTCAACATTTTGCTACGTTACAGCCTTATTCTAGAATTTATTAAATTGTTTTTATTTTCTCTTCAATCTTTACACAATACCCCATAATGACAAAGAAAAAACTGATTCATAGAAATGTTTGCATTTACATAAGTATTCAGACCCTTTACTCAATACTTTGTTGGGAATGATTACAGCATTGAGTCTTCTTGGGTATGATGCTACAAGCTTGGCACACCTGTATTTGGGGAGTTTCTCCCATTCTTTTCTGCAGATTCTCTCAAGTTCTGTCAGGTTGGATGGGGAGCATGGCTGCACAGCTATTTTCAGGTCTCTCTAGAGATGTTAGATCGGGTTCAAGTCCGGGCTCTGGCTGGGTCACTCAAGGACATTCAGAAACTTGTCTCAAAGCCACACCTGCATTGTCTTGGCTGTGTGCTTAGGGCCATTGTCCTGTTGGAGGGTGAACCTTCGCCCCAATCTGAGGTCTTGAGTGCTCTGGAGTAGGTTTTCATCAAGAATCTCTCTGTATTTTGCTCCATTCATCTTTGCCTCGATCTTGACTAGTCTCCTAGTCCCTGTCACTGAAAAACATCCCCACAGCATGATACTGCCACCACCATGCTTTACCGTAGGGATGGTGCCAGGTTTCCTCCAGATGTGACGATTGGCATTCAGGCCAAAGAGTTCAACCTTGTTTTCATCCGACCAGAAAATCTTGTTTCTAATGGTCGGAGAGTCTTTACATGTCTTTTGGCAAACTCCAAGCAGGCTGTCATGTGCCTTTTACTGAGGATTGGCTTCTGTCTGGCCACTACCACAAAGCCCTGATTGGTGGAGTGCTGCAGAGATGGTTGTTCTTCTGGAATGTTCACCCCTCTCCACAGAAGAACTCCAGAGCTTTGTCAGAGTGACCATCGGTTCTTGGTCACCTCCCTGACCGAGGTCCTTCTTCCCTGATTGCTCAGTTTGGCCGGGCGGACATCTCTAAGAGGAGTTTTTGTGGTTTCACACTTCTTCCATTTAACAATGATGGAGGCCACTATGTTCTTTGGGACCTTCAATGCTGCAGACATTTTTTGGTCCCCTTCCCCAGATCTGTGCCTCGACACAATCCTGTCTTGTAGCTCTACGGACAATTCCTTCGACCTCGTGGCTTGGTTTATGCTCTGACATGCACTGTCAACAGTGTCCAAATCATGTCCAATCAATTTAATTTACCACAGGTGGACTCCAATCAAGTTGTCGAAACATCTCAAAGATGATCAGTGGAAACAGGATGCACCTGAGCTCAATTTCGAGTCTCATAGCAAAGGGTCTAAATACTTATGTAAATAAGGTACTTTTGTTTTTTATATTTGATAAATGTGCTAAAAATTCTAAAACTCTGTTTTCGCTTTGTCATTATGTGGTATTGTGTGTAGAATGCTGAGATGTTTTATTTATTTAATTACCTTTTAGAATAAGGCTGAACGTAAGAACATGTGGAAAAAGTCCAGGGGTCTGAATACATTTTGTGGTGTGTAAACCACCATAGAATTAGGTCCCCCACACACCAGTATCTTGAAAAAGAAAACTGGCATAGATTCTGGATGAGATCGCACGCCATGCTCGAGAGTATTGGTGTATAACATTTTCTATTGATCAAATCATATCATGATCTACAATAGAAGACAGCCTATACTGTCAACATTTTACATTTATCCAGAGCGACTTACAGTAGTAGTAAGTGCATACATTTCCATTGGTACTGCTGCCCCGTGGGAATTTAAGCCACAACCCTGGCGTTGCCAGTGCCATGCTCTACCTACTGAGCCACACAGGACCGTGTCATTACTAGTGTTTGTAACTGCTTATTATCACCTGTGTCAATACTAGTGTTTGTAACTGCTTATTATCACCTAATAATATACAATTATATCAGTTGAATTTCTAGCCGGAATCTGTTGATATGAATGAAATCACTCAAATGTGTCTGGAAAAGTACCCTACTAAAGACTGCATCACAGTGTGACATGCCCTCCATTAGATCAGTGACATCATTACAGCCGTGCTACAGCAGACTGCAAATTGTTTTGTTGGATATTAAACTGCTCCACAACATTCTCCTGCGAGCTATTCACAGCAATTCATTCATGAAATAATCACTCTGCGCTTAAAAAGAAGTAGTCTTATCCAGAACATTATGCAGCCTGCTGTTCTGACCTACATTAGACATCTCAACAAAGTTGATGCCTGATTGTTTGTTTTTTTTCTTCGGAGGAGGAGGAATACGTTACCTCTTGAATTGTTTTGTGTGTTTGTTGTTTCAGATGATGCGGTTCATTCAAGAATTGGACAATACAGCCACACTGACTTCTCAATAGGCAGAAGTGGAAGTCATCATCTGATACAATATACACACACACACACACACACACACACACACACACACACTTTAAGAGACAGTGTGGCGTAAAGCTGCCTTGTTTTTAACCAACCCTGTTTAGCCCATACCTTATCCATCTCAGCCCTACATGTTACAGATGCCTACTCCCCCATTTATAATGAAAATTACCACATATTACAATCATTCAAATAAATTAAATAAATGTTTAATAATGCAATGACTATTATAATACAATACAATTAAATACAGGAAGAGAGAAGATATTTGGATGAAAATATACAATCTATAAATCAGCTGGCTTAATACATGGATGATACTAAACACAGTTTAAGCTATATAAATACAATCATCTAGATTATTTTTCCATAGTTTAGGTAGGATCAGTTTCCACAACTCATAGGCTACCACTAACTTGTTCAGGGTAATCTAATTATCCATATCTCTATGATGGCTGACCATTTCAACTAATAGGTAACACTTCATTGGGTTAACTGAACTTCACTGAGTTCAGGTTGGTGTTGAATGTATAATCTCATTCAACCAAATTGACACTTTACGCATGAGATACTATCAAAGTTGTTATGCTTAGGATTTTATCAAGGGCAAATGGGAATATCATGAAGTACCTGTAATGGCTGCACCCAAAATACTTAATGATATAGTATTAGTTTGAGAGAACATTTATCAAACAAAATGTTCTATTTGTTATGACACTCATGTCTCACTAGCATTCAAGTGTAATTATTATGTGAGATAGAGAGTGGTTTGGGACTTCGGCCGGTGACACACCCCGTAGGCTATGCTGCTGTCCATCAATCATAACACATCTTAATGGGCCTTGTCAAACGCGATTCAGTAAACTGTAAAGGGTGGGTCACCAGATTGATTTGTCCTCGACGGCAAGGCAGGCAGGAAGCGTGATTTCGGAGGAAGTGAAACGACTTTAGACGCTTTTCAGCTTTAACTCTGTTCCATTGGAGCAGGGGCACAGGTGGCTTATCAGAGTGTAGCAGTTTGTGCAGTGCAGTCCTCCTTGGTTTGATTTGACAAGACAAGTCATTTTTGAGGAGGGGCTGTTTGGTTCCCCCCGGGGGGGCTGCATTGGGGGAAGCTGGGGGGGGCAGGAGCAGGGGCAGGAGCAGAACAACAGATGCTTTCACTGAGGGGAGAGAAGCCACACTATGGTCTATACAGGAACAACTACATAATACAGACAGAGAAGGAGAAAATGTCACAATCTCTGACTGCAGTGCAATACATATAGTGTGTAAAAATGACATGTATTTCAAACCATCTAAACCACCCCAAAAAAATATGTTTATATAATGAATTGAAATCATGTGCATATGTCTAAGAGTGTTATAGAAAAGAGGAGCCCACCACATTAGAGAGAACGAATTGATCAAACCAAGATAAGTCCTATATAGTGGATTGTTATAACACCATGCATTTGTGAGCTAATCATGTTCAAGGTCCCCAGACAAAGAGGGGTCTAAATGTGGTCATACTACAATATCCGACACACTAAAGAATAGTTGGGTTGTTTTTTTAACCCATCATTTAGAGTGTATATGTTTTCTGAGCATCTGATATGGTACGAACACTGTCAGGCAGGTTTCCATTAAACCCCAGACTGATCAATGGGACTAGGACGTCACACATCAATCCTGGAAAAAGCAAACTTGCTCAATCACATAGGTTTCAGTGGTTCACCATTGGGGGCTCCAAGAGTCAATCTCCAACAAGGTGCTAATGTCACACGTTTTCTCTCAATGTGCCCTGTTAATTATGACATTTCCACACTTTCAATAGAATATACTGCAAAAATAAATGTGGTGATATTAAAATAATAAACAGTACATGTTTAATATATTGATACAGTATAAAATGTTATCATTTGAAGGGTTTTGTAATCAGAATGATCTCAATACAACTGAAATAGTCATACTGTGGCCATGATTGTTTGAAATGAACACAGAGCAGATTGATGGAAAATCAGAATCGCTCAAACTGAAAACGTCAACATAATTACATGATTAATTTATTTCAATAAACAAAGATAAACTACTGTTGTTTTATTATATATCCACCTTTCATGCATTTAACCACTCGCCATTTACAAATGTTCAATAGGAAACCCATTAGACACATTGACTAAATCATTATACTGACTTGCATATTGTATGCAAAAACACATAGGTATTTTTCAAAAACATTAATTCATCCCCATTGCTTTAGCAATACGAGACAGTGTTAGAAGTAAAAAACGATTGTCACTTTGACAAATAGGCTATAACAATCTAGTGGGTCCAATTCAAATGATAGTACAATTCAATTGACATTGTTTGTTTGTCTTTAACAAAAAGTGAAAGATGATTTTGGCTATATACTTCTTGGAGATGTGTGTCCTTAAAATGTTTAGCCCTACCCCTAATTTGTCCTGACTGTTCAGTCACCTGCTGGATCCTACATTTTCGTCAACTGACAAGAAAAGAACAATGGAGACTGGATTTTATGTGAAAATTGAGCTCCGTCTCTGCTGTTGGTGAAAACTGGATTAATCATCTGGGCATCAGTGGTAGGACAAATAATTTTGACAAAGTCTCCAAAAGCGCTTTTTGGGCTACTAATATGCCCCAACAATGACTGTTTCTACCTCTTTGGATGGTCTTCTGTCCGTCACCAAAAAGTTGATCATTCCCTCTGACTTAATGAGAAGGTTGCAGCCCAAAAAGAATATACCGAAAACCACCGTGAGCGATAACACGCACATAACGGCAATCTGGACAACTCTCATGAGAAAGAGACTTCTCTCATCCGGAGTCGGCGCCACGAAACCATTATCAGTCACCACTGATGAAAAGTTACAACAAAAAATATCTTCAGTCTTATTGAAAAGTCCTGAGCTCTCCGTTTGATTGAAAGCGCTAGAATTCATCTCCACTTTTCAACGTTCAGTTGGCACCACAAATAACAGCCAAAAGCGCACTTTCAAGCGCAATTTCAGAAAAATTCCCCACAAGCGCAGAAAAAAATGAAGAGTGAGAAGCAGGAGATTGAAACGCCACCTTTAAATCTGGTATAGGTCTTCTGGTGTGTATCAAACTGCTTTGGCATACCTTTCCAAATGTCCTCTTCCCAGACACAGTGCATTTATGATGTTCCAGCAACCCATGGTTATTATAACCTACCTGGTTGGGTGAAACCATTTCAGGACGCACAGGAGAGTGCTGTTTTCCAAGAGTGTATAGTAGTAGCGCCACCATGAGCATGATCAATGAAACACGCAATGCGTAATTGGATGGCTGAAAACCCTGCACCTGCCCATTCCATCCAGTCCAATAATAAAAAATAAATGCAATTTGGTGAAAAAGTGCAATTTTGGATTCAATATCCAATATTGGTTTACATTTTTATAATGTAGCAGATTTTTTATTTTATATTGTTATTGTCAGTTTCAGTCTCAACACTCAATACAGTCTCAACCTCTGTCGAATTCGCGTCGTGACTCTTTAATTTCATAGGTGCGCAGAGTGTACTTGATCTAGCTCGCACGCCGGTGCCGGGTACTCAGGCTCAGAGCTTTTATTTTCCATTGGTCCATATGGACGTCAAGCCTAAACTCTTTCGTCCCTGCACTCCGGGCTAGCTAAATCAAGTGTACATTATGATCAATACTGTAATGAAACAGCAGGGAGCAGGTCTCGAACCCTCGGCCTTCTAGCTCGTACGGCAGGGTCAATTTCCGCGTTTATAAACCCAGGCTCGTTACAATACTTTCACTGACATCTAGTGGATGTCAAATGGTGTATCTAAAACGAATTAATTAATTTAATTGTAATTAATGTATCCTTTAGAAAATACATGCATATATTGTTGTTTTCCAAAGTATATCCAAATGCAATCAATTCTAGTTTGCCTTTTTAATTATACTTACTATGCACAATATTTGACCCGAACTATAGTCTTTGACCTACTGTACATGTACCCTATTGGTATAAATGCCTGAATTTTTACTGTTACGTGTTGTTGGAGCTGAAAGCTGAATGCATGTTCTATTATTGAGATAATAAAGACTTGAAAAATATGCCTACTGTAGCTCATCCCTGGTTCCAAACTAAATCATCAGCAGATGGCAGTATAGTACTTGATGTAGAAAAGTGACACCATTGTATGTAACCTCCTCTCAGAGCATTTCGTATTATTCTGTACACAAATCCGGGAATCTCCAATTAGGATGATACAGTACATTAAGTTTGGTATGGTTACGTTGGACACATGGTTACTTTAGGCAAAAAGAAAAGGTTTAGAGGATGGGTGGACATTTAACGTGAACGTCTACAAATCCAAAGGTTGCGAGTTCATATCTCATCATGGACAACTTTAGCGTTTTAGCAACTTTTAAACTACTTCCTACTTTTTAGCTACTTTGCCACATCTTTAGCATGTTAGCTAACTATCCCCCTTAACCCTTTTAGATAACCCTTCGCCTAACCCGAACCTTAACCCTTTTATCTAACCCTTCCCCTAACCTTAACCATAACCCCTAGCCTAGCTAACGTTAGCCACCTAGCTAGAATTTGTAACATCATATCTTCGCAAATTGGTAACATATTGTACATTTTACTAATTCGTAACATATTGTATATTTTGCCAATGTGTAACATATAATACAAATTGTAATTCAAAAACACATCATAAGAAATGAGCGATTGGCATCCAAAAATTAATACATACAATACGAACCATATTAAATGGAGAGTCTCAGATTTACTTACAGAATAATACAAAATGCTCTGAGACCAGGTTTTGGCATGAGAACAGAGCAATGCTAACATAGTAAACCTAGGTATAGGTTACAAAACAGGCACTCAAAACATTTTCTGTTCAGTTTTGCTGTGATGATAATTAGGGCCAGATTGAGAAATGATTCATTCTTCTGGATAATATTGGTTTGTATAAGGTGCCAACTTTGCTCCTAATTTAGGTTGAATTGATTTTGAATTGTTCATATATCAACTCAAATTTTTGAAACACCAAACGACAATCACACAATTTGAACAAAGACTTTATAACTATCTACTGACTATTTAACGTTATAGATCCTACATATTAACTCATTATTAACTGTGTATAAACTACTTATATTTTCAGATATAGCCTACAAATAATTCATACCACGAATATATTATATTATGTATCGTAGGATATTTCAATATGTCGTGTGTAACCTATGTATTTGAGTTTTGTGCTTTAGGCTATTTCCCATATGATGCACACTGAAAGAAATACATTTACCAGACGCCCTTGATGCTCAGGATCAGCAGGACTTCCTGATCGACGTGACTTGCAACCAATTACGGATGAATAAAAGGACTATTGCCTCTATAGTTTTCATGGTAGATTGCACCAGAACGTATCGCCTGTCCGTTACCCCGTTATA
The DNA here is from genome assembly GCF_018296145.1 of Oncorhynchus tshawytscha. Taxonomy (NCBI): domain Eukaryota; kingdom Metazoa; phylum Chordata; class Actinopteri; order Salmoniformes; family Salmonidae; genus Oncorhynchus; species Oncorhynchus tshawytscha. The sequence continues at coordinate 41,291,971 of NC_056431.1, forward strand.
CATTATTCTTTCCGAGAACAGGTGGATACAAAGACATATCATTTTGCGCTGTATAGAATGTTAGAGATTTACAGGGGAACTTGTTTAGGCTACAATATATCGGTAGTCTACGTGTCGCGTCGGGGGGACTGCGGTACATCTGAAGACGGACTAGCAAAGACTGTCAAGCAAGGAAGATTGCCAACCAGCAACATCATCGGGACGTAAAATTATGCTCTTCATTCAGATACAGGTTTCCCGTCTGCGGAACATTTGGATTGATAGTTTGATTTACCATTTCAACCATTCAAAAATGATTAGTGAATTACATTAGTGCTGTTAACCCAATGCAACACGTTGCTGGCAAGCGAGACATCATTGTGCCATTAATTGATTACAATAAGGCATATTTTCTGTAAGTATTGTACAAAATGACATGTTTCTTGAATGACGTGCTTTCATCTTTCAGCATTCAGACAATGTCATATGGCTACAGTAGAAATGTTCATTTGGAATATAGCATGTTCTAGTGTTCCGTCTATTAATTACTAGATTCTAGACTGTCAATTAGATATTGCAGGAATGTAAGGTCCTATATCAGCCTGCTGCTGATATAGGACCTGTATCTACAATATTTGTTGTAACAATGTCGCTAAGCTTTCCAATTAGATCATCTTAGTCTTGAATGTAGGAATGAGATCGATGAGCTGTAGCCTGGATATACACCTGTCCTTCTGCAGCAGTTTGAAGTCAATACCCTACTCATCCATCTTAATGACAAGATTGTTGTGGAGGTCCGATATCAAGGATGACATTTTGCCACACGATTGTTCTAGCAATTTACCTTTCGATATAGTGCTGTGAGGCCGGGTTGGGGGGTCATTCAAAAATGGGAAAATCTTTGACACAAATAGCTTCGCTTTTTTCTTCTTCTTCTCTTCACTTATTGAACAGTCATTGAAAACAGATGGCCTATTGTAATTATTGAATTGGAATTTCAGTATTACTTCCTGAATTGACTGCCTTGTATTCAAACTGAACCCAACCCTGCAGTGAGACACTGGTAACAGTTGAAGTGGTAGTAGCCAGTGGGTTCTCAAATAGGTCAACAAGTTAAGTCTCACTTAGCCTATTTGTTATGGACACGTTGTCTTTAGATCAGTTCAGCTGTATAAAGACAACAGATGAATCGATATGTTCCCTTTTAGCCTCTATTTATCGGTCTGCTGCTGAGTGGAGGGAGTGTGCGCTTGGCTTTCCACCATATCACACCCTGTGGGTTGTCTCTCACTTCATAATGGTCTCGATGAATCGAGTGGTACGATACTTACATTACGTCCTCTTCCTGGGGATCTACCGTACTATAGGTTTTCCGGTCCAACCCTCATAAAGCATAGGCTCGTACTACCATCCTGATCTCGTGAGCTTGGGATGGATATAAGTGCACAGAATGGGCACCTGGAGGAAAATGGGGGAGGGTCATGCTTTTTCAATTTCAGTCAAGGGGAGGGTTTAGTATTTTTTTTCAATGTAGTCCAGGGGAGGGTCATGTACTTTGTAAATAATGAAATGTTGATATTTGTCAGTGTTTTGGAATTTGTTGCTTAATTAGGCTATATATCGATGTGTGGCCGATGCCGCCCCTTCTCCGCTGGGCGTGCGCCTATAGGCTATTTAGTGTGGTCTCAATCAAACGATCCATAGCCTATAGGCTACAAAGTGCATGCTCGGAGAAGAACAGAACAAAGTTATATTCATAAGATAGCTTCTGGGATGGTGTAAATACAACTAGGGCTGCATTACACACTGCAATGGATATTACAATCCTGAGCCCCGGCCTGCTCTGGTCTTGCTGATTCCATTTTTTGTGTGTGTGCTGCCTAACCAATGGCTGTGCTGTGTAGGTCTATGATGGCAGTTCAGGAGGAGAGTCAAAGGCTTCTTCTGAAAATAATTTATGATTAGGCCTAGTCCAAATAATGTAGTCTTGCACGCGGACTGGCCTATAGCCTATGCTCTGTTCGGTTTGAGAATGAGAGTGCGAAGCTACATCCTTCTATAGCCGAGGAGACAAAACAAAAAGGGACTTTGCTTGAAAAGTAATCAAATTCTGTCAGTATCAATTGATTAAAGATATTCACTTTCTGTACAGTAGAAGATGTTTAAACCCAGACAGCTTTTAGGGAAACACTTGTGACCCTCTCAAGTTGGGTTAAGCCATGGAAGAAGAGTAGCCAGCAGTGTCACTAGGTCTACTCTGTCTGGGTAGGTTAACTTGTGGAAGTACCATGCTCAGATTCCTAACGAAGTCTCAGATTCAATTATTTGCAAAAAAAGGGGACAGTTTCATTGCAGACAAGACACACTGATTTAGAATTGTAGAAATATGATCAGATGAACACATGGGCCTATCTCTCTGTCCATTCTTAGCCTGTAATTTTGGGAATGTGTGTGGTATTTCAAAATATTCTGCTAATATGTCAAATGATGTAGAATTGCATGAAATGTTTATAAAAGGCCATTTCTTCTTGGACCTGTAAATACGATGATCTTTCCACGTCTACTCTTGTCTACGGTGGTATGCGAACCCACAACCTTCTGGCCCACAGCCCTGTGCTCTCTCAAAGTTCATTTGTTGCCATGTTGCCTAATGCTTACAGGACAATGAACAGTTTCTAAAACTGCATATCTAAGGCTCTGGTCTGTCCAATAAGTGAAGGTAAATGGTAGACAGGTTCTCTGCTATCCATTTGATGTTTTCATTATTATTTTGGGTATAGGGGAAGGTCACTTGTTTTTTTTCAAGCGTTCAGGGAGGGTTTAGGTCAAATATATCTTGCTGAACGGATGGCCATCCATTTTTCATTTCAGAGAGTTCGGATTTTCTCCTTGTAACTCTTATTATAAATAACGTTCACTCCCTAAGTTCACGAGATCAGGATGGTACTGTGAGGCTAACCAAAGCACACCTGTTTTTACTAATTAGCTGCTCACCCAGACCTTTAAATAGGTTAATCAGGTATGTTGGGTTACGGCTGGACTGAACCTACAGGACGGTATCTCCAGGATGAGAGTTGTGGGGCCCTGCCCAATAGATATGCCACTAAAGTATTCCCTCGTCTACTTTAGTAGCACAGCCCACCCCTTCCCTTTGTTATTGACGTCGTCACGGCACCCCATTGGATCGGAGCGACGGACGGACTTAAGAGGATCAGCCCTCTAGTCCATCCTGATAATCATTTCCTGTACCCTGAATGCCTAACGCTGGACAATTTGTGCTGATTTATCCTTTTCTGAACATTGTAAAAGATTGGGCTCAAAGTGCTCCCTGTCATAATGCTTATATCAGTGGCCCTGGAGTGTACCTAAGTGAGTTTGTATTAAGAGAATTTCAGTCTGCTTCTTGAGTGAAGAATCATGTGCTTCAGATAATTCTGCATCTGGGAATCCAGAATAAACCAGTCAGAAATGATAGAGAACATTAGCGCTGAATTGCCATTGTTTGAACTTTAGAGCAGCCTTGTTTGATGTGTAGGAGTATGGATACAGTCAAACAGTAACTGTCAGTGTCAGAGGTGCCAAAAAATGTAACACTTCTGGCCCGTGGGTTAAAGCGTCAAAGCGTCGCCACGGTCAATAAGGTTTGTGTTGTTCCGACAAGTGTTTTCAGCTGAAATGTATGCTGTAATGAGGGGAGAGACCTTGTTGTAGTGCACTGCTCAACAGACAAGAAATATTCATCCGTGCAGATGGTTGGACTAATGACCCAGCCGCTTCAGAGGGGGAACGCGAGCGTCGCCTCCAGCCTGGTTGGTGGCACCAGACCCAAACATTGCACTCGACAGTTCTAAGCAGATGGCCGCGGGAAAACACAGCAGACATGTTTCCGATTTTTTTTTTTCTCTCTGCAGAAATTAGCATAGAATTCAATATGATGAAAGTAGCGTGGAGTAAGGTTCCAGCGGTCTAGTGTTACTAGGCGTTGGTCTCTTTCATTTCAATCAGATTCACGATGTGTTTGAAATGGAGGATTTGAATACCTTATCACCGGAATCTATACATTTTTATGGTTTGCGAAAAGGCCGCAACGGATGGCAACATTGCACACAAAGGAGTCTTTATTTTATTAGACTGCCATTCTCAAGGCCATTTTGGGGCTAATGTCCCACCTTAGATGTCCTGTAAATTTTGTTAAGCTTTGTAGGCCTACTTATGACAGAAAGCGGCCAATGATGAACCATTGTCAGTGTGACTGTTGTTTACAGGGCTGTGACGCTACTAATAAACATGACTGGGCGACCAGGCTTGTTTTTGGAAGCGATAACAGTTAACTCAGGACAGGCTTGTCATCTACTGTGATTGACGTATACAGGAAGCAGAGGGGGATGTTGTGAGCGCAACGACGTTCAGGAAGGGTTGAGGTCAACTATATCTTGCTGAACGGATGGCCATCCATTTTTCATTTCAGAGAGGTCCGATTTTCTCCATGTAGCCCTTATTACAAATAACGTTCACTCCCTAAGTTCACGAGATCAGGATGGTAGTGTGAGGCTAACCAAAGCACACCTGTTTTTACTAATTAGCTGCTCACCCAGACCTTTAAGTAGCGGAATCAGGTATGTTGGGTTAGGCCTGGACTGAACCTACAGGACGGTATCTTTGTTTTTGGAAGCAATAACAGTTAACTCAGGACAGGCTTGTCATCTACTGTGATGGACGTATACAGGAAGCAGAGAGGGATGTTGTGAGCGCAAAGACTGCACTACGCTGCACCTACGCAGCAGGAGAATGATAAGGAAATGGGAGAGTCAGATTTCCTTCTGGGGATGAGTCTAGAGGGGTGTTATAAGAACCATCCATTGGCATAGGGCCTTGAGCATATTGGAGGATGATGTGGGTAAACAAAAATGCGCACGCACACACACACACACACACACACACACACACACACACACACACACACCACTTCAACGTACACCAAGGGGGTTTCTGTTTTCAGTTGTATTTTTGCGTGTGGTTATGTGACCGCGTTTATGGAAACTCAATGCCCCACAGAACACTCCAATACCAGAATTTGTGTGCAAGACAGAAATATTTGATAGCCTTTTATGCCATTTAATAATATGGGGTAATTTCCCCCCGAAATGAAAACGCAAGACTTTGGGATCATGGATAGCTCTTATTGCTTTGCAGGACATTTAAAGGGAAAGTACCATAGTGCAGACCTTTCAGTCAAAGCAACCTTCTTGTACATCATAACATTGGATCGGAGATGAACATTTGTAGGAGGAAAATAGAAAACGTGCAAAGCATGCGCTATTTCAGTTGTGATCTAATCCATCACTATTGTAACAAAGTTGTCAGGTGGATATTAATTAATATTATGAAAAGAGTGTCCATTTTGTTAACATTTGTCTATTTATTCTCTTCGGACTGCTTCTTTTAGAGCGGTCTTGTCCGGCACATCTATTATGATTTTACACACACACACAGTTTCATACAGGGAGAATTGAATGCAGCTTGTTGCCTCTGTAAACCAGTAATTCTCCTTAGAGAAAGTCACATTACATAGCAAATTGTTTATTTTTTTCATGTGGAATACTAGTGAGGTATTCATTTCATTCCATTGAGATTTCTGTTCCGCACAAACATTCTCATTGGACTGAAATCTATCTGCCTGGTCTAGGCAAATCTGCCAATAAACCACAGATGATATGCAGACTCTCTGAGGAAGGAATTAGCTTACTGCTTTTCTCTCTCAAATGGAAAAATACCAAGTCATTGTCAACAACCGTGTTCCATACGAAAATACATGTTCAAAGGAAGTTAGCTGTTGGTGGAAGCTGTATGGTGAAATCAATGAATTCTCCTCAGTTTCATTGTCACAATGTTCACTCTTAACATTTCATCAATTAAATGTTTTCTTTTCATTTCTCAAAGTTCTCTCTCCAACCAGGTCTGTGTGTTTTTCTTTCCTCTCTCTGTAGTGGGATGACATCCCGGTGTGTCTCCCCTCTGTTACCTTGTTTAGTCTCCAGAGTTCCTGCTTTCTGTCAGGGGCCAGCCTGCTGATTCCTCTCTGCCGCCACGTCACGTCACGGGGGGCCGATGCGGCGTTTCGTATACTGTAAGGTGGTGCTCACCACCTCGCTTGTCTGGGTGCTGGTGGATGTCTTCCTGCTGCTCTACTTCAGTGAATGTAACAAATGTGACGACAGGAAGGACCACTCGCTGCTGCCTGCTCTCAGAGGTGAGCCCGAAATTGAATCAACTTTATTAATCCCATGAGGTGAAATTAGGTTTCTCACCAGCAAGACACAAACAACAACACCAAAAGCATACTTCAGGGACGCATAGACAATGCACCGGTGGTTGGTGTCTTGCTGGTGAGAAACCTAATTTCACCTCATGGGATGACTTCCATAGAACTGATGACTGATGACTGATGACTTCCATAGAACTGATGACTGATGACTGATGACTTCCATAGAAGCCAATGGATTTGACACTATTAGTCTTAAAACCTAATCAGACATACATTAGAACGTTTGCTCTGTAGATGTGGGTTTGTGGCCCTGCGAAACAGTCACCATGACTCAGGCTAGACAGACATTTATTTGACACTGATTTGCCAGCTCGACACGGTAGTCCAACTCAAACAAGTAATTGTCCGATGTAAACACAGGAGTCCTATACAAATTACACTATTCTCATGCTATTACTTTTGGGAAGTTTGGAGAACAAACACCAAAGTAACTTCAAAGACAAGCAATGGAGTTACTAATAAACTTGTTGAATCTCAGCCTGGGTGTACAATTAAGAGAAAAACACTTGAGAATGAGAAAAGGGTTGAGTTTCAAATGGCACCCTATTCCCTGTATACTACACTACTTTTGACCAGCATTCATAGGGCTCTGGTTGAAGCTAGTGCACTTTATAGGGAATAGGGTACCATTTGGGATACACTATGCCTTGATCCAACTGTTGGATTCAGTTGGATCTTCCGTATCCCTGGTTAATCAAGCTTATCCACTGGAGTGTCCTTTCCTTCTCTGGCCCAGTATTCCCCGACATGGCCTTTCCAGTAAGCAGGTTTACAAGTGGCCCGCTAAGCTGCTTTCAAGGTTGGAATTGGGGAGAAACCTCTGCCAGAATGAAGCTAAAAAGTTACGTGGCCTTCTCGATTCCAGACTCATTTCCATCACAACAAGTGCCTGAAGTTAGAGTACATACGAGTTACTTATGCTCTTAGTTGAATTGAAATGGTGTTATCCGGTTTGGCACATGCGCTCAGCATTGAGGTCATTTTCCGACTAAATATGTCAGTGTAAGCTTTTGGGGGAATTAATGGCTTAGGATTTTGGCAGTCTGTCACCCATTCTCTCTGTTGCTTTAAGAGGCTCCAATGAACATCGTAAAATGTATTTGGTTGGCCTAATGGTCTTTGATCCTTGTATTACACATGTTAATATTATTTAGTTTAGGCCCTTTTTTTACATTCTTAAAGGGATAGTTCACCAATATGTCATTATGTCATTTGGGTGAACCCCTTAAATAAAGTGCACATACTCGGAGTATACCAAACATTAGGAACCCTCAGAACAGCCTCAATTCACCAGGGCATGGACTCTACAAGGTGTCGAAAGCGTTCCACAGGGATGCTGGCCCATGTTGACTCCATTGCTTCCCACAGCTGTGTCAAGTTGGCTGGATGTCCTTTGGATGATAGACAATTCTTGATACACACAGGAAACTGTTGAGTGATGCAGTTCTTGACACAAACCGGTGCGCCTGGCACCTACTACCATACCCTATTCAAAGGCACTTCAATCTTTTGTCTTTCCCATTCAACCTCTGAATGGCACACAAACACAAATCAATTCCTAATGGTCACATACACATGGTTAGCAGATGATAATGCGAGAGTAGCGAAATGCTTGTGCTTCTAGTTCTGTGCAGTAGTAACTAACTAGCAATCTAACAATTTCCCAACAACTACCTAATACACACAAATCTAAAGGGGTAAATGAGAATATGTACATATAAATATATTGATGACCGAGCGGCATAGGCAAGGCGCAATAGATGGTATAAAATACAGTATATACACTTATGAGTAATGTAAGATATGTAAACATTATTAAAGTGGCATTATTTAAAGTGCCATTGTTTAAAGTGATCTAGTGATCTAGTGAACTAGTGATCCTTTTATTAAAGTGGCAGTGATTGGGTGTCAATGTAGGCAGCAGCCTCTCTGAGTTAGTGATGGCTGTTTAACAGTCTGATGGCCTTGAGATGGAAGCTGTTTTTCAGTCTCTCGGTCACAGCTTTGATGCAGCTGTACTGACCTCGCCTTCTGGATGGTAGCGGTGTGAACAGGCAGTAGCTTGGGTGGTTGTTGTCCTTGATGATATTTTTGGCCTTCCTGTGACATCGGGTGCTGTAGGTGTCATGGAGGGCAGATAGTTTGCCTTTAGTGATGCATTGTGCAGACCACACCACCCTCTGGAGAGCCTTGCGGTTGAGGGCGGTGCAGTTACCATACCAGGCTGTGATACAGCATGATAGGATGCTCTCGATTGTGCATCTGTAAAAATTTGTCAGGGTTTTGGGTGACAAGCCAAATTTCTTCAGCCTCCTGAGGTTTAGGAGGCACTGTTGCGCCTTCTTCACCTCACTGTCTGTGTGGGTGGACCATTTCAGTTTGCCTGATGTGTACGCGGAGGAACTTAAAACGTTCCACCTTCTCCACTGCTGTCCCTTCGATGTGGATAGGGGGTGCTCCCTCTGCTGTTTCCTGAAGTCCACGATCATTTCCTTTGTTTTGTTGACCTTAAGTGAGAGGTTATTTTCCTGACACCACACTCCGAGTGCCCTCATCCCTCAGTCTCGTCATTGTTGGCAATCAAGCACACTACTGTTGTGTCATCTGCAAACTTGATGATTGAGTTGGAGGTGTGCATGGCCACGCAATCGTGGGTGAACAGGGAGTACAGGAGGGGGCTGAGCACACACCCTTGTGGGGCCCCAGTGTTGAGGTTCAGCAAAGTGGAGATGTTGTTTCCTACCTTCACCACCTGGGGGCGGCCCGTCAGAAAGTCTAGGACCCAATTGCACAGGGCGGGGTTGAGACCCAGGACCTCCAGTTTGATGATGAGCTTGGAGGGTACTATGGTGTTGAATGCTGAGCTGTAGTCAATGAACAGCATTCTTACATACAGTTGGGCAAAAAAGTATTTAGTCAGCCACCAATTGTGCAAGTTCTATCACTTAAAAAGATGAGAGAGGCCTGTAATTTTCATCATAGGTACACTTCAACTATGACAGACAAAATGAGAAAAAAAATCTAGAAAATCACATTGTAGGATTTTCTATGAATTTATTTACAAAAAAATATTTTTTTCCCTAATTTTGTTGTGTCATAGTTGAAGTGTACCTATGATGAAAATTACAGGCCTCTCATCTTTTTAAGTGGGAGAACTTGCACAATTGGTGGCTGACTAAATATTTTTTTGCCCCATTGTAGGTATTTCTCTTGTCAGATGGGATAGGGCAGTGTGCAGCATGATGGCGATTGCATCGTCTGTGGACCTGTTGGGGCGGTATGCAAACTGAAGTGGGTCTAGGGTGGCGGTGATATGTATTACACCCGCGCGTGGTGCAATCAATATCCTTGATGGCCGTCTTGGTGTCTGCTTGAGGGGGAATGTACACCGCTATGACGATAATTGACGATAATTCTCTTGGGAGATAATATGAGTAGCATACGCCCCCGCCCTTCCTCTTCCCAGAGAGGAGAATATCCCTCCCGGCGCGATGCATGGAGAAGCCCGGTGGCTGAACCGATTCCGACAACATATCCTGAGAGAGCTATGTTTCCGTGAAACAGAGAATGTTACAATCTCGGATGTCTCTCTGGAAGGCAACCCTTGCTCGAATTTCATCTACCTTGTTGTCAAGAGACTGGACATTGGCGAGTAGTATACTCAATCCATGTCTCAATTGTATCAAGGCTTAAAAATCCTTCTTTAACCTGTCTCCTCCCCTTAATTTACACTGATTGAAGTGACATCAAATAAGGGATCACAGCGTTCACCTCCATTCACCTTGTCAGTCTGTCATGGAAAGAGTGTGCTTAATGCTTTGTATACTCAGTGTATGACTACAATACATTTATATACTGCAGTTTCTGTGTAGAATTGTATCATTTGTATTTTATTGTGTAGCAAAACATGTCTTTTACAAATGTTGGTTTTTAGATCGGATGATTACCTATGATATCCATTTGTGGTAATTATGCAACCAAATGTATTACATCAATTTACAAGCCTTACAATATTATACAACCATATAAGCACCACACTATGACTAAGGAATCGCAACTTATGAAGTCCTACAGTAAGCCATATGGATTGGATCACTCTCAATTGCATTATATCTCATTTGGACAAGTGGACGCCGATTCTAGCGTGTACACAATCTAGTCAATAGTGGACTTTTAAAAGAATGTTTGATTCCAGGTGAGGGTAGGTACACCTCAGTGGTGGCTCGGTCTATGTTGGGTACTGCATGAAGTTTTGATTCGAGTGTTACTAGTTGTATATCCTGTCAATATGACACATGATATACACTGTCCAATGACATGCTTACTTGCAGGTTCCTTCGACATTGCAACAAGAAATACAAGATAAGAGTACCAACATAAAGGAAACGGGTGCCGTTTGACGTTAAACCCAACAAAAAGTTTGACGAAAGCTGTGCAAGAGAGTAAAGCGTTTGGTCATGGGTAAGCCATTGTAGCAGACGTCAGAAATATTCAGTAACCACCGACTTCACTAAATAGCTTATTGATTTTATTAATCAATTATGTACATGTAGTCAGCATTGTTTGTTCCCAGAACATTCTGTGCCATCTCTTGGTGTACAGTGGAACTATACAGTAGCTCCTATAAAAGAATGTCCTCTAGTTCAGACAGAATTATGTCTGTTTCTGAAGCTATCAAAAATACATAAAACAATACTGACCACATTGTGTTTCAAACCTTCTATAATCTTGGAATTTAGGATATACTTACAGAAAAACGCCAATTTTCCTAGCAGTGTGTTTGTGTAAGCACTAAGGCAGCAGTGTCAATTTCCTTTCAATTCGTGCCACACTAAGACCTAGACAACCAAGTGAGGGGAGTTCCTAACTAATTAATGACCTTAATTCATCAATCAAGTACAAGGGAAGAGCGCAAACCCACAGTCACTTGGCCCTCCAGGAATTGAGTTTGATACCCTTGCACTAAGCCAATTGAGTGACTTCACCAAGTGCTAGCCCTTTATAGTGCACTACTTTTGACCAGAGCCCTCAAAGGTAGTGATCTAAATAGGGAGCCATATGAGATGCATCCAGTCTCTTAACGCAGCAACCTTGTACAGGCCACAAAGTCCCCTTCCACTCTACAAAGTAAAATAAGCATAGAAATGGCTTGAGGATGTTGGAAATCAAGCTAAGATCATATAATATAATCAGAGCTGCCTGCAGATCAATGTGATATCCCACATGGCTTGAGCCTTTGCTCCCACTTGATAAGCAGGCTTCACAGCCTTTCTGGAGAGAATCAATGATTCCAATTTGAGTTTGAAAATCACATTGGGAACTGCTGATGGAAACCAAAAGAGCACGGTTCTTTTGAAATGGAAAACAAAATGTAAAATGACTTCGATTGCCATTTGAGTAATTTAGCAGATGCTTCTATCCAGAGTGACTTAGTTAATGCATTAATCTTAAGCTAGGTGGGACAACATACAGGCATAGTAAACAGCTACTTTATTGAGGAAAAGTATATCAGCAAAGTCAGAGCTAGAAGGGGGGGTACTCCGCTGTCCTAGCTTCAGGGGGAAGCTGGTTCCGCCATTGGGGTGCCATGCCAGGACAGAAAAGCTTGGACTGAGCGGGAGTTGCCCTCCCGTAGGGGTGGGAGGACCAAGAGATCAGAGGTGGCAGAACGGAGTGCTTGGGTTGGGGTATAGAGTTTGAGCATAGCCTGAAGGGAGGGAGGGGCAGTTCCTCTTGCTGCACTTTAGGCAAGTACCATGGTCTTGTAGTGGATATGAGCTTCGACTGGAAGCCAGTGGAGTGTGCGGAAGAGCGGGGTGACATGGGAGAACATGGGAAGGTTGAAAACCAGGTGGGATGCAGAGTTCTGAATAAATTGCAAGGGTTTGATGGCACAAGCAGGGAGCCCAGCCAACAGGGAGTTGCAGTAGTCCAGACGGGAGATGACCAGTGCCTGGATTAGGACCTGCGCTGCTTCAAGGTGAGGTAGGGTCGTACTCTATGGATGTTGTAGAGCATGAACCTGCAGGAGTGAGTCACTGCTTTGACGTTTGCAGAGAACGACAGGGTGTTGTCCAGGGTCACGCCAAGGTTCTTTGCACTCTGGGAGGGTGACATTGTGGAGTTGTCAGCGTGATAAGAGTTCTTTGAGCGGGCAGGCCTTACCCGGGAGGAAGAGAAGCTCAGTCTTGTAGAGGTTGAGCTTGAGGTGGTGGGCCGACATCCAAGATGAGATATCTGCCAGGCACGAAGAGATGCGCGTCACCACCTGGGTGACAGAAGGAGGGAAGGAGAAAAGTAGTTGAGGGTCATCCGCATAGCAATGATAGAGACCATGTGAGAACATGATGTAGCCGAGTGACTTGGTGTATAGAGAGGGCCTAGAACTTATCAAGGGGTCAAGCTCATTGAGGAACTCTCCCAGGGCACCTGCTGGGCGATAGATGAAAGCAATGTTAAGCCTGAGTGGACAAGTGACAGCATATAATTAAAATGAGATGGATTTGAGAGAGGGGATGAAAGAGAAAATCTCCAGTTTTGAGAAATTAGTAGCCCTGCGCCACAACCGCGACGACCAGATGCTTTCGGACTATGAGAGAAAATGTAGTCAGATTGAGAAGCAGTGTTCTCTGGGGTTATCCATGTCTCCGTCAGGGCCCCCCCCCCCAAAAAAACAAAAAACAAATCAAGGGATTGAATGGCAGCATAGACTGAGATGAACTCTGCATTCTTGACCGCAGATCAGGCAGTTCCAAACGCTGCCAGAGACCCAAAATTGCACAGAGGTTGTGCGCACAGGGTACACTAAATTAGAAGGGATGTAGCCAGGGTGTGGGGAGCGTCTATAAAGCCTACAGGGGAGTGGAGTGTACAGGTATAGAAAACACATATGGTAGTTACCAAAAATACAACAAAAAAAAGCTAAATGAGATCAGGAAAATCAATAGGTAAGATGCTCTTTCCTTCCTCGAACAACTTGGCAGAACGGTCTCCGTTTCAGCGACGAGACCACCGCTAATTCGGCCGCCATTTGGAAACCAGTGGAGACTGAAGTACAAACACTAATTTCTAATTGCCTAGCAGGGGTGAAGAGCACAATCCCCCCCCTCCCCTGTACTAATTGCTGATTGCCTCGGAGATTTGAAACCACTCCCCCTCCAGTACAGCCACTGATTACCAAACAAGTCACAAATTGCCCTGCCCCTCGATCCTGGTTGATGTGTCAACAATCATCTGCAGCATATGAGCAGTCAGCAGTTCACACAGCAAGTAGGCCTCTGGAAAGACGGGCAGCACTTCAAGTAGATGGTCCTAGCTAGCAAAAAAGACGGTACTAGACCGCAACAGATAAAGACCAAAAATATCAGGAGTCCTCTAGCTATAGAATGGCGCACCACATAGCCACTGTTGCAGTAAGCTCTTAGCACTGTCACTTGTGGATTGCAATATTGGATACTGTATTCGTACTTATTTGTCCATTTAATAACTCAACAAAAGTTTTAAGTAGGCTAATCGATTCATCTCCATTTAAATGTCACCCCAAAACTGTAAACAGATGTTTTACAGGAAACAGGAATGAAAGAATAGAGCACTCTTGTTTTTGCTCAACACTATTGACTGTGTCTCTACAGACCCGTTGTGTGTGAGTGTGAAGACCGTGTAGCAGTAATTGCTGACAAAATCACTGGACAAGGACTAGGGCTTGGAGTTACTGTTGTCGTGGTCCACGTCAGGGGGTCAGTAATGGGTTTGTTGGGCTGAAGAGCCAGAGAAAAGGGCAGATGCCACAGTCATTTTTTTATTATTAAGCCCGAGGATAATATTGAGCAGTTCACTTGAACTTGTGATGATACTGTGCATGTTTTCATATAGAAATCATTACATTGTTGGGTGTCTGGTCACCTGGAGGCTCTCTCTCTATCTCTCTCTGAAAAACACTGTCGTGAAAAGAGCACGACAATGGCTCTTCCCCCTCCGGAGGCTAAAAATATTTTGCATGGGCCCTCAGATCCTCAAAAAGTTCTACTGCTGCACCACTGAGAGCATCTTGACTGGCTGCATCACCGCTTGGTATGGAAAATGCTTGGCATCCGACCGCAAGGCACTACAGAGGGTAGTGCTTACTGCGCGCTACATCACTGGGGCCGAGCTCCCTGACATCAAGGATCTCTATACCAGGTGGTGTCAGAGGAAGGCCCCAAAAAGGCTCAAAGACTCCACCCACCCAAGCCACAGACTGGTCTCTCTGCTACAGCACGGCAAGCGGTACCAATGCACCAAGTCTGGAACTAACAAGACCCTGAACAGCTTCTTCCCCCAAGTCATAAGACTTCTCAACAAGACTTCTAAATAGCTAATCAAATTGTTACCTGCAAATGGTTACCTCTGTTGCACTGACTCTATGCAGACACACTGTACTCTACCCACAGTCTCACACATACTTACACTGACATCCCAACACACACACACACACACACGCGCGCGCACACACACCATATGTTTCAAGTTATTAGTTGTGTTGTATGTACAGGATACACATGGTACACACCGTTCAACTAAATGCTTACTTGCAGGTTCCTTCTCGACAATACAATAACAATAAGAAATAATATAAGGGAATAAAACGAACATAAATTAAATGAGTGACATTTTACGTTAAACCCAACAAAAATGTTTCCATTACGAATTGGATTCGATGAAAGCTGTGCAAGACAGTAAGCGTTTGGTAATGGGTAAGCCATTGTAGCAGGCGTCAGAAGTATACAATAGTTACCGAAATCACCTACTCAATAAGCAAATAGCATATTGATTTTATGAATAAATGATGTATACATAGTCAGCATGTCAACATTGTTGGTTCCCAGAACATTCTGTGCCATCTTTGGGTGTACAGTAGAACTGAATAGCTCATCCTGTAAAGAATATCCTCTAGTTGAGAAAGCCTCAAAAACAGAAATAGATAATTCTATCAAAAATACATAACACAATTCTGACCACATTGTGTTTCAAACCTTCTATAATCTTGGAATGTAAGATATAGTCACTTATCAAATGGATACCCGGACTACCTGGCACTGATTATGCACACACAGTCTCACACATACTTACACTGACACACTGAAGATAGCCCTATTTGGTAAAAGACCAAGTCCATATTATGGCAAGAACAGCTCAAATAAGGAAAGAGAAACGACAGCCCATCATTACTTTAAGACATGAAGGTCAGTCAATGTGGAACATTTCAAGATCTTTGAAAGTTTCCTCAAGTGCAATCGCAGAAACATCAAGTGCTGTGATGAAACTGGCTCTCACGAGGACCGCCACAGGAAAGGAAGACGCAGAGTTACCTCTGCTGCAGAGGATAAGTCCATTAGAGTTAACTGCACCTCAAATTGCAGCCCAAATAAATGCTTCACAGAGTTCAAGTAACAGACACATCTAAACTGTTCAGAGGAGACTGCGTGAATCAGACCTTCATGGTTGAATTGCTGCAAAGAAACCACTACTAAAAGACACCAATAGTAAGAAGAGACTTGATTGGGCCAAGAAACACGAACAATGAACATTAGACCAGTGGAACTCTGTCCTTTGGTCTGATGAGTCCAAATTTTAGATTTTTGGTTCTAACCGCCATGTCTTTGTGAGACGCAGAGTAGGTGAATGGATTATCTTCTCATGTGCGATTCCCACCGTGAAGCATGGAGGTGGAGGTGTGATGGTGTGGGGGTCCTTGGCTGGTGACACTGTCTGTGATTGAATTAGAATTCAAGGCACACTTAACCAGCTTGGCTACCACAGCATTCTGAAGTGATATGCCATCCCATCTGGTTTGCTCTTAGTGGGACAAAAAAAATAATTCAACAGGACAATGACCCAAAACACACCTCCAGGCTGTGTAAGGGCAATTTGACCAAGGAGAGTGATGGAGTGCTGCATCAGATGACCTGGCCTCCACAATCACCCAACCTCAACCCAATTGAGATGGTTTGGGATGAGTTGGACTGCAGAGTGAAGGAAAAGGAGCCAAAGAGTGCTCAGCATATTTGGGAACTCCGACAAGACTGTTGGAAAAGCATTCCTCATGAAGCTGGTTGAGAGAATGCCAAGAGTGTGCAAAGCTGTCATCAAAGCAAAGGGTGGCTGTTTTGAGGAATGTCACATTTAAAATATATTTTGATTTGTTTAGCACTTTTTTGGCTACGACATGATTCCATATGTTTTATTTTATAGTGTTGACGTCTTCACCATTATTCTACAATGTAGAAAATACTACAAATAAAGAAAAACCCTTGAATGAGTAGGTGTGTCCAAACCTTTGACTGGTACTGTATGTGTACAGTACAATTACCTTGTACCCCTGCACAACAACTCGTTGCTGGTACTCCCTATGTATAACCATGTTATTTTCTTCTCCCTATGTATATCCATGTTATTTTCTTCTCCCCTATGTATATCCATGTTATTTTCTTCTCCCTATGTATATCCATGTTATTTTATTCCCCCTATATATAACCATGTTATTTTCTTCTCCCTATATATAACCATGTTATTTTCTACTCCCCTATATATAACCATGTTATTTTCTACTCCCCTATATATAACCATGTTATTTTCTACTCCCCTATATATAACCATGTTATTTTCTACTCCCCTATATATAACCATGTTATTTTCTACTCCCCTATATATAACCATGTTATTTTCTACTCCCCTATATATAACCATGTTATTTTCTACTCCCCTATATATAACCATGTTATTTTCTACTCCCCTATATATAGCCATGTTATTTTTACTTTTTATTTGTTATTCACTGTGTATTTTCTTCCTCGTGTCACTATTTTATGTTTTTGAATTAACATTTTATCTTCAACTCTGCATTGTTGGAAAAGGACCTGTCAAGTAAACATTTCACTGTTAGTCTACCCCTGTTGTCTACAAAGCCTGTGACAAATAACATTGGATTGATTTGATGTACTGTCTCATGAGAAAGAGCGAGACTATGAACAATGTTCGGTCTCATAAGTCCCTCAGTTGAAGCTGAAATGTTTGTTACCTCCCGATACATTTAGACCCTTTTTCATTCAGTGAGGTTACAAATATACTATGTTTCAGACAGTATGGCCGGCCTTCAGCTCTTTGTGCACCATTTATCTAATGTAGTGTCTGTACAAATAGATTGATGGATGATCTGAGTGGCTTTGGTGGGCATGTGTTAGATGGATAGTTCATTGAATAATCCAGCTCCGCTCTCTCTGCAAGCCCATCAGGTTTAAGCCATTGTCCTAATGGAGGGTGTCACCACCGAGAAGAACCTCGATCAGATCAGAGTCTAAACCTCCACCAGCCCATCATTGGTGCTCTAGGAGGGTTGACTGGGGGATGCGTCCCAAATGCACCCTATTCCCTTCATCGTGCACTACTTTTGACCAGGGCCCGTTGGGCTCTGGTCAAAAGTAGCACACTGTAAATGGAATAGGGTGCCATTTGGAATGCGAAATGGGAATCCTCTTAACCTGGGGCCTGGAGCAAATGTGAATTGTCCCCCATGGAAATCACTCCCTCTGGTTTAAGAGATTATTGGAGTGCGGAGCATAAATCCACTGGAGATGATCTACCTTTGGATAATTGTGAAGCATTGTGGAGCGGTGTGCAGCAGAGGCAGCTTGTTTTCAAGGCTTTAGTGGATCTTCAGTAATGCTGATTGATCAGATATATGAGCTGATATTTTTAAACAGCAATGAGGGCTGCTGTTGTAACGCTCTCATTACTTCCTCAGTCATCAGTGAGAGAGAGAGAGAAGGGCTCGCCCTAAATCTCTGGACAAATCCTGGATTTCCCCAACAGGCCCAGATGATGCTTGACTAGGAGGACATGACTGTATGGCAGATGATAAGAAGAGTAGTTAATGGATCCAGAATGCTTGGTGAAGCTGCATCAGTGTCAGACTGAGCAGCATGTCATTGGCTGGTAGGGACATTTTAATGACCTCAGCGTTCAAAGCCTGACGATGTGGCATATTTCATTTTACACTGATATGCGACCAGTCTTTCTCTGTTAGACAAATCAAATCAAACTTTGTTTGTCACATGCGCCGAATACAACAAGTGTAGACCTAACCGTGAAATGCTTACTTACAAGCCCTTAACCAACAGTACAGTTTACCAAATAAACTAAAGTAAAAAAATAATAAAAATGTCACACAATAAAATAACAGTAACGAGGCTATATACAAGGGGTACCGGTACCGAGTGATCTAAGGTCAATATTTCTCTGTTAGAAACACTCTAGTCTAGTCTACAGCATGCTTAATTTGCTCACGGTTCATTTTAAGTTCATTTGCTTGCCCACAGTTCTGTACCTTTAGTAATATATACACTATAATAGTTGTAGCTACATTTAGCAGATTTCAGTAGCTGAAGTTGAATGTTTGGACCTCCCGCTTCCATTGAAACAACAGTGAAATATCAACATTTAACACGGAAGTGTAAAATATGCAACATGTCTCCCTATTGTTTTGCAGCAGTCATGTCGCGAGCCCACGAGGGCCCGGGGGAGATGGGGAAAGCGGTGGTTATCGCAAAGGACGAGCAGGAGAAAATGAAGGAGCTCTTTAAGATTAACCAGTTCAATCTGATGGCCAGCGACATGATTGCTCTCAACAGGAGTCTGCCGGACGTGAGACTGGACGGGTGAGTGAACTCGGCCTTTTCCCAGACACACACTGTGAATTACCCCCGCTGACCTCTTTACTCGGCACTACACACACCACCCACTATAACAACCCTGTAGCCGTCTACCGCTACACCTCAGAAGCCCTAATACCTCCACTTCCCAACATGCTCCGGTTCTCAAAAAGGGCCCACATTTTGGATCTACTTTCTGCCCTTTTCACTAGTTGTTGTTTTAGTCCAGAAACTTCCGCTGAATTCACTGGGGAACCACACTACGCTGACACACAACTTTGAGAATGACAACATGGCGTGTCATTTTAGGAGCAGCCGCAGCAATGCGTAGCAAAAGAGACTGTCTGCCAAATAACTAAGGTTCAACAGAACATTTTGATATCGTCTGGAATGAACCAATTTGTTAACTTTGATTAAGACGACCCGTTGGGGCAGAATGAAAGGAGATATTACACGTTTCACACTGTGCCTCACCCCCCCTTTTTAAGTCCTCGGACTCCTCAGGATTCATTCCATGATGTAACATACTCTAATTCAGCGGTGGCTGGTGAGGGGACGAGGACTCATAGTCATGACTGGAATGGAATAAATGGAGCAGCATCTAAACTCATGGAAACCGCGTGTTTGATGTTTTTCATACCATTCCGGTTATTCCGTTCCGGCGATTACAAGGAGGCCGTCATCCCATTTCAAAGTGCCACCAGACACCACTGCTCTAATTGAAGAACATTAGACTCAAAGAGATTATTTGCCCGTGTGGTATCCATCACAGTCTTCGTGTGTTTACTTCAGCCGTGACAGTCTGAATGGGAGAAGGGCTTTGTTTACTGTCGCCCAAGACCTACTAGAGCTGGATAATGAAAACCCAAAGAGCAATTTGGGTGAAATATGATCCACATTTATCTTGAGCAGCTGATCGAGAGACAGGTCTTCTCTCCGGGAGACAGCCCAGTGATTTCGTGTTTCTCTGTTCCTACCGGACATTATTTGTCCACTGTTCTTTAGAATGTGCTCTTTGTGGTATTGAAAATAGGAACATTGTCAATACAACAATATTTAAAAAACGATGCAGGGAATGTAAGCATATGCCAATACTGTGAACATTGTCTATATTGTTTATATATTACCCACCGCCTCGAAAATCAACTGTCCCCCCATGGGGTTTACATTGCCATAACATTTTATATGAAAAGTTATCACACAAAAAAGGAACATTTTCAATATATGTGAACACTGCACGCACTCCATTTCACACATGTACAAGGATTGTGCTAAGTTTAATTCTTGTAGATTTAGTGAATTATGAATTCCACTTTAATGAACTAGTCCTATCGTATATTTAAGCAATAAGGCACCTCAGGGGTTTGTGGGATATGGCCAATATATAAGGACTGTATCCAGGCACTCTGCTTTGTGTCGTGCATAAGAACAGCAATTAGCTGTGGTATATTGGCCATATACCACAAACCCCTGAGGTGCCTTATTGCGAATGTAAACTGGTTACCAATGTAA
The DNA here is from genome assembly GCF_018296145.1 of Oncorhynchus tshawytscha. NCBI lineage: Eukaryota > Metazoa > Chordata > Actinopteri > Salmoniformes > Salmonidae > Oncorhynchus > Oncorhynchus tshawytscha. Next base: position 41,312,473 of record NC_056431.1, read on the forward strand.
TTAGAGCAGTAAAAATACATGTTTTGTCATACCCGTAGTATACGGTTTGATATACAATGGATATTAGCCAATCAGCATTCAGGGTTGTAACCACCCAGTTTATAATGAAGAATTTATACAAAATGGAGAGTGAAAGAGCCATACATCTAGGTCTGTGGTCTGTTGATTTTATTTCACCCCAAGAGAGTGCCAAGCTGCAGAATCGTACTAATTACATCTCAAAATCTTCCTCAAACTCGCCAGTACACCTTGGAACGTTATTAAAGAACTCAGCTTGGCTTTGCAAGACTGTGAGAGATAGGGTTATTGTCATGGGGTGTAATAGGCAGTGGTTGAAAGAAATAAGATGATCGCTCAGTGGCTAGTAGCTAGCTACCCTGGTGCTCCCATTCTGTCAGTCTGTCCTGTCACCCGTCGTGGGGTGAATGGGATAAACCTACTGTCCGCTCCAATCGCCTGTCACCTCCCACTTCCAACCCGGCTGCCTCCTCTCTATCTTTAATGCACCCTCCTCATACTTTATTTAACATTACAATCTACACTACATGACAGGCTTGCCCTGCCTTTGGTCTGTATCTCTGGGGGTGTGTGACTGCATCCCAAATGGCACCCTATTCCCTACAGTGCCTTCGTAAAGTATTCATATCCCTTGACTTTGTCCACATGTTGTTGTGTTACAGCCAGAAACACAGCCTACAAAACAAAACCCCAATCATGACAAAGTGAAAACATGTTATTACATTTTTAAAAAAAATTGGGGGTGGAAAATGAAATACAGAAATATCTAATTTTAAGCATCTTTGTCAGCGATAACAGCTGTGAGTCTTTCTGGGTAAGTCTCTAAGAGCTTTCCACATCTGCATTGTACAAGATTTTCCCATTATTCTTCAAGCTCTGTCAAATTGGTTGTTGATCTTTGCCGGACAACCAATTGAGGTCTTGCCATAGATTTTCAAGTAGATTTAAGTCAAAACTGTAACTAGGCCACTCCATTGTAGCCTTGTATTTTATGTTTTGTCCTGCTGAAAGGTGAATTCATCTCCCAGTGTCTGGTGGAAGGCAGACTGAACCAGGTTTTCATTTAGGACTTTGCCTGTGTTTTTTTTTTTTTTAATTCATGTTTCAGCCACCACTATGCTCGAAAATATGGAGTGGTTCTCAGTAATGTATTGGATTTGCCCCAAATATAACACTTTGTACTCATTACAAAAAAGTGAGTTGCTTTGCTACATGTTTTGCAATATTACTTTAATGGCTTGTTGCAGACAGGATGCAAGTTTAGGGATATGTTTTATTCTGTACAGGCTTCCTTCTTTTCCTTCTGTCAAATAGGTGAGTATTGTGGAGTAACTACAATGGTGTTGATCCATCCTCAGTTATCTCCTATCACAGCCATTCAACTCTGTAGGAGTTTTAAAGTCACCATTGGCCTCGTGGTGGAATCCCAGAGCGGTTTCCTTCCTTCTTTCTACCCACCTACCAATAGGTGCCCTTCTTTACGAGGCTTTGGAAAACCTCCCTGGTCTTTGTGGTTGAATCTGTGTTTGAAATTCACTGCTCGACTGAGGGACCTTACAGATAATTGCATGTGTGTTGTAGAGAGATGAGGCAGTCATTCAAAAAGTCATGTTAAACTTTTATTATTGCACACAGAGTGAGTCCATGCAACTTATTATGTGACTTGTTAAGCAAATGTTTACTCCTGAACTTATTTAGGTTTGCCATGACAAAAGGGGTTGAATACTTATCGACACAAGATATTTCAGCTTTTCCTTTTAATTCATTAGTAAGAAATTCAATAAAGATAATTCCACTTTGACATTATGGGCTATTATGTGTATGTCAGTGACCAAAAATGTCAGTGTAATCTGTTTTAAATTCAGGCTGTAACACTACAAAATGTGGGGAAAGTGAAGGGGTGTGAATACTTTCTGAAGGCAGTGTATGTGAGCCCTGATCAGAAGTAGTGGTCTGTATAAGGAATAAGGTGCCATTTGGGACACAGCCTGTGTGTGCGGAGCAGCATGCCATTTAGCACAGCACAGTGTTCAAATCAAATCACATTTTATTGGTCACATACACATGTTTAGCAGATGTTATTGCAGGTGTAGCGAAATGCTTGTGTTTCTAGCTCCATCAGTACAGTAATATCTAACAAGTAATATCTAACAATTTCACAACAATACACACACATTTTAAGTAAAGGAATAGAATTAAGAGTTTATACATATTTGGACGAGCAATGTAAGAGCGGCATGGACTAGAATACATGGAGATATAGAGTAGAATACAGTATATACATATGAGATGAGTAGTGCAAAAATATGTAAACATTAATAAAGTGACTAGTGTTCCAAGTTTTAAAGTGGACAGTGATTTCAAGTCTATGTATATAGGGCAGCACTCTCTGAGATGCTATATTCATGTAATTTCTGCTGAGATGAGCTTTTAAATGGATAGCCATTGAATCAACAACCGGAAATCTATGGGAAAAGATAGCATGTCATTGTGCTAACGTCTAGAAGCGATGCACCCTTGCCACCACTGCTGAAAAAAATCCTGGGGGAAACACTGGTGCGGCATATACTAAGTCTTGTCAACTTTGGCTTTGTTTGAAAGCAGTTCATTTTGTTACAACACTCTGAGGTAAATTTCAGCCACATATTTTACATTCACAAGCATGTCACACAACTATGCTCACTGTTGATAGCACTCTACTGTAGACACGCATCAGGAGTAGCAGCCTATTTGACCTCTTAACCAGAGCTCTCGTTGTCCGTCCATCAGTTGCAAGACGAAGGTGTACGCGGACGATCTCCCCGACACCAGCATAGTGATCGTGTTCCACAACGAGGCGTGGAGCACCCTGCTCCGCACCGTCCACAGTGTCATCAACCGCTCGCCACGGCACCTGCTGCAGGAGATCCTGCTGGTGGACGACGCCAGTGAGAGAGGTACTGTAGCTGGGTCCAGCCTAAACCATCACACTAACTAGCTTCACATAGTTTAAAGGGTCACTCTGGGATTAATACATGCAGCTCTTAGTATTGTGTGATAGTATCGATGTAAAGTTTGAAAGACAATCGGCCCTTGATAATTGTGAATGAATAGAGAAAACAACACTGCACAATGAAGTTCTATGGGAGTTTGAAACATGTCTGTAACATGTCTGTAACGTTCTTTGTATTAAAGGATAATAATAGACCACATTTGAAAGAAAATCGGCACTTGCCTTGATAACTGTGAATGAACGCGGGAAAAACACCAAACAATTCAGTTATTTCGGGCATTTGAAACATGTCCTCTGATGTGTCCTCTTCTGTCAGACTTCTTGGGAAAGAAGCTGGAGAACTATGCTCGTACCCTGGAGGTTCCCGTGCGGGTCCTGCGGATGGAGCAGCGAACGGGGCTGATCCGGGCCAGGCTAAGAGGGGCAGCTGCCACACGGGGACAGGTCATCACCTTCCTGGACGCCCACTGTGAATGCACAGTGGGCTGGCTGGAGCCTCTGCTGGCCAGGATCAAAGAGGACCGGTAAGGAGCTTCGCCATCACCACGCTCGATGTAAATGGAACACACAGCAATGGATAGACATGGGGGGGGGGGGTGCTGAGGCTCGAAAGCAAATCATCTCTGCTATGTTCTCTTCCTGCTGCCTCAGTGAGATGCTAACTCATTAGCATTAGCCGCTTGTCTTCTGTGTCATCTGAAAACTGATCTGACGTTAATGGTAGACACTAGCTCGACTTTATAGCAGGCAACGACACCAATGCCCGTGACAGCTGTGTGCCCCATAGCTGAGTGGCAGCATGTTTTGTCACAACGCTGTCTGTCGCTTCTTTATACCGTGGGAGAATACAGTAGAATGTGATTGCACTGAGTCAGTTGTTGGTGGCTATTTGTAAGTGACAGCAGGGTTTAAATCCTATTATTTGGAGTCGTGGTTATATTAATGAAGTAATGGTGTGGTTATTCTAATCCTGTTTCAGGATTGCACTTGCTTGTTCGGTGGGTGAAGGGTTCCTTCTACATGAAAGGGAGAAAGTGTAGATGGACTGAAAATGTATTTGCCCCCCTTATCTCTCTTATCTGGTGTCAGACATCCACCCATTTTGCCTCAGGTGCCAGGCAGAAATTAGTTTAGTATTACCGAGGAGATTATATTATGGAGCCATTACACTTTTACGACCCTACACATTTATTGACGTGTAAAAGTAGGTGCCGGAGCATAAAAGTGCACAAACACTGATTAGATTTAGACCAGGAAGTGAAGTGGGTGCTGAGTGAAGGGGAAGCGTTGAATGAATTCCCTGCAGCACCTAGAGGCTGGGTGAGTCCCAAGTGGCACCCTATTTCCCTACCTAGTACACTACTTTTGACCAAAGCCCTATGGGCCCGGGTCGAAAGTAGTGCACTAGGGAAAAGGGTGCCATTTGAGACGCAAGCCTTAAAGGTTACCTTCAGCTTTACTGTAAAACTCCTACTGAAGCAAACCGTCTGAGGCCACACATCCATACTGTATTGTCATTGTCAACATAATCAACATGCATATATTCCATTTCCTTTGACTGTAAGTAGCTTCCCACTGAAGCAATATGTTACCTCCGGTCAGTGTTGTTCTCCTAATGGATATGTTTATAATGAGTATGGACCAGCCGATGATTTACTAATATTGAAATAAACTCATAATGAAGCTGGGGATAATGCCACCGCTGTAGAAATGCATGGTCAGCAGTTAGCTATTTGTCTCGGCGCTCACCTGAAGAATGAACAGTTATGGCACCATTAGCTTTGTAAATTATTTATTCATTTATTATTTATTTTGTGGATGAATTAATGCTGTTGGCTCTGCCAGCCAAGCAGTTTAATATAACCAGGCGTGGAATATTGTTAATGGAAATGACACAAAGTTTTGGGGTTTAAGGGAAGAAAGTGAATAAATTGAAGAGACTGCCCAGTCCTACAAAGTAACTTTCTGAAGTTGATTCCACATGTAATTCATCTAGGGCTTTCTTTCACTATTTCCTGTAAAATGAATGCTTTCGATTTCTCCGTGGTTGTTTAGACTGTCAATGTATTTCTTGTCAAGTGAATGCCTTGTCTTTCTCTCCGTGGTTGTTTAGGAGATCTGTGGTATGTCCTATTATCGATGTGATCAGCGACGAGACGTTTGAATACATGGCAGGCTCAGACATGACCTACGGAGGATTCAACTGGAAGCTGAATTTCCGTTGGTACCCCGTGCCTCAGAGAGAAATGGACAGGCGCAAAGGGGACAGGACATTACCACTCAGGTACACACAGGACACATACTATATATGCCTTTATCTGTTGCCCGAGTTGAAATGAGTTTATTTGGCACCCTATTCCCTTTGTAGTGCCCTACTTTTGTAAAAGTAGGGCACTAATAAAGCAGGGGTGCTCGACTCTTACCCTATGAGGTCCGGACCCTACTGGTCTACCTGACAACTAATTGCACGCACCTGGTGTCCCAGGTCTAAATCAGTCCCTGATTAGAGGGGAACAATAAACTAAATGTAGTGGAGGACAGTAACATTAATGACCAGTTAACTGAAAAGACTCGTAAAGACAACAAATATTCGCTCTCTAGCGTTATCATTTCAGGTGAGAGTAGGTTGTTTGTGGTGCTGGGAAGCCGCAGAGCTGACATCATTGGTGTGGATTTCTTTAGAAGCCCTCTTCTCCGATAGCTGTCAGAGCTGCATCATTTGGAGATAGATTGCATTGCTGTGAAATACTGACTTAGCTGCGAGGCCAATGTTTTTTTTAATATGTTTTTTGTTGTTGTTGTTATTTGATACAGGAGTTGTAGTTTCACGGTGTAGCTAGTTTCATTTTGGAATACAAGAAAAATAGATCAGTGGAGCCTGGTGCTGCAAAAATATTGACACACCTCTCCATCAATTATATTTTATTGGACAGAGCAACAACATGGTATTATGATGGTGTCCCTCAATGCTTCATAAATCTGATTTTCATTGTCTTAAAAGAAGATTGTCATCTCCAAGCCCCTAGCGGTGTCTGTTTGCTTCTTTTTAGCAGAATGAAAACGGCAGAGAGTGGATCAAACAATGAAATAGTCATTTTGCATGAGATTGTCAGTCTAGGTCAGGTTTTTTTGTGTGTGAAATGGTAGTGTCCAAAGTGCCCATTTGTTTGATGAAGAGCTCGGCAATGAATCATGTCTTGCTGTCTTATTTCCAAAACCCCCAGACATTTTTTTTATTATTATTTTTATTTCGCCTTTATTTAACCAGGTAGGTCAGTTGAGAACAAGTTCTCATTTACAACTGCGACCTGGCCAAGATAAAGCAAAGCAATGCGACACAAACAACAACACAGAGTTACACATGGAATAAACACACATAGAGTCAATAACACAATAGAAAAAGTCTATATACAGTGTGTGCAAATGTAGTAAGGGGTAAGGCAATAAATAAGCCATAGTAGTGAAGTAATTACAATTTAGCAAATTAACACTGGAGAGATAGATGTGCAGATGATGATGTGCAAGTAGAAATACTGGTGTGCAAAAGAGCAGAAAAAGTAAATAAAAACAATATGGGGATGAGATAGGTAGTTGGATGGGCTATTTACAGATGGGCTGTGTGCAGCTGCAGCGATCGGTAAGCTGCTCAGATAGCTGATGCTTAAAGTAAGTGAGGGAGATATAAGCCTCCAACTTCAGCGATTTTTGCAATTCATTCCAGTCATTGGCAGCAGAGAACTGGAAGGAAAGGCGGCCAAACGAGGTGTTGGCTTTGGGGATGACCAGTGAGATATACCTGCTGGAGCGCGTGCTATGGGTGGGTGGTGTTATGGTGACCAGTGAGCTGAGATAAGGCAAAGCTTTAGCTAGCAAAGACTTAGAGATGACCTGGAGCCAGTGGGTCTGGCGACGAATATGTAGCGAGGGCCAGCCGACAAGAGCATACAGGTTGCAGTGGTGGATGGTATATGGGGCTTTGGTGACAAAACAGATGGTACTGTGATAGACTGCATCCAGTTTGCTGAGTAGAGTGTGGGAGGCTATTTTGGAAATGACATCGCCAAAGTCGAGGATTGGTAGGATGGTCAGTTTTACGAGGGTATGTTTGGCAGCGTGAGTGAAGGATGCTTTGTTGCAAAATAGGAAGCCAATTCTAGATTTCATTTTGGATTAGAGATGCTTAATGTGAGTCTGGAAGGAGAGTTTACAGTCTAGCAGACACCTAGGTATTTGTAGTTGTCCCCATATTCTAAGTCAGAACCATCCAAAGTAGTTTTGCTAGTGCTGGCAGCGATCTGTTGAAAAGCATGCATTTCATTTTACTAGCGTTTAAAAGCAGTTGGAGGCACGGAAGGAGTGTTGTATGGCATTGAAGCTCGTTTGGAGGTTTGTTAACACAGTGTCCAAAGAAGGGCCAGATGTATACAGAATGGTGCCGTCTGCGTAGAGGTGGATCAAGGAATCACCCACAGCAAGAGCGACATTGTTGATATATACAGAGAAAAGAGTTTGCCCGAGAATTGAACCCTGTGGTACCCCCATAGAGACTGCCAGAGGTCCGGACCACGGGCCCTCAAATTTGACACACTGAACTCTATCTGAGAAGTAGTTGGTGAACCAGGCGAGGCAGTCATTTGAGAAACCAAGGCTGTTGAGTCTGCCGATAAGAATACGGTGATTGACAGAGTCAAAAGCCTTGGCCAGGTCGATGAAGACGGCTGCACAGTACTGTCTTTTTATCGATGGTGGTTATGATATCGTTTATTACCTTGAGAGTGGCTGAGGTGCCCCCGTGACCAGCTGGGCATCCTGTCCATCGAGCAATATTGTTCAGCAATATTACTGTATGTTATTGATTATTCGTAAGCGGATCCGTTTCTCACTTTGTAAGATAGGTGTCTCTTGTCAAATGTGTCTCTTTATCCACTCTCATTGTTTTTCTCTTGTAGAACCCCTACTATGGCTGGAGGGTTATTCTCTATTGACCGGACATATTTTGATGAAATTGGCACGTACGATCCAGGGATGGACATTTGGGGCGGAGAGAACTTGGAGATGTCTTTCAGGGTGAGTGGTTAAGAATAGAGGGCTCTGCCGGGTTATTATGACAATGATTGTGTGTGTGTGTGTGTGTGTGTGTGTGGGTGTGTCTGTGTGACCACGTGTGTGTGTGTGTGTCCACTTGTATGTGCAGATCTGGCAGTGTGGCGGCTCGCTGGAGATTATAACATGTTCCCACGTGGGTCATGTGTTCCGGAAGGCCACCCCATACAGCTTCCCTGGGGGCACTGGCCAAGTCATCAACAAGAACAACAGGCGATTGGCCGAGGTGTGGATGGACGGCTTCAAAGACTTCTTCTACATCATATCACCAGGTACGCTACCACGCTTCCGTTTGAACCTGTTGTCTCTCAGCGGGTGGGAATGCATATGGGGTGGGAATGCATATGGGGTGGGAATGCATATGGGGTGGGAATGCAAACCTGGGTTCAAATACCCATTTGAACCCAGATCATTTAAAATACTTAAACTGGGATTGATGGACCCACTGGGCACAGACGTCAATTCAACGTCTATTCCATGTTGGAAACAATGTGGATTCAACCAGTGTGTGCTCAGTGGGGAGTTTCCTGACGCAATGGAACCAATAGAATTATTGGAAAATGTAAAACCCCGCCCACCTGGCACTCCGGGCAGACTAAAGCAAACTAAAGCGATGTAATATATTTCAAATAGTAGTTAAACCCAGGTCTGATGGAGTGGCAATGCATATGGTCTGGTAAATCGCTGCGCTCCAAGCATGTACTTTAAGTGTGGGTATAGACTGGTTGTTTTTTTAGCAACGAAACTGATGCGTCAGCAACGAAGGGGCAAAACAGACTGGGTTGGCTAAGATTGTTGACATGTAAACTCCCAGCTAGCACACAACGTTCTGAGAACCATATGTATCTTAGAGCTTGGCGAGAGCGTGCTTGTCCTATGGTTGTTTTGCATATAACCTTCCCACAACGTTCTGGGAATTGTGCAGGATGCCCAGTTCAATGACGGCATGTCACAATAAAAAAAGAAATGTGTTTGGATGATTATTAATGCCTAAGCCAATTAATTTCCATGTATCCTATCTGTGCTTGGAGTTATAAGTCTTATTGAAACATGTTCTCAGAACGTTATTTAAATACCTTCAAATAACCTTTAATATCCCATTTTATATTGTTAATTAAACCTCACAGGAAAACTTTCAGGGAACCATAGTAATACAAAAAAAATAGATCCTCCCTGCAATCTAAAAATTCATCATTCCCAGAGCAGATGAAATGTTCACTTCTGTTCTCAGAACAATTCAAAAACGTTCAGTTTTGCTCGTCAGGAAACGCATGTCTTAGTTCCCAGAACCAATGGGAAACTAAAACGTACAGTACGTTCCCACAACTTCCAAGGAACCAAATGTTATAGCTGGGCTATATTTTGTCTCTAAATGTTTATTGAAAACATAAATACAGGTGCACAGTGAGCGCTTGTTGTCTCATGCATTGTCACAGTTGTTGGTTAGCTAGCTAGAGAATTTGAGCCATATTAGCATAAACATGACATCAGTCAAAACAAGACAAGGTATCAATAACAATATACAACGAGCTGGAACGAGCCCACTACAATTCCCCATATGGCAGCTTCGTATCATTGTTGCGAGCTATTTGACCCTTCAGAATCATAACAACATCCGCCTTCCGGCCACATCAATGCGCGCGCCACCCGTCTATAAGTGGCATGTAATGTGGGTTCTGAAAATAGGCATCTCCTGTCGTTTTGCATTCACCTCGTGACTGTTATTATTCTGCTTACATGCATGGAATACATAGTATTGACCTATATTGGTTAGTGTAGCCTCCTATACCAATACTATGCATGTCAGGCACCATAACACTTTTCGCTTGTCTTAGAGGAGTATATATATATTTTTTTTCACAGCCAATTCCTCATTACTGTATGTTTTTCAGGCCAGGGTCATTTCTCCTTTGTACTGTACTGTCACACCCTGACCATAGTTTGCTTTGTATGTTTCTATGTTTTGGTTGGTCAGGGTGTGATCTGAGTGGGCATTCTATGTTGGATGTCTTGTTTGTCTATTTCTATGTCTGGCCTGAAATGGTTCTCAATCAGAGGCAGGTGTTAGTCATTGTCTCTGATTGGGAACCATATTTAGGTAGCCTGGGTTTCACTGTGTGTTTGTGGGTGATTGTTCCTGTCTCTGTGTTTTGCACCAGATAGGGCTGTTTTTGGTTTTCCACGTTTATTGGTTTGTAGTGTTCGTGTTTATCTTTTTGTTATTAAACATGAATCAAAGAAACCACGCTGCATTTTGGTCCGCTTCTCCTTCACCTAAAGAGAACCGTTACATGTACTGAATGCCTTGAGCTCTGGAACTAGAGGATATGTAGCAAAATGGTTGGAAAGGGAAGCAACCTGTACTGTATCTTGTTAAAAATTATATGTATATTCATTTTATATTTTTGTTTGTATTTCATAGATATTTTTTATTTTAGGGGGGGGGGGGATAGATCAGCTTTCATATTGCGGGGTAGATTGTAGCTTCCAGTACTGTATCTAGCTATATTTGACCTCCCTACTCTGGCTCACGTTGCTTCTCCTCCTGGTCTCATTGAGTCTCAAGTACAATATGTCTTCGCTCTACTGTTCTTTGCATTCATTCGTCTTCCGGTGAGTTCCTACGCTGCTCTTGACGTGCCAAACAAGCCAGGGCATTGTGTTATGTTCAACTGCATGTCTCCACACTTTGATCTTTTATTCATTGGAATAGTGCTATACTAAGTCTCCTTCAAGATGTTCGACTGGAGATTTCCGGGAAATTGCATTCACGTATTCAAGGGAGACTGTTGCTGTTTATGATCTCATGGGAAGCTCAGACAATGTTGTCCCCACAGCCTAGCGATGCAATACGATTGGCAAGAGATTGGCAGCTGAGTATCCAAGTAATGTTGGAGCCAAGTTATGAGATTAGATTTATGCAGTACCTTGCCAATATCTAGTTACATTTAGCATGAAATGCACCCTTTCCAGGTTTCCAGAATGCTCTTTAGTCTGTCTTCTGAGGAGTCAATGGGGGCTCAGTACCCTAAGTGATTCCTGAAAAAGCATACTCGCAGTATCCGGTCGGCATTGAGTGTCTGCTCTTCCAGGATATAACAGGGGATGATCAGGTCAGGGCAGCTCCACTGTTAGTGCATATCCCAAATGGCACTCTATTCCCTTTATCAGGAGTGGGCAAACATTTTTTTTTTGCTTGTGGAACAGAAAAAGGACAGTTATTTGAAAATAAATATATAGGTCCATTATCATTTCTACATAATTTCTATCTATTCTGAACAAGAAATATAAATGCAAAATGCAATTTTACTGAGTTACAGTTCGTATAAGAAAATCAGTCGATTGAAATAAATTAATTAGGTCCTAATCTATGGATTTCACATAACTGGGCAGGTTCGCAGCCATGGGTGGGCCTGGGAGGGCATAGGCCCACCCACTGGGGAGCCAGGCCCGGCCAATCAGACTGAGGTTTTCCCCAAAGGGCTTTATTACTTCTCAGTTTCATCAGCTGTCCGGGTGGCTGGTCTCAGATGATCCCGCAGGTGAAGAAGCCGGATGTGGAGATCCTGGGCTGGTGTGGTTACACGTGGTTTGCGGTTGTGAGGCCGGTTGGACATACTGCCAAATTCTGTAAAACGACATTGGACGCGGCTTATGGTAGAGAAATGAACATTAAATTATCTGGCAACAGCTCTGGTGGACACTCCTGCAGTCAGCATGCCAATTGCAAAACTTGAGACATCTGTGGCATTGTGTTGTGTGACAAAAAACTGTACAGTGGCCTCTTATTGACCCCAGCACAAGGTGCACCTGTGTAATGATCATGCTGTTTAATCGTCTTCTTCAAATGCCACACCTGTCAAGTGGATGGATTATTTTGGCAAATGAGAAATGCTCACTAATGTAAACAAATTTGTGCACAAAATTTGAGAGAAATAAGCTTTTTGTGCGTATGGAACATTTCTGGGATCTTTTATTTCACCTCATGAAACATGGGACTTTACACTTTACATGTTGCATTTCTATTTTTGTTCAGTGTATTTTTAGATGTTCAAGTGTGGCCTGGAGTGTTTTTTTAACCCAAAATAACATTTAGGATTTTAAAAAAATTGAATGCGGGCTCTTCTCTCAACAATGCTTATGCTGAAAATAAAACAGATGTTAGCACAGATCAGGTCCCCTCTGTCCATTCATTATAATCTGAAAGTCTAAACTGGTCCTAGATCAGCACTACCAGTCTGACATGCTCAATACACATGGCTCCGTGGTCTTGGTTTGTGTTGCAGGTGTGGCCCGGGTGGACTATGGAGACGTGTCCTCTCGTAAGGCCCTGCGTGAAGCTCTGCAGTGCAAACCCTTCTCCTGGTACCTGGAGAACATCTACCCCGACTCTCAGATCCCCCGGAGATACTACTCACTTGGTGAAGTATGAAGTCTTTCAGATACTGCAGCCCAATACACCTCTCATGACCCTGGAGAAATCCCTAATGGCACCCTATTCCCTACACGGTGTACTACTTTTAACATGGGCCCATAGGGAATAGGGTGTCATTTGCAGTGCAGGTCATCCGTTTGATATCATAAGACTGTAGTCCTACTTCTCTTTAGAGTGAGTCAGAAGACCTGGATGTTCCAAACATTGAAACTGGACTATAAATAACCTAATGCGTTTGTTTAGTTGTGGTTTCAAACCCAAGCACGGGATAGAGTTGGCGAACAACATTCTAGCTAACAGGTTAGCACCAGGAAAAGAGGGGAATGGTCTTGATAACATACAGTATGCCAATAAAAAGAAAGGCCACGATTGATAGAGAGCATGTCAAATAATGTGACCGGTTGGGAGTTTGGAGAGTTGAGGTTGTAATCCCCAAGTTGAATTCTGCTGAGGTTTGAGGATTTTACAGCCTGCATCCAATGTAGTGCAGTAAAAGCTGTCTATGGCCAAGGAACAGCAGCAGCAGCAGCCTGTCTTCCCTTCCCCTCTCCTACCCTCCCGCCGTCTGCTCCTTGATTGACTTACTCCATAGCACACATCCCACTTTTAACATCCCCAGTCATTAGCTTTTATATCATTTCATTAGGAACAATACCATTCCTGCATAGTAAGCAGGTTATACAACACCTAGCGTATAGCCTAGGCTCTAGGAGTATATTACTTAGATATTAGATGGCTCATTAAATAATCATTTGGGGTGTGGATTTGTGGGAATACTTAGATCGCCACAGATCTGATTTATGTAGCCATTTGCGATGCTAAGCAAGGTCCTTAATTATGACTTACATCACTGGTGAAATATAGGCAATGAGTTTAGATTGCTTGTTTTATTGAACAGTAAATATTTAATTAGATTATGACATCTGGGCCACAGAGGAAAAAGACACAGGTGCTTTTAATTTTGACACCTGGAAATGAAGTGCCAGTGTTTGATGAGAGGATACGCCATTTCTTCTTCTGTTATAAACGGTGGCTTTTGTTAGCTGTAAATATGCCAGGGTGGATGGAAGGATGGTAATTATGAGTCCAATGTTTTTATACTCCTTTCTACCCCTAGATCAGAAATGTTGAAACAAACCAGTGTGTGGACAACATGGGCAGAAAGGAGAACGAGAAGGTTGGCTTCTTCAACTGCCATGGCATGGGTGGGAATCAGGTAAGGAGACTGCAGAAAGAAGAGCGAGAGCTATGGACCCATGGACCTTTCCCAGAGGAGAGAGCTATGGACCTAAATTCCTAGGTTTTCCAGACATCCCAATTGGAAGATTCACTGAATCCGGAGGGAATTAGCCGGAAAAATCTCAGAATTGTGGGAAGTTACCAGAATTTGTCCCTTCCAAATCGGCCATGTCAGTAATTTCTTATTGGCAGGAAGGTTATTATCCCCGCCCTAAAAGCCTACTGTTTTCGGGCAAACTCCCAGGTTCTCTGATAATACTTATCCCGTGCAAATCGTCATCCCTGTGTTTTGAGGGATATTACAGTGTTTTAACAGGTGCCGCATCCCAGTTTGGTTAAGAACATGGGGAACAAATTGATGTTTAAAACAAAGTGCTATGCACGTAGCCTACAGGCGAATGATCTGTTTTGCCACATATCAACTTTCCTAGTGCGATTACCTCTCTTTTAAAAGACGAAGCGGACGAGCCGTCAGGTAAATCAAATGTCTGCATAGGTTACAGTTCATGGTTCTTCTTGATATGCATTATTATTTAGATGTTCTCCAAACTGAAGGCCTTTCGGCCAATATTATGCTGTCCCTAGACATTTGAAAAATCTCCACGCCTAGAAGAGCCTCCAGGCTTCCGTCATAACGGTCAATTGTGAACGAGGAAAAAAATAAATCACCACATGACGTGCTGGGGTAATAATTACATAACCGACGTTCTATAGTAATACTAATCCTGCAAACAGTGCTTCGGAGAGATACTACTAGGTGTATGACCGTCTCGTTTTCCCTGCCAGGTGTTCTCGTACACAGCTGATAAGGAGATCCGGACAGATGACCTGTGTCTGGATGTGTCTCGCCCCCATGGCCCTGTGGTCATGCTGAAGTGTCATCAAATGAAGGGGAATCAGATGTTTGCGTATGACGCAGAGGTAAGACCAAGACTCCCCCTGTATAATACTGCGTGAGTCGTGACGGGAGGGTTGTAAAACTGGGATTATGATGCTTTTGCCTGATTGTCCGGAGTCATTTATTCACTATTATTACATTGGAAGAGATGTCATATGTATAATGACACACCTGTACTAATACATCAGAAAAAGGATTTTGTCCCCCCCAAAAATTTTATGATTGTTTTGAGCCACCAGATGGTGCTACATGTCAGGAGTTGGGCTTCTATTCAACTCCTGGACAATCGCCTTCATTCTGTTGCCCTGTGCGCATTGCCGTCCATAATATTCCCCATTTATTAAAAATGTTCTCCTCTCATGTAGTATGTTGGCAAGTGGGAATATGATTTCGAGGTAAGCTTGCTGACCTGGTTCTCGTGAATGTTGTCATCTAGTTGATGTAGACAAGTGTGTATAAGTCATGTGTTTGGTAGGTAGTAGTACCTTGTGCTTAGTGGTTGTAAGGCCAGTGTTTATCTCTCGTTAGTCCGTGAAGTCCTGTGTGACGTTGTGTCAGTAGTCAGTAGGAGTGTTCATGTTAATGCTCTGGGGAATGTGACCTGTTAGCCAGACCAGGGGACTGATCAGACTCCACTCTCCAGTTACGCACCTAATGGAATGTGAGTCCCACACTGCACTTCGTTGACTCGGGCATAGTTGCAAAATTCTATTAACTTTCCCAAAATTCTGTGGCTTTCCAGAAATCCTGGGTGGAAGATTCCTGGAATTCTTGGGAATTTTGGGGAAAGTTACTGGAATTTTGCAACAATATGACAGTAATGTTAGACACTACTGAATGGCTCATGATATTCCAACAGATTGGTTTTCATTTCAATGGTCCAGGGCTGAATAATACAGTCCTATATATCTAGCATGCAAATCATCTATGCTAATTCTAGTGCTATGTTTGATGCGCAGCAGACTTTGAAACAGGCACAGCGTACTATCACTGCACCAACAATAGGGCATTTTGAATTCCTAAATGGAAACCGTAGGACACAGCGGTAACCTTAATATTAACAATTATTATCAATATATTTCTTCCACTGGGACGGACACATTCCTATGTTCTGCCTGCCTGAGTACGATGTCACCTGTCAGTGATTAAGATCTCTCATGTCACTGTCGACTTTGAAAAGCCCCCCATCTATTCCTGTCCAACCCTAGATCCAGCTATTTTCGCTTTTTTACTTTAGTCATATATATATATATATATATATAATATGAAACATGAATAATTCATGCATTGAGAAATGTCCCTGACATATACGGCGGTGGGGTCTCAATGGCCTGATTATTGTTTAGCAACGTTGTGATAGGCGATACTGCTGATCCCAGCCCATACCATTAACTATTTTCATCTGGTCATCATTTTCAAGCAGAGAGAAAAACCTGACCTTTACATTCTCCATATTCCAGGTGATCAGAGCCTGTGGACTGAAAGAGGTGTCGGTACTCACTTTGGGTACTCGTTTATATTAAGGTGCAGAAACGCTGCGATATTTTAAAGCCTGTACTCAAAGCAGTAGAACATTTGACGTGCCGGTACTTAGTAACAGTGTGTACCGGACCAATTCAAGCACTGGTCAGAGCCATCTCTCTTACTCACCTCTATTCTCAATCCCTCCCTGCTCATCTTTTAGGACTGTGGAATATCAGTCCCACCGCACCACAAGTCTCGAAAATGTCTTATCAAACTAGGGAATCTGGTTGAAGATTGTCTGATTGTACGCAAAGTTGGTTCCGTTCTGAGCGACACTCCAACATGGTCCAACTGTAACCTTTGTCCTCCGTTAGATAGGTTGTGTGGAATAGTTATTTTGGAAATGGAAGTAAAACAGTACTGTAAATGATCTTGTTGGTCCTGCCTGGCCTGAGTACTGGCTCTGTCCTAGCGATTCTCACTTACTCCCATCTCCTCTTGTCTGTCCATGACATGTCCATCCTCCATCCTGGATGTCCATCCGCAGAAGCACACGTTCCTCCACATCATCACCCAGTCGTGTCTGACCATCAGCAGGCTGGAGGACGGCACTTGGGGCCCCACGGTGGAGTACTGTAATAGTAGCCCCTTGCAAGCCTGGGTCCTGAGGAACTTCACCCGGCTGGAGGTGTTTAGGAAGCTGTACTACAGCCCCACTGATTACTTTCTGTAGGGGCTGTCTTCCTGCATGGGTCACCGCAGGTCAGTATTGTACTACCAGACCTAGTGGAGGTCTTAGTGTGTAGTAGTCTAGTGCATAGAGTGGTCTAGTGTGCCAATAAAATTAGCCCGTCCTGCTATATCGCTGCTCACCAGCCATTACTGGTGTAGTTGGCTAGTGTGTAGTCGTCTAGTCTGGTGTGTAGTGTCTAGTCTGTAGAGCTGGAGTCGTGCGACTATGTGGTGGAATAGACTGTCACGTTGCTTTAGTAAGCAGCTTTTGACCTCACAGAAGGTTTGTTTTTCCATTTCCTTTGCCTCAGCCTTGACATGTTCTTCTTGGAGCTTGAGCCGAGTTGGGATTCGGGAACGTTTCTGTTCGTTAGTCAAAGTGTGCCAGTTTCAAGGGCATTTACTAGCATTTACCACTGACCTTTTGATATGAATGCTTAATGACAGGAGCACAGAGACACATAAGGTGCTGTATACATGGTGCTATCTGCAAAGACCTTTATCCAGCCTTCTTCTGCACCAAATTAGATCTCATTTGACATTTATTTTCCTACAGTACGTTCATATTTTATTTTGATACAACAACAACAAAAATCATTGGCTGCGGCCCCTCATACGGTGGTGCTCATTAAATGAGAGCCGAGGAGACATGGTCGTTTAAAAAAAAAAATGTAGCTGATTACCGAGCTATTTGATGGGCAGATTGAAATGGGCTCGCCTTTGTTTACAAGTTCTTTTGAAGTGATCCCTCTTTCATGGCGCTGGCCTCGGGAACGTGGGGGCTGCCTTTTGAACACACGCCACAACAGCTGTGTTCAGCTTGCAGCATGCTCTCATTGTCTGAGGACTGCATTTCAATCACCACTCCTCATTTCCATTTGACCTATCAATATTCTAAATCTAGCCTGGACGCTCGCTGCAAGTAACTACAGTCTTCTGTTTAATATATGTACTTTCTTTCTGTTTGTCATTCCCATAACTTTAGCCTTGGATACCTCTTTCCAGTGCCTCTGTAATTCATTGGGAGTTTATTTGCCTGTTAAACAGTCTGTGTCGGCCTGGTAAAGACCATATTCATGGCAGTGTGCTTTCCTTTTCAGACTACCGCTGATTCAATTGGGTGAGTTGCGTTCAGGGTTATTGCTCTTTGTAAAAGGGACGGTGGCAGAGCAGCCTGCTGTCAGACGGCCTTATTCCCTGTTCTGCTCCTAACGGTGTTCGCCGTCCTTCAGAGTAACACTGCAAGACACTCCCTGAACAAACAATATTGCGACCACCACCTCAAATGCCATCCTATTCCCTTTTATAGTGCACTACTTTTGACCGAAGCTCTATCAGGCCCTGGTCAAAAGTAGAGCACTATAAAGGGAGTAAGATGCCATTTGGGATTCACACACCGTTTCCTATCTGATCGTCGCCTGCTCCCTCAAATGGCAAAATGCCACGAAACAAATGTCCATTAGATCTGTTGGTACGGCGTTGATTTTTTTTACATGCCAGGCTCTGTTTTTAAGCGTAGTTAGTGTCAGCACAAACACACATTTTAAAAGAGATCCTGCATCTGTCAGCGAGTCCGGTCGTCGACTCTTCCTTGTGAAGGACATAGCGGATAAATATTCTTCGCCCTGGGCCGACTCCTAGAAACCATCTTCATTTAATTAGCAGGTCTCAGCTGTGCACACACACGGCACAGAGCTCATGAGCCACTCGCTGGGACTGCCTCAGCTGTAATGGGACTTTTTTATTGCCACTGAGGAGCAATTAAATAATTATGAGCAGAGGAATCATCCCCCACATTTCTAATATTTTCATTAAATATGGATTGGTTTTCCTCTGTTCTATCTTCTTCATTCTCTCTTCTCTGCACTGCGGAATGGTGGGATCTTGCAGTGATGGCAGAAATAGCACCTCTATCATTGCCCTGGCCATGTCCTTATGATTAATAAATAAGCTTTAGTGTAGTGAAGGTTCAGACCTTACCGTCAGGTACAGGACTATAATGGCAGATATTACAATTCTGGTTTGATAATGTAATAGTATTTGAACAGGTATGGTTTTTGAGAACATCAATACATGAATATGTTTTATTCATTGAAAAAAAAGCAGAACATTGTATTATTAATATATATTTTTGTAAACCTTTGACTGTTAAGTGCACCAAAACCTGCCTAAGTGGTTTTTACTGTAATGCCCGGTCCATCTCCTCTCCAGTGAAGTCATTTTTACAAAACACAGAGAGAACAAAGAGAAAGATAGTGGAGAGTGTGTGTGTGATGGTCCGTGTGTGTGATGGTGCTCTGTATGCAGGTAGAGTTTATTGAGGTTTTTACCTCACGACCCAAAAACAAACCATCTGGGTCTGTCGTACCCATTCAAAACATAAAAGGCTGAATACAGAACTGGAAACGTCCTCTATAACTTTGGAAATAATCATTGCCTGAAAGTCAAAGACAATAATTGCTGCAAAGTCAATATATTCAGCTACAGTATGTGGACCGTTTGACATTTTTTTGATTCAGTGGGTTCTTAGTCATGACTAAAACCTTGCCTGATTGCAACAAAGACATTGCACCTGCGGGTTACCAGCAGGTTACCGCCGGATTTCTTAACACGCTACTAAAGGGAGATTACATAGTGCTCCGAGCTAAAAAATAACCCTGGTTGCAATGAAACAGCAGTGGAATAAAACTAGTAAACCAGCTGATCTGACGCTGTTACGGTGTCAAGCCGTCTTAATACTCGACAGCGGTAAAGGCGTGGGAAATTGACATTTTTCCTGGGTTCACTACTCCCGCCCCAATGAAGAAACCATCCTATCAGGAACAACAAAATCCAAACATATAACAGATAAATAGCAGAATGTGACATACTACAATGATTTGACTGATGATAAAGTAATTGAAGATCAGCTTTTAGCACATTGTAAATGAAAGTAATCTGGATTGCAGAAATGTGCGATAGACAGTTGAAATATCATTTTGAAACCAGTTCAAAACCAGTTCAAAACCCCTCGTAAGACATCACAGTAAAATAGAAGGATGTATTGCAAAAGGAAATAGTCAAATGGTAGTGTACTGTACTGGGAAAGATTGGTTAGTCTGTGGACATCTGAGGGTTGGAATTAAGATTGGAGTGATTGATATGCCGATTAGACTTGGAGTCCAGTGTGATTAGGAAATAAACTATGTATGTATGTGCATTTTTATGTTTTCTACCAGGGGAGAGGTGTGTAGGGGCATAAAAAAAAAATATTTAAAAAAAAAAATATATATATATATATATATATATATATATACAGTACCAGTCAAAAGTTTGGACACACCTACTCATTCAAGGGTTTTCTTTATTTTTTACTATTTTCTACATTGTAGAATAATAATAAAGACGTCAAAACTATAAAATAACACATGGAATCATGTAGTAACCAAAAAAGTGTTAAACAAATCCAAAACTATTTTTTTGTATTTTACATTCTTCAAGGTTGCCACCCTTTGCCTTGATTACAGCTTTGCACACTCTTGGCATACTCTCAACCAGCTTCATGAGGAATGTTTTTGCAATAGTCTTGAAAGAGTTCCCACATATGCTGAGCACTCTTTGGCTGATTTTCCTTCACTCTGCAGTCCATCTCATCCCAAACCATCTCAATTGGGTTGAGGTCGGGTGATTGTGGAGACCAAGTCATCTCATCACTCTCCTTGGTCAAGTAGCCCTTACACAGCCTGGAGGTGTGTTTTGGGTCATTGTCCTGTTGAAAAACAAATTATTGTCCCACTAAGCCCAAACCAGATGGGGAGGCGTATTGCTGCAGAATGCTGTGGTAGACATGCTGATTAAGTGTGCCTTGAATTGTAATTAAATCCCTGACACTGTCACCAGCAAAGCACCCCCGGAGACCATCCGTTCACCTACTCTGTGTCTCACAAAGACATGGCGATTGGAACCAAAAATCTCAAATTTGGACTCATCAGATCAAAGGACAGATTTCTACCGGTCTAATATCCATTGCTTGTGTTTCTTGGGCCAAGCAAGTCTCTTCTTCTTATTGGTGTCCTTTAGTAGTGGTTTCTTTGCAGCAATTCGACTATGAAGGCCTGATTCACGCAGTGTCCTCTGAACAGTTGATGTTGAGATGTGTCTGTTACTTGAATAATTTATTTGGGCTGCAATCTGAGGTGCAGTTAGTGCAACTCTAATTAACTTATCCTATTCAGGAAAGGTAACTCTGGGTCTTCCTTTCCTGTGGTGGTCCTCATGAAAGCCAGTTTCATCGTAGCTCTTGATGGTTTTGCGACTGCACTTGAAGAAACTTTCAAAGTTCTTGAAATTTTCCAGATTGACTGACCTTCATGCCTTAAAGTAATGATGAACTGTTGTTTCTCTTTGCTTGTTTGTGCTGTTCTTGGACTTAGCCGTATTTGGTAAAATACTATCCTCTGTTCACCTCCCTTACCTTGTCACAACACAACTGATTGGCTCAAACACATTAAGAAGGAAAGAAATTCCTCAAATTAACTTTTAACATGACACACATGTTAATTGAAATGCATTCCAGGTGACTACCTCATGAAGCTGGTTGAGAGAATGCCAATAATGTGCAAAGCTGTCATCAAGGCAAAGGGTGGCTACTTTGAAGAATCTCAAATATAAAATATATATATATTTTTAAAAACTTTTTTTGGTTACTACATGATTCCATGTGTGCTATTTCATAGTTTTGATGCATTCACTATTAAAAATAAAGAAAAACCTTGAATAAATAGGTGTGTTCAAACTTTTGACTGGTACTGTATGTGTATATATGTACAGTTGAAGTCGGAAGTTTACATACACTTTAGCCAAATACATTTAAACTCAGTAAAAATACATTTAATCCTAGTAAAAATCTCTGTCTTAGGTCAGTTAGGATCACCACTTTATTTTAAGAATGTGAAATGTCAGAATAATAGTAGAGAGAATGATTTATTTCTTTGATCACATTCCCAGTGGGTCAGAATTTTACATACACTCAATTAGTATTTGGTAGCATTGCCTTTAAATTGTTTAATTTGGGTCAAACGTTTCGGGTAGCCTTCCACAAGCTTCCCACAATAAGTTGGATGAACAGTTGGAGTAACTGAGTCAGGTTTGTAGGCCTCCTTGCTCACACCCGCTTTTTCAGTTCTGCCCACACATTTTCTATAGGATTGAGGTCAGGGCTTTGTGATGGCCACTCCAATGCCTTGACTTTGTTGTCCTTAAGACATTTTGCCACAACTTTGTAAGTATGCTTGGAGTCATTGTCCATTTGGAAGACCCATGAACGACCAAGCTTTAACTTCCTGACTGATGTCTTGAGATGTTGCTTCAAAATATCCACATTATTTTCTTTCCTCATGATGCCATCTATTTTGTGAAGTACACCAGTCCCTCCTGCACAACATGATGTTGCAACATGATGTTGCCCCCCCGTGCTTCACGGTTGGGATGGTGTTCTTCGGCTTTTTCCTCCAAACATGAGGATGGTCATTATGGCCAAACAGTTCTATTTTTGTTTAATCAGACCAGAGGACATATCCCTAAAAAGTACGATCTCTGTCCCTATGTGCAGTTGCAAACTGTATTCTGGCTTTTTTATGGCGGTTTTGGAGAAGTGGCTTCTTCCTTGCTGAGTGGCCTTTCAGGTTTTGTCGATATAGGACTTGTTTTACTGTGGATGTAGATACTTATGTACCTGTTTCCTCCAGCATCTTCACAAGGTCCTTTGCTGTTGTTCTGGGATTGATTTGCACTTTTCGCACCAAAGTACGTTCATCTCTTGGAGACAGAGCGCGTCTCCTTCCTGAGCGGCATGACGGCTGCGTGGTCCCATGGTGTTAATACTTGCGTACTATTGTTTGTACACGTGAACGTGGTACCTTCAGGCATTTGGAAATTGCTCCCAAGGATGAACCAGACCTGTGGAAGTATACAAATTATTTTCTGAGGTCTTGGCTGATTTCTTCTGATTTTCCCATGATGTCAAGCAGAGAGGCACTGCGTTTGAGACTCAAATGATGTCAATTAGCCTATCAGAAGCTTCTAAAGCCATGACATCATTTTCTGGAATTTTCCAAGCTGTTTAAAGGCACAGTCAACTTACTCTATTTAACTTCTGGTGCACTGGAATTGTGATACAGTGAATTATAAGTGAAATAATCTGTTTGTAAACAATTGTTGGAAAAATTACTTGTGTCATGCACAAAGAGATGTCCTAACAAGTCCTAACCGACTTGCCAAAACTAGTTTGTTAACAAGAAATTTGTGGAATGGTTGAAAAACAAGTTTTAATGACTTCAGTAAGTATTCACACCCCTTGACTTTTACAAATTATGTTGTACAGCCTGAATTAAAACGGGTTAAATTGAGATTTTTTTTGGTTCACTGGCCTACAATCAAAACCCCATAATGTCAAAGTGGAATTATGTTTTTTGATAATGTTTTTTAATATTAGTTCAAAATGAAAGCTGAAATGTCTAGAGTCAACATGTATTCAACCCCTTTGTTATGGCAATCCTAAATAAATACAGGTGTAAAAATGTGCTTAACAAGTCACATAATAAGTTGCATGGACTTACTCTGTGTGCAATAATACTGTTTAATGTGATTTATGAATGACTACCTCATCTCTGTACCCCACATATACAGTACAATAATCTGTAAGGTCCCTCAGTCAAACAGTGAATTTCAAACAAAGAGTCAACCACAAAGACCAGGGAGATGTTCCAATGCCTCACAAAGAATGTGTTAGGTTCTAATTCTCAAAGTAAAACACTCAACGGACCTTATGAAAGCTTAACCAAGTTTATTCTGCCCAGAGGGTCGATACAGCTGCATTCAGACAAAAACATTTTCACACAAGCACTCGTATTTAACCATAGGCTGAGTCTCCTCCTACCCACCTGTACAAACATTTGTTCTTTACTGCTAGGCAGGACACTAAGTGATACGGGCATAAACTTTTATTTCTCCCTTAAGGTGATCTGACCTGACCACAACCCCCCTGTGCATCTGATTAAAATCACCATGGGAGCATACCAGAGTTGATAAGTTGTTCTGTCCTGTACCCAATAAATTGGATAGGCATATTTTTATATATTCTAGGGTAGGCCACATTGCCATAGAAAATATTGTGTGGTAAACAAGGAAATGAAATACTTTATTTCAGTTTTACAGAATGATTATTAAATAGATAAATAGCCCTTAGGGCTCTATTCAATCCATATCATGGAAGTTCAGCGTTAAAGCGTGATTGAAATTTAAAGGCAATGTTCCTGCGTCTATGCACAATCTGTAAAGCTTCAGCGATAGATTAAATAGCGCCTGGCAAGATCAAATTGTTCCGATGATTAATACCCAACAGAGGGTGAAATAGTTTTGAAAATGTTGGTTGCAACAAATATTTTCTATTATATTGACAAGATAGTCGAGTGACCGCTCTAACAATGGAAATGTATTTCCTCAAAGATGGAAGGCAGGCGGGAGGAGGTGTGATCAGGTGGGACTATTCCAGCCAATGAGAGGGCAGGTACGTGAGTGAACGATAAGTACAACTCCGATAATGTTTTTTTTTTCCAAAGTTGCCGAAATGACACATGCTATCCACTTATCATTGCATTCGTAACTACTTAACGAACTATTCGATCAAATAAGCCTCACGTAGCAAATGAGCAATTCCACTTTTTGTTGACCAAATTTGACACTCATTGACTTCCATACAAAAATTCCTCGCTTTGTGGTTATTTCGTGGACCGATTTTGGGCGGTGTAAACAACTGTGCCTATTTCTCTCTGGTTGCAAATCAGGACTAAAAGATAACCCTGACATCTACACTATGGAGCGGTAAATTTGAGCGACTATTGATGGTTTAACGAGAGATCAGCTGGGGACAATCAAGTGGCCAATGTTAGTTGCAATTATCCCCAATTAGGCTGCTAATGATTTCCCTTTTAACTTGAGGGTAACGATGCATATGTCTCTCAGTTATGCTTCAGGAAAATCAATCGATCAACTAATCAATCAAAAGATTTCACAATCCCCTTTTAATATCAGGAGTTGTCACACAGTCCTTTACAGTTACCTGGTCTAGACCCCATAGAGCAAGCAAAGCAAGAGGTGTGAACACAGTGGACAGGAAAAGCTCCCTAGAAGGAAACTCATTGCATTTCATCTAACCCATAAGCAATAGGGCTGGAGAATATGGATTCTAGCATTCTGTCAAACTATGATGTCAAACCAACTCCCTGAATCATTTTGTTTTAGCGGACTGTTAGTTCATCCAAATACAGTTCATGAATATCACAATGAATTGATCAAGAAGTAGAAGTCATCACAAAAATATGATATTAAACACTATGGAGTTTGATAATTGGCATTGGGACCTGGATTGGAACTGGTGCAATGGTCAGGTTACGTGAAATTAGAGCTCTTTGGCCACACACACACCAGTGGTGGGTTTGGCGTTGAAAAACAAAAGCTTATGCAGAAAGATACCTCATACCTACGGTAAAATATGGTGGTGGATTTTTGATGTTACGTGGCTATTTTTGCGTGCACTTGTCCTGGGGCCATTTGTTAAGGTCAACGGCATCATGAACTTTATGAAGTACCAGGACATTTTAGCCAAAAACCTGGTTGCCTCTGCCAGGAAGCTGACATTTGGCCGCAAGTGGATCTTCCAGCAAGACAATAACCCCAAGCACTAATCAAAATCCACAAAGAAATTGTTCATTGATGCAAAATTAACATTTTGCAATCTCCAGACATGAACAGCATTGAAAACCTGTGGTTTGAATTGAAGATGTCAGTCCATAAGAGCAGACAAAGGATATCAAGGATCTGGAAGGATTTGTGTATGGAGGAATCCAATCTCATTAAACATTTTAGATAAAGGCTCAGTGCTAGAGTATTTGGGGGGGGCAAAAATCTGTACATCTGATTTATTTTGTATTATTGTCACTTGTTAAAATATATATATTTCTCTCTGCAATTGCATTAGTATAAAATAATGTTCCCATTTTTTTGTTGTTGGCGCATACAATATAGCCCAGTATTTGTATTATTCATTTTATACAGTGTTTTTTGATCATCTGTATCAAGGGTGCCAATAATTATGGACCTGACTATATAAAACGTTGTACTCTGAACCCCACATCCTCTATTACTTTCAACTTTCAAGCCCATCTGATTCCTCTACTGTACAGGAAGTCAGGCGGGACATGTTGCCGGTCGAGCGATGTGTCTCGTCGCCAGTTGTATGTAAAAAATGATGTACTGTACTGTACTTCTACAATGGCTCTGGGTGATGACTGGTGTCCCAACACACACACAGAGCTGTATCATATTACCTCTAACAGACCAGGGATGTGTCCCAAATGGCACCCGTGTCCATGTATAGTGCACTACTTTTGACCAGGCCTCAAACCCCAAGTGGGTTGAGCTGGAGATTCATTGCATGGATACCTGTTCTGACACACTACAGCTAACGCTATCGGTTGGAAATGTGTCATTTTATTTCCTCAGAAGTGAAACATGGCCAAATGGCAGGAAGTGGAGTCTACCCCGTCTCTGCTCTGTATGGACATTTTGACTAGAGTAGTGACTTGCGAAGGAGGTATAAAGTGGCAAAGTACAGTACCTCTGACAAAGAGAGAGCAAGTGGCCATAACTGGTTCATTAAGACCTTTTATGTTACCTCTCCTTGCCGTTAGTCTTGGGGCTTAAGTATCAACACGAGGAAACACTCAAAAGATTATCGATACTCAAAAGATTGATTTCTACAAAACTAATCCTCTTGAGGTAAAATAGTCCAGAGATTCATTCAAGAGCCTTGATTTTTAGCACAAAATGAATGTAGAAAGACTTATTTAGTGCAACATAAATCAGCATAATTTCAATACCCAATGATGATGTTTCTGTAAATGAAATGTTATCCACATACAACCTGCTGGAAAATATACTGCAAAATCTGTTTTAGCGGGTGGAGGACATTAATTTTGAAGTATCTCTAATCTTCCCAGTAACCATCTTTCTGGCTGCAAGGTGGAGCAGAGGCCAAGAACCCAGCCTATGTGTTCAGTGCATAATGCTCATTCACCTTGGTGTGTGTGTGTATGTGTGTGCGTGCGTGTTTCTGCCTCTGTCTGCCTGCGCCTCTCTCCCCAGCGGCTGACCCTGCTGCACGTCAACAGTAACCAGTGTCTGGACATGCCTACTGAGGAGGACAAGATGGTGCCCACCCTGAGAGACTGCACAGGCAGCCGCTCCCAGCAGTGGTTCCTCCGCAACATGACACTGACGCTCTGATCTGACGAGGAGCAGGACCTCCACCTTCACTCACCACCACCCTGGCCAGTTTCGCCCCCACCTGAACCACCGACCCACTTCGCTCCCGCTGGCCACTACCTTTGCCTCGCTCCACCAGGTATTTTTTCTTGTTTATCATGCACACGCTCCTGCCTCCTTCAACACTCGCAGGTGGGGAAGAAGCAGGCAGGTAGCAGCCTGTGTTTTTTGTGTGTTTTTTTCCCCCACGGGGCTTCGGAGGCTCGGCAAGGGCGTTATCTGCGATTCTGATCCCCTCATTCAATCAATATTACACACAGTGGCTGGCAAGAGGCTGGCGTGCACACTCTCAGCGCCAGACAACATCTGTATGGTTGACTCATATGAACGGGTCTGAGGTGACGGAGACCCACACTTTTACATCTGGAGGAAGCTGGAATCAGAGTGACTTTCGCACTGACAGTACCGTATATGTCAGATGGCTCTCAAACCTGGTCGTGTGTGCGTTCAGAGGTTCCCGACTTTTGTACAGCAGCAGCACCGATAGCAGGACACCATTTGTACGTCCGTGGGGTCTCGCAGACTATGTACTCTGGCTCTGAACACAAGTGTGTGTTTAAAGTGTAGCCCTGAAAAGGGATGATTCTGTTCGGACATTGTACACCCCCCAATTCACATCTATGTTGGAGCCACGTGTACATCTGAGGGTGAAGGGTAAGGGTTGCTGTTGTTGATGGGTACATATCAAGAGGCTGACAAAACGCAAAACATTAGAGGTCATACAGAACTTGTGCATGGAGGCATATAGCTGTCAAATCTAATTTACCATTATCCAATTTGCATTACAAATGTAATTTCGGCAGCTTTTTTGCTTCAATGCTCAATGGCATAAAGGTTTGCACTGTCCCTTTGTATTACAGGAAATAGATATGTCATGTCATAACACTGTTTCAAAACACAACTGTATATCTGAGGCCAAAGTTACTTGGATTGATACGGTATGCCTTAAGAGAAATAGTCAATTATTGAAATGGGTCAAGGAATGTAGAGAAAGGAAAAAATCTTGACAAGCTTTGCCTCAAAGTCAACCGGAGTAGTTGTCACAGAATGCAGTTGTTTGTTGAAATTGTTTCTACTGCACTGTAGCACGGTCCGCTCCCCAAACATTGGATTATTGAATGTATCGTTTATTTTGGATACGTTTGTCTACTTGAAGGTTCCCTTATTCTACTTTATACATTATGTCCATCACTTTCATTACAATAGTTTACTTATCATTTGCACGGTTCATTATAACATATAATTTGCCCGATCTATACATAAAGCAAAAATGATCTGTCGACATAAAAAGGTTGTGAGTACATTTACAATGTCGGTTTGAATATCAAGTTTCTTGTTTATTTAATTAAGCTATTGTGAAGTCTAAAGCTCCCCGAAACATCTCAGCATTAGTGAATCGATCAATATGAACAATGGCAACAGTATAATGAGACTAAACAAAACTCATTGTGTTTTACCACTTTACTGTGCCATTTTGATCGTCAGTCAAACGATGCGTCCTGAATCGTACCCTGTTGTACTATTTTTGAGCAGGTCTCATAGTAGGCTCTGGTCTAAAAGTAGTGCTCTATGTAGGTAATAGGGGACCATTTGGGATGCATGAAAAAAATGTCTTGATATGATCAACATTTTTAGAAAACGGATCAACTATGTTTCTCAATGGATTGTCAAACCGGACCCGCTGACATCCGGTGGTGTAAATAAATAACGGCCATCATCATGTTTTCATCGTCACAGTGACTGTACATACAGAACCAATTATTTTTCTAAGACGCTGTGAAACTTGAAAGCCCCGTTGAAATGTAGAGCGTGGCATGGTTATGTAATTGAATCCATTGCCCGTGCGCTGTTCAGAAATACCAATGGAACTCTGTTAATGCTTTCTAGGGGTTTTATGAAATGTGCAATGTGTTTTAGAGGTTCATCAGCAAAAACCCACAAACTACCTAATGGACATTACTATACTAAAACGGATTCAAACTATCTCAATGCTTGAACACTCATATCTATGCCTACTGTTTGTTTGGCATTCAGACTCAAATGAAATGAACTCTGTTTACGTTCATATATATTTCTCGTTTAGTTTCACCTAGATTATCTTTAGGTGTAGGGTGAAGTTGCCCCTAGACTCATATCCCCCACTAATAGTTAAGGTTGGGATTGGGAAATAGGAAGTTGATCCTAGATCTGTTCCGACAGTAGGGGAAACTTCACCCCGTAGCTTATCTTGACATGCATGGTACTACAATAGGAATGTACTATAGATTGTGTTTGAATTTTGAACTGTTACCCTGTAAATGTATTGGTCTAAGCTGATGTATGTTACCTGTTTGTACATTTTTGTAAAAACCACCCAAAAAAAAGAAGAAGAAATGAAAAACAGTTATCTTGATGGAATCTGCCATGTGTTTGATTACTGGGGGATGATACGAACCAATGAAACGGTGAACGACAAATCGAATAAATCTGTTGTTGATTAAACGTTTCTGTTGAAGCTTTTAGGGCCCCCCCCCACCCGTGTCTCCCGTCTCCTCCTTAGCTCTAGGGATGCGTCCCAAATGGCATCCTGTTTTCTATATGCTGCACTACTTTTGACCAGGTCCCTGGTCAGAAGTAGTGCTCTATAGAGGGAATAGGGTGCCATTTGGGACTCAGCCTTAATATCTACTAGGAGCCTGGTGGGCGCTTTAACCATGGCTCAATAATACGCTCATTATAGTTGCTAGGTCAGGTCTAGAGTTAGCCTATGGAGAAGGTCCAGTATAAACTGGGGCCGGGTTTCAATCTGATTGCCCTTTGCCGACAATGCGTCCTTTAAAGGCAATGTTCCCGCTTTCGCGGAGACCACATTCACGGTAAACGCTGCATAAAAAAAAATATATATATATGCATTTTCCTTCTAGCACTGACTTTGATAGTAACTACTTTATTGAGGGAAAATGTACTTGCTATGGCTGTGTATATGTGGTTGTCTCACCCAGCTATCTTGAGATGAATGCACTAATTGTAAGTTCGCTGTGGATAAGAGTGTCTGATAAATGACTAAAATGTAAATATGTCGGCGCAATCTGAAACGGCCTTTTAAATGGCGCGTTGTCAACAAACCGCGATCAGATTGAATCTCAGTTGAAAATGGCTTCCAATAAAGACTCGGTCTAAGGTTGAGGTCTTGACGACAAACGATTTCACACTAATTTGGTTTATGGAGGCCTTACATTGCTGGATAACTGTCTCAAAGCGTATTTGCATAATATTACATGTAATGGCATAACTTAATTGCTTCACTGTATATTTCCCTTTTCCCCACCCACATCAGAGAATGGGAGTTTTTTTAAAATAAATATTTGTAAACCTCTCCAAGGCAACCACTCCAGTGTAATTAATGACTCCTCATGGGGGCCCAATCTGAGTTTGGCTACACAACACTTCAGCACCTCTGCACAGCGGCAGGCAGCAAGGCACTCCGAGGCAGGCAGCAAGGCACTCCGAGGCAGGCAGGGAGGCAGGCACCCTAAGCCAGCATCAATCAGCCTGGCTCACACCTGCGGGCTGCTGTGGGGCCTAGACAGACAAATCAGGACACATGGGGATAAATAAGACAGCCACACAGGGGCTGCCAGTCTATTACAGGGATGAGATGGTCTAAAATAAGAGCATAATGGAAGCCTTATCTGACTGGGCTCGCTGTGGCGCTAAGAGGTACTGCATGATTAGTGCCCCTCACCATGGAGACAGCCGGGGATTTAACGCTTTCATGTCTGTGTTCGTCTCCTGTAGCAGCAGGGACTTACTGTAACACACAAAAAAAAGGGATTGCAATTCCGACACGCCTGCTATGAAAAGCCTCAACACTCACATGATTTATGGGCCATTATACACCAGCGTCCTCGGTCGTGATTATAGAGACCTTTCACATCCAGTATCCTGAAGAAACGGCAGTGCATTAGCTACTACAGCACTTGACTACTACATTCACCGTCCCCTTAAATGTGTTCCGCTATTCACCCGATTTCAATTAGATTCCTTCCCAACATCAACACCCTCACGGTTAAATGCAAGGGAGGAAGGCCACGGTCCTAGACTGGGTTGTTCCTCTCTTTCTCCTCGTGTCTGATATGTACATGATCGCGTGTGTCTGCCAGCCTCTCTCTCCCTGCTAGTGCGCTTGATATATGGGATTTTATTCAGCCGGAGAAGTGAATCCAATAATGGGGAGAGAGGAGGGGAGAATCAGCAGCCTGGATGGCCCCTTTCTTCTCACACAGGATCAGAGGTCCAGAGGAGTAAGCCTGCCCTTGATTGTTGTGGGGACCTGCACTTCCACTGTGCCCAGAATGAAACATAGCTTTAATTGGAGATGGTTTGAGGCAAGACTGTGTGGGAGACTGATCCATTGCCATGGGAGAGCTGTCTGTCTTGTAGTAGTGCATCTCAAATGTACAGATCTTGACAGCGACCCAAATGGCATCCTATTCCCTAGAGAGCGCACTTTTTTTTTTGATGCACCTCTCTGGTCAACAGTAGTGCACTATATAGGGAACAAGGGTTCCATTTTGGAGGCAGACCCTAGACAATCTGCAGCGACTGATGCAGAAGCCACTGACGTGGACGGCGGTTGTGCAATCCCTGGTGCAATCTGGATATTGACATGTTTAAGGGAAGTGATTGTAAAAAAACGACTTCTATGTGGTAATAGCCATTTAGACAGTAAGGCAGTGATTAGAAGGAGGAACCCTTCTGCTAACCACAGTAATTGTGTGGTAACCAATGTTCAATCACCAGGAGATGGTGCATTAGCAACAAGCCCTGTTGTGCTGCTATTCTAGACAATGAAAACATCCATATAGGACTCGCTGTTTCCTGTGTTTATGAGAAGGATGCCTACTAAAAGTACTGTATAATAAAGTATGAATTCCATTTGTGTAGTTACTCATTCAGGGGTGTTTATGCCTTGCAATACAGTATCTTATGAGTGAAATGGTTTGCCAGTGTGTATTAACTCTGACCCACAACCCTTTATAATAATTATACACTATATATATATATATATATATATATATATATATGGTTAAAGAAAAGCTGATCTACTGTATGGAAGACAATCATCTCAGATCTTGGACAGATGTAATATCGTTTGATCACCACAAGATGTTGACAGTTTATTGTGTGCCTCAGTGGCTCTGTCTATTTGACCCTGCTGTGTTGGAATCACTCAGGTATTTTAGATGAGCCTTTCGTGGACAGAGGATTGCTGATCAACCTTGAGCTGCGTTTGGAAATCAACATAGTCACAATAAAACAAGGTCGTATAGTATTTCAAATAGAGGACAACAGCATTGGTGAGAAATAGGGTGCCGAATCAACCAACCTAATATGTGACCAGAAGCATGGCCCCATGCAGTATCCCTGATCAGAAGGATTATGGAGTGAGATGGGAAGGGAAATGAGAGAAGATCTTGTCAAGTGATTGGCTGTTCTTCCCAGCAAATGACCTCAAGTGCCATCTCTGCTGATACAGAGTGCACGATAAATGCATGTCCCCTACGTCTCTGATTAGATTAATAAATCAATCCCGGCCATTTTATCAGGTCTTGCCCAGGCTATTTTTATGAAATGGGTCACACAAGAATGTCAAACTTTCTTCCTTTAAGCTCTTGATGGGAGACAGTATATTGGCTAAAAAATATATTGATTAGCAGAGTAGGCCTATAACATTTCCTTACACAAGATTTGGCGATGATGGGAATCCGAAATACCATTCACTTGAAATGGAATAGAAAACCTGATATCATCCTTTTACATGTGCGATCACAACTAGGGAGTGTTTTATTCTGTACTCTTTGCAATGTGCATTACAGATCCCCGAACCCCCTTCTAGGATAATCTTAAAACAAGAATGAATCTGCATCCCCCAGTGTGTGAACTGTGAAGAGACTCAGATCAACCTCTAACCCAAATCATCTATGTACTTTTGAGTGACAGATGCAGTATGAAACTGAAAATATAAAACTAATTGCGTGTGAGTG
The DNA here is from genome assembly GCF_018296145.1 of Oncorhynchus tshawytscha. NCBI lineage: Eukaryota > Metazoa > Chordata > Actinopteri > Salmoniformes > Salmonidae > Oncorhynchus > Oncorhynchus tshawytscha. The sequence continues at coordinate 41,345,742 of NC_056431.1, forward strand.
TGTGGGTTAAATGCATTGCTCACAATTAAAGGGATTGTTCAGACAGGGTCCCTTGTGACTGACTGACCTAGCCGGGAGCAGCCATAAATAGCCGCGCAATAGCAGACTCCCTTGCACCATATGTCAATGCTAGCTGGGTAATTTACTTGCTTTGATTCTGACGCCTGCGAGGTAAGAGTGAATCCACATGGAAACAAGTAGCTGTTTAAAGGCTAATGATTTTCAGAATAGACAAACACGGTCTGAATTGGACAAAAAGCAATAGAACAGGAGGGTAACACTTCACCGTCTTCTTACGACTGTGTGATGCGCAGTTTACTGTTGACCTCTTCTTGTACCGTGTAAATGTCGTCGCTTGGCATGCTGTATTATGACTGATTGCACAGTAATAAGAACACAACAGGGTAGCATAATGACTTCGACACACATGGACACTAAGTTATCCAGTTAGGCCTAAGTAGCATATCTACTAAAAGTGCAGACAGACACATTGTCAAGTGTTGTGACAGGGTATGGATGCCTGGCAAAAGTTTAGCTGTATGTGTCTGGAAACGTAGCAATTAAAAAGCTAGAGCTCACAGCACAAGAATAGACCTTTGTCCAGCCAAAGCTAATGGCTTCATCTTTGCACAGGAATCAGTATCTGAGTAGCCTCTTCCTCTTAACGAGGGAAGTACACATATAAAAGGTGACCTGTGTCACCCCACACTCATTATAAAATGACTGAATGCTGCAGTTCGTTTTGTGTTCTTCTTCGTCTACCTGGTATAATGAAGGCCTCGGTGACTGCTGCCTGGTTAAAAAAAAAAATTGTGTTCCCTTCCCTCTTTCCCTCGAGAGACTTGAATTATTGCTTCAGACCCACGCTGCTATTGGGTGCACATTCAACGTGTTAGCTGTTACACAATCCTTCGTTTGGCGAGTGTTCCGTTGGTTTTAGCCAGCCACAGACTTTGTGCTGTTTTTAGAATGTGATCATTTGTACTGCACAGACGTGTACAGACTTGAGGTGAGAACAGCAAATGGATGAAGACGAGCGCTAATGAGATGCTGGCTGCAAACAAACAGCCTCAACACTCATATTGATCTTGAAGAACCAGGTGGGATCCCAACGCACGTCAAATTGGTTGGAAAATGATCGAGTGAGTGTTTGAAGTTGCTCACAGTAGCTGAATACACTTGACGAAAGTGGGGAAAAGTGCAGTGTATTTCTACAACAACTATGAAATAACACATATGGAATTATGTAGTTACCAAAAAAAGTGTTAAACAAATCAAATTATATTTTATATCTGAGAAGAAACCACCCTTGGAAAGTACCCTTTGCCTTGATGACAGCTTTCCACGAGAAACACAAATGGACATTAGACCGGTGTAAATCTGTCCTTCGGTCTGATGAGTCCAAATGTGAGATTGTGGCTCCCACTTTACAGCCTTATTCTAAAATGTGTGTGTGTGTGTGTGTGTATATATATATATATATATATATATATTATTTTTTTTTACTGAAATATTACATTTACATAAGTGATCAGACCCTTTATTTTGTTGACTCACCTTTGGCAGTGATTACTGTCACGATCGTCATAAGCATACTCGGACCAAAGCGCAGCGTGATATCGGTTCAACATCTTTTTATTTAAGGGAACCGAACAAAAAAGCAATGAAGAATACACGACACGTGAAGCTCATGCAGTGCTCACAGGTAGCTACACAAAAACAAGATCCCACAAAACACAGTGGGGAAATGGCTGCCTAAATATGATCCCCAATCAGAGACTATGATAAACAGCTGCCTCTGATTGGGAACCATACCAGGCCAACATAGAAACAAACTCCTAGATGGGAACACCACCCCTAGTCACACCCCGACCTAACCAAAATAGACAATAAAAAGTCTCTATGGTCAGGGTGTGACAATTACAGCCTACATTTTATTGGGTATGACGTTACAAGCTTGGCACACCTGTATTTGGGGAGTTTCTCCCATTCTTCTCTTCAGATCCTCTCAAGCTCTGTCAGGTTGGATGAAGAGCTTCGCTGCACAGATATTTTCAGGTCTCTCCAGAGATGTTCAATCGGGTTCAAGTCCGGCCTCTGGCTGGGCCACTCAAGGACATTGTGACTTGTCCTGAAGCCACACCTGCGTTGTCTTGGCTGTGTGCTTAGGGTCGTTGTTCTGTTGGAAGGTGATCCTTCGCCCCAGTCTGAGGTCCTGAGCACTTTGGGGCAGATTTGCATCATGGATCTCTCTGTACTTTGCTCCGTTCATCTTCCCCTCAACCCTGACTAGTCTCCCAGTCCCTGCCGCTGAAAAACATCCCCACAGCATGATGCTGCCACCACCATGCTTCACCGTAGGGATGGTGCCAGGTTTCCTCCAGACTTGACGCTTGGCATTCAGGCCAAAGAGTTCAATCTTGGTTTCATCAAACCAGATAATCTTTTTTCTCATGGTCTGAGAGTCTTTAGGTGCCTTTTGGCAAACTGCAAGTGGGCTGTCATGTGCCTTTTTCTGAGAAGTGGCTTCCATCTGCCCACTCTACCATAAAGGCCTGATTGGTAGAGTGCTGCAGAGATGGTTGTCCTTCTGGAAGGTTCTCCCATTTCCACAGAGGAACTCTGAAGCTCTGTCAGAGTGACCATCGGGTTCTTGGTCAACTCCCTGACAAAGGCCCTTCTCCCCCAATTGCTCCGTTTGGCCGGGCTGCCAGCTCTAGGAAGAGTCTTTGTGGTTCTAAACTTCTTCCATTAAGAATGATGGAGGCTACTGTGCTCTTGGGGAGCTTCCATGCTGCAGAAATGTTTCAGTACCCTTCCCCAGATCTATACCTCGAAACAATCCTGTCTCAGAGCTCTATGGACAGTTCCTTTTGACCTCATGGCTTGGTTTTTGCTCTGACATGCACTGTCAGGTGTGGGACCTTATATAGAGAGGTGTGTGACTTTCCAAATCATGTCCAATCAATTGACTGTATGACAGGTGGACTCCAATCAAGTTGATCAATGGAAACAAGATGCACCTGAGTTCAATGTCGAGTCTCAAAGCAAAGGGTCTGAATACTTATGTAAATAAGGTATTTCTGTTATTTGTTTTGCAAAAAAATCATTAAGGTGTATTGTGTGTAGATTGATGAGGGAAAAATGTGTTTAATCAATTTTAGGATAAGGCTGTAACGTAACAAAATGTGGAAAATGTCAAGGGGTCTGAATACTTTCCGAATGCACTGTATATAGCCAAATTACCGTTACTCGTGTATTATTCCTTGTGCTACTATTTTTCAATTTTTCTATTGTTTATCTTTTTTCTCTGCATTATTGAGAAGGGCTGTAAGGTAAATATTTTACTGTTAGTGTATACCTGCTGATTACGAAGCGTTTTCAAATGTATTTTTCTCTTCCGAACGATTGAATGCGGTCAGGGACCTGAACACAATTTTTGCATTTTGTCTCTCTGTGTAGTGGTACCTGAGAAGTGGGTATACTATACTATTTCCAAAACGGTTGACATGGTGAAGGAAAGGCACCCTGTGTGAAAAATTGTATGAGAAGCAGTGACATACACTCTGAATGACATAATATTATAAACCCCATATTGGTCTTTCACAGTCAGGACAACCCAAGCTGTGCTGTGCTGTGCAAGTAGGCTAATAGTAGGCCGAAACAGATAAATTAGTCTGTGAACTGAGTCAGAAATTCACAGGTTTCTGATTTTCCCCATTTAAAAAAAAATGTTTTTGCTCTCAAAGTCACACTTTTTTAATAGAAAAATAACAGCATTTGCATATTGTAAGTCCTTAACAATGCTTACACCACATCACAAGACTACTTTTGAGGTCTGGAAAAAAATCTAAGATTTTTTGTTGTTGTGTAGTTACCCTTTAGTTCAAGTGCACAGGCACCTAGCACTGTTTGGATAGTGGTATTTCTGTAGCACATGCAAAACAAATGGCCACTGGATTGATGCAAATAAGCATGAAATCATTCTGCCAGGTAGGCATAGGCTACTTTGTAACTAGTGAACATTTCTTTGAGAAGGTTATTGGGAAAGCCTTTCCATCTACCAGAGTACGGTTAGGCCTATCATTAGCATCACTATATTTCTCCTGTTACTTCACTGTTTGAAACCTGGATGTTTTACTTCATATCAGGAGGCATGTCTTACCTTGCTTCAAAGTAACCTATAGCCAAAATCCCACCATAGAAACGTGGAGGCAATTCTTTATATTGACTTCTTTATGTGCTTTCTCCTGTTCTATTAGTTTTCGTTCTTTCATTGTCTAGCAGCCAAAGGCATTATCCTAGTTATATTAGCAGCCCATGATAGTTGTTGCATCTTTAGATCTCCCCTCTTTCTAAATTTCGAACAGATATTTCCATCTCCGTCCATGAAACGACTCACATGTGCGTTTTGGAACATTCGCTCATAGATCTACCACTTAGGCACTGTGTGCCTAAAATGTGAAGAAATATTAGTTTGTCAACATTTTAAGCTAAACATTCTGATCTGTCCCATCAGCCTTATTCTTTGATATGGCATATACCTCCACTACCTTAATACACATCGTGTGGATTAAGACATGAGAATTACACAATGCTCACTGAAAAATAAGTGGGTATACGGAGTATACCCTACATATTCCATGGCATTGGGGAATACTTGTTTCTGTTTAGCTTGAAGGGTATTCTAGAGCATGCATTATTTCCCTAGAAAGCACAGTATTTTTGCATGGTAGAATTCAATGGCCATAGTTCATTCTTGCTTGTTCTATGTTTGAGATGCCTTTGTTGCCTTGTTCTTGCCTTGTTCTTGCCTTGTTCTATGTTTGAGATGCCTTTGTTGCCTTGTTCTTGCCTTGTTCTATGTTTGAGATGCCTTTGAAAGCTAAAGTCTATTTGAAACATTGGCATTGTTGAATTCCATTTTCATGATGGAAAACTAGGACAGATGGTTTGGTTAGCTAAACTAACAAGTCTGTTTGTTTTGTTACCATGAGAACTGCTTTCGTTTTTTACATTTTTTTTTTTACATTGGATAGTAGAGACTCAGAGCTACAAAGTGGTATATCATACACAGCATTTATTTTAGGAACAATGGGAAAGTCATTCTGCTTTGAAAGTTGATACACTGAGAAAATGGCCTTTGAATGTTTGGTAGCTACTGGAGAGCTCTCCTTTGTCTACACCCATTCAAGCGTTGTTCACACCGTCTTAAGCCAGCCCCACCCATCTCTTTAAGGATTCACATGAGGTCATGTGCTAAACAGTGAGTAGTGTAGTAAAGATTAAGACTAAAAGTGGTAGTAGCCTACAATAAGGAAAAAATCCAGGTAAATAGAAAGTGTCCAGATAAAAAAATATTGTATAAATATTACATGACGCTTACCCATACACACGTGTCTAAATTGATGGGTCATGTGAAATAAATGCTATAACCCTCAGCCATGTTCAGGGGTGGAACAATAACTAAATTGTCATACTTGAGTAAATAATTTCAAATTCTTTATATTAAACCAGACAGCACAATTATTTTCTCATCGACGGATAGCCAGGGGCACAATCCAACACTCAGAAATAATTTACAAACAAAGTATTTGTGTTTAGTGAGTCTACCAGATCAGATGCAGTAGGGATGTTCTCTTGATAAGTGTGTGAATTGGACAATTTCCCTGTCAAAATGTAAGGAGTACTTTCGGGTGTCTGGGAAAATGGATGGTGTAAAAGGTACATTATTTTCTTTTGGAATGTAGTGAAGTAAAAGTTGCCAAAAAATATAAATAGTAAAGTATTGTACAGATACCCCCCAAAATACTTAAGTAGTACTTTAAAGTATTTTTACTTAAGTGCTTTGAACACTGCCCAAATGCCTTCACACCATACATTAGCATACTTTATATACTGTTCCACACGCACTTATCACATACTGTTACACACGCACTGATCACATAGTATTCCATACATAAGTTAAGGCCATGCAACCTGAGTTGAAACCTCACTGAGGTGCACATGTACAGTACATAAACAGATGCATTTGCCATATATTTATGTGGATGCGCCATATTTTTTGTGGTGGACATTTGATACGGTCACATGATATTGTTGTGGTATGTCACAAAATCATGTTATGACCACACATATCAATATTCACGTTATATATCAATATTATGTTAAGTCTTGCTAAGTGGATGGGTCTCTACAGAAGGTGTGAACAGCCAAATGGTTACTTGCATAGTAGCAATATCAGAAATAGATGGTGTCAATATAAATAAAATATACAGTATGTACAAGAACAATATCAATAATGATATGAGTGATAGACAAGGTAGTTATACGAATACAATCAGGGGTAAAGTTGCTGAGCAGCAGGATAAAAAATTTAAAATAGTAGCAGCAACGTATGGCGTGTGTTAGGAGAGAGTCATTTGAATAGAGACACTGCAGATAGTGCTGATGACTGTTCCGTCCGAACCACGCATGAACAAGGGAATCTATATTCGGAGAGCCTGTTTCTGTCCTACCCTTGACTTTGGTGCAGGGCATGTGATGTCCATAGCCTCTTCGTCACAAAACTCCCTGATCTTCTCAAAAAGAGAAGTTTGTCTAGCTGTGTCCAGTCCAGGTGGTGTTTGTACAGGCAGACCATCTATGGGAGGAAGGATGTCGGCATTGCGCAGCAGCTGAAACCTGGTCCCGACAGTCAGAAATGTCCTTGGCGACAACAACACCAGGCTCCAGAGCATCGAAGCTATAAACCAGGCAATAACAACAACAAGAAATCATAAGACATTACAACCCTGCACAACATCAATTCAAACCTCCCAAGTTTAGATGAGAAGAATAACCTCATGCAATGCAATGAAAATGATTTTCACCTGAAGTGCTGGTACTGCTTGATCTCTGGCAACGGCCTGAAGTACGGAGTCAGGTGTTGTTGCCAGCCATAGCTTTCCTCCAGCACCATACCATCCTCCAGTCCAACCAGCTGTGGGATGTTGACCCCTGTCACAGTGCTGTCCTTCACAACACCAGCAATCTCAGACAAAGTGTTCACTCTGGTCCTTCTGAAGCTCTGCTTGATGAGGCCGAAGCCCCAGTCGGGGGCAAACTTGGCGTGGCCTGTGATCAGGAAGTGAAGGTCCAGACCGTGATGGAGCTTGTGCACGGTCCGCCAGGCACAATACCAGAGCACAGACTTGTTCTTGTTATGGTATTGGTATTGTTCTTGTTATCACAATTCAGGTCCACACGTTTTCCAAACTCTGTAGTTGGTTAAGAAATGGTGCATGTAGTTGATGACTCCGCTGCTGCCTTTGCTGGGCCAGCTCTCTTTTTGATGGGAGGCATTAGACCATTCTCCCTGTATGACTGGTAGAGGAGAGTCCGGCGAGTTCTACTGATGCTGAAAGACAAATTCCAAACATTTTTGCATTATTATACAATAGATGCCATTTCACATCACCACACATACAGTGGGGCAAAAAAGTATTTAGTCAGCCACCAATTGTGCAAGTTCTCCCACTTAAAAAGATGAGGCCTATAATTTATCATAGGTACACTTCAACTATGACAGACAAAATGAGGAAAAAAATCCAGAAAATCACATTGTAGGATTTTTTAATTAATTTATTTGCAAATTACAGGCCTCTCTCATCTTTTTAAGTGGGAGAACTTGCACAATTGGTGGCTGACTAAATACTTTTTTGCCCCACTGTACTTCATACACGTAATGGTAGCTAGCTAACAAGCAACACAAACCGATTGCCATAGCTACATAAAGTTAACCAAACAGGTTCAATGTTAGCTAGCTAACATTAGGCTATAACTAGCAATGCGAAATGGCATTCTGAGAAAACATCACTAAAGTTACACACAATTCATACACGTAAATGAATTAACAGCAAGCGTTAACGTTAGCTAACTTAAAAATTAACTATAATCCCAATCCATAGAGTAACGTTACTAGCAATACAAACTGACTGTCATAGCTAAAATTAAACAAATAAATTGGGTTCAATGTTAGCTAGCAAGCCAGCCATCAAACTCCTCCAGCTGGCACTTAACTTCGAATGAAAATAACTTTCTGACAAAATTAGAAACGTATAATATCTGAAAATGTAGCTAGATTCTTACCCGTAAACATGGATGAAAGCTTCACTGCAGACTACAAACCCTTTCATTAAATAAGCCATCCGGTGTCATTTCAGTTTAGTTTGCACAACTTGTTTTCTCTTTGTGCTCCACTGATTTCAAAACTCGGTCAACTTCTTCCGTGAGAACACTGTTGATCGCTGTTTCTTCCTCATCACCATCATCAGAAGACTCTACAATGAAAATGTTTTTACCTAAATCAGGGATTTCCTCATCGTCTGATTCAGAGTCAGAGAGAGTCAGCATGGCACGATCGTCCTCCAGAAAGTATTCCATCACAACTTTTTCCCGCTGACCTTTATTGATAGGGCCTGATAAATTCAGGGCAGCAATGTTATTGAGAGCAGTAGCAACATATTTGCAGTTCTCTGTGGCTACTGCAGTAGAAAGGATTATCTATGCATAACGAGCAGCTCATTTTATAGACACAAGATGCTACACCGCAGAATAATCGGAAATTCATCTCTTGGCATGTCCAGCCCACTCATTATCTCAAGCCAATTATGGCTAGCGTGAAGGTTCCTATCTTTTTCTTTGGCTAAACCAACTAGGCTCTTAATTTAACAACTTTATTCGTATTTACAGATTGCATAAAAGTTTGTTATTAAGGCACATGAAAGTTCACATGTTCAAGAAAGGTATTTCTGCCAAAAAACACATTGTCACACCCTGACCTTAGAGATCCTTTTTATGTCTCTATTTTGGTTTGGTCAGGGCGTGAATTGGGTTGGGCATTCTATGTTTTCTATTTCTGTGTGTTTGGCTGAGTGTGGCTCTCAATCAGAGGCAGCTGTCCATCGTTGTCTCTGATTGAGAACCATACTTAGGTAGCCTTTTCCCACCTGTATTTTGTGGGTAGTTGTTTTCTGTTTTTGTGTCTTCAACAGACAGAACTGTTTCGTGTTGTTACATTTTGTTATTTTGTCTGTGTTCACTTTTTTTTAATAAAGAATCATGAACGCGTACCACGCTGCGCTTTGGTCCACACCTTCTTCATACGACGACCGTTACACACAAAATATTTTTTACGTTCAAAACGGCTCTCCTGTGAAGTCGTGAATTGCGACATACGCCTAGTTTCCTGAATCGGGTCACATTTTGTCTTGTTTCTACTGAAGTAATTCATATGAAAACAACCCAAGCTGCCAATTTCAGTACCTATCATTAGCCATACAGAAAACCAGCTAACATGCCACGAAATTGAGATTAGAGTAACTTGTGTTTATTTGTGGAACTTAGGTTATTGTTTGCTAGCTCAAATGATATTGAGTTAGTGATATTTATTTCATATAGCCAAGTTGCTTTTTTTTATATAACAAGTTGCTTGTTTCTGCCGGTGCTATTCGTTTGGAAACTCTCACAGCTTCGTAACTAATAAGAACATTATCTAACTCAGTAGTTATAAGAAAATTAGAGTGGAGTGGAGGCAGCAACACTGTGCTTTGCTCGGGAAGCTGACACTCCCCTGATCGTCTCACTTCCCCTCTACAAAGACAACCAGCTAACTAATTAATCTGACCATGGGTCTTGAAGTATGTGTACCATATACAGCCTTTACGGTTATAAACGAACCCTGCTGGTCACCTATGAACATATTTATGAACGTCTTTTCGTGTGCTCTATCCTGCCTGATTACCCATCAGTCTGACAAAACTATAAGCACATAATGATCTTAGAAACAATCTGGCCACTAAGGGCTTTCTAAAAAAATCTTTGTGAATGATGATTGAATGCAAGAGCTGTATAGCTTTATGATGATACTGTATATGTGTGGGGGTGTTTGTGTGTAATGGGATTTAAATGATTTATTGAATGGAAGTGCTGTATAGCATCATGATTTCGTTTAGTTTATTAGGATCCCCATTAGCTATTGCAGATGCAGCAGCAACTCTTCCAGGGGTACCACGTGATTATACTGTGTGTGTGATGGTGTCTAGGGAAATTCTCCCTTGTGGAGACATTTCCCACGTCCCCATGAGGACAAAGGCTATTTTGGGATTAGGGTTAGATTTACGGTAAGAGTAATAGGTTAGGTTTAGTGTTAGTGTTAGGAGTTGGTTTAGGGTTTGGGTTATGGTTAGGGTTATTTTATTATGGAAACCCTTAAGAGGTGATTATTAGAGAGTATCTGTATGGCTGTGGAAAAGAGAGGAAGGGAGAGAGTGTGTGCATATGTCTGAAAGAGAGGGAGAGATTATGATCCTGACCACCATCCTATTTGTTCCCCTCTCTCTCTCTCTCTCTCTCTCTCTCTCTCTCTGTTACTCTAGGTCAGTGAGCGAGGGAAGCGGTGGAGAGTCAGGGCTCAGCAGCAGAAGGCGGGGGGGTTAGAGATGACTGGAGGCATAGAGCTGTGGAGCGAGGAGGAAGAGAAGGGAGGAGTGGAGCAAGAGGAGAGGAGGGTGAGAGGAAGAGGAGAAGGAACAGGAGGGAGAAGAATATGAAGAGGAACATTGAGAGGAGGAGGAAGAGGGAGAGCACACTACAGAGGGGAGCCTACGTTTCCATGGAGTGCATCTACCCTAAGTCTCATCATTCACCCATGTACCACACAGCTTACTTTGTGAAATGTGTAGGTCTCGTTTGTTGAATTTGCATCCAAAACGTGCATGTACCTACATAGCTGCTCAAAGCGATTGCATGGCATATTTCTTCCTATGTGTGGTACCCTGAGGGCGGCGACAGTAGACCAGTGTGGGGGACCCTGCAAAGGCATCTTCCAGGAAACCGCAGGTGCTGGTCTCTGAAGGCATTCAAAATGCAGCTTGTGCATTCACTTTGTGATATGGCTACTGTGGATGAAAGCGGGGAGACAAGAATGTTTCACCAAGAGTGGTTACTCCTAATTTGAAAAGCAGGCCTCTCCCTGGTGTAGTTTGAAGGGCGCAAGAGAGGGTGTGTGGTGTGCATCCGGAGTGGACGCAGGGCAAATAGTGGGAGATGTAGAGCACCCAAAGGAGGTTCCTACACGTGTTCTGTGCCACTTTGCAGGATGGGGCCGTGCTTCCCGAAGTTGTATGACATGTTGTAGGCTAAATGTAAAGTGTGAAATATGTATTTGTCCAACATGTCTTCTGGGGAAATTGGGTACTTAAAAAAAAAAATGTGTTTTGTATCTTCTCTCAGTATCTGTCTTCAGTCACTGAATTCAAAGTAGGCTACTGTCAAAGTAGGCTCATATCTCTACATTTGTAAATAGTCTCTGAATAGTTGTTTGCATTTTTACATTGTTACAGAAGTAAGAGTCTTTGTCAGTCCAATAGCCTACTTTGTGTGGGTGCATTTGGAGTTTTGCTGTAAATCTTTCTCTACAGTTGAAGTCAGAAGTTTGCATACACCTTAGCCAAAAACATTTAAAAACTCAAGTTTTTCACAATTCCTGACATTTAATCTGAGTAAAAATTCCCTGTCTTAGGTCAGTTAGGATCACCACTTTATTTTAATAATGTGAAATGTCAGAATAATAGTAGAGAGAATTATTTATTTCAGCTTTTCTTTCTTTCATCACATTCCCAGAGGGTCAGAAGTGTACATACACTCAAATAGTATTTGGTAGCATTGCCTTTAAATTGTTTAATTTGGGTTAAACGTTTTGGGTAGCCTTCCACAAGCTTCCCACAATAAGTTGGGTGAATTTTGGCCCATTCCTCCTGACAGAGCTGGTGTAATTGAGTCAGGTTTGTAGGCCTCCTTGCTCACACACGCTTTTTCAGTTGTGCGCACACATTTTCTATAGGATTGAGGTCAGGGCTTTGTGATGGCCACTCCAATACCTTGACTTTGTTGTCCTTAAGCCATTTTGCCACAACTTTGGAAGTATGCTTGGAGTCATTGTCCATTTGGAAGACCCATTTGCGACCAAGCTTTAACCTGACTGATGTCTTGAGATGTTGTTTCAATATATCCACATAATTTTCTTTACTCATGATGCCATCTATTTTGTGAAGTGCACCAGCCCCTACTACAGCAAAGCACCCCACAACATGATGATGCCATCCCGGTGCTTCACGGTTAGGATGGTATTTTTTGGCTTGCAAGCCTCCCCCTTTTCCCTCCAAACATAATGATGGTCATTATGGCCAAACAGTTCTATTTTCAGACCAGGACATTTCTCCAAAAAGTATGATCTTTGTCCCATGTGCAGTTGCAAACCGTAGTCTGTCTTTTTTATGGCGGTTTTGGAGCAGTGGCTTCTTCCTTGCTGAGCGGCCTTTCAGGTTTTGTCAATATAGGACTCGTTTTATTTTGGATATAGATACTTTTGTACCTGTTTCCTCCAGCATCTTCACAGGGTCCTTTGCTGTTGTTCTGGGATTGATTTGCACTTTTCGCACCAAAGTGCGTTCATCTCTAGGAGACAGAACGCATCTCCTTCCTGAGCGGTATGACGGCTGCATGGTCCCATTGATTTTCTGGAATTTTCCACGCTGTTTAAAGACAGTCAACTTAGTGTATGTAAACTTCTGACCCACTGGAATTGTGATACAGTGAATTATAAGTGAAATAATCTGTCTGTAAACAATTGTTGGGAAAATGACTTGTGTCATGCAAAGTAGATGTCCTCACCGACTTGCCAAAATTACAGTTTGTTAACAAATTTGTGGAGTGGTTGAAAAACGGGTTTTAATGACTCCAACCTAAGTGTATTTAAACATCCGACTTCAACTGTATATACTACTTGTTGCATTTACTGATTTGTTGTACATTTCTACATGTTGTTTGACTTTGTAGGATGGGGCCCTGCTTCAAGAAGTTTCATGGCATGTTGTCGGCTAAATGCAAACACTCATGTGACAGTGTGACGTGGATTTGTCCTACAAATCTTAAGGAAATTGTCTCTGAACAATAGTTGCGTTTTTTTTTTTTTTTATCTTCTCCCTTTATCTGTCTATGTAATACTTGTTGCATTCACTGAATTGTTGTCAAAGTAGGCTACTGTATCTACATTTTGTTTCAGGCCAGGTCTGTACTAAATCTTACTGAGGTTATGTACATTTTGAAAGTCTCTGAATAGTTGTTTGCATGTTTACATGGTTACTTAAATAAGAATCGTTGTCAATGAAATAGTCTACTTTGTGTGAAAACACTTTTTAAAATGTATTTTTATTTATAAGTATAATATATTATAGTTCATACATTTTGAGTGAGTAATTTAGTCAAATGTACTACAATTGAAATACACGAATTCTTTGTTGTTGTGTTGAGTGTTAATAGTTTTTTTTTGATAGTGAGCGTCTTTACACAATGGAAGACAAAATGAGTGTCATTCCTATTGACTTGAATGTGGTGTCATACCTGGGGCCTCTGCCTGGGGCCTGCAAATCACTAAGGCCGCCCCTGTTTGTAGTACCAGTAGGAAATAGTGAGTGCATCGTTGTATAAGGAACGTGCAGTGCGCAGGAGCCGTGAAGGGGAAAATCGAGAGAAAGAACGAAACAGCTGCTGTTGGATTCTTAATACCTGCCTCCATAAGAACATCACAAGAAAAATCCCACCAGAAGAGGAAAAGGGGACGCGGGAAATACAGATTGCAGGCATCATCGGTAAGGGGAACCACATAAGTATGAGCGGACAGTAAATTGTTCCCCGAATCCATCATATTCCACTGTCATAGGACTGAATGCAGATCCTATGTGCGCCCGCAGTAGCACAAAGCGGAGGTTTGGGAACCAAATTGTGTCCAACACCAACGCTGAAATCGGATGTACAGTACGTATTGTGCCGTTTCATATTGACCACGGTTTCTAATCACATTTACCGACTATTCATTAATTACCTACCGGATCCAGATTGCTTGATGGGGCGTCGAAACAGTTTAAACTTTTAACCCAAGGTGTGGACTCCACGGAGGAGGAAAGTGTTGAGCCAACCTGCAGTGGTCTAACCTGGGAGGGCGATAAGTAATCAGCAGCGACTCACCAAAGACTAATCTGTTCAAAACCTGAACTGCAACGGACGCGTTTGGATAGCAGATGATCCTGTGCGTAATTGTTTTATAGCGGACTCCTTTTCGGATGAAGAGCTCTTTGTTGTGATTGAAGTGACATTATCCCTCTCTTATTTTCATGGCTTTGGAGTGCAGTAGTAGGAACAGTATGTGGAGCGAGGGGACAGTGCATGATTAGTTCGTTACAGAACGCACTTTCCTCGCCTTATTTCAAGTTCCAAGATATTGGACACAACATAAGGACAATTGCTGCAACTACAACGAAGTCCCGTACAGAAATAGACTTTACATTAAACCCTTCAGATTATTTCTCTCGCTGCTGCCATCGTAGTATGTCTGCACTCCGAAAGAAATTTGGGGACGATTATCAGGTAGTGACCACCTCATCCAGCGGGTCTGGATTCAACCAGCCGGCACCAGAGAAGAAGAAGAAGAGGCAACGCTTTGTGGACAAGAACGGGCGATGTAACGTCCAGCATGGAAACCTGGGTGGTGAAACCAGTAGATATCTTTCCGATTTATTCACCACACTGGTCGATTTGAAATGGCGCTGGAATTTATTCATCTTCATCCTTACATACACGGTGGCATGGCTCTTCATGGCCTTCATGTGGTGGATCATAGCCTACATAAGAGGAGACCTCCATCGAGCCCACGATGACAAGTATACGCCATGCGTTGCCAATGTCTACAACTTTCCCTCCGCGTTTTTATTCTTCATAGAAACAGAAGCCACGATAGGATATGGCTATAGGTATATCACGGACAAATGTCCCGAGGGGATCATTCTCTTTCTTTTCCAGTCAATCCTGGGATCAATCGTTGATGCTTTTTTGATTGGCTGCATGTTCATTAAGATGTCCCAGCCCAAAAAAAGGGCAGAGACTTTGATGTTCAGTGAACATGCAGCTATTTCGATGCGAGATGGAAAACTAACTCTCATGTTCAGAGTCGGCAACCTGCGTAATAGCCATATGGTCTCTGCACAGATCCGCTGCAAATTGCTGAAAGTAAGTGGCACTTCTATGCCTCCATATAGCTCAACAATATTTGTGTATTAAAACGTTACAAAATACTTATTTCAGACGATGTAATGCATTTTTCTTATCGTTTAATTACGCACAATTAAATATTAAACACGGTTGGAAAAGATAATGGAATACATCGTTATTAGAATGAAGGTATTATTATAAAGTGTATTATTCCCTGCTGATATAACTTTATTTTTTACTTTCTTTGCAAATGGGCTTACCAATGTGAAGTAAAAGCATAAAGCTATTAATTCCAGACACATTTAGTGGCAATGCTATAATGTTTACATTTTTATGAATCTAAACAATTTGATTAATAAACCCATAGATCCCATTTAAGTTGGAGCGCTATGGTGGTGGTCACTGGGTTAAACAACTTTTGATGTGGCTTGATGTGCCTGATTAGCTATAGCCCTCCTCATTCGATTGACTCACTATGTCTATTTACTGATGATTGATCGCCTTTGATTGCTCACAAATTGTGGATGGCTGTCAGTATGGCTCGCTAGGTCGCAGTAGTTAAACTGTGTCTCTCTTTCAAACTCCATCTATGCACGCTTCCATAGTCTCGTCAGACGCCCGAAGGCGAGTTTCTTCCTCTGGATCAGTTGGAATTGGACGTGGGCTTCAGTACCGGGGCGGACCAGCTCTTCCTGGTCTCACCACTCACAATCTGCCATGTGATCGACACCAAAAGCCCATTCTACGAACTCTCCCAGAGATCCATGCAAACAGAGCAGTTTGAAATTGTGGTCATATTGGAAGGAATAGTGGAAACCACTGGTAAGTTATCACAAATACATCATTGTTCTTTCTTGCAGTATTATAGTAAAGACCATAGGCCTATTTCATGTCTATGCCCTGAGATAAAGTGGTGCGCTGTTTGGCTCAGGCTAGAGTATATGATAGCAAAAATAAATGTGTTAGTATGAGTGTAATAATACAAGGATGAGTGTAAAGTGAATGAGTATAATGTGAAGTTGCAGGGTTTTACTCTAAGTGGCGAATGTTGACCCAGATGGGCTTGTCTAATGACCCCTGGGTGTTAGTGAATGTCATTGTTTGCATGATATTGGTTTTAGGTGACACAGCTGGATAGGTTTATAAATAATATGTTCTGATTTGATTTTATGTATGCAGTGGAAATGGCAAAACAAAAAAAAATGTAATTTGATGTATAGTAAGTCAACATTGACAGTGGTGCTTGGTAAGAAATACAACTAAACAAGAATGCTGGTAAATTGAGTTATTTTAGAAATAATTTACTCTGTTTTGATGATCTCCTAAAACATATTCCAAAAGAGTTGATGTCTAGGGAACATTATTGCTGTTTTAAAATACAAACCTCACACTCTTCTGGAGGGTACACTGTAAATAAAAAATACGGTGATTACAATTGTAAGGCAACCAGCTGCAATAGGATTGTGAGTTTGCTCAACATTTGGGCATATAGCTGAACCAACATGCATTCAATTTGAGAATTTATTGGACCTTGTTTGCTTATTTACCAGACTGCCTTGCATTTCGAGTGAATGGTAGTTACCATCCATTACTGTATTTGTTAGCGACAGAGACATGGTTGTTGTATTCAATTGTTTTCAGTACTGCAGCCTTCACCAAGTGAGTGTTTAAGTGAATATGTTATCTTTAATATTAAACTCTTTATGACAATACATTACATTTATCATAAGGGCTTTTGAGGGCCTATTTACACCCTAACATAATGGTCTCAAACTCCTGGTTTACAGGACACAGCAAATCTGCAAATCAGATTATGCTGGCTTGCAAAGTGCTGTGCAATTCCTATTGGAATCCAGTCAGAGTGAAGATATCCAACAACTGGAACTTTTAATATCCCGAAACCTGCATTTAGAATGACTGAAGATTGATTCAGATCTGTCGTTCTGCCCCTGAACAGGCAGTTAACCCACTGTTCCTAGGCAGTCATTGAAAATAAAATAAATGAATAAATTATTAAGACTTACCTAAATCATATAAACTGGAACAGCCATCTCAGTAACAGGTGCCATAAATCCAACTACTAGATTGGATTAGTTTAGAAAAAAATTATGCCATGTTTGTGTAGGATAATATTAATCAACCAATCAAAGTACATGCACAAACACGGGTATTGAAACAAACAATTCAGAAAATCTACCTGCAAAAGAGCATGCAGAGCATGATGGGGAAGGTTTTGAGTTCTTTTGAGAAAACATGAATTTGTCATTTGCCTCAGCAACCGTTTTCAAATTCAGCTGACTTCGAGCAGAGTTTGTTGAGTAAACAGAATTCAGCACATTCACTCAAATTCTAGTCCTTTTGAAGCCCACTCAACTCTCATAATAATGCTGAATTGGTTGAATGTTTTTTTTTTTTTTTTACAGTGTTGCCTTCCAAAGGCAAACATGAACATGAGCATGCTGAGTGTGATGGGAAAGGTTTTGAGTTGTTTTGAGAGAAAAAAATGAATAATTTTACTCAACAACCGTTTTCAAATTTAGCTCACTTTGAGAAGAGTTTGTTGAGTAAACCAACTTTAAACACATGAGCTCTAATTCATTCACTCAGTCTCACTCTAATTCATTCACTCACAGATTAACTCTGATTAAGCAATTGGTTAAATTGGCTTTTTCTTTTTTTTTCAACAAGAACAGGATTGCCACATGTGATCATGGTGTGTAGGCATTTTCAAACTGTTCCCTTTGAGGGAGTTAATAAAAGGTTTTCAAGGGAGGGCCTTTAAGATTGTGGAGTGACATAACTTTGTAGCAATCATGTCTGACGCAGAACAGACCACTGCAGATTTACTTTAATCATGAAAAAGTAGGTCCTCTACTGTACATACGTGGCAGTAGCAGACTTTACAAGTCATGCCATTAGATATCCACAAAAAAAGTCAAATTGTACATCAAATAGGAAATATTTTCAGTCCTCAGATTTTATTCAGAATCCAAGCTGTTTTCAATATAGTTTTTGTGTGTTGATGAAAAATCTGTAGCAACTGACACAGAACTCGTATAGTATATGAACATTTCATGGGGCTATTTTATTTATGAGGGCTTACATAGGGATGGTATATAGAAAAAAAAGGTGCAGAGAAATGACTATAAGTCTAACCTTACGGGAGCTCCCTTTTAAGATTCATCCTAAGAATTAGACATGTCTACATCTTCTCCCAATGTTTGGATTTATCGGTCAGTCATTATCACAGAAGATTCAAGAATGCAGATAAGATTTCTAAAACTTTCACTTAGGAGGTAAAAAGGTTCACATGCATCATGTGCAACTGGATATACAACAGCAAAATTCGACAGCACATTTGACTATAATTGGATTTGAACATATGTTATATTTTCTCAATGTCAATGTTAAATCTAGCTAGCACTGTAATCTTGACTGTGCCAATACGAACGTACCGTATGTGTGGTATAAGGTTAAAGAACAAGAAAGAGATGACGATGTGAAAACAATATATGTGGTTAAAAATGTATGTACAGTAAAAGTCTAAGCCTCAGACGCTTTCATTTTGGTCCAATGTAACTGTTTCCATGGCAACCGCTCCTTGAGCATTCCAGATTGCAGCACTGCACCTAAACTTAGATTTTATTCCTATGGTATGGGGGGTGAAACGGTTTTCTATCGCGTTCATTTTCTTGGCCCAGCTCTCTCACCCCGGAGTACTTCATTATTAAGCTCATGCTCATATTCACACAATGAGCTTCAAATCGTCGTCCCACCCGTTCATGATATCATCAACTCAAAGTCAGCAGCACAAGACTTCCCATCTGTTAGATTATCAGAGTTTTGAACATAATCACTGCATGCATGAGACTATTATACCGTGCATTTGGAAAGTATTCAGACCCCTTCACTTTTTCCACATTTTGTTATGTTACAGCCTTATAATAAAATTGATTAAATCGTTTTTTTCCCCATCAATCTTCACACAATACACCATAATGACATAGCAAATACAGGTTTTTAGAAATGTTTGCAATTTTTTTACAAATAAAAAACTGAAATCACATTTACATACAGTACCAGTCAAAAGGTGACACCTACTCATTCAAGGGTTTTTATTTATTTTTACTATTTTCTACATTGTAGAATATTAGTGAAGTCATCAATGATAAAATAACACATTTCGAATCATGCAGTAACCATAAGTGTGTTAAACAAATCAAAAATATATTTTAGATTCTTCAAAGTAGCCACCCTTTGCCTTGATGACAGCTTTGCACACTCTTGGCATTCTCTCAACCAGATTCAGGAAGTAATCACCTGGAATGCATTTCCAACAGTCTTGAAGGAGTTCCCACATATGCGGAGGACTTGTTGGCTGCTTTTCCTTCACTCTGCGGTCCAGCTTATCCCAAACCATCTCAATTGGGTTGAAGTCGGGTGATTGTGGAGGCCAGGTCATCTGATGCAGCACTCAAATCAAATCAAAATCAAATCAAATTTTATTTGTCACATACACATGGTTAGCAGATGTTAATGCGAGTGTAGCGAAATGCTTGTGCTTCTAGTTCCGACAATGCAGTAATAACGAACAAGTAATCTAACTAACAATTCCAAAAAAACCTACTGTCTTATACACAGTGTAAGGGGATAAAGAATATGTACATAAGGATATATGAATGAGTGATGGTACAGAGCAGCATAGGCAAGATACAGTAGATGATATCGAGTACAGTATATACATATGAGATGAGTATGTAAACCAAGTGGCATAGTTAAAGTGGCTAGTGATACATGTATTACATAAGGATGCAGTCGATGATATAGAGTACAGTATCTACGTATGCATATGAGATGAATAATGTAGGGTAAGTAACATTATATAAGGTAGCATTGTTTAAAGTCATTTCCCATCAATTCCCATTATTAAAGTGGCTGGAGTAGAGTCAGTGTCATTGACAGTGTGTTGGCAGTAGCCACTCAATGTTAGTGGTGGCTGTTTAACAGTCTGATGGCCTTGAGATAGAAGCTGTTTTTCAGTCTCTCGGTCCCAGCTTTGATGCACCTGTACTGACCTCGCCTTCTGGATGACAGCGGGGTGAACAGGCAGTGGCTCGGGTGGTTGATGTCCTTGATGATCTTTATGGCCTTCCTGTAGCATCGGGTGGTGTAGGTGTCCTGGAGGGCAGGTAGTTTGCCCCCGGTGATGCGTTGTGCAGACCTCACTACCCTCTGGAGAGCCTTACGGTTGAGGGCGGTGCAGTTGCCATACCAGGCGGTGATACAGCCCGCCAGGATGCTCTCGATTGTGCATCTGTAGAAGTTTGTGAGTGCTTTTGGTGACAAGCCGAATTTCTTCAGCCTCCTGAGGTTGAAGAGGCGCTGCTGCGCCTTCCTCACGATGCTGTCGGTGTGAGTGGACCAATTCAGTTTGTCTGTGATGTGTATGCCAAGGAACTTAACTTGCTACCCTCTCCACTCCACTCAGCACTCCATCACTCTCCTTCTTGGTCAAATAGCCCTTATACAGACTGGAGGTGTATTTTGGGTCTTTGTCTTGTTGAAAAATAAATGATAGTCCCACTAAGCGCTAACCAGATGGGATGGTGTATTGCTGGAGAATGCTGTGGTAGCCATGCTGGTTAAGTGTGCCTTCAATTCAAAATAAATCACTGACAGTGTCACCAGCAAAGCACCCCCACACCTTCTCCTCCATGCTTTACGGTGGTAACCACACATGCGGAGATCATCCGTTCACCTACTCTGCGTCTCACAAAGGCACAGAGGTTGGAACCAAAAATCACAAATTTGGACTCATCAGACGAAAGGACAGATTTCCACCAGTCTAATGTCCATTGCTTGTGTTTCCTGCCCCAAGCAAGTATCTTCTTATTGGTGTCCTTTTGTAGTGGTTTCATTGCAGCAATTCGAGCATGAAGGCCTGATTAACGCAGTCAACTCTGAATAGTTGATGTTGAGATGTGTCTGTTATTGGAACTCTGTGAATAATTTATTTGGGCTGCAATTTGAGGCTGGTAACTCAAATGAACTTATCCTCTGCAGCAGAGGTAACTCTGGGTCCTTTCGTGTGGTGGTCCTCATGAGAGCCAGTTTCACAATAGCACTTGATGGTTTTTGCGACTGCGCTTGAAGAAATGTGGTCAGTTCTTTCAATTTTCCATATTGACTGACCTTAAAGTAATGATGGGCTGTCATTTCTCTTTGCTATTTTGTGCTGTTCTTGCCATAATATGGACTTGATCTTTTACCAAATAGGGCTATCTTCTGTATCCCTCTCCTACCTTGTCACAGCACAGCTCTAGGAAGTCTTGTTGGTTCCAAACTTCTTCCATTTAAGAATGATGGAGGCCCCTGTGTTCTTGGGGATCTTCAATGCTGCAGACATTTTTTGGTACTCTTCATCAGATCTGTGCCTCCACACAATCCTCTCTCTTTGCTCTATGGACAATTCCTTCGACCTCATGGCTTGGTTTTTGCACTGACATGCACTGTGAACTGTGGGAACTTATATAGCCAGGTCTGTGGCTTTCCAAATCATGTCTAATCAATTGAATTTACCACAGGTGGACTCCAATCAAGTTGTCGAAACATGTCAAGAATGATGAATAGAAACAGGATGCTGCTGAGCTAAAATTGAGTCTCTTAGCAAAGGGTCTGAATACTTAAAATGTTCATACATTTGAAAAAAAAACTTTTCACTTTGTCATTATGTGATTGTGTGTAGATTGATGAGGGGGAAAAAAATACAAATTAATTTTAGAATAAAGGCTGTAAATAAACAATGTGGAAAAACTAAAAGAGGAGGTCTGAACACTTTCCAAATCCACTGTATGAGAGTATTATAACAACAAAAAACAAAGAGTAAGGCACTTTTAATTTAATTAAAATACATTTATTAGAATGGCATGTTTAATAGAGCAAACATCAAACTCAGACACTTTTCGGCATATCCTCCTGAGTAGAATGATACAATAATTAAAACATTGTGTAAATATTTCAAATTAATATAACAGATATAATTGTTGACTCCAAATGGTTTAGGTTTAGTAAACTGTTCGTTCTATGAATGTCAAGAAAAGTAGACTTGAAAGGATTGAGAAACAGTCTGTACTTGGGTTGCAAAATTCCTCTTACTTTCCCAAAATTCCCTGGTTTTCCCGAAATCCTGGTTGGAGGGTTCCCGGATTTCCTGCTTATTCCATCATAATACCAGAAATCTTCCAAACAGGATTTCTGGAGAAAGTCACCAGATTTTTGCAACTCTAGTCTATACACAGCTATTGAGAGTCATGATCATCAACGTCATGCCAGGGAACACTATACTGAATCACCGAGGTGCAATCAAATTCACTTCACTGTATGTGCAGAAGTGAAATTGCTCAGACTGCAATTGCTTCACCACTCTTCTGTTCGAAATGTTACATGAATTATACATTGTAAATCTAACATGCAATTTTGTACTTTAGGCCAATTCTCTGTCTTAATTTGAGATCAGAAACAATGCCATACTTCATTGATCAGTTCAAGGATAAACAGGCTGTGATGTTCATTTCATGGCAAGCTGGCTTTGAATATGTGATAGACTAGAGGAAGAATTCTGTCAGCAACACAGTTTCTCTCCCTCAGAAGTTGTGTGACACTTGATTACCACAACACTTTGCAGCTCTTCATTTTTAAAAAAAATATGTGAAGCACTTCATTTCAGTTTTGTGTTCACTCATCAATTATGTTTAGAAAAATATTGGCACATCAGCAGGAAATTAGCTTTATGAGTGGACTGCATACACTTAGGTTGGAGTCATTAAAACTCATTTTTCAACCACTCCACAAATTTCTTGTTAACAAACTATAGTTTTGGCAAGTTGGTTAGGACATCTACTTTGTGCATGACACAAGTAATTTTTTCCCCAAAAATTTCCAACAGATTATTTCACTGATAATTCAATGTATCACAATTCCAGTGGGTCAGAAATGTAAATACATTAAGTTGACTGTGCCTTTAAACAGCTTGGAAAATTCCAGAAAATGATGTCATGGCTGTAGAAGCTTCTGATAGGCTTATTGACGTAATTTGAGTCAATTGGAGGTGTACCTGTGGGTGTATTTCAAGCCCTACTTTCAAACTCACTGCCTCTTTGCTTGACATCATGGGAAAATCAAAAGAAATCAGCCAAGACCCCAGAAAAACAATTGTAGACCTCCACAAGTCTGGTTCATCCTTGGGAGTAATTTCCTAACACCTGAAGGTACCACGTTAATCTATACAAACAATAGTATGCAAGTATAACCACCATGGGACCACGCAGCTGTCATACCTCTCAGGAAGGAGAGACACGTTATGTCTCCTAGAGATGAATGTGCTTTGGTGCGAAAAGTGCAAATCAATCCCAGAACAACAGCAAAGGACCTTGTAAAGATGCAGGTACAAAAGTATCTATATCCACAGTAAAATGAGTCCTATAAAATCGACAAAACCTGAAAGGGCGCTCCGCTAGGAAGAAGCCACTGCTCCAAAACCGCCATCAACTGTACATGCTAATGATTGATGGGCTATTGGGAACATGCTGTGGCATTTACATGACGCTAAAGAGGTGTTCGCTAATATTTTCTGAACAAGTCCAGCCGAAAGCTGCAGTGGAACATTTTATTAGACCATTTTAAATGAGCAATTCCACGGGTTGTTGCATGGCAAGCTGACTTTGCATCTAGGCCGCTTTGGAAAAGATTCTTCCGGTTTTGAATATTTTAATACAACATTTTGTGACGTCTTGGCCTGCCCGGCATTTACCAACAAAAACCATCACTCTTGATTTTGTTACAAAAATAGTAAATTCTGGTACAGCTGATTGTAGGTTACACCACAATGATGGGAAAAAAAATCACTGAAAAAGAGAAAGCTTTGCTGTGGCAAGTGAAGCTCTTGAGTTGTACAGCAGTTAGTGCCTCTGGAGGGGAGCTGGAGGAAGTCTTCTGGTCTTTCATTAATGCCTCTCAAATGGCACCCTATTCCCTATGCAGGGCCCATATGGCCCTGGTCAAAAGTCGTGCACTAAATAGGGAATAGGGTGCCGTTTGGGACAGACACAGGCCATAACTAGTTAGTTGTGCATTGATGTGGCTAGTTGTCTTGGCTTCCTCTCTGCCCCCTCCATGGCAAACCCAAGGCTTTTTACAGTTCACTGGTATTGGAGAACAAATTTCATCTTCCTTGTTATTGTGTTTCTGTTATTGTTTCTGCTCTGTGTTCATGCTAAGACGTGTGTGTGTGTGTGTGTGTGTGTGTGTGTGTGGGTGGCATGAGACTTATGAATTGATTTAAAGTGGACTTGATGTTTATTCATATGTATCAGTGAGCATATAAATACAGTTTGTCTGTCTTGTGGACATTTAACATTGGATAAAGAAAGGGTTTCAGAGTTATACGTAGTATCACAGTTTGGCTTATCTTTCCCAAATAATTTGCCCATTGATTCACTCCTCTTATAGATTATAATGCATTTGATATGGAAACCTTGGGAACTGTGTGTTTACCATGTTTCAATGTAAATCATTAGTTATGAGCTTCTTGAATTCTATTGCTGTATTTTCAATGGATTCTCCCATCGTTGGCTTAGTGTTGAATATTGAACAAAAATCCTGCATATTGGACAAGAAGTACGAAAAATGTAAACTTGTAATGCATAACCAAGATCAAGCGTGTATAAATATAGCTTTCCTCATCTGAGATTTGGGATTAGAGGAAGGGATTTGAGGTAGGTGCAGCAGTTTACAGATGAGCTTCAGGGGAGAATAATTAACAATTTATTAACAAGAGAAGTTACTTTTTTTTGGCCTAAAAGCAAACAATTTTGAGACAGTGTCTTTTCAATTCTATTTTAAATTGTTGTAATTAGCTATAAAATATTATACAAACTTCACATACTGTATTATGAATACTATTGCCCATTTGAATATTGAAACTAAAATAAGCAAAATAGGAGTTTATCTTACACAAAGAATAGCAGCAGCATAATCCATTCAGAGGAATTGGTATATATCATGTAGCAGATTAGCCAAGTAGTTGGGAGTTTGCATTGGTCTGTTTTTTTTTTTATCATTCACTGTAGAAATAGAAAAAGGAAACACAACTCTCTGCTTAAACAGGTATAGCAGCACAAGACAAATGAGTCACTCCAGCCTAGGGACTACAGCCTGTGTGTGGTGTCAGGGGTGGCATAGCACAGGTAAACAGTGGCAGAATGGAGCTTGCGATAAGGCACACAGCTGTGAAAGGATAGACAGGCCCCTGGAGAAAGTGACCATAATTCATTCGGGAATAATTACACTCGGAGCGTGTCCCGTGCTGTTCCGCGCTCCTCCATTCAGCCCCGCACTCCAGCACTCTGCAGTTTCAAAGGGGTTAATGTGGGTTCAGCCGAGGACGTCAGCCTTCTGAGCAAGTGAGAGCAGGAGTCTCCAATTAAATCTAATGTGCCCAGGATCAGAGCACGGAAGAGTCACGGCCCTCCCCATGGAGAGGAACCTGTGTCGCCAGGGCGCTCTGATAAGACACATCTTTAATAGCTTCCTGTTCTCCGGTGAGTTAGTGTTCATTCATTTGTTTCATTTAACTTAATTTACGGTGGCTCTTTCACTACATGCCTCACGCATTTCATTGCATTTAGAAATCGCGTTGCACCTTTGTTTTTAATTGCATGTTAATTGTGATTTAGCCACCAAATGCAGTGCTAGAATATTTTTTTCTCAGTTTATACACCACAAACAAATGGTATGGTGCCAAATAAGGGTTATTTGGCTTGTAACGACAGTGGGACCTTTTTTGTTGAAGGTTCTAGAAAGAACTATGCTCATAAGGTTATTAATGGAACCTGTATTGTGGTATAAAGAATCCTTTCCTAAGGTTCCATGAAGAACCATTAAAAGGTTCTACTGTATATAGTCCCAGTAGGAATTCACGTAATAATGAGCCCCATTGTAAAAGAGACATGTTCATTGTAGATTTTTTGTGATACAGAAATAACAAAACATGCCAAAAAGCTGCTGTGTTGTTAAATGTACATGTAGCCAGATCCAAAATCCCCCCCAAAAATCCCCAAAACCCTGTGGCTTCAGGCTATTCCCTGTGGGAGAGTGGGAAATGTGGGGATGCATTGTCCAAGTAGACTACACGTGTGTGTGGAAAACATTTAATCACAGGTAATACATTTCACTTGTGTAGTACAGGCCGTTTGTAACTTCACTCACTACGTGTAGCGCGTTTGTTTGTGTTGTTGGTCTTGTTGGCTAAATTAATGTTCTGGTGGGTAGCTAGCTAGCACTCACTCAGGTGGCTGCTAACATCCTCATGAAAAGGGGCATATTACATTTATATAAGTAGTGAGAATGCTTGAGAGCAGGGCAATGTTAGTCATCTAGACATGTTTTACTTTTCTTAAATGTAGTTTTGTAATTGACTAAAACAAGCATACGAAAAAGGTTAAATTTTTCTGTGAGCCAATGAGGCAATCTAGGTAACTACAGGTTGTTTCCCCCACAGGTGGGCAGGGTCGTGACATTTTATCTAATACTGGGTCTTATAGTACCCAAAAAATGGTTCCACTCTCAACCCTTTTGGGGGCTATTTGGACCCCTTTAAAAAAAAGTTTTTACATTTTTAATTTTACCCCCTTTTCTCCCCAATTTCGTGGTATCCAATTGTTAGTAGTAACTATCATGTCTCATCGCTACAACTCCCGTACGGGCTCTGGAGAGACAAAAGTCGAAAGCCATGCGTCCCCTGAAACACAACCCAACCAAGCCACACTGCTTCTTAACACATATATATATTCATATATATATATATATTCATATATATATACACACACATATACACACACACACACATACACACACACACACACACAGCTCAAAAGAATTAAGGGAACACTAAAATAACACATCCTAGATCTGAATGAATGAAATATGAAATACTCTTATTAAATACTTTTCTTTACATAGTTGAATGTGCTGACAACAAAATCACACAAAAATGATCAATGGAAATCAAATTTATCAACCCATGGCAGTCTGGATTTGGAGTCACACTCAAAATTAAAGTGGAAAACCACACTACAGGCTGATCCAACTTTGATGTAATGTCCTTAAAACAAGTCAAAATGAGGCTCAGTAGTGTGTGTGGCCTCCACGTGCCTGTATGACCTCCCTACAACGCCTGGGCATGCTCCTGATGAGGGGGCGGATGGTCTCCTGAGGGATCTCCTCCCAGACCTGGACTAAAACATCCGCCAACTCCTGGACAGTCTGTTGGTGGATGGAGCGAGACATGATGTCCCAGATGTGCTCAATTGGATTCAGGTCTGGGGAACGGGCGGGCCAGTCCATAGCATCAATGTCTTCCTCTTGCAGGAACTGCTGACACACTCCAGCCACATGAGGTCTAGCATTGTCTTGCATTAGGAGGAACCCAGGGCCAACCGCACCAGCATATGGTCTCACAAGGAGTCTGAGGATCTCATCTCGGTACCTAATGGCAGTCAGGCTACCTCTGGTGAGCACATGGAGGGCTGTGCGGCCCCCCAAAGAAATGCCACCCCACACCATGACTGACCCACCGCCAAACCGGTCATGCTGGAGGATGTTGCAGGCAGCAGAACGTTCTCCATGGCGTCGCCAGACTGTCACGTGCTCAGTGTGAACCTGCTTTCATCTGTGAAACATCAGCCAGGAAGCATAGGAACTGAGAAGTGGTCTGGTCACCACCTGCAGAACCACTCCTTTATTGGGGGGTGTCTTGCTAATTGCCTATCATTTCCACCTGTTGTCTATTCCATTTGCACAACAGCATGTGACATTTATTGTCAATCAGTGTTGCTTCCTAAGTGGACAGTTTGATTTCACAGAAGTGTGATTGACTTGAGTTACATTGTGTTGTTTAAGTGTTCCCTTTATTTTTTTGAGCAGTATATATTTAAAAAACTTTTTTTTAAAGAATAGAAAACAAAGTGATAACTGGCTCAGGCCACTGTGTACTGTGCATTAGTTTGGTCCGCTAGAAAGTGATATATATATATATATTCTTGTTTAATAGCCATATTCTATTGTTAAAATGTATTATTGTGTTTATTAAGAAGTTGAATCAGGTGTGCTAACTGGAACAGCTGGGGGTCCCTGAGGAGAGAACTGACAGCTACTGACTTAGTCAACTGTTCTCAATTGACACAAGGCCATGTATGAGTCTTTCACAAGACACGGTCACTGGCCATAATCATATATACAATGTGATAGCCTGACACAACAGATTAGATAAACTGGCATGAAACTCCCACTCAGGGTTGCACAAAATAGCTGGGAGCAAACCACACCCCAAAATATTATAATGGCCCACCACCCCTAGATTTTAATTATTACGAGTTTTTGGAACTGCAAAGAAACACTGAAGGGCTCAAAGGGATCTTTGGGTCAGTATGGTTTCACATAGAACCATCACCCTTCCCAAACAGCCATTGAGGAACTATTTTTTGTTAGTGTGTAATGTAGCACATGCACTCTGTAGTGTACATGTCTCATCTTGGATTTTTTTTGTTCAGCTCAGTTCAGATACTTACTGTAATAGACTAAATCTAGATCGTGTTGAATTCCTCATGCACATGACCAGTTTGCATTAAGAGACTCCCACCGGGTGACAGCTTGCTTTGTCTAAAGTCCCACTGTGATAGAAAGTGTTGATTCAGACAATCAATCAAGTTTATTTATAATGCTCTTTTTTACATCAGCCGATGTCACAAAGTGCTGTACAGAAACCCAGCCTAAAATCCCAAACCTCAAGCAATGCAGATGTAGAAGCACGGTGGCTAGGAAAAACTCCCTAGAAAGGCAGGAACCTAGGAAGAAACCTAGAGAGGAAACATGCTCTGAGGGGTGGCCAGTCCTCTTCTGGCTGTGCCAGGTTGATGTACATGGCCAAGATGTTCATAGATGACCAGCAGGGTCAAATAATAATAATCACAGTGGCCAGTCAGAGACAGCAAGAGCGGTTCGTTGTTCCAGTGCCTTTCCGATCACCTTCACACCCTTGGGCCAGACTACACTCAAAATCATGGTCTCAACCTTCAGTAGGTCCTGAGTCTGCGTCTCTCACATGGATAGGCAGACCATTGCAAAAAAAAAATAGCTCTATAGGAGAAAACCATGCCTCCAGCTGTTTGCTTAGAAATTCGTGGGACAATTAGGAGGCCTGCGTCTTGTGATCGTAGGGTACGTGTAGGTATGTACGGCAGGACCAAATCGGAGAGATAGGTAGGAGCAAGCACATGTAATGCTTTGTAGGTTAGCAGTAAAACATTGAAATCAGCCCTAGCCTTTACAGGAAGCCAGTGTCGAGAGGCTAGCACTGAAGCACTGGAGACAACACACTAGAGCGCTTTACATTTCCTGACTATATAGTAATTTCACCAGGGATGAACTCCACATAATGGACATTTTGTTGAACAAGCTATGACATGGAGTATTCATTATCCCCTTCAGATGAACTGTGTTTGCTTCCCAAGGGAAAACAAGGTAATTGTCTCTTTGGGGATTTGTCAGGTCTCAGTTGAACTGTAATAAATCATGGGATGGAGGAAGGGGTGTGGCGGTGGGCTGAACTCATTTGGTGACGCCACTACATCTAAAGTAACGGGTAATGGCCAGGCCATGATGTGTAGAACAGAGTCGTCATCACGCTACTTAGAGTTGGAAATAATTGTATCTTTGTCTCCAAGGACTTGCATGTGTTTTGGACTTAATATGCAAGTCTAATACGAATGTATTGTGTATAGTAGTATTGCAAATGTTACTGGATATAGTGCCTATATAAAGTGTCACTTAGACTGTTGATAGGGGTATCATGTTGCCACTTTCGCAATCCAGAACTAAATGGAACCAGAAAAGGATCTTGGTTATATTAAATAATCACTAAGGAAGGATGGGTAGCCTAGAGCTTGGTCAAAACTGACTGAAGATTGGGGCTCCTCATTAACTGTCTGTTATCACAAAGTAATAAAGGTTGTGCTCTGCTTTTATTTATTTTTTGGCCACTGTGCAGTATTGATCGCTAGCGTCCGAGTGTCCCTGAAGTCCACGTTAATCGATCTCGGTCTAAAACACACACAGCCACATTTACATTTTGTTCTTTGGGAGACGATCTTTGGGGGATGTCTGCTTTCTATTTCTGTCTTATTGACATGCTGTGGGGTACTGGACCTCACTCAACCCACAGTAAGAAAACACAAGCATAACGGAATATGCAATATCCCTTTTCCAAGGCTCCCGGCTAGGGTTAAAAAGAGGGAAGTGGGTTACTGAGATCTACCGCCCAAACCCACTCCCTTGTCCATTGTGTTATCCTGCTTCTCTTTGTAGCAGCTTTTTGCCAATCCTCCCCATCTCCTATTCCTCACCAACACACTTTTTCCCTTGATAATGTCAGTCCCCCCCCTGCTTGTGGTCTTGCTGTTGTGTACAGCCTTATGTTCCTGCGCCTGGTCTATCACCTCACCCTGTGTAGAGGCTTGGCAGGCAATGGCAATCTCCTCTCTCTCACACACACACAGCCCCTGCTCTGCTCTGCTGTTTACCTCCACACTGATGTTATTGCCTGAGCATTTTGGCTCCCTCAACACCCATCCCCCATAGCAGTACATTTCAACACCATTTTATTCTCAGCCAGTGAATTTCCTTCTCTGTGGTTTTCTTCTTGCACACATTTTGCCTGCCGCATGTTGAAAGCTGAACGCTCGAGATGCAACCTTAATGAATTGATTAAATACTAAAAAACAGTATTACAACAGATTTAGATTCATCTATGAAGAATGAAAGGAGAAAGCACGCCCCTAAAAGCTAGAGGTTTCTCTTTTCCTCAGCATACAGTGTATTTTGATGGTGGTCACCATAGAAACAGATTTTGTCTAAGAGATCGGAACTGTTCCCGTAATAGATGTATCAGTTTCATAATTTGATTTTGTTTTTCCATCCTCTAATAGTCACAACGTGTTGTGTCCTTTCAGGCATTGTGTTGAAAAAAGGTGACCATTCAGTTGTTAGGAACCCAAAGTACTGTACTCGGCAGAGTATTGTTACGGTATGTCCTGTGAATTCAACTGTTCCTTCTCCATTAAAAGCCAGGTAGCAGATAATGGGCCCTATCAGATATGCATGTAGTTGGTGCTGTATATTATTGAAAATACATGGGTTCTAATTATTTGTTAGTAAACAATTTATGCTCCCCGCAAATAAAAACCACAAAGACTGATGGAAAGGCCCCGAACATGGTAAGCTGGTGCCTAACGAAAATGACTGACAGACAATATTGATTCTAAATGTTATTTGTGTAATGACAATGAATTGTGAAATAGAAAATTAACTGCAATTTGCTAAAACTATTGTGATTGTGCATTAATTATAGTTAACCTTCAAATGGTACAGCTAACATAAGCTAGCTTTTATCTATCGTGATCGCTGGCAAATGAAATAGAAACAGACAATTATAGCTAAAGTACACAGGACAATAATATAAACACACCATGTAAAGTGTTTGGTTCATGAGCTGTAATAAAAAAATCCCAGAAATGTTCCATATGCACAAAAAGCTGGTTTCTCTCAAATTTTGGGCACAAATTTGTTTACTTCCCTGTTAATGAGCATTTATCCTTTGCCAAGATAATTCCTCCACCTGACAGATGTGGCATATTAAGAAGCTGATTAAACAGCATGTTCATTACACAGGTGCACCTTGTGCTGGGAACAATAGAAGGCCACTTTAAATGTGCAGTTGTGTCACACAACACCATGCCACAGATGTCTCAAGTTTTTAGGGAGAAAAATAAAAACGGAAGATAGAGGCGTACCTGCGCTATTTAGCCATCTGCGTCTCCGAACACCTGGGTGTAAACGGAAGATGGGTGCCACGAACGTGTTGTCACTGAAATAAATACTGTCTGCTGCAACTGTGTTAAAACAGTGTACAGTTAGTGTTTGTGATATGAAAGTAGAGGGCTTTTTATTTCTTAAACTGTGTCGCAATTGAGAATGGATTCAAGTTTAGATGGAGTACTTGGCTGTTTTGGCTGCCAGAGCCAATTCGCCTCTAAACAAAACATGTAAGGTCCTTGGACTATACGGAGTAACGTTAGGATTCTTTAGTCCATTATTGGGCTCGTTAAGACGGTGCTCATAGGCTTGTATATTACCATCAGCAGAGGCTATATGACACACATTGTGGACATCAAGCTATAATAATGACCAGCATTTGGCTACCAACAACTGGTAGACATGTTCACTTCCATGCTCACATGAGCCCATGATAATGCTCAGTGCTGCTGATTGAGAGGCTTTAGAGGTTGGTGGTAGGGACAGCATCCACCGAAACAACTTCCTGCTGAAGCCCCTCCTCCGATTGTCGATAGCAGTTGAAATTCCCAGGGATGAAATGCCCGCCTCATTCTCACAATATGTATCCCACTTCATAAAACGTTTTCAATTGCAATGGTCGAAAACTTCACTTAAAACTTTGCTTTGACAACAAAAAAAGATGATGTATAAAATGCAATTGCTAGCTCGATACTGTTACTGTCTTTACGCTTACGGAAAAACCCCACACGCATTCAAACTAATTATGCGTTCGAATCCAAGTGGGAATTTAGCCGTTGTGATGTCGTAAATACCAGTTGGGTGCGTTTGTGCTTTGAACTAGTTGAGAAACGCTGATTGGCTAATGGCCAACAAGCTACGTAAACCATCAACTAAAAGTACAGCTATCATGCCTGTAAACATGTTGTAGTGTTCAGAAACCATCGGAAATGGATACTTCCTCAATTCCCGATTTGGAAGACAATTTATCAATTCAAACGAACCGCATGGAACTATACATTGAAGTTTAGAAGACGTGTTGTCTTCCAAGTGGGGGGAATTGAATAAGTATCGCCAAGTAAAGCTCGGTCTAAAATGATCTGTGGTATGCTTTAAACTACCTACTATGTAACGGCTGTAAGGAAGCGTTCACATATCACCAGCATTCCCAAGTGTGTGACACAGACCTTAGGGCGTTATGGGTTTGTTTCCAAAGTTAAGAGCTGATTAGGAGAAAACCTCAAACCCAACTTTAAGGACCACATTACAATATTATAAACATTGATTTAAGAGTTTGTTAACATTTGGGAATGTTTTCTTGGGCGTGATCTAAGTTATTAGTATATGTGTTTTTGGCATTGAGAAATAGGCGCTACACTCTTTTCAAAGGGGGCATCTATTGGATGCTTATTCCCTCTGTCAGTTTGCTTCTCCATGCTGCTCTAGCTTAGTGCATCTCTTTAATAAAGAAGTAGTCAAGCAGGGATGCATTCTTCTGCTTGTCAGCAACAACCTTCAACATGATGCATTGTATTTAATTGTTGCTGCTCACCATTTTGTAAATTATTAAAGCATTCATATGTTAATGTCATTTATTACCAAAATGATCTGAACAGTGCTCTGATGCAAGGACAAGAGGGTTGAGTCGTGATTCTCTATTCACGGTCCAGATTCCCATTCTTGCTTCTGCTAGCGTTTTTTCTCATACAAAAACACTTCAGTTGCCTCTAAAGCCCTGATACCATGTCAGGGGACTGTGCTGACAGCCATATACTGGTGAGTGAGGGTGGGTGGATGAGTGCGTGTCTGTGCGTGTGTGTGTGGCTGTGTGCTTGCGTGCATGCACGTGTGTGTGTGTTTGTGAGAGGTTGTCTTACATCTGCAGATCCTTGTCTGTGATATAATTTAGAGGTCGGGGAGGACTCCTTACGCCCACCTTTCTCTCAGTGACTTGGGCTGTGGGTGTCGAAGTGCAGAAACATGCTAATCTGAATAACAAACAATCCTCTATTTGCATAATTATGTCCATTCTTAGCACCATTTGCATTTCATCGTTTCCCCCCAAAAAATGCAGGTTGTTGTGGGTGTTTTGTAAAACAAGCTCAGGAAATCACTTTTTGTGTTTTCTGAAGTCAAATGATGTGTATGTATTTTTTGATATGTAAGAACTGGGTAGAATGAAACAGGCATCTATCTACAGCCAGGATGCAAGACTCTGGTCCTCGAGGTCTGGGGACAATGGAGTTGTGCACCCCTGATATCCAGCATATGACTGAGACCATACAGCAAACAGAAAACAGCTCCTGTGGCTTCTATATTCTGGATAAGCTTATGTTAGAGACTCTGCTCCATGAATGCCAGTAAGCTTAGTGAGCCACCATCAAGCAGAAACTACTGACAAGCTTTCTGCTAGTCCACTTTCCATTCTCGGCACCCACAGAATCCGTTTTATCTTCCTGTCACTTTAGTGACTTGGCTGCTGTTCAATTTTGTTATATGACAAAAGCTAACTCCGTATTATCCAGCAGGACTGCATCTATTCCTCTGACACTTTGATAGACTCCCAAACACACAACCTCAGAGAGATCAACGTCCTCTGCAACGCCTCTTCAACCTCAGGAGGCTGAAGAAATTTGTCTTGTCACCAAAAGCACTCAAACTTCTACAGATGCACAATCGAGAGCATCCTGTCGGGCTGTATCACCGCCTGGTACGGCGACTGCTCCGCCCACAACCGTAAGGCTCTCCAGAGGGTAGTGAGGTCTGCACAATGCATCACCTGGGGGAAACTACCTGCCCTCTGGGACACCTACACCACCCGATGTCACAGGAACGCCATAAAGATCATCAAGGACAACAACCACCCGAGCCACTGCCTGTTCACCCCGCTATCATCCAGAAGGCGAGGTCAGTATAGGTGCATCAAAGCAGGGACAGAGAGACAGAAGCTGTTTTTCAATCTCAAGGCCATCAGACTGTTAAACAGACACCACTAACATTGAGTGGCTGCTGCCAACATACTGACTCAACTCCAGCCACTTTAATAATGGAAATTGATGTAAAAATGTACGACTAGCACTTTAAACAATGCCACTTAATATAATATAATGTTTACATACCATACATTACTCTTCTCATATGTATATATATATACTGTACTCTATATCATCTACTGCATCTTTATGTAATGCATGTATCACTAGCCACTTTAAACCATGCCACTTTGTTTACATACCCTACATTACTCATCTCATATGTATATACTGTACTCGATACCATCCACTGCATCTTGCCTATGCTGTTCTGTATCATCACTCATTCATATATCTTTATGTACATATTCTTTATCCCCTTACACTTGTGTGTATAAGGTAGTAGTTGTGGAATTGTTAGGTTAGATTACTCGTTGGTTACTACTGCATTGTCGGAACTAGAAGCACAAGCATTTCGCTACACTCGCATTAACATCTGCTAACCATGTGTATGTGACAAATACAATTTGATTTGATTTTAACACTCTCTCAATAGCAACACATTATTGCATCAGAAAGGTACAAGGTACTGTATATTCAATTTGAAGAGCAACATTCCCCTGGTTTCTTGTAGATTCACCAATTGGAAAAAGAAGGGAGTTGTAGTGTTTTTTTCACAGCTCAGTTTTTTTTTTTGCCTAATAATCTTTGATATGAAAACAGTACTGTGTTTTGCAGGACTTTTCACGTTTCAAATGCTGTCTAGAATTAAAACAGTCCCTGGAATTATTGCCCTCTAATTTCACTATCTCATTAAAAGTCAATATTCTTTACATGAATTAATGATCTTGCAGTAACATTGATGGGGCCATATCCAATTTCTACAGAGAAGGCATCACTGGGGAAGGAGTAGCTGGGTTTCCTAACTCCACGGTATGTACAGTACACCTGGGTGGAGTTGGGTTGAGATGACTGGGGGTGGAGTGTACCACCGAATACACCGAGTCGCTGCCAGTTCAAACAAGGAAACAGTCAGTAAATGTATTTGACAAAAGCTTTATTAAAAAGTGTGGATTTCAGCATACGAAGGAAGGCACGCAGCTACAGATGACAAACATGGGTATGCGGCATGGGTTTAAGAATGTACTTCTTTACAAGTATTGACTGACAGCGGCTCGGCGTAGTAGGAGGTTCAGTCCGCCCAAAGCCGTCCGCTCTCAACTCCATTGATGTGATGTACATTGTGGAGTTGAGAAAAACTTGGCCTAGAGGGCAGGTGTAAAGTGATATTACCCAATATGCTGAGATGGCTCTAAAACAAGCTGACCCTACCATTGGTATCTTTCTTTGGGACTTTGAAGACGTTTTTAGACTTGTGACAGACGGCCTATCCAGCAGTGCACATTACAGGGTATAAATTGGAAAATCGTCGAGAGGTCTGGACACAGAGCGCAGTCTGTGTCCCGTGAGGATGAAAGAGCAAGACAGATGGTAATAGAGGTGTATGAGAATAAAGGAACCTTTTGGTGTGCTTATTAAAGATGCTATTTGTAATATGAGATCCCGTCACTGATAAGTCAATATGAGATTTGACCAAAACAAACACACTTTGAGGAGAAGTGATGTGCTGGAACAGATACCGGGGGCATACAGACAATCAAACCAGGTCACCGTGGTCAGGAACTAGGCGACATGATGCATCATCCAGTATTGAGTGATATAACCAGTGGTTTTAAGGATGGTTGTTTCGCTTGGGATGGTCAAAGACAAAAAATTTACTTTTGTGTTGGATATTGTATGTACGCCACATTTGCCTCGAGTTGCACTCAAAGGTGACGATCCAAATAGCCTTTATATGGTGTGTTTATGCTTACGTATCGTTGGTAGATTTGGTTTCCATAGAAACACACAGTTCCAGGCAGGTATGACGATTACGTAAGGTCTTATTAAAACAAAAACAACCACACTTGTTTTCCATACAGCTGTGGCACAATTTCTGATGTTTTTCTTGTCATTGTTACAATTGCTTTCTCTCCTCTTCTAACGCTCACAATAAAAATGTTTTGCAGTGTTTAATTGTGCTCATATCACCTCCATGTTTCCAAATGGTTATGATGGCAATTTGTCTGTAATTGTTTCTTTTTCCCAACGGAAGGGAAATCACAGAGCAGCCTCTTCACTGAGATTGATGGCTTTTAGTATATGGATGCAGGAAGCTACCTACTTACGCAACACCAAATTACCTTCTTGTAAACTGTTGATGGTGCTTTTACAAAATAGCTGGGCTCTCCTCCAATATGAAGCCACTCAATAGGATGCAGGTCAGAAAACAGAGAGTTACCCAACAGTGAGTCATCACAAGTTTGATTATCTGATCTCAGAGAAGCAATGTGATTATCCTTATTGTGTGCCAATCACTATAGATTACTGAGTA
Source organism: Oncorhynchus tshawytscha (assembly GCF_018296145.1). NCBI lineage: Eukaryota > Metazoa > Chordata > Actinopteri > Salmoniformes > Salmonidae > Oncorhynchus > Oncorhynchus tshawytscha. Next base: position 41,383,140 of record NC_056431.1, read on the forward strand.
TTATTATGTTACAGAATAAATGGAGGAAATATAATGATTTATTTGTGGCTTCAATAACTCCTGTCACACCCTCCGGGCCAGTTCCGTTGAACTTTATCACAATATTTTAAATATCCTCTACTGATTATGCTCCATTAAGTGGTGTGTTATATTGATTTTTAATATGTTCTGTGTCTCTGGCAGTCTTTTAGATGTGACTTTTAGCTTACAGTGTTGTTGACTAATATAGCAGAGAGGCTCAGTTGGTAGAGCATGGTGCTTCCTATGCCAGGGTTGTGGGTTCAATTCCTGCTGGGACCACACATACATAAATGTATGCACAACCAAAGATTTCAAGACTAAAGGCTGGGTGTGTTCGTAAATTGTAACAGTCCCTCCTGCAGCAAAGCACCTTCACAACATGATGCTGCCACCCCCGTGCTTCACGGTTAGGATAGGGTTCTTCTGCTTGCAAGCCTCCCCCTTTTTCCTCCAAACATAACGATGGTCATTATGGCCAAACAGTACTATTTTTGTTTAATCAGACCAGAGGATATTTCTCCAAAAAGTATGATCTTTGTCCCCATGTGCAGTTGCAAACCGTAGTCTGGCTTTTTTAATGCGGTTTTGGAGCAGTGGCTTCTTCCTTGCTGAGCGGCCTTTCAGGTTATGTCGATATAGGACTCGTTTTACTGTGGACATAAATACTTTTGTACCTGTTTCCTCCAGCATCTGTTCTGGAATTGATTTGCACTTTTCGCACCAAAGTACGTTCATCTCTAGGAGACAGAACGCATCTCCTTCCTGTGCGGTATGACAGCTGCGTAGTCCCGTGGTGATTATACTTGCGTACTATTGTTTGTGCCGATGAATGTGATATCTTCAGGTGTTTGGAAATTGCTCCCAAGGATGAACCAGAATTGTGGAGGTCTACAATTTTTATTCTGCAGTCTTGGCTGATTTATTTAGATTTCCCCATGATGTCAAGCAAAGAGGCACTGAGTTTGAAGGTAGGCCTTGAAATACATCCACAGGCACCATTCCAATTGACTCAAATTATGTCAATTAGCCTATCAGAGGCTTCTAAAGCCATGACATAATTTTCTGGAATTTTCCAAGCTGTTTAAAGACACAGTCAACTTAGTGTATGTAAACTTCTGACCCACTGGAATTGTGATAAGTGAAATAATCTGTCTGTAAACAATTGTTGGAAAAAACATTTGTTTCATGCACAAAGTAGATGTCCTCACTGACTTGCAAAAACTATAGTTTGTTTACAAGAAATTGTAATGACTACGAGTTTTAATGACTACAACAAGTGTATGTAAACTTCCAACTTCAACTGTAGGCCTATGGGTATACATAAGCTCTGACATTTGAATGAATCATCACCTTAGAAAGCACTGTCCATTTCGTTGTTTTAGGCTTTAAACAACATCCACTAGGATCATGTTTTCCACTCAGTTTCAACCTGTTGTTGAACTTCTTACTTCAAATTGATCAATCACAATTTTAAAAGGAAGATACTGTTTTAATGATAAGTGTTTGATTTGATTTTCGATCCCATTTGCATCGATGTCCGAGTGGTTAGAGGGACAACAGAGCACTCGACACGAAAGCACTCAGAACTGCAGAGCGATAGGGCAGAAATAATACTCAGAATACTCTGACCGTACTCAATGTTCCCTTGGGCACATCTGTGACTTGACTGTGACTATTAAAAACTGTTATCAGCGGATTACTTCATGGACCGTGGAAACAGTGGCAGAAACACAGATGATCATAACTTCAATTAAAGATAAACAATACCCACTGTAACATGATCTTTAATTTCTTTGAACGCTTATTAATTAATTCCTTAAGAATTCTGATTCATTAATTGCTGCATCAACATTTTTAAACTAGTAGGCCAGTAGTTAGTATACAATGCGTGATATTGATATCAGGGCAACCACTCAGCTTCTAATGGACTTGAACAAGGCTCCAAGAACACAAGTGCTTCCAGCATTTTTATAGCTTCCATACTTAGTTAAAAGGAAATGTAAGAAGTGGCTCAGTTCAATGTCCTGGACTGACAAATGGTCAGATGTTGATCTCATCCCTGTTATAATTCGTTTTTGCTTAATGAATTCATGAAATGAATTATGGGGCGGCTGTGTAAAATACCGCCTCCCGTAGCCATGTTTTCCTAGACATTCAAATGTACAAAAGGTTGTTGCATGGAGCTCTGCGCAGGGTGAATTGATACAATGCAAGTAATCAGATCATGTAACTGTAATTACGATAGCATCTGCCGAATAACAGGGACGAGAGGGTTATCCTGAAGATGAACCCGTAGCTTTATGTAAAACAAATTCATGTTGCGGCTCATTAATTCAAAACCTCATCATTCAAACCTCGTTATATTAATTTGTTTACGGGGATATGAGTGGAGTGTTTATTAAGCATTCACGATGCCTGGTGCTCATGATCGAGTATCTTAAATCCATGGAACTGAACCTTGTAAACTTGAAACTTTCCTTCACTGAGCCTTGATGGCAGCATGGCTGACCACACTGAGCTTGCTAAAAGAGTATAGCAGAAACCTGTCTCATATGACCTATCTTATCTACACCACATGGCCAAAAGTATATGGACACCTGTTCGTCAAACATCTCATTCCAAAATCATGGGCATTAATATGGAGTTGGTCCTCCCTTTGCTGCTATAACAGCCTCCACTCTTCTGGGAAGGCTTTCCACTAGATGTTGGAACATTGCTGCGGGGACTTGCTTCCGTTCAGCCATGAGCATTAGTGAGGTCGGCCGCTGATGTTGAGCGATTAGGCTCGGCTCACAGTCGCCGTTCCAATTCATCCCACGGGTGTTCGGTGGGGTTGAGGTCAGACCTCTGTGCAGGCCAGTCAAGTTCTTCCACACCGATCTTGACAATTTCTGTATGGACCTCACTTTGTGCACAAGGGCATTGTCATGCTGAAGCAACAAAGGGCCTTCCCCAAAGTGTTGCCACAAAGATGGAAGCACAGAACCGTCTAGAATGTCATTGTATGCAGTAGCATTAAGATTTTCCTTCACTGTACTCACTAAGGGGCCTAGCCCAAACCATGAAAAACAGCCCCAAACCATTATACCTCCTCCACCTAACTTTACAGTTGGCACCATGCATTCAGGCAGGTAGCGTTCTCCTGGCATCTGCCAAACCCAGATGTGTCTGTCAGACTGCCAGATGGTGAAGCATGATTCAACACTCCACTTTTCAAGAGTGCAATGACGGCAAGCTTTACACCACAATGGCAGCTGTGTGCGGCTGCTCAGCCATGGAAACCCATTTCATGAAGCTCCCGATGAACAGTTATTGTGCTGACGTTGCTTCCAGAGGCAGATTGGAACTCGGTACTGAGTGTTGCAACCGAGGACTGCCGATTTTTACGCGCTTCAGCACTCGTGGTCCCGTTCTGTGAGCTTGTGTGGCCTACCACTTTGCGGCTGAGCCGTTGTTGCTCCTAGATGTTTCCACTTCAGAATAACAGCACTTACAGTTGACCTGGGCAGCTCTAGCAGGGCAGAAATTGGCTGAAATTGCCGAATCCACACATTTGAAGGGGTGTCCACATAGTTGAATTTTGAATTTGAAGTCCCATGAATGGTAATATATCTTTTAACTTCCCAAAGAGATATGAGTTGTCAGGAAAGTCCATTGGACTCATTGCACCCTTGTCTTTGCTAAGCTTCCTGTGGTCCAGCATTGAAGTCATTTGATTATTTAAAATGCTCTCTTCTAGTTCCTAACCAAGGTCACTGTATGAACTGAATTGATGAGTAACAAAAGGCTCCGGGGTGACTTAGACAGAAGTCATCTACTCATTTCGGGAAACTTTTTGAAAGTGTCAACACGATTCACTGCCTCTGAAATAGCAATTGTTTCCCTATCAATGAAAGCAGTTTTTTAGGAATAAAGATGTCCAGTCGTTTTAATGTTGAACAATTGTTTCCCTAGCGATGAAAGGCTAAATGAAAGAAGTCTTTTAGGAATAAAGATGCCGAGTCTTTGTAATGTTGTACAATTGTTTCCCTATCAAAGAAAGGCAAAATGAAAGCAGTCTTTTGGGAATAAAGATGTCGAGTCATTGTAATGTTGTACTCCGGCCAAAGACAATGAATCCCGCTCGGGTGCACTGTACTGTATGCATTATGTGATAGATGAATGCTTGTAGTTGCTTATTTTCAGGCTCCCGGTATTGCTGCTCAAACATGAATGAGAACAAGAAGATACGCGTTACAAATGTGCACCACAGTGGCACCTTTAGTAGTGCATCATCTTAGCACTAATGTAGTGAATGACCAGTGACAGATGATGACCAATTAAGACATTGGTTGTGTGCTTTTTTTAAAATCACCTTAAAGAGTTATTGGGGAGAAGGAATGGCTGAGTTATTTTCTTGTCAGACCGGAGGAAATCTCTGAAAGCCAACATTGTTTATATGGTAGTGCTTTTCATCTCATAAGTAATTGCTGTACGGCCTCTAGGCCAGTACTGATATTCTCTGTTTCTTTCTCAAATTACTGAGGAATTAGTGTTGTATGGAACCTGAGCATCAAATAATTGTTTTTTTTGTAGGTACATTTCTCTGTTATATGTACTAATTAATCAAGTACATTTTGTGAGTGATATTGTTTGATGAATGAAAACAATCTTTTATGAACACTTCATTGGCACTGCGCCAGGCATGTAATTGAGTAAGGGTTGCTGTTTGATTATGAAGTGTTTGTTTAACGCTGTGCTAGTCAAATATTTCATCTCCACAGCATTAGCCTTGTGTGCCTTGTGCACTGACAATCTGACATAATTCTCTGCGGTAGAGTCGAAGTCATCAAGTTCATTTCCTGCAATAATGACAATCAATCCAATCAACCATGATCTTTTTGTTTCTCTGTTTTGTCTGTGTTTGACAGGGATGACTTGCCAAGCGAGGACCTCTTACACTGAGGACGAGGTTCTATGGGGACATCGTTTCTTCCCAGTCATCTCCCTGGAGGAGGGGTTCTTCAAGGTGGACTACTCTCAGTTTCACGCCACGTTTGAGGTCAACACTCCCCCGTACAGTGTGAAGGAGCAGGAGGAAAACCTGCTCATGTCCTCTCCACTCATGGCCCCGTCCCTGTGCAACAGCGGCGAGGGAGGGAAGAACAGCTCCATGGACTGCCTGGAGAACCTGGAGGACAAGGAGAGCACCACCACCAAGCTGCCATCCAAGCTGCAGAAGATGCAAGGGGGCGGCTGCGGACGGGACGGGCTGCCCATGCCTAGGAAGCTGCTGAGGATGAGCTCCACCACTTCGGAGATGATCTACCCCGGGAGCATGGGGGAGCTTCCCATGAAGCTGCAGCGCATCAGCTCCGTCCCAGGCGTCTCCGATGAGAAACCGATGAGCAAGATGGTCTCCAAGATCAGCTCCGATCCCATCAGCCAATCCGTGGCAGACTTGCCCCCCAAGCTGCTAAGGATGCAGGGGGGAGGGGGGGTAGGGGGCCGAATGGACGGACACCTGCCCCCGAAACTCAGAAAGATGAATTCCGACCGCTTCACGTAGAATGGGCAGCCCGTTTTAACTTATCACACGCCATACCCTTATTCCAACCCTTGTATTATTTCAAATTTATTAAAAGACATGATTCTTATACTCAAGAAAATGTAGTGTATATATTCGTACAGATATACCTTATATAAAGGGGGAGGGTGATGGAATACAGAACATTTGTTCCTGGATGGAAGCATACGTGCTATGATGAAAGACCTCTGATTTTTTCAGGACAATGTACGATTAGCACAATCTGGCATGTCCAATACACTAACCGCATGCAAAACAGATTCGCTCTAATTTCTGGCATGACATTTACTGCTGTATTATTTTACAGAGATGATTTGAACAGTGACATTACTTACAATGGGTCCGAACATTTGCACAACGCCACGAGTTTTACAAAAATGGAAAACCTACATTACATGGGTCTAATTTACGGCGGAGAAGGCTGCATACATTTGATTTGAGTTGGCCGCTTTGGTTGTTTACTGTAAAATTGTGTGGCAACGCTCTGTTGAATTGCATGCTACTATTATTGTCTTAGCTAGACAAAGGTAATAGACACAGATGTTTAGCCTTTACTATATTACCTTGTTTCCATTTCCACGTTTGTTCACGGCTGTATTTTTGCTATTTCATGTATAGGAGGATGTCTTACCATGTGCGATTTTTACACCTTCCTTAGTTCAGCAAGCGTACTGTATGTTGCTGGGCGACGCAATCTATATTTGCAAATGCATGGTCCACATCATATGACAGATTGGAACTGGGCACAATCTTATTAAGCAACGTGAGCTTACTTTTCAAGGTAACACTTATGTTGGAAGGGCCAATACTACCGCCTTATAAGCACAACATAACCATTACACAACACACAGGACACTATTTCGGGTACTGTTCATGGCAGGAATCATTTACGGTGTTTTGACAAATGTCCTGAGCAGTACTGTACAATGCCTCTTTTACATGGAAGTTAAAACAACTGAACACACGGTCGTGTATGCCTTCTCAAACAGTCGTTTTGAAGTTCAAATGATTATTTATTCGACTTTTCATTGAAAACATGTGCACCAAAATTTCGAGTTAACTGTCACCGCATAGATCTAGATTTAGAGGTGGACCTATATTTAGGAAAAAGTAACCACCTTTGTCTTAAGAGTCTATTATGCTCTCTCTTTAACTAAAGCAATAATGTTATTCTTAATGACTATAATCTTTATATACCCACAGGGTCTGCAGCAGCCCCATTACCAGTATATTTACTGAATCAATGCCATGGAACCTGGTCCTACTAAAACCACCAATGACATTGTATGATACTCAAACTCTTCAGGAATAAAGATCTAAGAGGCAATTGTTGACACGTTGATTTAATGGGACACGGGTAGCTTGCTTTTTGCACTGTCACTGTCAAATAAATAAAAAGTCTTGCATAGAAGACCCGAAATGTGTTAAAAAAGTCTAGTTGTTATGGACATTACATAATATGGTACAATATGTATCGAATGTACTATATGAATGTATGATTGGGGTTTATAGAGTTACCAAAAATAGTTTATTATATAATTCAATGCAGTATCATATCAAGCTTGCCGTTAGTTAAGTCTATTCTCTATCCAGAGATAAGCCTTTGTTCAGAATCTTAATAAGCTATTTCTAATATATGAGATAGATATGAATATGAGAGCTCCTGATGCCATTATCCTCAGTGGTTCTGGAGTAGAGTCTAAATCCTCATTATGCACCTTAAATCAGCACTTACCGCTACTGAGCCAATTTCACTTTTATCACCAAGGAGATCTTTGCAGCCGGTGCCATTTGCCTTTATCATCTGCCCTGAGAGCGGCGGTGTCACTGAGATCTCTATCCATTAAAGGTTTCATAACCGCACCCCCCAAAAAGAAAAACTGCACCAGCACTGCATTCATTGACTTCTGTGAACTTTGAAGACGTCGAATCTTTGTCATATGTTCTATGTCCCCCACAATTCATGGAACAAGACGGGGAATAACAGAAACTCTGACTTGCGATGCTGCTCAGACACGTTGGTTGAATTAGAATTAGCAGAGCAAATTTCATTGAATTCAATTCCAGGGCTCTGCTGATGTGGCTCTCTTTGTTTCATTGGCTGTCGAGGGTTTTATAAAGTGTAAAGGGAACTTAACCGCAATAAAAGGCAAAAAGGCATGTTGATATCTGAAGCGTTAAATACGCAAAGGAGGTATGAAAATGTTCATGCTTTTTCATACCAATATCCAGGAAAGTGAGGCTGCCTATTGCAATGGAACTGCAGTAATTGGCAGCTGATTAGGCAAATACATTAAATTTAGAGCTGGCTAGTAATGCACTTAAAATGACTCAATTCTCCGTTTTCGTCCATCAGCGGTTCCACAGAATCCAAGCGGTTGTAAAATAAAGACCCTCTCTCCATCGATTTGTTTTCTAAATAACAGAAATGTTCTTCCATTCAGCAATTTGCAATTATAATGGCACTTTGTTTTCATATCACGACAACAGTGGCACTGAGTTAAATATTAAACGCTAAATATAGCCTGTTGACTTTACGACACTGACTGTTTGCGCCTCTCTCTCTCTCTCTCTCTCTCTCGGTGAGTGACAGCCGAGAAGACCCTTTAGGAATTCTACATTTAAATCATCTGCACCAGAGTTATGCTGTCCCTAAATAGCTATATGGAGTAGTTGGTTTATGTCGGACACATCTTAGATTCAATTATAGGAAAGTGATTCCATCATCGTCAAATTCAATTAGTGACATACCCGTACAGAGAACGTGAAGTGCCAATTGTTGCATGTAAGGGGATTCTTTGAGATCAGAGTGGAAATGTAATGGGGTTCCACTATAATCAGAAAATACAGTATTGCAGTGCTGTCGTTGCATTCATGCTCCATCTGTAATATTGTACGTGTCAGTGGTTTCATGGAACTTAAAAACCAACCTTCACCAACATGGTACGGCTACTAGAGTGATGTTGGAACATTATACTGGAGGACAATCTCACATGGTTTAAAGTGATGACCCGCTTCTGTCCAGGGACACTGAAAGCCATTTGCCTTGAGGATGAGTTTACAGAACTGTATGGGGATTTCCCATTTATTTAGACGTTTATGTGGTTCCTCTGCATTTGGACTCATGACTCATGTGAGCACAAAGGTGCTAGTTGGGTCAACAAAACTAGCGTTAGGGTGTTTGTTGATGCTCAAGGGATTATTGAACAGCACGCGGGTTCATGGTACCCCGACACACTGACAAAAGCAGGAGGAGTTGCCTTTCTTTGTCATTTTATACTGTAGCTATTGCCATTGTACGTCTAGACATCGACAAATGTGGAGCTCATTGTTAGTATGTGATTGGAGAAAGATGTTGCTATTCAAATTTCACCCCATTTCTCCTGCTGCTGGAACAATGACAGTCATAACAATCGAGCCTTACGTCATTGAAACCGACGTTGCCTTGGGATTCATCCAAGGTTCTGTTGACGATGCCTCTGATGCTGTAACTCAGATGTACCCTTTCAAATCCACATGTTACATGTGCCATAATGACTTCATTCAACAAAGGCCAAGACTGACAGGAGAGGCGAGAGAAGTGCATTGCCGACTGAAGCTGAGGGGGCATAAACGGGTTGTGTAGGGTGAACAATGTTTTTGTCACAATCCCTCCAATCCAGTACATTTGCAGAATTTCAGTGATCAAAGTTGAGTCAGCAAGGAAGGATATTACTGTGAGGGTAAGATTAAGATGGTAGGAGAGAGTGAGAAGAGAGAGGGACAGGGAGAGAGTGAGAAGAGGGAGAGAGAGATACTTTCCTGTATTTTTGTCTGATTCTGTCAAGGCTTGTTCCACAGATTCACACCTCTCCGAATTCCTGTAACACAAAGAAAGCCAGCGAGGCTGAATTGCTATTTTTAGTTTATTGACGAACAAAACCTTAAGAACGATGATACATTTGGTGTGGTGCCAGAGACTGTTCTACAGTCTGTATGTAAAAAAAGATCAAATTAAGTCAAAACAGTCCATATCCAAACCTTTACTCTTCAACCAGTATTGGGAAGTATGGTAAATTGTAAGAAAAGGCTCATGAACCCACGTAAAAGACACAGACAATTAGACACACAGTTCACAAGATCAATGGGAGAGAGAGAAGCCCCCCCCCCGCACACGCACACACACACACACACACACACCCAAGCACTCTTTTATTCTCTCTCTATTTTTTCTCTTTCTATCTTTTCGCTCGCTCTCCAACATGTGCCCCCACCCCCGACTCCCTCCACACATACACACAGGGACGCATACTCACAAACATATGCAACCTAACAGATGCCTCGTCTCTGGTGTATTGTATTTGTAAGAGAACTCTGGTGTAGGCGTCGGCAAAACAGCTCTGCACCTGAGTCAGAATCCATCTCGGCTCGAGTCGCCAGCAGCGAACGCACTGGAAAAGCGCTGAGGGGGAATCGCACCAGGCTCACTCTCTCTGGAATACTGTGCCTCTGTCCCAAATGGTACCCTCCTTTTGACCAGGGCCCATATGACTCTGATCAAAATAGTGTACTATATGGAATAGGGTGCCATTTCAGACACAGCCTGTTGACACTCTCCTTATTTACTTTCCCCCATCTCATGTTTGCTGTGAGATCCCCGTACAACTGTTGCCCTCCTTCTCTGCCAATATGATTTTGTTTACAGTGTGAGCACAGCCAGCAAACAACTAAATTGGTTCTGTGAAGGTTCCCAGAACATTAGTTGCTGCAAATGTTCTCATAACACAGAAACTGTCCAGTCGTGCTGATGATTATATAATGTTTGTATAAAACATTCACCGGATGTTGCATGAACGCTCTCAGAACACATGTTGTCCATTGTTTAAAGGTTCCCAGAATGTTTCATTACGTCGTGGGAACAGTCTAGTGAGAACATTGTGGGGACTTCACAAAAGCGATGTTCCCAAAACACATACGGTCCAGTTGTGTGGATGATTCTACAATGTTTCTTTTAGGGCGCAAAAAAACATTCACTAGATGTTACAAGAAAGTTCCCAGAACACATTTGGTCTGTTCTTTAAAGAGTACCAGCATATTTCTTTAGGTTGTGGGATCATTGTGGGGATATGACAAGAGATAGGTTCCCAAAACACAAAATATGACATTCATACAATGTTTAAGTTAGGTTGCACAGGACATTCCTATAATGTTGTAAGAATGTTGACGGAACACCTGGTCTAAGCTATTTAAAGGTTCCCAGAACATTTTATTAAGTTATGGGAGTTTTCTGGGATGCCGCAAGAATATTCTTGTCTTATGCACAATGTTCCACAATTTCCAAATAAGTGACTTTTTTTTATGACATTCATATTCAGCATATTCGTTTTAGGTTTAACACAATAACCCATTGAAGTTTACACAATATACATTTTACCTTGTCTTGGAGGTTGTCAGAACATTTCAAGAACATTTTTAAAAAATGTTATATTTAAGTTTGACCTAATATTACCACAACATTCACAGCATGAAAATGTGAAGTTTCTTAAAGCATAAGAGTCAGGTTGGAATACAATTATGTTTCTATCCAGAGCTAATTAGTGCCAATTCACATTTGAAGGTGGCACAGAGACACATGGCATTTTCATTTCATAGGACACTTGAACAGCTTTTAATTATACAAACACAACCATATTGTTTTACACTTCATATGTTGACAAACCTGCAATGTTTGGTTTCCAAGACAGGTATTTTATCCTCTGGACCACAAGGGAAGCTCTCTTACGTTTCATTTTTTTGTCAGTATATAGCCATGACAGTATGGCCAATCAGGAATCCTATGCTTCATTTTCAGCCTTCGTAGACATAACTAACCCAGGGAAATACTGCTAACAGGGTTATCCATCATCACTTCAACCATCGTATTTATATGCTGCATACATCTGGGCCCATATTTACAAGGTCGATCTAGGATCACTTTTTTTTTCTTTTTCAGATCATGATAAATAAGACAAGGGGGGGGATCATATCAAGCATCTCAAAGTAGGAATGATATCGGATTTGTTTTTTAAACAGTAAAACAGTCGATTTATTCACAATGTTTTATTTCTCCGTACTCGCCGAGAGCTCCCGATAAATCTATAACAAACTTATCCTGAAAACTTGATAACTTTACCCATACTTATTACTACACGGTAGCCAAGAGTGGTGTTATGCCTAAGAGATAAAACATTTCAAAAGGCAAGGGAAGCACCGAAACAGAACAAGAAACGACGGAGAAAGAACCTTTGACCATGGCCTCCTCGGAAACCAAAAATGGCACCATGACACCCCGGGGAGCAGCTAGGCTAGCTCACATCCTCAAAGTGATCAAAGAAGGCAATGACTCCCTCACAACACAATTTAACTTTAAAACGGCTGAGATCAGCTGCTCCATCTCAGCACGGATGGCTGAAATCAAAAACTCCATCTCAGTCTCCGTGGACTGCAGGCGACCGGCTCAGGACATGGTTGATTGGCTCGCTGACCGGGTTAATGTCACTGCTAGCTGGGCTATGTCCCACTAGCCTGGCTTATTACTTGCATAACTCGTAGGACTGCTTTGCTGGATTATACTATAGCTTACTGACAGATCAATGAGGTAACACCCCAATATCCATGTAAACAAACTTTGTTTTTACCAGACTGACATTGTTTTTACGTTGTTATTTGGGACAGGCATGGTCCTCAGAGGCGTGCGTCAATATGATTTGTCAGACCTTTTTATATGGCTAAGCCATGACGTTTTCTATATATTTTTTATTTTTCTCCCTGTCATGGTAGGTGTGTTGGGATCAGGACACCCGTTATTGGTTTTGTTTTTAACTTGCATCATATAAGGATGGGTGAAGAATTCTCTTTTTTGGTTCATTTACTGGGCTCGAGCTCCAGGTTCACATTGGCCTTCATGTCAGAAATTGAATTTAGGAATAACGACACTGGGAGCGTAGCTCCACTACAGGTTGGATTTGAGCTGGGCGCGTTCAAGAACAGCACAGAAGGGAATTGTTTGTTTACTCTATATTACAGTTCAGTTTTGTGAGAGACCTTTGATTTATAATATGTGTTTGACTACAGGATCACCGAAAATGGACAATAGAATATCCGACACCCTTATTGCACATGCTCCTGACATTTCCATTTATGTATTGAGTGAACAGTATGGCTAAGATAGTAAATCATACATCATTGAACGTTAATGGACTGATGGACCTGTTAAACAAAAACGAGTGCTTATGTGGTTGAAAAAGCTAAAGACTGATGTTGTGTTTATACAAGAAACACATCTAACGGACAGAACATAAAAAGTAAAAGTGGGAACGGGTAGGACAGTTCTTTCTTTGCCTCTTCATATAACATAAAGACACGGGGAGTACCCCGTGTAGGAAAAACAATTAAAACAATTATTGATCCACTGGGATGTTATGTAGTGGTCCATGGCAGAATGTATTCTGAATCTTGGACCTTGCTAAATGTATATGCACCTAATTATGATGACCATATTTTTATTCAAGAGATATTCCTCAATGTAGCGGAATTTAAGGGAACACTCTTAGTTGGGGGCGACCTTCATTTTTGAATAATTCCGATTCTGTGTGAGGAAAGCAACCTCAATTGACTAAGTCAGCCAAATGCGCCCTATCGTTTATGAAAGACTTACATTTGAAAGACACATGGAGACAGGTCCTTCTCATACCCGGATTGATTATTTTGTCCTTTCAGCACAGTTAACTCATTCAGTTGTGGAAACTGAGTATTTACCCAGAACTATCTCAGGTCATTCTTCCCTCACACTTTCTGTTTGGATGCTGGACCTATAGATGGTGCCTAAACCCAACTCCTTTTGAAATAGGCATAATTTTGTCAATTTATCAGTGACCAAATTATTTTTTTTCTGTCAAAGAAACTGTCTGTCCTCTCCCAATAGTTTAGTACTCCTGGATACATTAAAGGCATTTCTAAGGGGTCAAATAATGTTCTATACATATATAAGGTCTCAAAATGAAATGTACTGCTGACTTTAATAAATTAGAGAATTAAATCCTATTACTACAAAAAGAACACCAAAAATCTGTCTCTGAAGAAACATACCGCTCATTGGTGAGTAAAAAACAAAAATATAATACCCTAAGTACTTACAAACTGAAGAGGTTATTCTTAGAACTAGGCAAAGATATTATGAATTGAGGGAGAAAACACACAAAGTCTTGGCATGGCAGATGAAAGCTGAAGAGATTTCGAGAACCATTGAAACACAGAACGGTCAAGTGTCTCACAACCCAGAAGAGATTCATTATTTATTTAAACAATCCCATTCTAAGTTATACACTTCTGATGGAACGGAACCAGCAATGATAGACACATTTTTGTCTACTATTGAACTACCGCACCTCACACAGGAAGACCAAAACGAACTAGAATGCCCCTTACCAAAAACAGAAATTGAAAAGGCAATTTCCTCTCTACAATCTGGCAAATCACTAGGAGACGATGGCTTTCCCCCAGGGTTTTATAAGGAGTTTAAGAATTAGCTTATTCCTCTCTTGATGGATGTTCCAAATTTAGTTGCTGAGATGCCGAACCTACCGGATTCCTTTTCCACGGCTATTATAACGGTTATGCATAAAAAAATTAAGATCCTCTACAATGCTCTACCTATAGGCCGATCTCGCTCCTCAATGCTGACTATAAATCGATTTCTAAGGTGATGGCTAATAGATTAGGACAATATTTGCCAAGCCTGATTCAACACCGATCAAACAGGCTTTATATGGAAAAGATCCTCCACCAATAGGTTGTGCAGGTTATCCAACGTAATTCACATGGCCAGTGTGGGGAGTGATCCTAGTATAGCAGTATCGCTAGACGCTGAAAAGGCCTTTGAAAGGCTGGAGTGGCCATACCTATTCAAGATCCGTGCTAAATTTAACTTTGGTCCTTGGTTTTGTCAAATGGGTTAAGACTTTATACCATGAAGCACGGCGCCAAGATCACCACTAATGGTATGATGTCAGACACATTCCCACTCTTTAGAGCTAGTAGACAGGGCTGTTCACTTTCTCCACTCCCTTTTTGTGCTAGCCATAGAACCACCGGTGGAGGCCAGATAACGCACAAGATCTAATTGTTCACAGGCAACATTATTTTGTTCCTCTCTGACCCGACCCGATCCCTCTCAAAACGACAGATGCTTTTGGGTACATGCAGCTCTATATCAGGTTACAAAGTCAGCATGGACAAAAGTGAAATACTTCCACTGACTGGGTCCCTTCAGATGGTCGCCACAGGCATTCAAATATCTAGGAATCCGAGTTGATAATGCCTTAAGATATTTGTACACGCTCAACTACTCTGTCTTGGTTCCGAAGGTGGGTGAATGGACCTGAATAGATGGATAGATCTGCCTCTCACATTAATTGGGAGAATTAGCTGCATTAAGATGCATGTTCTGCCTAAAATGGCGCACATATTTCAATCTTTACCCATAATCCTTACCCACGTTTCTTTTAAGTCCCTTAACAAGACCATAAGATCATTTGTATGGAACCGCAAAACTCCAAGGGTGAGTTTGGACAAGTTAACGTGGGATTATAGTCTAGGAGGTCTCCGCCTACCAAATTTGAAGATGTATTACTGGGAAGCGCAAATGAGATTAATTTAAATCTAATTTTAAACTGAACCAGCCCCTTCTTGGACCCAGATGGAAATGCTTGCTCTTAATGATTGGGAGTAATACTATCTACATGTGGAACCACAAGGCTTATTTAAACAAAAAAACTAGCAATAAATTTAGTAATATCTTGGCATGAAATTTGTAAGTTATTTGGTCTGAAACAACACTTGTCACCCAAAACACCCCGGTGGCAAAACTGCAACACGATTCAACATTGGCATGAGAAGGGAAAAAGCATTGAGAACATTGTTATATAGATGGGGTACTTATGTCATTTGAGCATCTGAAAGAGAAATAATCATTTATTTGTTATTTACGGTTAAGAAACTTGCTCAGAAGCACCCTTGGAGAAATGACTTTACCAAATCTATGAAATATTGAACAACTACTCCACGATAAACATGAATCGTTTAGATTTATATCCGGAGTTTACTTATTGCTAGTGCAACAATGCCCAATTCCAGACGCACGTAAGTCAAGAGAGCGATGGGAATCTGATTTGCATATTACAATTGATGGCCGGACTATGATCGGACGTATGCCAAGATAGTGTGTCAGCGACCATCAACTCTAAATACAAATGTCTACATTACAACTTCCTCCACCAACTTTGACACCTCAGAGGTTACATACAGTTGAAGTCGGAAGTTTACATACACTTATATTGGAGTCATTAAAACTTGTTTTTCAACCACTCCACAAATGTATTGTTAACAAACTATAGTTCTGGCAAGTTGGTTAGGATATCTACAAGTAATTTTTCCAGCAATTGTTTACAGACAGAATTTCACTTATAATTCACTGTATGACAATTCCAGTGGGTCAGAAGTTTACATACACTAAGTTGACTGTGCCTTTAAACAGCTTGGAAAATTCCAGAAAATTATGACATGGATTTAGAAGCTTCTGATAGGCTAATTGACTAATCAGCTAATCTTTTGAGTCAATTGGAGGTGTACCTGTGGTTGTATTTTAAGGCATACCTTCAAACTCAGTGCCTCTTTGCTTGATATCATGGGAAAATGAAAAGAAATCAGCCAAGACCTCAGAAAAGAAATTGTAGACCTCCACAAGTCTGGTTCATCCTTGGGAGCAATTTCCAAACACCTGAAGGTACAGCGTTCATCTATACAAACAATAGTACGCAAGTATAAACACCATGGGACCACACAGCCGTAATACTGCTCAGGAAGGAGGCGCGTTCTGTCTCCTAGAGATGAGCGTACTTTGGTGCAAAAAGTGCAAATCATTCCCAGAACAACAGCAAAGGACCTTGTGAAGATGCTGGAGGAAACAGGTACATAAGTATCTACATCTACATACATCTATGTCCTATATCGACATAACCTTGCTCAGCAAGGAAGAAGCCACTGCTCCAAAACCGCCATAAAAAAATCCAGACTGCACATGGGGACAAAGATCATACTTTTTGGAGAAATGTCCTCTGGTCTGATGAAACAAAAATTGAACTGTTTGGCCATAATGACCATCATTATGTTTGGAGGAGAAAGGGGGAGGCTTGCAAGCCGAAGAACCCCATCCTAACCGTGAAGCATGGGGGTGGCAGCATCATGTTGCGGGGGTGCTTTGCTGCAGGGGGGACTGGTGCACTTCACAAAATAGATAGCATCATGAGGCAGGAAAATTATGTGGATATATTGGAGCAACATCTCAAGGCATCAGTCGGGAAGTTAAAGCATGGTCGTAAATGGGTCTTACAAATGGACAATGACCCCAAGCATGCTTCCAAAATGGCTTATGGATAACAAAGTCAAGGTATTAGAGTGGCCATCACAAAGCCCTGACCTCAATCCTATAGAAATATTGTGGGCAGAACTGAAAAAGCATGTGTGAGCATGGAGACCTACAAACCTGACTCAGTTCCACCAGCTCCGTCAGGAGGAATGGGCCAAAATTCACCAAACTTATCGTGGGAACCTTGTGGAAGGCTACCCAAAACATTTGACCAAAGTTAAACAATTTAAACGCAATGCTACCAAATACTAATTGAGTGTATGCAAACTTCTGACCCACTGGGAATGTGATGGAAGAAATAAAAGCTGAAGTAAATCATTTCACATTCATAAAATAAAGTGGTGATCCTTACTGAACTAAGACAGGGATTGTTTACTAGGATTAAATGTCAGGAATTGTGAAAAACTGAGTTTAAATGTATCTGGATAAGGTGTATGTAAACGTCCGACTTCAATTGTAGATATAACCCTGAAATATCACAAATGTGTTTTACATGTGGAACAACAGAAGGCACTTTTTCTGCATTATACTTGGCAGAGTACTAAATTACAAGCCTTCTGGCATGATGTTTGTGATACCCTGGCCTTAATTATTGTGGTCCTTTTCCCACTTGACCCTGAAATATGCCTTCGGGGTAACTTTACAGATGTGAATTTGAGGAATAACTTCAATATCAAATGTACATAAATCGCCCTTGCAAGAAAATGTTTTGCATTGACATGAAATCAGATTCCTCTCTCCCAATTACAAGATGGCTCTCTGAAATGAATAAGTGTGTTCCTATGTTTGAAGATTACCTATACTTTAAGAAATAAATTCAACTACTTTGTGAAAATATATCAGCCATTCCTGGACTATATGGAAAAGCTTCCATTGGGGTTGGTGGGTGTGGGCTTGTAGATAGATGTACAGTAGCTATTGTCTTTCTGTAATGTACTGTTTGTATTGCTTTGTGTATGTGTTGGTCTCTCTTGTCTTTTGTCTTAGTTAGTCATTATTAGAATTATTACTATTCTAATTGAATTCATATTTTTTATTTTGTCATTTGTAATTGTTTTCGTGTTTTTTTTTATTTTGGGGGGGGGGGTTGGGAGGGTTTATTTACGTTTTGTTGTAATACTTACTCTTGCTGTATTGTGTTGTTAAAATAAAAAAAATATATTTTTTAATCCAACGAACAAAATAAAAAATACTGTCTGTTTATATCACCTTGTAGTGGACCTCAAATGCAAATTGCCGTTACATCTGGAGAGAAACATAATGGGATGTATTCCAGGAGCTACACAATTAGAGCTTTAAGGAGCACACATTTGCATACTGAGAATGCTGTGGTAACATTGGGTAATACGTAAATATAACATTTTCTAAAAACAAAATTATTTGGAAATTGTGGAACATTGTGGGAATGTTCTGTGCAACCTAACTTAAAAAATGGTCTGAATGTCATCACAACTGAGCATATTTTGTTTGCTGGGAACCTATCTCTTGTAATGTATCCGCACTGTTCCCACAACCTAATTAAATGTTCTGGGAACCTTTAAAGAACTCAGAAAAAGGCTGTTCTCTCAACATTTTTTAAATTTATTTTTATTTTTTTGCAACAGGATACAAAAATGATCCCTATGTCAGCACATCTGGACAGTTTTAGTGGTTTGGGAACCTATCTCTTGTCATATCCTCACAATGTTCCCACAACCTAAAGTAATATCCCGGGACACTGTTCTGTAAAGTAACACATCATAATATAGAACATAAACAAAAAAGGGAAGATGATGATGTAAACAGTTGTTTATTATCATTGTCCCATTCAGGCATTTTCCCACACAGCAGACAGGATGATGATGACTGCTGATGATGGAAAACAAGGACATTAAATTATATCAGAAATGCATCCCATATTTACCAATAATGTATGTGCTGCAGCCATGTACAAATGGATTGTTTTGCTGTTTAATTGGTATGATATACTATTACTTCATGCTCCTGCATCTTCATACCAGCACAAAGTAGCATACAAGGACGAGTAGATTGAATGAATTGATTTAAATTGAATTAAATATAATAATTCTAAGGATGGGGGCTGCGTTTCCAGGAATCACATATTACCTTCCATTACGGAAGCCACTCACGTGATTTGTCCGAATAAGCAAAACCAGGACATGCTTATCAAATACATTGTCATGAGGAATGCTCTTCTGCAGGCTGCTTGAGCACCAATAAATCTGTGTTGTTCACCCATCTGTTGGATGGATACTGAATGGAGGGAAATGGACTTGTGCAGAGGGGTGGACTGGGACAAGAATTCGGCCCTGGCATTTTATCCACACCATTCCACATCACCGCGCGCGCCGCCAACTTGCCAACCCACTCACCCAGTCTGTCTGGGTTAAGCCTTATATGTTATAAAAGCCAAGCTAATGACTTCTTAGGCTATATTGCAAATCAGTGCCTGTAATGTCTTCCTCTGAATCAACACCTACCCTAAGTATTCATTACTGTTATAGGGCTCCAGATGAACATTTCACATTATTGCCACTAGTGCCACTAACTTCTACAATTGGTGGCACCTGCCCTTGATTTAGACAGTGAGTAATCATCTTAAAGTCATTCATAGTGCTTTATTAAGAAGTATAATAAATAGACTACTGAACTATTTAAGAAATAAATAAATTACACGTCCAAGCAGGAGTGCATGATTCAAGATATTTTGATGTGCAACCTAATCCAGGGATTGTAATGCATTTCGGGTTGACAATTAGACTATAGTGTCACGCTCTGGCCATAGAGAGGCTTTTATTCTCTATTTTGGTTAGGCCAGGGTGTGACTAGGGTGGGCATGCTATGTTCATTTTCTATGTTTTGTATTTCTTTGTTGTTTGGCCGGGTGTGGTTCTCAGAGGCAGCTGTCTATCGTTGTCTCTGATTGAGAACCATACTTAGTTAGCTTTTTCCCACATGGGTTTTGTGGGTAGTTGATTTCTGTTTAGTGTTTTTCACCTTTCAGGACTGTTTCGATTATTCCCTTTTATTTTTGTATTTAGTGTTCAGTGTCAATAAACAAACATGAACACGTACCACGCCGCACCTTGGTCCCCACCTTCTTCCACCAACAGCCGTTACATATAGTTGCTATTTTACTGTCAAAATAGGACTCCAGAATGTCATATTTTTTCAATAGAGATGAATTACATGTATCTGCACGTGCACTAACTAATATCATAGGCTAGTTCATTTGGGGAAGAGGAAGTGGAAGTTTCATCAGTCGTATGTACAGAATACACATGGTATACACGGTCCAACGAAATTCTTACTTGCAGGTTCCTTCTCGATAATGATACAACAATAAGAAATAATACAAAAGAATACGAACATAAAGTAAATGGCTCAGTAGAATAGAATAAGATGTTTAGCGTAAGTATAATACAAGGAGACACTATTTATAGAACAATATTTACACATGTATCAGGGAAGGGGGGATTGAGTGGCAAGTGTTTAAGTTGTGCTGTGTTAACAATAGTTAATAAGAGTTTGGTATCAGTAGTTGTGATGTGTGTGTGTAGCATGAATGTACTGTAATTGCTACTGAGCAAAACATTGAGAGTTGAGAAAAAATGTACATACCTTCAGAAAGCTGAGTCCCTCTCTTCGACAGAGGATGATGCATCCAAAATTGTATTTTTTTGTAATGTTATTACGGTCAGAACACTTTTTTCTCTCAAGCTCAAGGGGGGAGAGGACAGTGGAGCAGGGCAGACTTTCATTACATTGGTCCTGTCCGGGGGTATCGTCGAACGGAGCCACAGTGTCCCCCGACCCACTCCTGTCTCCAGTATCTACTGTGGTCTATGTGCCGGGGGGCTAGGGTTAGTCTGTTATATCTGGTGTATTTCTCCTGTCTTATCTGGTGTCCCGTGTGAATTTATGTATGCTTCCTCTAATTCTCTCTCTCTCCCTCTCTCCCTCCCCCCATCGGACATGCTACCTTTTCCTAGACCTACTGTTTTCGACTCTCTCTCTCTCTCTCTCTCTCTCTCTCTCTCTCTCTCTCTCTCTCTCTCCTGATGTCTCAACCTCTGAATGCTCGGCTATGAAAGGCCAACTGACATTTACTCCTGAAGTACTGACCTGTTGCACCCTCCACAAGCACTGATCATTATTTGACTCTGGTCATCTATGAATGTTTGAACATCTTGAAGAACAATCTGGCCTTAAATGGCTATGTGCTCTTCTAAGCTCCATCCAGCAGAGCCATAAGAGGACTGGCTCTCCAAGGTTCCTGCCTTTCTAGGGAGTTTTTTTTTTCTACATCTGAATTGCTTGCTGTTTGGGGTTTTAGGCTGGGCTTCTGTATAGCACTTTGTGACATCTGCTGATGTAAAAACGGCTTTATGAATACAGTGGGGCAAAAAAGTATTTAGTCAGCCACCAACTTTGCAAGTTCTCCCACTTAAAAAGATGAGAGAGGCCTGTAATTTTCATCATAGGTACACTTCAACTATGACAGACAAAATGAGTTTAAAAAATCCAGAAAATCACATTGTAGGATTTTTAATGAATTTATTTGCAAATTATGGTGGAAAATGAGTATTTGGTCAATAACAAAAGTTTATCTCAATTTATCTTTGTTATGTACCCTTTGTTGGCAATGACAGAGGTCAAACGTTTTCTGTAAGTCTTCACAAGGTTTTCACACACTGTTGCTGGTATTTTGGCGCATTCCTCCATGCAGATCTCCTCTAGAGCAGTGATGTTTTGGGGCTGTTGCTGGGCAACACGGACTTTCAACTCCCTCCAAAGATTTTCTATGGGGTTGAGATCTGGAGACTGGCTAGGCCACTCCAGGACCTTGTAAATAAGTAAATACATTTGATTGATTGATTGATTGATTGATTGATTGATACAGGAATCATAAGGATAATGCACTTCACTGTTTGACCATGTTTTTTGTTTTATTAGTCATAGATAATCATGGTTTTAGCTGCCCAAAAAATAGGACGTTTTTAAGTGAGGTGACAATGTGAATGTGCTCTTTCTATGTTTAAAGGCACACTTTCTGTTTTTTACAATACATTATCTTCGCTGTCTAACTGATGGCAGAGTTATAGCAGGTCTCTTTGCAGATGCCGCGTTTGACTTTGAATGTGGGTTTCAACTCAGCTTAGCCAAAAAACTGGGGGTTGGCCGTTGCCCACTGATCAGCCAAAGACTCATTATGGGTTAGTATAACAAAAATTCATATTTACAGGCCCACAGGTCACCATTTTCATGGTTATATTTTAATACAATATATATATTTTGTCTGTCTCAATTTTGACCAGCCCGCCCAACTACAAAATGGTCCGGCCCATCTCGCATTTGCCAGAGTTGCCAGAGGGCCAATCAGCCCCTGCTTGAACATAATTGAAGTATCCTAATGATTGTGGTGCTTTAAACAGAACAACTATGGCTGAAATGAAACAAGTGGCCTCAGATAATCCATGCTGGCTGAAAGTAAGCCTTTTCTATATGCGGGTGGGACTCTACACTCTACACACAGGTGCTTCTACACCTGCATTGCTTGCTGTTTGGGGTTTTAGGCTGTTTTTCTGTACAGCACTTTGAGATATCAGCTGATGTACGAAGGGCTATATAAATAAATGTGATTTGATTTGATTTGATTTGACTTGACTCCACTGCATGTTCTGCTGCTCTATGCTCTGCTGCTATGGAAGTGCCATGGTTTCATAAGCCAGTCCCTCGTTACACGTGTCACGTTCTTTAAAGTTCCATGCACATATATACAGTCGTTCACACACACAGTACATACACAAAAAATAACAAATGATCCAAGGAAGAATCCCATACCGTGAGTGAACTACGTTAACTTTACAGCGACAAGAATAATCCTATTGTTCATGACACATGGAAACAAGTCTGTGATGAAATGAAGGCAAACAAGTTCAAATACATTCTCATAGAATAGAATATTGACGAGGAAGGCTCAATGTCTTTGTGTGAGAATTAGTCGTTAACGATGCAATCGAAATACCTCACGATGAGGGTTTTTCCCATATACTTGTTTCCTAGCAACAGCAAATGGCCTTCGAATTAAATTGTGTTCTCAAAGTAATGCAAGGACTCTGAATTATAGGCCTCTGTTGGAAGTCAACTATTACTATTACAGAAATATTAATTTAGAAGGGTTCCATTTCTAGCCGCTTGAGATTGTTCCTTGCTACAGCGATTCACTGCATCCATGTAACACTGCAATTCAATCTCCCCAGTCTCTGCATACACGCCACGTCATTTCACATGAGAAAACATTGAATTTGTCACGAAATATGATTATGTTGACTTATGCGTTTACCTTTACCAAGATTGTGCTCTTGATCTCAGGCGGTCAATGTTGAAGCTGGATTGTACACTTAAGCCATATTAATAAGTATATATATTTTTTTTTATACATGTAGTTCATATTTATACATAGCTCCCCTCCTTTATCTGTCTCTGGTTGAAATGGCCTGGTAAAATGCTGTTGAGGCATGTTTTGGTCTGTTTTTGTCAACAAGTCCCCCGGTCCTTGTACTGTTAGTGTATAATGAATTGAGTTATCTGCTCTGTATTCTGTTCAATCAGATCCACTAAGGTGTAGCAAGGTGTAGTAAGGTGTAGCAAGGTGTAGTAAGGTGTAGTAAGGTGTAGTGTATTCTTCATCAGAATATCCTCCTGGGATATTCTACAGCCCAACACAGCTTAGTACATTTTCCCTGGGCACTTGACTTCACTTATATCTCTATCTTTATCTCTCTCTCTCTCTCTCTCTCTCTCGCTCTCTTTCTCACTCACTCACTCACTCACTCACTCACTCACTCACTCACTCACTCACTCACTCACTCACTCAGAAAATACCTTAGACGTAAGGTTAAAAAAATAAACCTGTCCCTCATTTTAAGGTGCACCCTGATTCGCAAACTGAATTCTCATTTGAATATGGTGAAACTGTTCCATTTTGATAAAAAAACAACAACAAGACATTGAACATCTAATAGTCAAATCACAGTGTAAAAGCAGGTGAGCTGGTTCTAATCTTTTTGGCCATTTTCTGGTGTTTTGTGGTGGAAAACTGAGCAGGCCGAGCGTAACACGTCCACCCTGTCACCCCATAGACAGGCTGGACATGTTTTGCATTCAATTGACCCTCCCTGTTGCACACCACAAGCTTCCATTCCCCCTGTCACAAGGGAGTGTATGGCTGATTTAAGATGAAGTCGTCAATCCTCGTACGGTCAACCCTGGTTACTTTATTTTGCACTTACTAGGCACTTACAGTCCTTTTTTAAATTTAACCTCTTGAGATGGTAAAACGTTTTTTTTTAAATTAAATTGAACATGTTCTTTTTATGACAGAATGTTAACATTTAAATTGAAAAAACATTCTGACCAAGTTATAGTACTCAAAGGGCACCTAATTGGTGGAACGACCCCTTTAGCTCAGTGTGCTAACACAGTCTTGTGGCCCAGGAGAAGACCGTGGGTTCAACTTGACCTGACTAGTCAGACTCCTGAGGCCCTCTGTCTCTCCCCAAAATGTTAATGCAACACAAGTACCTCAGAAATAATACAGTAGATGAATGATGGTTAAGTTTGAGTCCAGTTCTATACTGGGATGGAAGATGGGATAGCTTCTTCCACTTCAGGGCCAAAGCACTTATGAGACAGACCTAGCACTCTGTCTGTAGAAACTTAAAAGCACCTCACTTCTATGTATTTTTTAAACGCTATTAGAAGAGAAAGAAGAAACAGCATTCACTTTGGTTCACTGCTGGAGCCTAAACTTCCCTAAGCTTTTATCCACAGGGAGCTAATTTATCAAAGTCTGTGTCCCTACTGGCACCCTATTCCCTTGGGCCTACTTAGTAAGGTCCCTCAGTCGAGAAGTACATTTCAAGCACAGATTCAACCACAAAGACCAGGGAGGTTTTCCAATGCCATGCAAAGAATGGCACCCATTGGTAGAAATAAAATAAGAAGATAATGATTATCCAATCGAGCATGATGAAGTTATCAATTATGCTTTGGATGATGCATAAGTACACCCAGCCACTAGAAAGATACAGCCCACTGGGGAAAAAAACTGGTTGAATCAACATAATTTCATCCCCCCCAAAATGAATGTGATGACGTTGAATCAACGTGGAAAACTGAAGACCGTGGGTTCAAACCGGTTGGTTACAGACAGCCGATGCGTTGTTGGTCACATAAAGTTCAACTTGACCTGACTAGTCAGACTCCTGAGGCCCTCTGTATCTCCCAAAAATATTCATGCAACACAAGTACCTCATAAATCATACAGTAGATGAATGATGGTTAAGATTGAGTCCAGTTCTATACTGGGTTGGAAGATGGGGTAGCTTCTTCCACTTCAGGGCCAAAGCACTTATGAGACAGACTCTTGACTTCACTTATACATGAAGTCAAGTGCCTACTCTATTTTTTTTCCATCCATCTTTTAACCTAAATCCAATGACATGGTGACATTTTTGTCACCATGTCAACTCAACCAAATGTAAATCAAAACTAGACGTTGAACTGAAGTCTGTGCCCAGTGGGAGGTGTCCTTCCTAACTCAGTTGCCAGAGAGGAAGGAAACCGCTCATGGATTCACCATGAGGGCAATGGTGATTTAAATTATTATTTGACATTTTTTTCCTTTATTTTAGCAGGGAGTCACCATTGAGACCAGTATCTCTTTTTCAAGGGAGCCCTGCATATAAC
The DNA here is from genome assembly GCF_018296145.1 of Oncorhynchus tshawytscha. Lineage (NCBI taxonomy): Eukaryota > Metazoa > Chordata > Actinopteri > Salmoniformes > Salmonidae > Oncorhynchus > Oncorhynchus tshawytscha. The sequence continues at coordinate 41,408,924 of NC_056431.1, forward strand.
ATTTCATAGAACCAAAAAATTGAATACAATATAAAACAAGGAAAATACAGCATGACACAAATTGCACAGACTAACATAAATATACACAATATTCTCAAACACAATCAACTAAAACAAACACATTCTTTATTTTAACATTCCTCTGTCTACTCTCTAAACTGCCCCAGGGGCACTACGGCCACTGTCTGTACTGCTTTTTGGAGATTATTCCAAACATATGGAGCTACACAAAGTGTATAAAACATTAAGGACACCTTCCTAATATTGAGTTGCACCACCCCCTTTTGCCCTCAGAATAGTTTTAATTCATCGGGGCATGGATTCTACAAGGTGTCGAAAGGTTGGATACAGACAGTCCATACATTGTTGTCACATAAAATTCAACATGACATGACTAGTCAGACTCCTGAGGCCCTCTGTCTCTCCCAAAAATGTTAATGCAACACAAGTACCTCATAAATAATACAGTAGATGAATGATGGTTTAGTTTGAGTCCACAGGGATGATGGCCCATGCTGACTCCAATGCTTCCCATAGTTGTGTCAAGTTGGCTGGATGTCCTTTGGGTGGTTGACCATTGTTGATTCACACAGGAAACTGTTGAAAAACCCAGCAGCGTTGCAGTTCTTGAAACAAACCGGTGCGCCTGGCACCTACTACCATACCCCGTTCAAAGGCACTTAAATCTTTTGTCTTGCTTATTCATCCTCTGAATGGCACACATACACAATCCATGTCTCAACTGTCTCAAGGCTTAAAAATCCTTCTTTAACCAGTCTCCTGCCCTTCATCTACACTGATTGAAGTGGATTTAACAAGTGACATCAATAAGGGATCATATCTTTCATCTAGATTCACCTGGTCAGTCTGTCATGGAAAGAGCAGGTGTCCTTAATGTTTTGTCCACTCAGTGTACGTGACTTCAAAGAGGTCCAGCCAACCTTTTGGTAAAGAATACACTTATGAGTCATAAAACTGTCTTCTGAGATAAAACAAAGGGTGCTTTGATAAACGGCAACCAGTGGTTTAAGAGTGAAGAGTAGAGGCAGCTGCACTTTGATAAATAGTATCACAATAATCAAGAACAGGTGGAAAGGTTGTCTGGACAATCTGCTTCCTGGTGACTAGATGGGAGACAAAAACACTTTTAAATCAGTAAGGGCTTCCTTTACAGCTGCAACATTGGAATGTAGCCTTGTCACAGCCAGGTTATGCATACATAAAAGTATAATCTCCAAATAGATTAAATGTACAACTTTTAACTGATTGACCAATAGCATTTATATAAATAGTGAAAAGAACAGGACCTAGAATTGACCTCTGCGGAACACCTTTACGTACTTCAAGAAATTCGGACTTAACCCCATCGATCACGATGGCATGATTTCTGTCACTTACTGTAGATCAGGTATTCCCAAACTGGGGTAATCGCAATGCCGTCGGGGGTACTTCAAATAAAAACGTGATTCACAGTAAAACAATTTTTATAATAATAATTTAAAATATATATAATAATCTTCACATTTTCAAACAGTCCATTTTATATTTTCCAACAGGGCTATACATTTGGGTGATGTTTTTTTCTTGCCTGAGTAGCCTCGTTTCACTGCAAAAAAAAAATATTAATATTAATTAAACCAGTGAAATAACAACACAATGTCAAATAATTAACATCCAATCACATTAACCTATCTAGGCTAGGGGGCGGTATTTTCACATCCAGATTAAAAGTGTGCCAAAAGTAAACTGCCTGCTACTCAGGCCCAGAAGCTAGGATATGCATATTATTATTAGATTTGGATAGAAAACACTCTGAAGTTTCTAAAACTGTTTGAGTGTACTGTTATGGTTGGGGCGCGCGACCTGAAAGCTCGCTCCACTTTGTTTCCGTCCGGTATTGAACACAGTTTATCCCGTCTTAAATTTGATCTATTATTTACGTAAAAAAATACCTAGTTGTATTAGGAAAGTTGTTTGAAATGTTTGGACAAAGATTACAGGTACTGTAACTTATTAGATATTTTGTAGTCATGTTGCGCGAGTTGGAACCGGTGTTTTTCTGGATAAAACGCGCCAAATAAATGGACATTTTGGAGACATAATGATGGGATTTATCGAACAAAAGGTGTTGTGTTGTTTGTGATGTTTATGGGACATACTGGAGTGCCAACAGAAGAAGATCTTCAAAGGTAAGGCATGAATTATATAATTATTTCTGAGTTTTGTGTCGCGCCTGGCGGGATGAAATATGATTGTCTGTGTTTGTTTGATGGGGTGCTGTCCTCAGATAATCGCATGGTTTGCTTTCGCCGCAAAGCCTTTTTGAAATCTGACACCGTGGCTGGATTAACAAGAAGTTAAGCTTAATTTTAACATATTGCATGTGTATTTTCAAGAATGTTAAATATTTACAATTCTGTAGTTTGAATTTGGCGCCTTGCACTTTCACTGGATGTTGGTCAGGTGGGACGGTAGCGTCCCATCTAGCCTAGAGAGGTTAACCATTACTCTCTCAAGGGTATTCCACTAACGGTCCGTACGTAGCCAGACGTAGTTGCTGCTCATTCCGTTTGCTCGAAAATTGATAAATGGTTAAAAAAAGTAAGGCCCTCGTCCAAATAGACACAAACTAGCTCCACTGGTAGTACTGCTACTACCAGCAGTACTACACCTGTACCTGTCAACGACACAAGTTGTTCTGCTTCCACGAGCACATCCAATGCTTGCATCAGTAATTCTACATTCGTTGTTAGCCCAGCTAGCATTGACACTGACAGTTGTGAATCAGATGCAGCTGAAGAGCTACTGTCCCCTTACTCAGAAAAGCACCAAACAACTGACGAGAATGTTGAAACATCGAAGAGGTTCAAATATGATGAGAAATACATTGATTTGGGGTTAAATTATATTGGGAGTAGTGCCTTTCCTGAGCCACAGTGTGTTATATGTGCAAAAGTACTATCTCACAACTCAATGAAACATTCACTCTTGCGCAGACATTTAGAAACAAAACATACCAATTTTAAAAATAAGCCAAGGGAGTTTTTTGAGTGAGAATTAAGACAACTTTTGAGTAGTAAAGACATGTATAAAAGCAACAGATACCATTAATAAGAAGGGGCTAGAAGTGTCTTATATGGTGAGCTACCGAGTGGCTAGGACAGGCAAGCCCCATATTATTGTGGAGGACATAATTCTTCCTGCTGCTGCGGATATGGCTGGGACAATGCTGGGGGAAAAGGCCCAAAAAACTATACAGACAATGCTTTCATCAAACAACACTGTTTCACAACGCATCAGTGACATGACAGGAGATGTTTTGAAACAATGACTGCTTCGCATACAAGCCAGTGAATTCTATGCGTTACAGCTGAATGAGTCAACAGACGTGGCAGGCCTGGCACAGCTCCTAGTATATGTCCATTTTGTTTATGGTGGGATCAATTAAGGAAGACATCCTCTTCTGCAAACCACTGGAAACCAGGACATCAGGAGAGGATATTTTTAAAGTACTGGACAGCTTTGTGACATGAAATGGACTTTGGTGGTCAAGATGTGTTGGTATCTGTACTGATGGCTCGAAAGCCATGACAGGGAGACATAGTGGAGTGGTTATGCTCGTGGAAACAGTTGCTCCCGACGCCACTTGGATACACTGCAGCATCCACCAAGGGGCTCTTGCTGCTAAAGGAATGCCTGGCAGTTTGAAAGATGTTTTGGACACTATAGTGAAAATGGTTAACTTTGTTAAAGCAAGGCCCCTGAACTCTTGTGTATTTTCTGCACTATGTAATGATATGGACAGCGACCATGTAACGCTTTTACAATATACAGAAGTGCGCTGGTTAAGTATTGGCACGTTATTTTAAATTGAGAAACGAGCTTAAAGTTTTCTTTACTGACCGTAATTTTCACTTCTCTGACCGCTTGCATGATGACGAGTTTCTCATATGACGCCTATCTGGGTAATGTTTTTTCTCACCTGAATGATCTGATTCTAAGATTACAGGGACTCCCCGCAACTATATTCAATGTGCGGGACAAAATTGAGGCTATGATTAAGAAGTTGGAGCACTTCTCTGTTTGAATTAACAAGGACCTTCCTCCATGCCCTGCCTCCAGTCCACTTACCGATATTTGAACAAGAGAGCCTCATCGAAATTGCAACAAGCGGGTCTGTGAAAATTGAATTCAATCAGAAGCCACTGCAAGATTTCTGTATTGGGCTGCGCTCAGAGTATCATACCTTGGCAAATCGCGCTGTTAAGACACTGATGTCCTTTGCAACCAGGTATCTATGTGAGAGTGGATTCTCATCCCTCATTAGCATGAAAACTAAATACAGGCACAGACTGTGAGTGGAAAAGGATTTCAGACAGAGTTATGTGCATCCTTTCAAGCACACCCTTCTCATTAACCTGTGGTGAGTTATTCACAATTTTTGATGAACAAATAAAGTTTTATATGTAAGATGGTTAAATAAAGAGCAAAAATATTGATTATTATTATATTATTATTTGTTCCCTGGTCCTATAAAAGCTCTTTGTCTCTTCCTACAAGCCGGGTTGTGATTAAAACTCACACAATAAATGTATCATATAGTGTGTGTGTGGCAGGCTTACAATGATGGCAAAAAACAACATTTGAGAGTGCGCTGACCCTGGTGTTAGAGGGGGTACGCAGCTGGATATTGAATGTTTAAAGGGGTACGGGACTATAAAAGTTTGGGAACCACTGCTCTAGATAATGTCGTGACTTTACTTCAACATTAATCTGATGACTGTTATTTATCTAATCAACTATGTTTAATTGTTACCCAATTAGATTAATCATGTAACAATTAAATCATTAAGAATTGAGGCAGCACGAGAGCGGTTGTTTAAAGTTACGAACTCCCAAATTAAACTCTGAAAGTCTTTACTCGTTACATCAATAAACAGTCAACTTATTAATCATAACCTCATATCATATCATCATTCTCAACAGTCATAACCTTCATGCATCTGCAAAAACCTGAGCCTTACCTAGGATTCAGTACTTAACAAATTGGTTTAATTATTTATTTACTAGCTAACTAAATGGTAAGACAGGATAAACATACACACTTAATACATTAAAAACAGGTCCCTAGCAGACAGACAACAATATGGTTGCTCGTTACAAAAGACATTGAGAGGGTTAGAAAGAGAGAGACTTTGATACATTTCGAAACGACTCTCACTCATACTTTGCACATGAACCACCGCCCACTTGGAGTAAATAAATCATGAATGTATTTACGTGAAAATCCTTGGTTTCTCTTTGTGGACAGGGCCTTCTTGGAAAGGAGGTTGGCTCTGATTGTCCAAAATGGTTCCGACAAGTCTCATACTATTGTCCTTCTTTGTAGTTGTCCAGGATCTGGTGACTTGTCATGTAATCCTGAACAAAACTACAGAGTTGATTCTACTTCCATTCACTCAGGAAGATAATTATTTGAAGATAGGCTAGCCAGCTGTGTCGATGGTTCCCAGGGGGGTGATGAGAACAGCGTAATACGATGATTTGAACAGAGTAATAGAATGGTCCCACTTCAATTCGTTTTTCTAGATACTTTCCATAGCACAGCTAATCAGCCGTACCAGTGATTGTCCAGGAGGTGACTTTATCGTCTCTACCTCGTGTTGAGATTCAGAGTTCAAACCACTTTAAACATGAGCTGCAGCTCTACCTCTCTCTCGTCTAATATGTTCATTCTTAACCCATTATTTCATACAGTTTGTTCAAAAGGGGCGGTTCCATCAGGCTGACATGCTCTCTGACCTCACTCAAGGGGCGGTGACTACATTCTTGTACAAAGTTACACAGTTGAAATCAGAAGTTTACATACACTTAGGTTTCAAAGCTGAAAACAATGAAATGGACAGTGCTTTCTAAGGTGATGATTAATTCAAAACACCGATAAGCATATTAAATCATATGCATATGCATAGGCCTATATACAGTTGAAGTCAGAAGTTTACATACACTTAGATACACTTAGGTTGGAGTCATTAAAACGTTTTTCAACCATTCCACAAATTTCTTATTAACAAACTAATACATTTGACAAGTGGGTGAGGACATCTACAAGTAATTTTTCCAGCAATTGTTTACAGACAGAATTTCACTTATAATTCACTGTATCACAATTCCAGTGGGTCAGAAGTTTACATACACTAAGTTGACTGTGCCTTTAAACAGCTTGGAAAATTCCAGAAAATTATGTCATGGCTTTAGAAGCTTCTGATTGACAACATTTGAGTAAATTTTAAATGTACCTGTGGATGTATTTCAAGGCCTACCTTCAAACTCAGTGCCTCTTTGCTTGACATCATGGGAAAATCAAAAGAAATCAGCCAAGACCTCAGAATAAAAATTGTAGGAGCAATTTCCAAACACCTGAAGGTAACACGTTCATCTGTACAAACAATAGTACGCAAGTATAAACATCATGGGACCATGCAGCCATCATACCTCTTAGGAAGGAGACGCGTTCTGTCTCCTAGAGATGAAAGTATTCTAGTGCGAAAAGTGCAAATCAATCCCAGAACAACAGCAAAGGACCTTGTGAAGATGCTGGAGGAAACAGGTACAAAAGTATCAATATCCACAGTAAAACGAGTCCGATATTGACAGATCCTGAAAGGCTGTTCATCAAGGAAGAAGCCATTGCTTCAAAACAGCCATAAAAAAATCCAGACTACGGTTTGCAACTGCACATGGGGACAAAGATCGTACTTTTTGGAGAAATGTCCTCTGGTCTGATGAAACCAAAATAGAACTGTTTGGCCATAATGGCCATTGTTATGTTTGGAGGAAAAAGGGGGAGGCTTGCAAGCCGAAGAACACCATCCCAACCGTGAAGCACGGGGGTGACAGCATCATGTTGTGGGGGCATTTTTCTTTAGGAGGGACTGGTGCACTACACAAAATAGATGGCATCATTAGGCAGGAAAATTATGTGATATATTGAAGCAACATCCCAAGACATCAGGTCGCAAATGGGTCTTCCAAATGGACAATGACCCCAAGCATGCTTCCGAAGTTGTGGCAAAATGGCTTAACTTTGTGACTCCCAAACCCGCATGCGGGAGCGTAATCATCGCCTGAAACTAATTAGCATAACGCAACGGACATAAATATCCCTAGAAAATATTCCCATTCATGAAAATCACAAATGAAATATATTGAGACACAGCTTAGCCTTTTGTTAATCACCCTGTCATCTCAGATTTTCAAAATATGCTTTACAGCCAACACTAGACAAGCATTTGTGTAAGTTTATCGATAGCCTAGCATAGCATTATGCCTTGCTAGCAGCAGGCAACCTTGTCACGGAAATCAGAAAAGCAATCAAATTAAATCGTTTACCTTTGATGAATTTCGGATGTTTTTACTCACGGGACTCCCAGGTAGATAGCCAAAGTTAATTTTTTCCCAAAATATTATTTTTGTAGGCGAAATATCTCCGTTTGTTCTTCACGTTTGGCTGAGAAATCGCCCAGAAATTGCGGTCACCACAACGCCGAAAAATATTCCAAATTAGCTCCATAATATCGACAGAAACATGGCAAACGTTGTTTATAATCAATCCTCAAAGTGTTTTTCTAATATCTATTCGATAATATATCCGTCGGGACAATTAGTTTTTCAGGGGGACCGATTGGAGTAATGACTACCGCTGTATTTTACGCGAGAATCTCTCTCGGTGCCACCATGTGACCACTTACGCAATGTGGCCGCCTATGGCTATTCTTCAACAGAAATGCGTAAAACTACGTCACAATGCTGTAGACACCTTGGGGAAGACGTAAAAAGTGTAAGCTCGTTGATGGCACATTCACAGCTGAATAGGGACTCATTGGAACGCAGCGCTTTCAAAACCTGGGGCACTTCCGGATTGGATTTTTCTCAGGCTTTCGCCTGCAACATCAGTTCTGTTATACTCACAGACAATATCTTTACAGTTTTGGAAACGTTAGTGTTTTCTATCCAAAGCTGCCAATTATATGCATATTCTAGCATCTTGTCCTGACAAAATATCCCGTTTAAAACAGGAATGTTTTTTTTTCCAAAAATGAAAATACTGCCCCCTAGTACCAACAGGTTATTAAGGACAACAAAGTCAAGGTATTGGAGTGGCCATCACAAAGCCCTGACTTCAATCCTATAGAAAATCTGTAGGCAGGACTGAAAAAGTGTGTGCGAGCAAGGAGGCCTACAAACCTGACTCAGTTACACCAGCTCTGTCAGGAGGAATGGGACAAAATTCACCCAACTTATTGTGGGAAGCTTATGGAAGGCTACCGGAAATGTTTGACCCTGTACAAAATAAGGCACCAAAGTAAGATTGAAAAAAATGTGGTAAAGAAATTAACTATTTTTCCAAAGTGTTATGTTTAGGGCAAATCCAACATGACACATCACATCATAGTTTCAAGCATGGTTGTGGCTGCATTAATTTATGGGTATTCTTGTCATCAGACTAGGGAGTTTTTTGGGATAAAAATAAAGGAAAAAACACAGCAAAATCCTAGAGGAAAATCTGTTTAAGTCTGCATTCTACCAGACACTGGAAGACAAATTCAACTTTCAGCAGGGCAATAACCTAAAACACGAGGCCAAATATACACTGGAGTTGAATACCAAGACGACATTGAAAGTCCCTGAGTGGCCTAGTTACAGTTTTGACTTAAATCGGCTTGAAAATCGATGGCAGACTTCAAAATTACTATCTAGAAATGATCATCAACCAACTTGACAGAACTTGAAGATAAAAAAAAACACTGGCAATTATTGTTCAATCCAGGTGTGAAAAGCTCTTAGGATACATTTACACAGACAGCCCAATTCTGATCTTTTTCCACTAATTAGTCTTTTGACCAATTACATCAGATATTTTCACATCAGGTAATTTTCACAGCTGATCTGATTTATCAGTAGACCAATTAGTGAAAAAATAACACAATTGGGCTGCATTTACAGCCTTAGAGACTTACCCGAAAAGAATCATAGTCGTAATCAAAGGTGATTCGAACATGCATTGACTCAAGGGGCTGAATACTTATCTAGTCACTCTATATTGTGTTTTATGTATAAAAAAAATAATTAAAAGGACAATTAAATCAATTTTAATCCCACATTGTAACACAACAAAATGTGGGAAAAGTCAAGGGGTATAAATATTTTCTGAATGCATTACTTTTGATCAGATTCCTATGGGCTAGGAATAGGGTGCCATTGGGATTCAGTAATAGTCTGTCTATAATTGCACACACTTCATTTCAGTGGTCCCCCTCTGAGTGTTGATTTTCAAACACATCCAGCAAACTGAGCCAAACCAATCTTTTTCATTTATCGTCTGATTGCTACTCTCATCAGAACATATTTGAATAGATATTTCACTCGGATCTGATGCACTGTAAGGAAAAATGTCAACTTACAATTATAAGGCAACCAGCTGCAAAAGGATTGTGAGTTTGCTCAACAAAATAGTGTTGGTGTTGGTGTTGATTCCGCAACCAGCTGCAGACCATGGTTTTTGCCTATGGTATTTTCCTATAGAGCAACATGAGGAACTGCCACCAACTACTTTCAGGCTATGTTACAACCCTACACCCCAACCCAAGCACTCCGTTCTGCCACCTCTAGTGTCTTGGACCTCCTATCCCTACAGGAGAGAAGCTCCCTCTCACCCCAGTCAAAGCTCTTCTCTGTCCTAGTACCCCAATGGTGGAACTAGCTTCCCACTGAGCACCCCTTGTCTGCTTTGGTTGTCAACAGACTTATGGCTATTGTAGTGGATCAAAAACAATAAAAACTGAATGACTAAAAAGCACCCTAAGGAAAAGCAAAGCTATAAAGGTGTGTTTTAAGATCTCTTTTAAATATGTCTACAGTTTCGGCCCCCCTCAGGTTCTCTGGCAGGCTATTCCAGAGGCTGGGGGCATGATAACTAAAGGCTTCCTCTCCATGCCTCTTGGTCCTAGGCTTTGGGATAGTTAAAAGGCAAGTTCCAGAGGACCTGAGGGACCTAATGGGTACATAACTTAAAAGCATGTCTGACATGTATTGGAGTGCACAATCGTGGATTGATTTAAAAACCAATAGAATTATCTAAAACTCACAGGCAGCTAGTGCAGAGACCTTAAAACCGGTGGGCGCTGCATGAGGCAAGCGGTGGTCACACCAGATACTGACTGGTTTTCTGATCCACGCAACTACCATTTTTTAAAAAGGTATCTGTGAGCAACAGATGCATATCTGTGTTCCCAGTCCATGATTAGGGCCAAACAAATGTATTTAAATTGACTGATTTCCTTATATGAACTGTAACTCAGTAAATTCTTTGAAAATCTTGCACTTTGCATTTCTATTTTTGTTCCGCATAATACAGCTGTAACAAGCTTGCGCCCTCTCCCACCAGGCTCTATGCCCCAGCAATTTGAGCCTGGGGAGGAGGGGTAGTAATGCCCTAACACAGTGGTCTGAAATTCCTGGTTTACAGGCCACATCAAGCCTGCAAGTCACATTATCGCTTGCAAAAGTGATGTGTAATTCCTATTGGAATCCAGCCAAAGAGAGGATATCCAACAATTATAAGCTTTAATCCCCTGCAACCTGCATTCAGAATGTTAGTTTAGAAAAATGTATGTTATTTATGTTCGTGTAGCATAAGATGCTGGGAAATATGATAATGATGGGCGTGGATTTTAGTTTTGAATCAGTACTTTACTCAACAATATTTTTCAAAACCAGCTCACTTCTAGAAGAGTCTGTTGAGTAAATACTTAAAAACATTAGCTCTAATTCTTGTCCTTTTTGAAGACCACTCAACTCACATCATAACACCGATTAAACAATTGGTTAAGTTGGCTTTTTTTTAACAGTGTGGCTTGAAATGGGAAGTTGAGTTGGTGGTAGATGAGCCAGGAGACCAAATCAAAAACGGGTTTTGACTTTGAGAGAGATGAGAGAGTGACATCTTCTTAATTTCCTCCCACCAGACAGCAGGGCCTTCACAGCTACCTATAATCACATGCCTGTGATTTCAAACTGACATGCTACCAGAAATAGAACAGTCTGCTCTGTCCTGGAAATAGACTAATAACCACATCAGACCAGATCGTGACTCGCTAAATATACTGTCTTATATTCACCTTTTCAAGAACACTGCTGGTTGAAGTTAGATATTCATTGCGACACATTTAGCTCTTCCAAAATGTATTATTCTAAACTCAAAATGGAAACTAAGTCAGGAAATGTATTATGGAATAGTAAAACATGCGTTCAGTCCAGGAGAGGGATCAAGTATGTGTCCTCTGACAAGGAGTTATGTGTTGTATGTCGGAAATGGGGTGCAATTTGGGACACAGCCATAGATTTTTGGAGGCTTCGTGAAACTGAGAAGATGGCCTGTGCTGTGGAAGAAGGTCAACAAATTTAAATATAGTTCCCAGATCTTAAAAGAATCTTATCTCAGTGGGGTGGTTTCAGTGTCAGATTTCCCCCCTGCGGCAGTTTGACGTTAAGGAGCAATTATGCATTTGGGATGGCTCTCTCCAAAACTGCAAACCTGAATAATTTCCCTACTGCATAGTCAATCATGTCCTTGTACTACCCCAGAGGCAAAACAAAACAGATAATGACCTTTGTTGATGTTCATTCTGTAACATACATTGTGAATTCTATGTTGAATGCTTAACAGTCATCGGTGATCATGACAGTAATATTCTAGACAAGAGTAAATTTTGCACATTATAACAAATCCAGAGTAGCTTACTGTTGTCCATGAATTCACACAAAGAGGGAATCGATTGCAGCTGTTGGATTTAAGTAAGCACCACCAATTCCTGTAAAATGATGAAATGAATTCAGAGCCGAGCTTCTGGAAGAACAGCGGAGTAGGCTATACAGAGCAGCAGGTCACAGGAGAGTTGCAAACAGACTGGAGTCAGCCAGATGGGAGACATCTCTCTCACCTCGAGGGGAATTGTAAACGCATACGCCGGGCTAGACATTTGGGAGTTTGGCGCTGCACTCAAGCGGCTGTCATCTGCGAGCTCCTGAAATAGGAGCGGAGAAGAGAGGAAGTTCGATATGACGCATGGATAAAACAATATGCGACAACAAAAAAAAAAGACGGTTGAGTCTCAGCGCTAAAAGCAGGATGTTGTTGGAAAATATGTTTGGCATCCCAAGCAGCCTGCGTGCTGTGGGTTTGGAAGCAGCTCATCTCAATGTTTGTATTTGTTTGAGTCAGATGCTGTAAGTGGATTTTGATGCCTAGGGAAACATTTGGGCATTCTTATCAGTCAATCTCGGTGCAGGCCCGGATAGGCCGACGATTTTGATTAACACTGGAATTTCAAATGTCCTTTATAAATATAGTCAGAAAACAAGTCTATGAAAACCCTTCCTACATCATGAAGAATGTATACAAACCCACATAAAAACAATAGTCAACAACGGCTGATGATTCAAATCTCAGAGGCAACGTAACCAGGACAGCAGGAGTCATGATGCCCTGTCAAGGAGAATATATATTGTCTGTCAAGCACATGATGAGGTGGCTTTATATCCGCCACCATTTTCCCACCCTGACTCTGGCAACAACAATGCATGTCACACCAGCAGAATTCATCACCTACAGTACACACAGATATCCTTTCTCAATTCTTATCGCTACCAACACACTGCTGTCGAGTATGGACTCCCATGCAAACTAAATGCAGCCTGTTTCCTAAGTAGAATAACCGGAGAGAGCCAAACTATCATTTGATGTGTTTCTTTTTTTTCTATCAGCAGCTCTGACACGGTCGAGGTGAAGACAACGCTACCAGCCCGGGATGTGTGACGTCACGGCACCTTAGGCTGTGGATCAAAGAATCATGGTGACAGCCAGGTTCCAGAAGGACATCAGTGCAATTATCTCCATTTATTAAACCTGTCCTCCTGGAGCATGGCACCACTAATGAAACACCAAGATCAAAGTCATTCATCAACCTCACATTATCACACAGGGTCGGACAATTGTCTTCACACTATTCAAACTGAACCCGAGAGCAGATCGTTGTTTTCCCTAATGCTCATCCAGTCTTGGGGTGCGTCTCAATGATATATCCTTTTTGTACACGTGCTCACTGCGACCCACAAATCTAAAAGCATTGGATTAATGGAGGCATGGGCTAGTTTCCACCATACCAGTCACTTCCTTTCAAGTCAGTGAAGTGAACAAGTACACACTTTCAGAGGGAAAAATAGATAACTTAGCCTTGCATTCATTCAGTGCAGCTCCCGAATTCTCACACCACATTTTGGTTTATTTCTCTGCCGAGCAAGGGAATACCCTTCGTATGAGCATAAACATCACCCTCTGTATCTGTGCGTCACCCTCTGTATCTGTGCGATGTATGGTACAGTGAAAGAACGACATTCGGAAATGCACAGTTGTAGATGCATCGTAAATCTTTTAACAAAGCTTACATGTAAATAGCTGCTCAGATTATTAAAGGCGCCCACGAGATGTGGACATACAGTGCATTCAAGAGGCGTTGCTAGGAGACGCAACTGCTGGGTGAGTCAATGAGCAATCCACTGGCTCTCAGCGGCTACAATGGAATAGACAGACAAGCAACCACACAATAATCTCAGCCCGCATGGTCATTGCAATTATGCAAATGCATATCATCCTCACTGCCACTCAAGAGAAAAATGGTGTTTTGCTCACAGACACAGACACACCTCACATTTTATTTTAATCAGAGAGATGACAGATGTGAGAGGCATGGGTCACTCCATCAAAGAATTATACAGGTTCAAGCTAAGGCAGTTATATACCTAGGAAACTGCTGTGGGCTGTAGATGGATTTTTGTATTAGGTTTGCAGAGGATTTGTTGATGTATTAAATGCATATCACATGCATAATAGTCACAGTATTACTGCAGTTATTGAACAGACATTTCCTTCCACCCCATGGCTTGGTTTTTGCTGTGACGTGCAATGTCAACTGTGGGACCGTATATAGACAGGTGTGTGCCTTTCCAAATCATGTCCAATCAATTTAATTTAGCACAGGTGGACTCCAATCAAGTTGTAGAAACATCTCAAGGAAGATCAATGGAAACAAGATGCACCTGAGCTCAATTTCGAGACTCAAAGCAAAGGGTCTGATTACTTATGTAAATCAGTTATTATTGATATTTTCTTTTATACATTTGCAAAAATGTCTAAAAATCTGTTTTCACTTTGTCATTATGGTGTATTGTGTGTAGATTGCTGAGGATATTTTTATTTATTTAATCCATTTCAGAATAAGGCTGTAGCGTAACAAAATATGGAAAAAGTCAAGGAATCTGAATGCGTTCCGAAGTCACTGTACAACTTTATTCTTGAATTGTTGGTGGTGATGTAATAATACCAGAACGCCTCAGACATTTCGCTATGAAATGAACCCCATGTAAACAAGCCAAGCAGAGCAGCGATTACCATTGGGGATAATGTGTGTCCGAGTCTTCACTGCGCTGTAGTGTCAACATATTGCATTTCTGCTTCCACTGGACATCCACATAGGTTTGGAAACCGATCAGTTATAATCAGATCGTGGAAGCGTCACTATGTATATCGCACTGGTCTCCCCTTTATGTCCCACCTCTCTCTAGAGGGCCACTACCCCTCCCACTCCCCCTACCTGTCAACCACAAGAGGGGCCTTCACCCAATGCTGAAATTCAGAGATCTGACACTGAACATCTGAACTTCCACATATTTCTGTGTTGCTGCATGCGTCATCATGACGGCTCACCTTTAAGGCAGTTCCGTGAATCCAAATCACTTTCTTTTTTTTTACTCGATCGCTTTGATGCAGTTTTCACACGTATGTGGTACACTTTAACAACTCGTAATACAAAACTCAAAACAGATCAAAATAGCAGTTATTTCAATACTCTAAGCACATTTTCAACTAACTAAGTGTAAACACACAAAATCTTACAGTCACTTTTTCACCAAACTTAATCAGTGTTTCATCTGGAAAACACATGGGTCACATTTGCAATACACGTTCATATAAAGTCATTGCCTTTCACAAAGCAGTCGCTTTTCATTTGTTAAAATACATCTTTACAGTCACCTAATCCTACTGCTCGTAACTGCTGATCACGTAAATGTTTGGTAAACCTATAGATTTTAAACGGGGTTGTCTACAACAGATTTTGTGAAGTAGAAACATATAAAGTATAATATGCTGTATCCTGTAATGTACTATTAAGACGATGACAATTAGGATTTTTACTTTACAGTCAGTAAAAAAAGAAATCTGACATTGAAAAGATCATCGGCCTATAAAGTATTGTATTACCATAATATATGGTAATACAATACTTTATAAGCTTTAGCTGTATCTAAAGTGACAACAGTGAGTCCATACATTTTTGTATGTGACCCCAGTAGGAATCAAACCGACAACTCTTGTGTTGCTAGTGCCATGCCCTTGCGAACTGAGCCATGTACAGGACAACTACAATACATAAGTACAATAGAATACTGTAAAATACAATATAATGATTACAATACAGATGGAAGGTGTATGATCGCCATCACCTTGAGCGTACCACCCTCCTTTAGGCCATAGATGAAGTATGCAATGACATCACTCCAGATCTATGTCAGGCTTGGATTCGCCATGCCAAAAGGTTTTTTTACCCCAGATGCATGAACAATGAGGACATTTACTGTGATGTCGATGAGAACTTATAGCCAAATGCTCAAGACAGGCCTGATGCAAACTAGTGCCTGCTGAACATGATGTTTATTTCATTTGTTTCATTTGATTACAGTACACCTCTTCTGTAATTATATCTGAACAATACATTATCTTCAATGATCACACCTTTTATCACACATGGGATAAAAATTATGGAAATGTGATTTGCTTTCGAAGCTACCTGTCGCCCTAATCAATTGCTTTGGGAATGTGGGTGTTGGGAATCTTACCAATAGAACACCTATGGAGTCGGAGAGGAGAACAAGCTAAGTAGCATGATTAATTATCCTTCATCCACTCCCACTGTAAACACACAACTATCTCTCTGCTACCCCATACGTAAATACCTCACCAGCACCTTCAAGGCTTTTCAGGTGATACAGTATTAGAAGATTTGATGTGTCCATTGCTGGTGGGATTGAAGTGGGATGTTTTATTTAAAAAAAAAACATGTATTTCACCTTTATTTAACCAGGTAGGTCAGTTGAGAACACGTTCTCATTTACAACTGCGACCTGGCCAAGATAAATCCAAGCAGTGCGACAAAAACAACGACACAGAGTTACACATGGGATAAACAAACATACAGTCAATAACACAATAGAAAAATCTGTATACAATGTGTGCAAATGAAGTAAGGAGGTACGGCAATAAATAGGCCAATAGTGGCAAAGTAATTACATTCTAGCAATTTACACTGGAGTGATATATGTGCAGATGAGGATGTGCAAGTAGAAATACTGGTGTGCACAAGAGCAGAAAAACAAATATGGGGATGAGGTAGGTAGTTAGTTGGATGGGCTATTTACAGATGGGCTGTGTACAGCTGCAGTGATCAGTAAGTTGCTCTGACAGCTGACGCTTAAAGTTAATGAGGGAGATATAAGTCTCCAACTTCAGTGATTCTTGCAATTCGTTCCAGTCATTGGCAGCAGAGAACTGGAAGGAAATGTGGCCAAAGGAGGTGTTGGTTTTGGGGATGACCAGTGCGATATACCTGCTGGAGCGTGTGCTACAGGTGGGTGTTCCTATGGTGACCAGTGAGCTGAGATAAGGCAGAGCTGTACCTAGCAAAGACTTATAGATGACCTGGAGCCAGTGGGTTTGGCGACAAATATGTTGCGAGGACCAGCCAACGAGAGCATACAGGTCGCAGTGGGGGGTAGTATATGGGGCTTTGGTGACAAAACGGATGGCACTGTGATAGACTGCATTTAATTTGCTGAGTAGAGTGTTGGATGCCAATTTGTAAATGACATTGCCGAAGTCAAGGATCGGTAGGATGGTCAGTTTTACGAGGGTAAGTTGGCAGCATGAGTGAAGGAGGCTTTATTGCAAAATAGGAAGCCGATTCTGGATTTAACTTTGGATCGGAGGTGCTTAATGTGAGTCTGGAAGGAGAGTGTACAGTCTAGCCAGACACCTAGAATATGTGGACAACTACAAATATCTAAGTCAGAACTGTCCAGAGTAGTGATGCTAGTTCGGGCGGGCGGGTGTGGGCAGCGATCGGTTGAAGAGCATGCATTTAATTTTACTAGCATTTAAGAGCAGTTGGAGGCCACGAAGGAGTGATGTATGGCGTTGAAACCCGTTTGGAGGTTTGTTAACACAGTGTCCAAAGAAGGGCCAGATGTACACAGAAAAGTGTCGTCTGCGTAGAAGAATCACCCGCAGCAAGAGCAACATCATTGATATATACAGAGAAAAGAGTTGGCCCGAGAATTGAACCCTGTGGCTAACCCCATGTGTGGGTTAGCCATTGGCAGTGATATAATTATGTATATGCGTTGTCGTGACGTGATTATCATTAATGTGATGACTGTTATTCATCGAATAATGACCTACTATGTTTAATTGTTATTGGATTAAATTAGTCATGCAACAATTCATTCATTAGGAACTTGGGGCACCACGGAAGAAGTTCTTTAACGAGTTACTATCTCCCGACTTAAACTCTACAGTGGGGCAAAAAAGTATTTAGTCAGCCACCAATTGTGCAAGTTCTCCCACTTAAAAAGATGAGAGAGGCCTGTAATTTTCATCATAGGTACACTTCAACTATGACAGACAAAATGAGAAAAAAAATCCAGAAAATCACATTGTAGGATTTTTTTATGAATTTATTTGCAAATTATGATGGAAAACAAGTATTTGGTCAATAACAAAAGTTTATCTCAATACTTTGTTATATACCCTTTGTTGGCAATGAAAGAGGTCAAATGTTTTCTGTGAGTCTTCACAAGGTTTTCACAAACTGTTGCTGGTATTTTGGCCCATTCCTCCATGCAGATCTCCTCTACGTACAAAATCAGCAGGGGATCAAATATTTTTTTCCCTCACTGTAAACCAGATGTACACAGTGTAAAAACTTAAAAAAGTTACAATGTTGTCGTTATAGCGTCTTTATAACAATTTTAATGGTATCACAAAATAGACATACATTTTTCACATTCCATCTCTCGTCATTCCCAACATTTGGATGCTGAAAGATATTGTCCCAGTGTTCATTGTTTGATTTTGAATGGCCACTCTTCTGTAAAACAAAGACATTCCATTCTCCCAAACTAGAGACCAGAAAGGAGTCGGTCTGCTGCATTACAATTTACAATCGACGTGAGGTGTTATAAACAAAAAAACACATCAACCCCCCTCTGCGAGTGAGAGGGCTCTGTAGAGCTGATCCACTGTAACCAGATTTGTGGATCCTCAGAGGAGAGTGATGACAGTGTTTAGGGGGAACACAGGAGTTTGAGCACAATACAGTTTGTTTTATCGCTTTGGTACTATTTTCATAAGTATGTGGTGAATTTTCAAAACTCTTAGTACAAAGCTCTAAACTGGTAAGACTTGTAAATGCAGCCAGTGTTGAATTCAAAACCGTTCATTGTGTATTCATTGTCTTTGTAAGACATCTTTCACCACACAACCATCGATCCAAAATATACGTTTACTGTGAAATATCAGTACATTGATTTAATCACCAAAACACTACATGATATCTTTTCAATTTAGTTATTTTTAACTAGTTAATTCAAAAGCAAAATATGTTTCAAAATTCACCTTTGGATGTAGTATGTTACAGTACTGTATGTTACAGTACATTGCACTGTTTTCACATTAGGCAACACACTTGCATTACCCAATAAAATTGACTGAACATCAAATTTCCATAATTGCTATCCCATGTGTGGTCAAAGGTGTGATCACTGAAGACATCTTTCACAATGTAATCAAATTAAAGAAATTAAAGAAACATAATGTTTGGCAGACACTAGCTTGCATCAAGCCTTGAGCATTTGGCCATAGGTTCTCATCGAAATTGCAGTATATGTCTTAATTGTTCATGCATCTGGGGAAACCATTTGGCATGGCAAACCCAAGGCTGACATACAGTACCAGCCACAGCTTTGCACACTATTGGCATTCTCTCAACCAGCTTCATGAGGTAGTCACCTGGAATGCATTTCAATTAACAGGTGTGCCTTGTTAAAAGTTAATCTGTAGAATTTCTTTCCTTCTTAATGCGTTTGAGCTAATCAGTTGTGTTGAGACAAGGTAGGGGTGGAATTTAGAAGATAGCCCTATTTGGTAAGTCCATATTATGGCAAGAACAGCTCAAATAAGCAACGAGAAACGACAGTCCATCATTACTTTAAGACATGAAGGTCAGTCAATCTGGAAAATTTCAAGAACTTCGAAAGTTTCTTCAAGTGCAGTCACAAAAAAACCCATCAAGAACTATGATGAAACTATCTCTCATTATAACCGAACCAGTAGAGCAAGACGCAGAGTCACACCCTGATCTGTTTCACCTGTCTTCGTGTTTGTCTCTACCCCCCACCAGGTGTCTCCTATCTTCCCCCATTATCCACTGTGTATTTATACTTGCGATCTCTGGTTACGATTTCCGTTTCCGTTACCAGTTCATCTTGTCCCCATCAAGTTCTACCAGCGTGTGCCCATGTTGCCTGTGCTCTAGTTTTTGTTTTTCCTTGTCTTCCCAGTTCTGACCTTTCTGCCTTTCCTGACCCTGATTCTGTCTGTCATCCTGTACCTGCCTGACTCTGATTTGGATAGCCTGCCCCTTGTACTACAATAAACTCTGAGATTCGTACTATCTGCCTCCTGTGTCTGCATCTAGGTCTTAGCCTGAGCTGTGATACCCAGAGTTACCTCTGCTGCAGAGGATAAGTTCAATAGAGTCACCAGCATCCGAAATTGCAGCCCAAAGAAATGCTTCAGAGTTCAAATAACAGACACATCTCAACATCAACTGTTCAGAGTAGACTATGTGAATCAGGCCTTCATTGTCAAATTGTTGCAAAGAAACCACTACTAAAGGACACCAATAATAAGAAGAGATTTGCTTGGGCCAAGAAACACGAGCAATGGGCATTAGACCAGTGGCAATCTGTCCTTTGGTCTGATGAGTTGAAATTTGAGATTTTTGGTTCCAACCGCCCATGAAGCATGGTGTTGCTGGTGTGGCGGTGCTTCGCTGGTGACACTGTCAGGGATTTATTTAGAATTCAAGGCACACTAAACCAGCATGGCTACCACAGCATTCTGCAGTGATACGCCATCCCATCTAGTTTACGCTTAGTGGCACTATAATTTGTTTTTCAACAGGACAATGACCCAACACACCTCCAAGGCTGTGCAAGGGCTATTTGACCAAGAAGGAGAGTGATGGAGTGCTGCATCAGATGACCTGGCCTCCACAATCACCCGACTTCAACCCAATTGAGATCGTTTGGGATGAATTGGACCGCAGAGTGAAGGAAAAGCAACCCAAAACTCATTTGAAACGGTTGGAAATGCATTCCAGATGAAGCTGGTTGAGAGAATGCCAAGAGTGTGCAAAGCTGTCATCAAGGCAAAGGGTGGCTACTTTGAGGAATCTTAAATCTAAAATATATTTTTATTTGTTTAACACTTTTTTGGTTACTTCGTGATTACATATGTGTTATTTCATAGTTCTGATGTCTTCACTATTATTCTACAATGTGGAAAATAGTCAAAAATAAAGAAAAATGAGTAGGTGTGCCCAAACTTTTGACTGGTACTGTAGGTCTGGAATGAACTCATTGCCTGCCTCATCCATGGCCTGAAGGATGGTGGTGCTCTCACAGGGATGAAAATCATACACCTTCCACCTGTACTGTAATCGTGTATTGTATTTTACAGTATTCTATTGTAAATTATGTATTGTAGTAGTCCTGTACACGCCTCAGTTCATAATATCATTGGACTAGCACCGCCAAAGGTTGTGGGTTTGATTCCCACCGGGTACACATGTCAAAGGGTGTGGACTCCTGTCACTGGATAAAGGTGCCTGCTACGTAAATGGCATATATTATAGTATTACAGTACTGTATTTTCCAATGCAACATGTTTACTGCATAGGGAATGCATTTCTTTCTGGATTATTTCCGTACTGGCATTGTATTGATATTGTATTATTGCACTGTAGGAGCTAGAAACCCAAGACTTTCGCTGCAGCTTCTGTAGCTTCGGCTAATCCGTGTACGCGACCGATACACTTTGATTTGCTTCGATTGGTTACATACAGCACATGATCTTGTCAGTAACAGATTCTTGAAAAACTTACTGTGAAGTCAAATCAAAGTAGTAATCATCATTGTGGTACACTCAAGTATATATTATTCTGTTTGTGTTTCTAGTTCTCCAAATTTGCAGTAGACAAACCTAGTTTACTTGTAAAATATACGCATTTATGTTTACCAAACGTATAAGTGATCATCAATTAAGAGCAGTCAGTTTAACTAATAGTAAAATGTATTTTAACAAAAGAAAAGACAATCGTATCAAAAGTAATGAAAGCATTGCATTGTGAACGCCGATTACTTTATACAGTATGAACATGTATTGGAATGTAAAACATGTTTTTCTGCCTTTTTTCTGATCTGTTTTGAGTTTTGTATTAAGAGTTGTGAAAATGTACCACATGCTTGTGAAAATTGCACCAAAGCGATAAAAAAAACAGGAATTGCTTTGGTTTCTATGGCTGCCAAATGTGTGTGAGTGTGTGTGTGTGTGTGTGTGTGCATCTCCAAGTCTGTATGGAAGGGAGGTTAAAAGTCCCCTAAAAAGGGCAGTGTGGGGACAATTTGTCCTCCCATCGCTCGCAATTTCAACGATTATGGTATAATTATCTTTGTTTTGCTCCTTGGTGCTCTGGTGTGGGCGAGTCTGACCTTTTCATTTACCTACACTATTGAGTAATTAAGATCGCTCTGATCTGTCTTCTGGATTTACTTTTCCACTCAGTGTGTTTACTTGAGTTACACACAAAGAAATACGGTTGTTTTTACGGTAACTTACTGGCAGTCAGTTATCTGTAAGT
Organism: Oncorhynchus tshawytscha; assembly: GCF_018296145.1. Classification (NCBI taxonomy): domain Eukaryota; kingdom Metazoa; phylum Chordata; class Actinopteri; order Salmoniformes; family Salmonidae; genus Oncorhynchus; species Oncorhynchus tshawytscha. The sequence goes on from NC_056431.1 coordinate 41,431,078, forward strand.
TACTGTAAAAAAAGGTATAGTATGTTACCGTATATCCTAAAGAAACTTTGGTTAAATATATTGTTAAAGAAACGTTTATTTGGAATTTACGGTAACATACTGTATCCTTTTTTATAGAAACTTACATGTAACTGGCTGCCAGTAAATTACCGTAAAAACAACCGTTTTTTTTTTGTTACAGTGTACTTTCTGTGCCACAAGGGAGGCTGATGAGAGGCTGGTTGGAGCCTGTAAACCGTAAAAATGAACATTGTGAACGATGATAAAGTGCATGCAGGATGTAAGCCTGTTAACACCATAAGTCTTTCCCCAGATGAAACTGCAGGGACGTTACATGCTGGAGGATTAACTGGAAGTGACTGATGCAAAGCCACCTGTTTTGGGAGGGAGGATGCTTCAAAAACAAGAGAGATCAAAGGACTTTCTGGAAGACACCTCCATCAAATGGTCATGGGGTCCATTATCAATCACTGGAAGTGACTGTTATCCGCATCTCACAAACCCTTTCAAGCTGCACACGAACCTGAGAGTCTAGGGGAGTCTAGGGAGTCTAGTCTACCTTATAAAAACAGCCTCTCAAACTCCCTGACCTGTGTGACCTGAGCCCTGATGGGTTGCTAAGGGGCACTGTTGTTAGGAGGCGGGACACCTGACAGCTCTTCTGACAGTGCAGGCCAGTGTCTCTTCACTCCACTGATTGGATTTACAGAAGATAGTTGTGTGTTTACTATTTACTGTTGGTAGTAGTTAATGATAATTGTTTGTTTAACTAGCCATGATCTATACAGTCCTTTATATTTATACTGCTCTTACCAGCGCTCTTGCTGTGCTATTTTATTGGGTTCATGCTCATGCTATGCTAATTGTGTACAACCTATTCATTACTGTGTATCTCCTATATTACAGAACCACATCCTCCCCTCATCTATTCTCTATCTGTTGCACATGGGTATGGCAGTACAGTTTCGTTGTGTGTCGCTCAGAAGTTGCCTTATTCCCCTCTTAATGGGAGAGGTGCTAGTGGGTCACAGATCAGCCCAAACGGAGAGTCGCTCTCTTTCAGGGTCTGACATGACAGTATATTGTAATGAATAGGCAGGCCTATGTCCAGTATATACACAAGGAAGCATTCTGTATATTTTTAATCATCAATAAATCACTGATTACCTATACATCTCATGGTTAATGTCAAGTGAACATGCTGCTCTGTATTTTCACACATCCCACTGTAAGCAGACTGACCGATTCGCTTATTCACAATCACTTCTCCAAGAAAATCATCTACCTTTCAGAAAAACCCAGTATCTGCATACACATGTATGTTGTTGAGGCATTTTAGGTGGAAATGGGGAGGGAAAAAAAACAGTTTGCTCTATAATTCCACATCTGGAACCATATTTTATTAACGGGTTAATGTTGATGTCATCCGTTCTCCCTCGAAACTGGAGATCATCCTGGTTAAGCTGGAGCTACAACCAAGTCACATTAACAAGGCCTATCATGCCCTCTGCTGCTCAAAGCAGGAAATGCCCAAGATACGGTGCTTGTGTCTATTTCAAAATGGAGCCCGTTTAGATGAAGAGGGTATCAATGAAAAGACATGCAATGTGTGCCAGGCAACAACTTGCATTAGTTCCCACTAAGTAGACTGACCGCTTAAAGCACATATAGGTGACGACTTTAATCTGGTTCCCAACAGCAAGCCTAAAAAGTTACATGTCTGTTCTTTACATGGATTTAGAACGGCTTATTGGAGCTCTTCTCCGTGTGAGAAGGACAGTTTAGCATATATTTTCTGCCTGAAAGGGTCTTAATTGTGGAAAATGCTACCACGTGTCCTGTTTCAGGTGTCTCTCAGAAGCAAAATGTGATGCCGTGGTAAACTATTACAATAAGATGATACCCCCTGTCGGGGAGAGTAGGGTAAGTTAAGCTATTTTTTACATTCAGCATCACTCTGTCAAGGGAAATATACTGTAGTATTCTTTCTAACAAAGTTATCTATATCTCGATCTCTCTCTCTCTCTCTCTCTCTTTCTCTCTCTCTCTCTCTCTCTCTACTACCGTTAAAAAGTTTAAGGTCACTTAGAAATGTCCTTGTTTTTTAAAGAAAGGCAAAAAAAAAATCCATTAAAATAACATCAAATTGATCAGAAATACACTGTAGACATTGTTAATGTTGTAAATGGCTATTGTAGCTGGAAACAGCTGATTGTTATTGGAATATCTACAGAGGTGTACAGCAACCATCACTCCTGTGTTCCAATGGCACGTTGTGTTGGCTAATCCAAGTTTATAATTTTAGAAGGCTAATTGATCATTAGAAAACCCTTTTGCAATTATGTTACCACAGCTGAAAACTGTTGTGCTGATTAAAGAAGCAATAAAACTAGCCCTCTTTAGACTAGTTGAGTATCTGGAGCATCAGCATTTGTGGGTTCGATTACAGGCTCAAAATGGCCAGAAACGTCATCATCATTTCTTCTGAAACTCATCAGTGTATTCTTGTTCTGAGAAATGAAGGCTATTCCATGTGAGAAATTGCCAATAAATTGAAGATCTTGTACATGTCACGTTCTGACCATAGTTCTGTTATTCTATCTTTGTTTTAGTATGGTCAGGGCGTGAGTTGGGTGGGCAGTTTTTCTATGTTGGTTTTTGAGTTCGGCCTAGTATAGTTCTCAATCAGAGGCAGCTGTCAATTGTTGTCCCTGATTGAGAATCATACTTAGGTAACCTGGGTTTCACTTTTGGGTTGTGGGTGTTTGTCTTCCATGTCAGTGTTTGTCGCCACACGGGACTGTTTCATTCATTTCACGTTTATTGTTTTGTAGTTCGTAGTGTTCAGTTTATGTTATAAAATAAACATTATGGACACTTACCACACTGCGTTTTGGTCCTCCGATCCTTCTCGCTTCTCCTCCTCAGAAGAGGAGGACGAGATACCTTACAGTACAACGCTGTGTACTACTCCCTTCACAGAACGGCACAAACTGGCTCTAACCAGAATAGAAATAGGAGTGGGAGGCCACGGTGCACAACTGAGCAAGAGGACATTAGTACATTAGAGTGACTCGTTTGAGAAACAGGCTCCTCACAGGTCCTCAACTGGCAGCTTCATTAAATAGTACCCGCAAAACACCAGTCTCAACGTCAACAGTGAAGAGACGACTCCGGGATGCTGGCCTTCAAGGGAGTTGCAAAGAAAAAGCCATATCTCAGACAGGCCAATAAAAATAAAAGATTAAGTTGGGCAAAAGAACACAGACACTGGACAGAGGAACTGTAAATAAATGAATACATGGATTTGACTTACTATTTGACTTACCACTTCATGTGGCTTCTTACTTCACAGACTCCATGAAATGATGACCTCTCCCTAACTATTTGGCCAAAGATATTTATTTTGTGTCTGGTTCCCTAGAAACAAGGGGGTCTCAACCTACCCCCTTTTCACTTACCCCGCTTCAGCTCGACTTACCCAACTCTCCCCTATATAAAAGATCACACCAGCTCACTGTCCAGTTGAATGAGTCCTGAAGCAAAACGTGATCACTTTTAGGCACATGCTAATGTGAGAACCAGACCAGGCACATTCACAGAGGAGGCGAGTAGCCTACTAAGGGTAAAAATGTCTACATTTATGATACTGTCAACCAACTCTGGCGTTTGTTCATTTGTAGGCCTACGTTACAACCACAATGTTTGATGGGACTAACAACAGTTAGGTTAGGAAACGAAGCAACAAACAATGATTTCCAATAGGGAGAAATGTATGGAAATCCTATTACATCATACTTTTTTTAAGGATACAATTTCCCCTGCTTTTCCATGCAGGGGCGTCATTTCAGCTATAAATGGGGTATGGCCAGGTGTTTGTGTGTGTGCCCCTGCACACAGCTATATTTAGGTCCTTTTTTAAATTAAACGTGGTTAGTGAGGAGGAAAAAAACAATCAAATATAAACGTAGGCAGAGCTATTTTTCTTAGTAATGGAGTCACTAGGCTAGGAGACTTTGCGTCCAATGATTTGAATATTGAATAGGTTAATATCCTTACTCTGCTTTTTTCTGTCTTTTGAAATACCACCAATCGTAGCCTGTCCTGATAAAAATGTTTTACTTGCACTGAACGGACGTTCAATATCACTTTTGTAAGACAGTAAATAGCCTAAAGTTATGGCGATCTTACCAACTAAGGTAGCAGTATTGATTCAACCTTAAAATGAGTAACATATGACATGTTGAGGCTACTGTAACTGCAATAACTACAATATTGTATAATAATACAATAATAACCACAATAACCGTAACCACGACTACAATGCCTTCTTATGTAATCATTTTAAAGCGGGCATGTTCAAGATCGCAGGTCTTAGAACAACGTAGAACAAAACCCAGAGACACGAGTAGCGTACAGACGTGGAACACAAACAGAGTCATTAAGGCCTGGGGAAGGAACCAAAGGGAGTGACATATAAGGTAAACGGGGAAGGTGATGGAGTTCAGGTGAGTCTGATGAGGCGCTGGTGCGCGTAACGATGGTGACAGGTGTGCGTAATAATAGGCAGACAGGCGACCTCGAGCGCCGGAGAGGGAGTATACGTGACAGGCAGGGCCACTTGGAACTGGTTAAAGGGAAAGAGGATACCTAGACAGTTGTGCAACTTGAATGCATTCAACCCGAAAATGTGTCTTCCACATTTAACCTAACCTCGGGTTATAATTTTGCCTAACCTCGGGTTATAATCTCCATACACTGTTGTTAGTCGCTTGTGTGACATAATTGTGCTATTCTTGTTTACAATGTCCGTCATGAAAATGATACCCTTCTTGTGTTTTTCTCTCTGTCAGTATAGAGAAAACATTTTAACCATACTATTTGCTGCAATATTAGATCTGCCTTTTCTAGAAGATGACATTGAAATTGTGGCCAACTCAGTATGGCTTCATTTAAAAAGGAGGATGCTTTAAACAGGGATCCATTGTCAGTACACCGAAAATGTTTCATCTACAAAAAGGCAAAGGGTCCACTCTTAAACAATTGAAACCAATTTGGTTATAAATATGTTTGTTTGATCTTTATCTGGTTTGCCATTCCAAATAAAGAGAAATATTATTTTCTTGCATGATTTGAGTAAGGATTTTCCTGGAGTCGGCAGAACCATAAATGAATATGTAAACTGAGATATCACTAGAGAATTAACCAAGGTAATCTTCCTGTAAACGGATAAGGTGTTTCAAGACTCTTATCTATTTTGCTACGTTTTCAATCGAAGTTAATTGTTGCAAGATCGATCCACTTTTACGGGATATGTACACCAAGCACACCGACTTCACCATCTGCCCATTTAATCGGGAGAACACATGGCAATTTCAAGTTTGCAGCTTTTAGAGATCCAATCCGTAATATAGTACACTTATCATAGTTGTTTTTTAGTCCAGAGAAACTGGAGACATTGTCCAGGTTCTCAATGAGGCCCTTCAAGGTTGAAGATTGTGGACTCGAGAACTTGAATCATCGGCGTACATTGACATTATCATCTCTAATCTCCTAATTGTTTGCCTCTTAACGTTAGTATTAGACCTGATTTTCAAAGCTAACACTTCAATGGCCATAACAAATAGGTATGCCTCTTGACAACTCAACGTTCTCAGAGAAGTAACCATTATGTATTGTTTTACATAAACGATTGTTATACATTACTTTTACACCGTCTTATAAGAGATTCTCCAAAGTTGAGATTCTGGAAATAATGTATCAAATGCTTTCTCAAAACCTGCTTACCGATAATTCCTGGTTTCCCTGCTTTCTCGTGATTTCTAGTAGTTTTCGAATGTCGTCTCCAGTGTGTCTTCCTTTTAAGAATCATGTCGGATTGTGATGAATAATGTCCGGTATGACCTTTTTTATTTTATGAGCAATATATCTTGCCAATATTTTAAGTCACAACATTGAAGAGTGAGGGGCCTACAACTTTTTTTTGAAAGATTAAAATACTGGGTCTTTGTATTGCCCTCCCTGGCTCCTGCTTCAGTAGGAGAGAGATCAGTCCCGCTTTTTGTGTGTCCGAAGATTTGCAAGATAACAAGATAACAAAATAACATCTGTTTAAAATATTTCACTTCCTCATTCAACATCTCTGTTGGTGAGATAAGGTCAATACACTTAATAAAAGTCCTAAAAAGGAAAAATGGTCTTGGACAATTCTGCTGAAGATATACAACATCTGTCCACCGCCCCTTATGACCCAAAAGAGCTTTTGGATATCAGAACAGTGATTACTCACCTCTAAATGGATGAAGAGTTTTTCTTTAACGAGTGGACTAGAAGGACTTACTGCTGATACCGGACCAGGCCCAAAATCTCCGTCATTTGCAAGAAGAAGAGACGCTGATACAGGGGATGCAGGTCCGGGTGCCTTGTGAGAATTCTGGCGAATGGGTAATCCACCTCTACCATCCATCCTATTGGCCAATGTGCAATCATTGGAGAATAAACCGGATGAGCTCTGTTCGAGACTATCCTACCAACGGAACATTAACTGTAATATCTTATGTTTCGCCGAGTCGTGGCTGAACAACGACATGGATAATATACAGTTGGCTGGGTTTTCCGTGCATCGGCAAGACAGAACAGCTACCTCCGGTAAGACAAGGATTGGCGGTCAGGTGCGCAAAATCAAAATTGAATGATTGATTGATTGACTGTAGGTGATGCCTTGGCCTATCAACCAACACATGAACCCGTCCTGTGGGTGGCAGTCCAGTGGATATGGAGGGGACATCTCTGAATGACTGTGTCTACGGACATACTGTACGTTAGGCTGCGTTCACACAGGCAGCCAAATACATATTTTTGGGGGGTCAATTATTTGGCATATCTGATCTTTTTCCCAATGTGTAAACCAATGTGCCATGACCAAGAGCAACTACTCCAACATTTAAAGGAACAGTGACAGGAAATGAATGACCATTGCGTCTGCATGCTATTTCATAGGCTACATCAATGTGAACGTGCACATCTGATATGGGTACATATGCAAAAATGTACAAACGTAAAAGGATGGACAGCCAGAAACAAAGATTGGCTATGAAGAGAAAAATAGAACTTTGTTCTTAGGGGGACTGCGTAAACACAGCCCGAGAAAGGTAATATTCTCTCTCTCTTTCTCTCCCTGTCTCTCTGTCTCTTTCTCTCTGTCTCCCCAGGCCAAAATGTTCTTCATAGAGAACGAAATTCCCCCTAAATCCCAGTTTGAGTCCAGTGGAAGGTTTAAACGGCCCCGCTGGAGGTATGTTCCGGGGATTAACATCATGGGGCACATCTACACAGAGGAGCCAGACTGTCGCATCTTCCACCTGTCCAAGATTATAGTACGACCCAGATGAGAATCTACCAGCCCTTCATGCTGATAGAACGACCCAGGTTAGAATCTACTGCTGAATCCCAAACTAGTCCCTCTCCCTCCCAACACACACTGCAATATGTTTGGAGTTTTTCATACAAAAGAAATGAGATGCGTGCCAAATTATATGCAACCTGCATTTGTTTGTGTCTGATTTGACATAAATGTAACAAATGAAATACCTCCCAAATGAAGTGTTTAACGTCACTGAGGTATTGTATTGCTGAGGAGTGACGGACTCCATCCTAGCTGGAGGGGTGCTCTCATCTTATCTACCAACATAGACAGGGCTCTAACTCCTCTAGCTCCACAATGAAATAGGGTGCAGGCCAGGCAGCAGGCTGTTAGCCAACCTGCCAGCTTAGTGGAGTCTGCCACTAGCACAGTCAGTGTAGTCAGCTCAGCTATCACCATTGAGACCGTGTCTGTGCCTCGACCTAGGTTGGGCAAAACTAAACATGGCGGTGTTCGCCTTAGCAATCTCATTAGGATAAAGACCACCTCCATTCCTGTCATTATTGAAAGAGATCGTGATACCACACATCTCAAAATAGGGCTACTTAATGTTAGATCCCTTACTTCAAAAGCAATTATAGTCAATGAACTAATCACTGATCATAATCTTGATGTGATTGGCCTGACTGAAACATGGCTTAAGCCTGATGAATTTACTGGGTTAAATGAGGCCTCACCTCCTGGCTACACTAGTGACCATATCCCCCGTGCGTCCCGCAAAGGCGGAGGTGTTGCTAACATTTACGATAGCAAATTTCAATTTACCCCCCAAAAAATGACGTTTTCGTCTTTTGAGCTTCTAGTCATGAAATATATGCAGCCTACTCAATCACTTTTTATAGCTACTGTTTACAGGCCTCCTGGGCCATATACAGTTCCTCATTGAGTTCCCTGAATTCCTATTGGACCTTGTAGTCATAGCAGATAATATTCTAATCTTTGGTGACTTTAATATTCACATGGAAAAGTCCACAGACCCACTCCAGAAGGCTTTCGGAGCAATCATCGACTCAGTGGGTTTTGTCAAACATGTCTCTGGACCCACTCACTGTCACAGTCATACGCTGGACCTAGTTTTGTCCCATGGAATACATGTTGTGGATCTTAATGCTTTTCCTCATAATCCTGGACTATCGGACCACTATTTTATTACGTTTGCAATTGCAACAAATAATCTGCTCAGACCCCAACCAAGGAACATCAAAAGTCGTGCTATAAATTCACAGACAACACAAAGATTCCTTGATGTCCTTCCAGATTCCCTCTGTCTAACCAAGGACGCCAGAGGACAAAAATCAGTTAACCACCTAACTGAGGAACTCAATTTAACCTTGCGCAATACCCTAGATGCAGTTGCACCCCTAAAAACTAAAAACATTTCTCATAAGAAACTAGCTCCCTGGTACACAGAAAATACCCGAGCTCTGAAGCAAGCTTCCAGAAAATTGGAACGGAAATGGCGCCACACCAAACTGGAAGTCTTCCGACTAGCTTGGAAAGACAGTACCGTGCAGTACCGTAGAGCCCTTACTGCTACTCGATCATCCTATTTTTCTAACTTAATTGAGGAAAATAAGAACAATCCGAAATTCCTTTTTGATACTGTCGCAAAGCTAACTAAAAAGCAGCATTCCCCAAGAGAGGATGACTTTCACTTTAGCAGTGATAAATTCATAAACTTCTTTGAGGAAAAGATTATGATTATTAGAAAGCAAATGACGGACTCCTCTTTAAATCTGCGTATTCCTTCAAAGCTCAGTTGTCCTGAGTCTGCACAACTCTGCCAGGACCTAGGATCAAGAGAGACGCTCAAGTGTTTTAGTACTATATCTCTTGACACAATGATGAAAATAATCATGACCTCTAAACCTTCAAGCTGCATACTGGACCCTATTCCAACTAAACTACTGAAAGAGCTGCTTCCTGTGCTTGGCCCTCCTATGTTGAACATAATAAACGGCTCTCTATCCACCGGATGTGTACCAAACTCACTAAAAGTGGCAGTAATAAAGCCTCTCTTGAAAAAGCCAAACCTTGACCCAGAAAATATAAAAAACTATCGGCCTATATCGAATCTTCCATTCCTCTCAAAAATGTTAGAAAAGGTTGTTGCGCAGCAACTTACTGCCTTCCTGAAGACAAACAATGTATACAAAATGCTTCAGGCACTTGTGAAGGTGGTAAATGACATTTTAATGGCATCGGACCGAGGCTCTGCATCTGTCCTCGTGCTCCTAGACCTTAGTGCTGCTTTTGATACCATCGATCACCACATTCTTTTGGAGAGATTGGAAACCCAAATTGGTCTACACGGACAAGTTCTGGCCTGGTTTAGATCTTATCTGTCGGAAAGATATCAGTTTGTCTCTGTGAATGGTTTGTCCTCTGACAAATCAACTGTACATTTCGGTGTTCCTCAAGGTTCCTTTTTAGGACCACTATTGTTTTCACTATATATTTTACCTCTTGGGGATGTTATTCGAAAACATAATGTTAACTTTCACTGCTATGCGGATGACACACAGCTGTACATTTCAATGAAACATGGTGAAGCCCCAAAATTGCCCTTGCTAGAAGCATGTGTTTCAGACATAAGGAAGTGGATGGCTGCAAACTTTCTACTTTTAAACTCGGACAAAACAGAGATGCTTGTTCTAGGTCCCAAGAAACAAAGAGATCTTCTGTTGAATCTGACAATCTTAATGGTTGTACAGTCGTCTCAAATAAAACTGTAAAGGACGTCGGCGTTACTCTGGACCCTGATCTCTCTTTTGAAGAACATATCAAGACCATTTCAAGGACAGCTTTTTTCCATCTACGTAACATTGCAAAAATCAGAAACTTTCTGTCCAAAAATGATGCAGAAAAATTAATCCATGCTTTTGTCACTTCTAGGTTAGACTACTGCAATGCTCTACTTTCCGGCTACCTGGATAAAGCACTAAATAAACTTCAGTTGGTGCTAAATACGCCTGCTAGAGTCCTGACTAGAACCAAAAAATGTGATCATATTACTCCAGTGCTAGCCTCTCTACACTGGCTTTCTGTCAAAGCAAGGGCTGATTTCAAGGTTTTACTGCTAACCTACAAAGCATTACATGGGCTTGCTCCTACCTATCTCTCTGATTTGGTCCTGCCGTACATACCTAAATGTACGCTACGGTCACAAGACGCAGGCCTCCTAATTGTCCCTAGAATTTCTAAGCAAACAGCTGGAGGCAGGGCTTTCTCCTATAGAGCTCCATTTTTATGGAACGGTCTGCCTACCCATGTCAGAGACGCAAACTCGGTCTCAACCTTTAAGTCTTTACTGAAGACTTATCTCTTCAGTGGGACATATGATTGAGTGTAGTCTGGCCAGGAGTGGGAAGGTGAACGGAAAGGCTCTGGAGCAACGAACCGCCCTTGCTGTTTCTGCTCTGCCTTGCTGTTTCCCCTCTTTCCACTGCGATTCTCTGCCTCTAACCCTATTACAGGGGCTGAGTCACTGGCTTACTGGGGCTCTCTCATGCCGTCCCTGGAGGGGGTGCGTCACCTGAGTGGGTTGATTCACAGTTGTGGTCATCCTGTCTGGGTTGCGCCCCCCCTTGGGTTGTGCCATGGCGGAGATCTTTGTGGGCTATACTCGGCCTTGTCTCAGGATGGTAAGTTGGTGGTTGGAGATATCCCTCTAGTGGTGTGGGGGCTGTGCTTTGGCAGAGTGGGTGGGGTTATATCCTTCCTGTTTGGCCCTGTCCGGGGGTGTCCTCGGATGGGGCCACAGTGTCTCCTGACCCCTCCTGTCTCGGCCTCCAGTATTTATGCTGCAGTAGTTTATGTGTCGGGGGGCTAGGGTCAGTTTGTTATATCTGGAGTACCTCTCCTGTCCTATTCGGTGTCCTGTGTGAATCTAGGTGTGCGTTCTCTAATTCTCTCTTTCTCTCTTTCTCTCTCTCTCTCGGAGGACCTGAGCCCTAGGACCATGCCCCAGGACTACCTGACATGATGACTCCTTCCTGTCCCCAGTCCACCTGGCCGTGCAGCTGCTCCAGTTTCAACTGACCTGAGCCCTAGGACCATGCCCCAGGACTACCTGACATGATGACTCCTTGCTGTCCCCAGTCCACCTGGCCGTGCTGCTGCTCCAGTTTCAACTGTTCTGCCTTATTATTATTTGACCATGCTGGTCATTTATGAACATTTGAACATCTTGGCCATGCTCTGTTATAATCTCCACCCGGCACAGCCAGAAGAGGACTGGCCACCCCACATATGCTCTCTCTAATTCTCTCTTTCTTTCTCTCTCTCGGAGGACCTGAGCCCTAGGACCATGCCCCAGGACTACCTGACATGATGACTCCTTGCTGTCCCCAGTCCACCTGACCGTGCTGCTGCTCCAGTTTCAACTGTTCTGCCTTATTATTATACAACCATGCTGGTCATTTATGAACATTTGAACATCTTGGCCATGTTCTGTTATTATCTCCACCCGGCACAGCCAGAAGAGGACTGGCCACCCCACATAGCCTGGTTCCTCTCTAGGTTTCTTCCTAGGTTTTGGCCTTTCTAGGGAGTTTTTCCTAGCCACCGTGCTTCTACACCTGCATTGCTTGCTGTTTGGGATATAGCACTTTGAGATATCAGCTGATGTACGAAGGGCTATATAAATACATTTGATTTGATTTTTGATTTGATTTGTAAAACTATAAGAAGAAGTTGTTCATTTGAATTCCATGCTTGTTTTATAATTTAAATGGGAAACATGAATTGCATCAATCAAGTCAACGAGTGTCTCCAGACGTGGATGTGTTTATTTGATCCCCTCGCCACAATTTTGTGAGCAACATGTGGCGACCGAGGGCCCTCCGAGCAAGTTGGTAGGGGTGATGGGCTGGTTTTGGATTCACCACACCACCCCTCCATGATGATATTATGACCCAGGTTAGAATAGAATAGAGCCTCTATTTAACCCAGCATTTCTTAAACTTGGTCCTCGGGACCCTAAGGGGTAGATTCTTTGTTTAATGCCCTAGCTCTACACAGATTATTCAACTAATCAACTCATCGTCAGGCTTGGATTATTTGAGTCGGCTGTGTATTGCTTGGGAGAAAAAAAAAGTTCACTCCTTGCGTTTAGGAAAGTGCTGGTCTAACCCCTCTGTGTCTCTGACCTCAGGGCGGTGGAGCAGACGTTGGTTCATGTAACTTCAGGCAGACGGTGAAGGTTCCTCCTAAGGTGTGTCGTATCAGCCATGTCAGAGTTCCCCCTACGAGGAGGACTGACCAAGGAAGAGGTGACAATGACGAGAGACAACTAGTGCCTAATGTAGATCAAAACCTAATGTAGATAAAGCACTGGAGAGAGCAGGGCTATTATCTCACCTTCCCTTCTCCCTCCGCAACCCACGCATGTCATCATCTTGTTATTCGTCATCATCATCGTCGCCTGTCTGTGCCGTGTAGAACAGCCAGGTCTGGAGCTAAAGTCTTGACACCCCGTTGCTCTAATGACAGTGTGTAGAATGTGTTACCTATCCTGTCATGTCGTCTTTCAATTTGGGCAGTGTTGGGGAGAGCGGGCGGTGCCCGACTACACAGGTGGGCAAAGAGGAATCATACAGGCAACAAAAGACTTCCAGTTCTCGAAGCTTTTACTTTTGCTTTTAGTTTTACAGCTTTTAGTTGCTTAGCTTTAAGTGTCTCTGGAGTTTTAGTCCTGAAAGCCGTTCAGGCAAGAGGGTGGTTAAAGATGGCGGCCACCTGTAGTCTCTTTGCCGGCTTCACCGGCAGAGTCTGACTTTCCTACGGAAGAGTCTGTAGAAGGAGAAAGAAACACAGTGCAAGCGGTGCCACGGGCAGGACGGAGAGTTAAAGACTGTCAGGATGGTGCCACTCTCGTAGTGCCACAGACAGCACCGTCGCTGGGGGTAAACAGTTTGCAAATTATTTTTATTCATTCAGATAAATGAATCCGGTAGGAGGCAGATCTGAAGTTTGTCGCAACTTCCATACCTGGCTTAAAGCGTGTTTTCTGCCAAGATAAGCCAACGTTAGTTCCCAGTAAACCAACCAAGATAAAGAATGTGATGTTGTCAACCAAGGATGGGCAACTTTGAGTGGGGTGGGGAGGGGCCACAGCAAAAATCGGAACTTGTCATGAAGGGCCGCAGTGGCTCGCGGGTCTGCGTACCCACATCCATACCCACACATTCAGTCAGAGCCGGCCGTAGCCTTTTGTTGGGGGCTCCCTCACCTTGCGAGCAGAACATTTTACCGCCCCAACCCTCTTGACAGCGGAGAGAAAACATTTTTGACAGAATGTTCTGCAATTCTACACATTTTGCCATGGATCGTAGAGAAAATGGTGCAGTTTAAAAGCAAGTTCTACATGTTTTGCTACGGGGAAGAGAGAAGATTTTGAAATGTTATAACTCATTTATGCAATTGCACTCGTTTTGCCATGGGGCGGAGAGAAAGGTTTTCAGTTTTGAATGTGATATCTGAGTGAGAGTGGCAAACAAAATGAATGGGAGCTCCCCGGTCGGTCATTTGACCATGATTACTGCAAGTACCCAGGACCGAGTTTGGGAGCCCCCCGGTCGGTCATTTGACCATGATTACTGCAAGTACCCAGGACCGAGTTTGGGAGCCCCCCGGTCGATAATTTGACCATGATTACTGCAAGTACCCAGAACCAAGTTTGGGATCCCCCCGGTCGGTAATTTGACCATGATTACTACAAGTACCCAGGACCAAGTTTGGGAGCCCCTGGTCGAACCAACTTCAAGTCGATACGCCTAACAAAAAGACACTATTACTGCCTCTTGCCTTCTAGAATCAATGTATTATTTGTCCACTAGATGTCAGCCTGTCCTCAGTTTAGTTTGTAAAGATTTTTTTTTAAACGACCCTGCCCCATCAAACCCAATAACTGTTGTGACATGCAGATTATTATCAATAACTACAAAATCAAAACGTCGTAAAAATAAAATATACATATTTTTTTTTGTCATTAATAGCCTTATTTCAAAATCCATGCTGTGCAGCCTACCACTTAAATACCAGTTTACATGGTAGATTTACACTGTGCATATTCTTCAATTGTTGGATACAGTGAAAAAGTCGTGTAGATTTGTTTGTATGACTATTTGGAAAATGAAACGTGTATCTATGAAATGTCATATTATATCCAGAAGAGGGAGACACTACATAAAGAATATAGCTTATAGAAGAAACTCTCCTGAGAACCTGCTTGTATGTTCTTATCATATTTCACTAACTCTCTATGGCTCTATTACAGTCATTTGTACACTTGAGAAAGATCCAATATAGCATTTAACTTCAAATATATTATTGTTTTGAGTACATTCATATTGAAATAAAGAGGATATGTATGACCCACACATGACCCTCGATGCTTTGTTTGAACATTGTCAGGTTAGGCCTGATCCATGTACAATTTGTGGGTGATACTTTGCTCCAAAAACTACGAAAAATGAGTGCGGTGCGTTTTGACCTGGTCAGGAGCTGGCAATGGTGTCAGGGGGTTGTTGTGGGTGCCTGTGGGCAGTAGTGGCCTAGGCTGAGCTCAATGGTGAGCAGAGCTCCTTTCTCCCGGGCTGGATTTCTTATATAGGGTGTCTGAGTCAGCCCTAAGCCACTCTCGCCATGCAGGCTCCCTTCACCAGCTTTCACCTAAATCTGTCACACAGATTTGACACTGTGTCACTCTGACCGCACTCCGAAATGACATGTATATAACATGGAATATTGTGCACGTTTACAGGCCGGGCTTCCCTTGAAGCGTATACTGTTTGTTTTATTCCCTATGTGTGTGTGTGTGTGTGTGTGTGTGTGTGTGTGTGTGTGTGAGCTTTCTTTTAATATTTTTTAAAAATAAAACAATGACAAAATAACGAAAATATACAACATAGAATTAGTAATTGTGATTACATTTTAAGGCGAATTGAGGTTTAATTCAACATTTTGTTCTGTTTTTGGTACAAAAGTGGAGTTTTAATTCAACAATACCTTTTCAACAATTAAATCACCTTCATGTGGTCAATATGTCACATATTAGATAATAGCCTTGACGATAATAATCACTGTGCTCATTAGTTATGTATATTTGGGAATACTTCATGCATTTAAAAAAATATATATGTTTGAAATTACAACGCCCAGTGTTGCCAAGAGGAGGCCCTACCAATCTGCATGTTTTCATAGGAGCACAATAGCGTGTTAAAAGCGTGGCACCGACCGCAAGGCTGGAAATAGAGGTTTTGTTTCTTTATGCGGGTCTACAAGCCCAATTAGCCGGAATTAGGCTCATAGTTAGCTGTGCATGAAAAAAACAACAACTGATATCACAATCCCCTTTGCCGTTCTGCAGTTGTTGTTTTTATCCGTAACAACTTTACATTCAAATTTAAGGGCATTATCCAACATTATTTTCCATGAAGGTACACACTCAAGACTAATTCTGACTTACAAGTGCACATTGTGGAAAATGTGCTAAGAAAAATGCAACATTCACATTTTTCTATTTATTTTTACAATGACACACGTCATGCACATGTTTTACATTTGGGATTTCATATGAACAAAATGCATGTTGCAAATAGGTTTTATGTAAGAATTGCGACTTCAACTAGTTCATCGCATGTGTTATACCAGTAGGTGTATGTCACTAAGTCTCACGTATTTCACCTCTAAATCGTCAGACAGAGGTGTGTGTACTCCTCAGAGATGATGTGGATGTGGCATTTATATACATCGGATTTGCTATTATTCGACGGCGTCCATCTCCATTCAAAAACATTTAACTATCCGCCTGTTGCTTTTCATTGACAGCTAAATTATTTCTAAAGAGATTTGCGGTAACGATTGGCTAATATCTTTCCAATAAGTAAAAGGTCTGTGTCCATTTAGGTTTGTCTGTCTGCTTCTGCTCTGTCTGTGAGCTTGCCTGCTGTAGAATTCCAACCCTCTGTGATAAGTGCTTGAAGCTCTCTGAAACTTCTGGAATCAAGAGCGCTGAGAGAGGAAAGTGGACCAGAGTGCCCATCACACTGGGTTCATGGGCATATAAACCATCACTCCCACACCCCTCTCCCTCTCTCCCCCTTTCTTTTGTAGTATTTATTGGATCAAGTGGTAGCTACTGGCTGCCATCGCCAGTAAGTAGGATCTTCTCTCCCCAGCTAGCATGGCTTTGACTGTTTCTAGTGCATGAATTGACTGAGAATTGGCTTTACTGAACACAGCAACCATGCAATTAACAAACAGGCAACACGGTTGGTTTGGTTACATTTATTACAGTATCGTGACCAAATGTCTGCTAACATACTGTCTGTTTATTATTTATGTTTTGTATTTCACCAGCTTGTTTCCTATAGGCCACAGAAGGACATTTATAATTCACTTATCCCATTCTAAATGAGGTTTTGTGGACACCCGCCCCTATGGGAATCTGTGGCGCTTTGAAAAGAATACAGGTTCAAACTGGGCAAAAGCAGTTAGCAGGAAGCAGGCAATAATCCTTCTCTTCCACAGGTAATGAGTTTGATTCATTCGTGACCTTTGGAAACTTTTCACTTTTCTTCTACCTGGAGATAATAAGGCAGGATTTTATATCTTACGTTTACTCGTGGAACGAACAGACCATTTTGTACAGGCCATCGTAACACGATACAAGCTAAATGTCTCGTTGTGTTTTTTTTTTCCCCCACACAGACTTTGTTTGTGATGAAATGGAACATTTATTTTTTCACATGACATGTTTCGGTAGTTACCGTAACACCAGAATAACATTGTGTCTCCCAATATGCCATTTTCATAGCAGCAAAGCAGTGGACAACTTCGGTCGGAGCCTAGAGCAAAAAAATGGTAGGACGGGTTGTGTTTATTTTTTTTTTTTTTTTGGGGGACATGGCGTTTATAGGTTTTTTTCTCTCTCTGATAAATCACAAGCTGGAAACTTCTCCATTGACGGCAGAAGACAGGTTTCCTCGGATAATGTAGAGAAATGGGAAAAGGAAGGAATGGGTCTGAAATAGGGTCGTGATTTAGAGCTGAGAGATACAGCATCCCCTCTTCGAAGCGGAGGCCCTCCTGGGTTTGATTTCATTCTCTCCTTGCACTATTAAAAAGGCCTTCTGCTCTCTTCACTGGGTGCACCTTGCTGTCATAACTGGCACAAAATCATTTATCAATGCCTCTCGCCGGGCAGTGCGGCTGAGGCCTTTCGCAGTGTATATTTTGCTGTTATTGATTGCGTGTGTAATGCATCGCAAGAAGATGCTCGGAGATACGGGGCCTCTCTCCTCCCGTTGGATGACCATACAAGGCCAGAGAATCAGGTAACTTTGTTTTTTTTTGTGCTTACTCTATTCATCAACGCTTGAAACTATCCTAGTTGTTTGGATAGGTAGTCTCTCAAACCAACGATATAACTTTTTGATGTGTAAAGCTTTGAAAATTGGACAAAAAGCGTGACGTGATGGTCATGCTACAGAGCCAGCAGGTTAGTTGGAGCAACGAGCTGAAAGGCAGCAGTGAATGTCAGTGTCCCCTTTGTTGTTTAATTTATTTTCTTTTCAAAGTGAGGGGAGGTGGCCTTGCTGTGAGTGTTCGTCATTGATGTGGCTATAGTTAGTCCCTCCCCTGCTGCGGCTGTCTGCTGGAGTACTTACTGTACTTCCCTCTCCTCCCTCTCCTCCTCGCTCAAGGCTTCCATTGCTCAAGAGGCTTGGCTCACTGTGTATTTTGTCTAACCATCCTCCCCCTGTGTGAGGGTGTATTTGATTCGGGACAAGAAAGGACCACTTTAAAAGTAGAAAAGAGCTGTGGCTAACTGACCACTCTGCTCTGGGGTCAAAGAGATGCTTTAGCTTCGTCAAGGCTCTGGCACAGACAGACTTGTGACACTTCTTACTGTTAGATGCGGTCTCCTGCCAAGGCTAGATTTTCCTCTTCACCATTGTCTGTGGTGGATTGATTGGTTGATTGGCCATTGCATCTGTTTGCCTCTGACTTTCCACTGGACAATAGTGGGCTAAGAAGTTATTATTCTTCATTGTATATTCTCCAAATGTTCAGCTAAAAGCAAGTGGAGTTTCTTTTTTTGTGAAAAAAAAAAAGGCTTTGGTAATAAATGGTTGAGGCTCATTATGTGCTGCGTAGAAGGTTGCAGATAAGACAGGTTTAGTCCCTTTTGCATTCCAACAAGTGGTTCTAAACCTATGTAGATTATTGATTGCAGGGTTTACATAGTGGCTTAAGCAAATGTAGACAGGGGACACATTTTGACCTCCCTTCAATAAAACTGGAAAGACTTTGAAATAAGCTTTGGGAGAATAATGTTATTTTATACAATCACCTGTTGCATGGCCAACAGCCAGTTGGGGTTTAACTAGACTAAATGGTTTTATCTACAGCTAATGAATGGTCCTATTTGCCACTGACAAACATCCCCCTCTTTAAGTTTAAGGTAAATGGAGTGTATTCCCTAAAGGATCTATTAGAAGCCCAGAGCCCTTTATCAAAGCTGTCTGAAATATTGGCACATACAGTAATCTGTCCCCGTTCCGTATTGATTCCTTGTTTTGTTTTCAATTTATGCTGTAAACAGGTTAAATAATGACAGATTTGAGTCGGTGTCCCCACGGAGATATATGTTTAGATTTAAGCTTCAAACCCGACACTTTTCCAATTCTCTATGCACAGCTGATGCGTCAGAAGCTAATGAAAGCTTTAAAAAATATATTATACCACCTTTACCCTGGAGAAAGTAGTAGGATGTATCGTCTCAGAAATGGAAGACAGGTAACACACTGTTAGTGGAGGAGCTTTGAAGTGAATGCTGGTAAGAGCTGACAGAAGAGGTGTGTAGGTTTAGTAATTGTAATTTATGAAGGAGAGGAGGGTAGGTGTAGTTTATAGTTTATACAGCAGTTAGGGACAGATACTGTAGAAATGTACTTGGGGGGAGGGGTGGTCCAAAATAGGGGTGGTCCACCCCAAAAGAAAATCCTTTGGGGAGGGTTGTGTTTTGTTATTTTATTGGGCACAGGCGAGGGTAGTGCGTTTTTTCCCCCTGGTTTACATTCACTCTTCTACTCATATTTTACCTATGAACAATGGCTTGACTTAGTTTTGATATTACCCTAATAAAGTTCAGCTATGTTTGTGAAGTTTTGGTATGGTGTGGCGATTGTTAAGCTTTCGCTACTGCAGGCCTACGATATGGAGGCAGTGCGCCACCTGATCCACAGCTGAACTTGAAGTGAGGAAGTCTGTTTCAGGCCTACCGGAGTTACTCCTATAATCTAACAATATAATGATAATCTTTAAAAACAATATTCTGATAAATGAACTAATTAGCCTCCTTTCTGTACGCCTATACCTGTATGGCAGACGCAGTAGTCAACTGACATAAAGAAATGCGCGTCGTAACATGCCACTGACATATCTCACTGTCTCTCTGGTGTGAAGCCTACGCTTCTCTTCCTTTATATAGGCTATATACACTATACATAGAAAAGTATGTGGACACCCCTTCAAAATGAGTGGATTCGGCTACTTCAGCCATACCTGTTTCTTCAGCACTCTGTGGCCTCCTTCTGTAAGCTTGTGTGGCCCACCACTTTGCGGCTGAGCCGTTGTTGCTCCTAGACTTTTCCATTTCACAATAACAGCACTTATAGTTGAGCAGGGCAGCTCTAGCAGGGCAGAAATTTGACAAACTGACTTGTTGGAAAAGTGGAATCCTATGACGGTGCCACAATGAAAGTGACTGAGCTCTTCAGTAAGGCCATTCTACTGCCAATGTTTGTCTATGGAGATTATATGTTTGTGTGCTCAAGTTTATACACCTGTCAGCAACGGGTATGGCTGAAATAGCCAAATCTACAAATGTTAAGGGGTGTCCACAAACTTTGTATACAGTGCATTCAGAAAGTATTCAGACCTCTTGACTTTTTCCACATTTTGTTACATTACAGCCTTATCTAACATGGATTCAATAGTTTTTTCCCCCTGATCAATCTACACACAATACCCCATAACAACAAAGTAAAAACAGCTTATTTTCTTTTATTTTTTACAGATATTACATTTACATAAGTATTCAGACCCTTTACTCAGTATTTTGTTGAAGGACCTTTGGCAGCGATTACAGCCTCAAGACTTCTTTGGTATAACGCTACAAGCTTGCCAAACCTGTATTTGGGGAGTTTCTCCCATTCTTCTCTGCAGATCCTCTCAAGCTCTGTCAGGTTGGATGGGGAGCGTCTCTGCACAGCTATTTTCAGGTCTCTCCAGAGATGTCTGATTGGGTTCAATTCCGGGCTCTGGCTGGGCCACTCAAAGACATTCAGAGACTTGTCCCGAATCCACTCCTGCATTGTCTTGCCTGTGTGCTTAGGGTCGTTGTCCTTTTGGAAGGTGAACCTTCGCCCCCGGTCGGAGGTCCTGAGCTCTCTGGAGCAGGTTTCATCAAGGATCTCTCTGTACTTTGCTCTGTTCATCTTTCACTCAATCCTGACTAGTCTCCCAGTCCCTTCTGCTGAAAAACATCCCCACAGCATGATGTTGCCACCACCATGCTTCACTGTAGGGATGGTGCCAGGTTTCCTCCAGATGTGACGCTTGGCATTCTCGGTTTCATCGGTTTCATCAGACTAGAGAATCTTCTTTCTCATGGTCTGAGAGTCCTTTACATGCCTTTTGGCAAACTGAAAGCAGGCTGTCAAGTGCCTTTTACTGAGGAGTGGCTACCGTCTGGACACTCTACCATAAAGGCCTGATTGGTGGAGTGCTGCAGAGATGGTTGTCCTTCTGGAAGTTTCTTCCATCCCCACAGAGGAACTCTGGAGTTCTGTCAGAGTGACCATTGGGTTCTTGGTCACCTCTCTGACCAAGGCCCTTCTTCCCCATTGCTCAGTTTGGCCGGGTGGCCAGCTCTAGGAAGAATCTTTCTGGTTCCAAACTTCTTCCATTTAAGAATGAAGGAGGCCACGGTATTCTTGGGGACCTTCAATGCTGCAGACATTTTTTGGTACCAAAAAATGTCTTCGACCTCATGGCTTGGTTTTTGCTCTGACATGCACTGTCAACTGTGGAAAGTTATATAGACAGGTGTGTTCCTTTCCAAATCATGTGCAATCAATGGAATGTACCACAAGGTGGTCTCCAATCAAGGTGTAGAAACATCTCAAGGATGGTCAATGGAAACAGGATGCACCTGAGCTAAATTTCAAGTCTCATCGCAAAGGGTCTGAATTAAAACCTGTTTTTGCTTTGTCATTATGGGGTATTGTGTGAAGATTGATGAGGGGGAAAAACAATGTATACATTTTAGAACAAGGTTGTAACGTAACAAAATGTGGAAAAAGTCAAGGGTATGGAATACTTTCCGAATGCACTGTATATAGTGTGTGTGCGTATA
This sequence comes from Oncorhynchus tshawytscha, assembly GCF_018296145.1. NCBI lineage: Eukaryota > Metazoa > Chordata > Actinopteri > Salmoniformes > Salmonidae > Oncorhynchus > Oncorhynchus tshawytscha. Next base: position 41,452,929 of record NC_056431.1, read on the forward strand.
TATGTCTGAACATAAAGTAAATGGCTCTGTGGCATAGAATAAATATTTTAGCGTATTTATAATGCAAAAAGGCACAATTTACCGTCCGATATTTGCATGTCTATTGAGGAAGGTGGGGATGGGGGCAGTGTGCAAACTGAGCAGTATAATAAGAGTCTGGTAGCAGCAACAGTTGTGATGTGTGTAGCATGAATGTGTGTGTGTGTGTGTGTGTGTGTGTGTGTGTGTGTGTGTGTGTGTGTGTGTGTGTGTGTGTGTGTGTGTGTGTGTGTGTGTGTGTGTGTGTGTGTGTGTGTGTGTGTGTGTGTGTGTGTGTGTGTGTGTGTGTGTGTGTGTGTGTGTGTGTGTATACACTACCGTTCAAAAGTTTGGGTCACTTAGAAATGTCCTTGTTTTTGAAAGAAAAGCTATGTTTTTGTCCATTAAAATAACATCAAATTGATCAGAAATACTGTGTAGACATTGTTAATGTTGTAAATGACTTTTGTTGTTAAATAACTATTGTGATTGGTGAAGTGCTGCAGAGGTGGTTGTTCTTCTGGAAGGTTCTGACCAATTTAGAGCTCTGTCAGAGTCACCATTGGGTTCTTGGTCACCTCCCAGACCAAGGCCCTTCTCCCCCGATTGGTCAGATGCGCCGGGCGGCCAGCTCTAGGACGAGTCTTGGTGGTTCAAAACTTCTTCCATTTAAGAATGATGGAGGCCACTGTGTTCCTGGGGACCTTCAATGCTGCAGATGTCCGGTAAATAAAACATTTCCCTATCATGTAGTCCGGTGCCAAATGTTCCTAAAGGAAACTCAAATGGTATATTGTTTTTATGAAGATTTTAGAATATTCACACACAAATATGCCACCAATTGGATGGAAAACCCTAGCTATAGACACACTAAAGACTCTGGCAAGTGTGCTAGTCCAGTGCCACGTTGATTATGCCTGCACATCATGGTTCACCAGCAGCCACAAACATCTAAAGAATAAGCTACATGCCAAACAAGCTTGTAAGAATTGTACATAACCCCCCTCTCATACTCATCTGGAGGTTTATATCTTGGTAATGTGTCTGTTTCTATGTAATTGTATATATATTTTTGTAGAAAATAGGGACCCCAATGGAAATCTTTATTGTGCATTCCCGGTCACTTTTACAAATCTTTGTGTACATATTTGTTTACTGACAAAAAATAACCAACCAATCAATCAATCAAAAACTGTACAGCGGCCAATTGGTGAATGGAAAGATACATCTGTTACAAAAACCAAAAGATTTAATGACATTCAGAGATTGTCGAGCCAAGCCTTCGATACTGGGTAAGCCTACAAGGTAGGGAGGGATGTGTTTTCTGTTTGTTGAGATTGACAGTCTACTTATTGTGGTGTTGAAAATGCTAACCACGATATTGAAGTGCACAATGTTGGTACGCGTGGTTTATGGGTTGTGTGATGCACTGGCACAGAAACCTGTTGGTGGAAAATTAATTGTATATATTTTATATAAGTAGAAATAGGACATCAACATTTAAAAAAAATCTTATTTCCCCCCTAGCTGATTATTGTCTGCAGCTGGCTTTGATCGTAGTGTAGGCCTAATGGAAACAGGCAGGGAGAGTGACCTCCTCTGTGGTGGTCGGCAAACTCTCAACCTTCTGGCCCATAACCCTGCGTGGCATCGACTGTGACACAAAAGCATGCTGAAGTTGTAAAGTTGATATCCATGTTTATAAACACAGGGTCGCAGTTATTGTTATTTTTGGTCGTAAACATTATTTTGAGTTAATTCGACGAGGGGGAGGGTGTTCAATTTGGTTTACAGTACAAAGGGAGGGTCATGTACAGCATATGTCGATCTGCCCCTTAGCCAGTGCATATGAGTGCTGGCAGCGATAGGATGCTGAAAGTACAGAGCGGAAACAAGGACTTACAGACCGGCAGTTATTTTAAGTTAGCTGAAGAGGGTGAGCAGGAATCGGGGACGATTAAGCAAAGCCTTGTGAAAAGGGCTGTGTTTCTGAAAGCCACACATGCACACAAATAGGAAATAATGTGTGGAGAACATAGAAGGGAACACGATGGATCTAGTTTTAGAAGAAAGACAACAGAAAAACATTGCGAGGAAAGAGTTGGTTGCAGGTGACCTCGCGGCGTTGATTTCACATGTGGGGCTTGGCCTACGACGAACTTTCTTCAAAACGTTTCCGATGTTTTGAGGGTGTGTCTCCAAAAGGTGCAGTCACTTGACAGAGTTTCGATCAGTGCTCTATTACCAGCTAACTCTAAGCCAGCGCCTCCAAGGGTTAGCATTATAGAACTTTCTCTGCAGAACATGTACTGGATGAAGAAGTCATAATCCTCAAACAGACTCAAATTCCTCCAGAAAGGCTCTTGATCCTGAATCCACTCATTTCCTTCAAACAGCCTTCCAGCTCAGCCCAAAAGAGAAGGGGATCCATGGGGAATGGCTGCAGTTCTTGATTGAAATTCGCTACAAGTGGACCCCCCCCACACACACACACACACACACAGACCTCAACCCCCCCCACCCCCCATTCCACTCACTTCTGACACACCCACCTCCGCAGCCATCCCCTCCTGTCTGTCGGTGGAAACCCAGGCCGGGGTCGTCGTCGTCGTCGTCATCGAGATGTTCTCTCTGAGCTCTCATTAAGAGGTAAATTTCTCCAAGGCCAGGGAATCGTGTCAATCATGGCCAGTGTTTTCGCAGAGAGCCCAAAGCCTCTCCTCTCTGTCAGAGGCTGTTATCATGTTCAAAGCCATACCAGAATGCTGTTTGTTCTGCACTTTAGTTTCACCCACACAGCGGATTCAAAGACGTACAGGTCTATTTGAGAGTGTATATTTCATTGCCGGAGAGAGACCGTGTTTGTCTTGCCATGTTTGTCAGCTCGTATTTGAGCTGAGGGCTCCTATTAAAACTAAACACCACTGTATATCAGTTGAATATTGCCTGGCTTCATTGAATCGCATATTGAGCTGTGTTGGAAATAATTTTATTGTAACATACTTTATAAGTGCGAATGAATTTGTGGCATCTCTGTTTACCCTTCATTTCATTTATTCACTCACAGTACAGTACTATTTCTAGATTAAAAAATAAAAAATAAAAATAACTCATAACTCATAAAAATAAAGCATATTTTAAGGTATACTCTTCGAAATGGAAATGATCTCATGCCTCTGTTACTGACCAGGTATCAAACCTAACTATGTCGTCCATGCTAGTCATGACCACATTAGCCCACTGAGCTAAAGGTCTCAGACAAGCTTACTCAAGGAGTTTTGTTTTTAGTAGACCCTAATGGCAGGTTTTGGGCTTTGGCAGTTCTGCATATATGGAAATCCTGGTTGGAGGCTTCTCATATTTCCTGCTTATTCCGTATTTCTGGAAAACCTTGGAGTTTTGGGAAAGTTAATGGAATTTTGCAACCCTAGTGAGGTTGCATTGCGTCCCCTGGTGGGAGGGGAAGTATGGGATTACAGAGCTGATCCAGGTATCTGGTAACTGGAATCTGGTGGTTCTCTGGTTGAGCTCGTCTGGAGTGTAGGTTTCCAGATAGAGGTCTCATGGAATATACTGCATTACTATACACTAGATATATTGTACCTTCTATGCTCTTGGTTCAGAAAATGGGACTTAGCTATTTTATGTCATTTGTAAGCTTTGAGCAGCTCAACATTGATTTCGTCCTATGTATACTGTAGTACATATAGCCCTTTATTGCTGTTTATAGAATGATTTGCACGGTTCCCTCCATTCAAAATATGGCATGTTAATCACAGTCCAATAGCTGGCAAATATGTACACACCAAACCAAAGCTGATTAGATGCATTTCGATAGCAATCCTCATTATTAGCTATGATAATGAACCCCTTTGGTCATACAATCATTACACAATCTATTTGATTAAAGACCTTTGAATACAGTATGTTCTCTGTGGTCTTTTCTATCAGCGAGCGTCATTAAATTAAACACATGGCACATCCTCAACACGGTCCCACACATCCACAAGGAAAACAGTGAAGCGCCAAAAGGGCTATTGAAGTCATTAGTAAGTTTGCTGGACAAACTGCTGGATCTAACCATGTGGGCGGCTAGGGAAATAAAAAGGTACTTTGGCTCTTATTGACCCTGCTGCTGGGCCTGCTGCTGTTTGCTCTGCAGCCAGGAAACACACACAGCATTGTGGGGGATATGTAGCTAAGTGATGCACAAATAGCACGGGCTTGGTATAGCAGATGTTTAGTCTTATTGTTTGTTATTTGGATCCCATTTCATTCGTTGAACACGTCTTGGGCAGTCGTTGGCTCAATTCATGTCTGTCGTAGCAGCAACGCAGCAAATGTGCAGCTGTTTGTAAGCAATATGATTGAAGCCAAGCAGTTCAGAACGCTTGGACAAGTACCATTCATCTTTCGCTGCAGGCATGTCAGTTTCTTTATTAACGCTTCTTTAAATGTTTCCGTGTAGACAGACAGACAAAGACAGACAGACACTAATCACATTGGTTTTCTCAGATTCAACCCTGCGTGTTAAAAGTTAGTCATCAGACGGCTTGAACACCTGAACTGGACTAACCTCTTGCTCTTCCACAACTTAGCACACATACTCTCAGTCATGGACACACACACACACACACGCACACACGCACGCACGCACACACACACACACACACACACACACACACACACACACACACACACACACACACACACACACACACACACACACACACACACACACACACACACACACACACACACACACACACACACACACACATCACAACTGCTGCTACCAGACTCTTATTATACTGCTCAGTTTGCACACTGCCCCCATCCCCACCTTCCTCAATAGACATGCAAATATCAGACGGTAAATTGTGCCTTTTTGCATTATAAATACGGTAAAATATTTATTCTATTCCACAGAGCCATTTACTTTATGTTCATATTCGTATCTTTTATTTTTAAAAATATTGTTGTTGAATAGTCGAGAAGAAACCTGCAAGTAAGCATTTGATTGGACGATATATGCCATGCGTATTCCACACGTACGACTAATACAACTTGAAGCTCACTGAAGGGAAAAGAACGTACATCCGTGAGAAATGAAGGAACCCCGTTGTAAATAAACCATTAATACAACTCTCGCTTATTAACATATTATTGTAATTCGTCATACCATGTGCAGCCGGTGACATCTTGCCCCAGCATTTATCCCTTGTTGATACATGCCTTTTGATTATTTTTGGACAATTTAAAACAAGTATATTCCCAGCTGTCACTACATTTGCTGAAGAATAAATAGGAACAACATTTTCAAGTCAAATCAGGTGTAGCAGCAGCTTTATATCTACCGGTATGTTTAGGAGATTCTTCTGAGATTTTAGTCACAGCGTTTTAAATGGACAAACACAATGTACAGCCCTCATATTCTTTTGTGTGTGTGGGGGGGAGGGGGTGGGGGTTTGTTCTACCACCGATGACGTGACAGTGATGGTGGAAGGTATGGCTGGTGCAGGGGATAGGAACTGTTCTGACTCTTCTCCTATTTCCCGTAGGCCCCTTTTTCGCCCACGATGGCGGGCTTGTTGTGGGGGGATTGTGGGGGTGTAGGTCTGCTGTGCAGTCATAGGACGGTAATGGGACAGAGGCCATGAGGGACCTCTGAGTGTGCACTGAAGGAAAACTGACACAAGTGGAACTAGGAGAACAGAGGGAGAGAGAAGGGGTGGGGGGCATTCATAAGGCCTAGTCCACCAATGAAGTTGTAAAATGGAGACGTACCTCTCCCCTGACAGCTTGATCAAACCCCCCTATGTTGTGCTGCTTATGGTGCTGAAATGTGGACCGGGATGATGTCCCGAAGGCTTGTTGTTTCATGTCAGAGATTAGATTGAATTGAGGGCTCCTGGTTCATACAAAGATGCCTGTATGGGAGAGTGTTGTACTGCACTCTCTGTCATTGACCAGAGTTTCTGAGCCAGTTACTTTTACTTTGCACTGGTAGATTCCACACAATATTTATCACGGTTGACCATAACCTAAACGAACGACCTGCCACCAGATTCCATTTCGTCAAAAAAACCACATCATCCTAAAATGTCCTTAATTAAAATGAGCACAAACGTTTAGCCTTCACAATCATCTAAACTATATTACTCTTTTTTTATATATATTTTTTTACTGTCAACCATCCACCAGGGTTTCCACTGCTGCAGTTAATTGGTCCACCAATTGCACAGATTTCTGCATAGTGGGCATCTGTGATTATCTTGCCCTGGCAGCAGGCAATAAAAAGATATACTGCACGAGGGAAAGGAAAGGGGGATACCTAGTCAGTTGTCCAGCGGAACGTATTCAACTGAAATGTGTCGGCAGGGAGATTACTGTTCATTTGACTTGAGCTAATGTATGGAGCAAAAACAGCTCACACCTTTTAACCTTGTAAGACGCGTGGAGACCTTGAAAAAAAAAAAAAAACTTTTGATTTGTTCATGAAATGATCAATTATAAGCTGATGTGAGAGACACAGGCTATAGTTGAAGCTGCCATTGGTTCCAGATGGAATCCACGGTATTGTTCACCAGAGGTGTTTGTTAAAGGTTGATGACAGCTTGGGGGTTTGTTGTCAAAACCAGGGGGTTTGTTGTGAATTAGACGTCCCTCATTTATGTGAGAAAGTGTTGGAGAACGTGAGACAGTGTGAAAAGTGTTTTCCTTAACAGTTGATCTTTTATCTGAAGACGCTAACTTCTGTCAGTCTGTGTAGAGGAAGACACCGTTGAAAAGAAACACCTGTCATTCATTGTGACAAGGCCAGCCAAAGCAATGTGACACTGACATGGCGATTTGAAAAACAGATAGATTCCTCCTTCATCAGTTGCAATGAGTGCTTTAACAACCACTAAGGGTGTGAGAAAAATGCCCTGGTCTTAATATAAAACGTAATGTAAAAGCTGTAGATAAAGAGAAGAAATGCAAAAATGGTATTTGCTGCTGATCTATACTGACAAAAATATAACCGTAACATGTAACAATTCCAACGAGTTTATGCAGTTACCGTTCATTTGAGGAAAATTAGTCAATTTAAATTAATTCAGTAGGCCATAATCTAATAATAATGCATTTCACATGACTGGGAATACAGATATGCATATATTGGTCGCAGATACCTTAGAATAATTGGGCCTCACAGTGGGCCTCAGGACCTTGTCACGGTATTTCTGTGCATTCAATTTGCCTTCGATAAAATGCAATTGTGTTCGTTGTCCGTAGCTTATTCCTGCCCATACCATAACCTCACCGCTACCAAGGGGCACTCTGTTCACAACGTTGACGTCAGAAAACCGCTCTCCCACAACGCCATACGTTGGACGTACTGCCAAATTCTCTAAAACGATGTTGGAGGTGGCTAATGGTCGTGAAATGAACATTACATTCTCTGGCAACAGCTCTGGTGGACATTCCTGGGGTCAGCATACCAATTGCACGCTCCCTCAAAACTTGAGGCATCTGTGGCGTTGTGTGTGACAAAACTGCACATTTTAGAGTGGTCTTTTATTGTCCCCATGCACAAGGTGCACCTGTGTAATGATCAGGCTGTTTAATCAGCTTCTTGATGTGCCACACCTGTCAGGTGAATGGATATTGTATTTCAGCTCATGGGACCAACGCTTTATCATGGAACCAACACTTTACTTGTTGCGTTTATATTTTTTCTTCAGTGTATATTCTTTGCCTGTTTAGATACGCAGACAGAAAAATGTCATCTCAAAACAAACCCTTCAATATGTCAGCAAAGTGTCTGGAGAGAGTAGGGCTATACCTCCACAATATCTTTGGAATGTCCTCTAATTCCACTTTTACATGCCTGTCTGGTGTGTGAGGGAAGGGGTTAACGGTCCCTCTTAAAATCCGACACTTTCCACTGAAATCCACTGAAAGCATCTGCCTGTGGGGTAAAGACACTGACAGCCATACGTCATTTTTTTTTGCATGGTGCAGGCCCCTGTATTTAAAAGAGTACGGCAGTCAAAATCCCATAAAAGTGAGTGACTCCACGGCAGCATCTACCACTGCGTGTAGGGAGGAGATTCAACGTGAAAAAGGGGAGATAATGGGCTCACTCGCTAATGGGCACCCGACTAGACACAGGCTCATTTTTCACATCATGTCATCTGTAAGGTTGGAATAAAAGCAATGGCCTCAATGAGCCTGGATCTCTCCCAGCCATTCTGGCTTTTGCCTCCTCGCGTTTATTTGTGTTGACTTGTACAGTCGGAGGAGACGACGGTCTGGGGGCCTGTGGATCAGTCAAAGTGATGATCCTCTGTGTTCTCCACTGGCGCTGACAGGTCCCCCTTTCCTCTGGCTGGCATGTGAGGCCAGGGCAGCACAGCTGCGTCATATCAAATGGCGTCATCTGACAGAATAAAGGATCTGGTGCTGGGGACATCACAAACTCTGTCTGGTGTAATTTTCGGACAGAGACACAACGGGGAAATGAAGGGGTTTCTACAGTTTCATGTAGTAAAAATGAGTGTCAGTCAAAGCTATGTGGCTGTTTTAAGATAAATCGGAGTGGATTCCATTGCCATGTTTTCACCAATGGACTTTTTAGAATGCTAATGTGGGCAGATGCTGATTGCTGTTGGATGTGTTCATTTCCTCAGCATTAAGAGTCTTCTGACGCAACATGTCTAAATATCCGTTTTGAAAAGGTTAGTGTATAATTAACGCTTAGCTACAATGCCGCTATCTAGGCCATGTCGCCAGTGGTACAACTGAATGACGATAGATGCTTAGCAGTTCAGCTGTACTATATAATGTGCACCATGGTGTCATACTTTTCTGCAGTAGTGGTCCCAGACCCGTGTTATGGTACTCCCTACAGTAATCTTTTTTAACACTAGGATGCTGAAGTCATTTGAGCCCCATTTTAGATACAGATGGTTTGACTTCAGTGTATTTCTTTGTCATCCCCCTACCCCCAAAATGTATATATTTACACAAAAGGCTTAAACCAACAGTGTTAGATGTTATGTCACTAATGACCAGAAAACATAGTAGCAGGCCTCAGTTCACATGTCCACGGGGTGTTGATGGATTGCTTTAATCAGTCCACCATTCTTATTACAGTTTTTTACGATTGCTTACACACTAAAATTGAACTTTTCCCACAATTAGCAAAACCTTACACTCAAGGAGCAAAACACAAGGCTAGATTTGCACAACTGTAAGCACATTGTCAGCTTCACACTATTTGCAAAACGTTACACACAGTGATTTGCCAAACACTCAACACACTTGTACACATTAGACACAGAAGTATATCATGATGTCACTTCCTTGCAATTCCAAAGCACTGACTGTCAAATTACCACACCTATGAGCCAATCTGTTAAACACAGCCATCGGGTGCACAAACGCATGATTGCTAAATTGTAGACACACCGATCAGGTTTAAGCACTATAACAATGCAGCAGGTAGGTTCACCTGCCTTCAACCAAAATGGAAGGAGTCAGAAGAAGAGTGAGGGTGAGAGGAAGAGTACACAGAGGAGGAGAAGGAGGTAGAGGAAGAGGCAGAGGCCGAGCCAGAGGCCGAGGAAGACCTGAAGCAGGAGGAGAACATGCACAAAGAAGAAGAGGACAAAACTTATCAAATGACATTCGTGCCACACGTTGTGAACCACAGATTGACGCTGAGGGAGGCTGGACTGAGAGTTCAGTCAAATCTTAGCAGATATACAGTGGCATCTGTCATAAGGGCTTTTCGACAGGAAAACAGGTTAAAGATCTGTGTACAGTTACAGTAATCATCTGCTTATTGTCTGCACCATATCAGCACTTCTGACACCCCTTCCTGTGACATTGTACAGTAAGTTACATGTATTATTCTCTACATAGGATTGAGGGTCGGGAACGACATGGAGGAAGGGGGCCCATATTCACGCAAGAACACGAGAGAGAGATAATAAACATGGTTTTGGCCAATAATGCTAATCAGGCTCAGAGAACTACAAGCCAACATTGTCGGTGACCATCCCATTTTCAATAATGTCCATCAGGTCTCTCAGACAACACTGGCACGCATCCTGAAAAGACATCAGGTTCAAATGAAACAACTTTATCGAGTGCCTTTTGAGCGGAGTTCAGAGAGGGTCAAACGGCTGTGGCATGAGTATGTGGAGGTTTGTATTGTTCACTTTAGCACTGTGATGTTGCATACTGCACACATGGCTTTTTCACATCGACTGTACACTAGACCTATCCTGAACTACACAATCTTGTCTTTCACTGTATCTCAGGGAGTTTTGCAGATGGATGCTGAGGAAATCCTGCATGCATTCATATATATTGATGAGGCAGGGTTCAACCTCACAAAAGCAAGAAGGAGAGGCAGAAATATCATTGGCCACAGGGCTATAATCAATGTCCCAGGGCAATGTGGAGGTAACATCACCCTTTGCGCTGCCATTTCACAGCATGTGGTTGTCCTCCGTCATGCCAAAATGGGCCCTTACAACACACCTCACATCCTCGCATTTTTGGACCGATTGCACCACATCGTCACAGCAGGTAATGAAATGCACCAGATGCAATACACGGTCAACTGGGACAATGTGTCATTCCACCGCTCTGCTTTGGTCCAGAACTGGTTTCAACACCATCCACAGTTGACAGTAGTATACCTTCCACCATACTCTCCGTTTCTAAACCCTATCGAATAGTTTTTCTCTGCATGGCGGTGGAAGGTTTACGATCTCCAGCCCCAGGCTCAGGTACCCCTCATTCAGGCCATGGAGGACGCCTGTGACCAAGACGGTTCTTCCCGCGTTGTCTTGCTAACGACGATATTGCTTGTGATGTTGATGAAATTCTCTGGCCAGATCCAGCTAGACGAAGATATAATGTATAGTATGTTTACTGTAGTATTTTCTGTACAATATTGTCAATTTTTTTTTCAGATTCTTTTTTTATGTTTGTTGTTGTTGTTATTTACTGTAATTGTAACCTGTACTGGATACAGTATTTTACGTTTGTCTGTTTGCTGAGCTACCAGTGTTATGCACACTACTGTAGTAGCATGAAAACTGGGACATGTTCTGTTGTGATTCTCCATGTTGACATGTTGACTGATTTGGGTATATGGAGAGAAATAAATTATATTTTCCTCAGTCTGCAGCATTGGTCTTGTGTAGTGTTTGTATAGGTGAACTTTCTCTGTGTACTTCCTTTATAGTACTCTAATCACTGGCAATTAGACTTGCTAAAAGTGTTTTAGGTTAGCAACAGCAGTGTGTAACTGGTTCAAAACGATTGAAGTCATTTCAAATGTGTGTGTTTCTTTTGGTAATAAAATATTATTTTTATGAAGTCGTGTATAGTTTTGACAAAAGTGTTCCATTTTGCAAATGATCTGAAGTGTTGTGCTACTTTGTGCTAATTGTGTGTAGTGTTTTGACAAACCGGGCCCTGTTTTCAAAATTGTGCTTAAACAATTTAAATAAACTGTAATTGAATACACCTAATTTAATATTTTGAATAGCAAAATCTCTCAAATCAGATCGCCTTTTTGACGTTGCGTTAAGAACAGGAATGATGTTTTTAGTTATTTATGTTTATTTTTCCTCAACAGCACAATGCGATATCATAATCATACTGTAAGTGGAAAATGGAGGCGGGGGGGGGGACCTTGACATAGATAGAAAACCTAAAATTATATAACACACATTTTTATGCTTTGTCAATTATTTTCTAAATAAGGACTTTTTTTGTGTCAGCCCTTATAAAAAGAGGGAAGAAAAAACAAGTGATTTCCTTATTAGGTTCAGGGGTCAACGGCCTTCTCCTGGGGCCGGCAGCTTCAAGAGCCCAGAAGATTAAGACATATATTGGATTCATGATGGAGGGCACAAAGTTCATTTTCAAAAGAAAACAGAATATTATTCATATTCCTTTTAAAATTCAGATTGCCAGCTGACCTGTGACTTGGCAGCAGTGTATTACATTTTCAATGAGCTGCCTCTCTGCCACTGGTAGCCAACACACTTCCTGCTTTTCTTATCCTTCCCCTCTTTGTCTTAATGGCATTACGTGATTAATCACACGTTAGTTCACGTCACAACATCTAATAATGTGAAGGAACTGTGTATCGTCTTCATTTTTTTTCTCCATTATTTTATCATCACTTTTGACTTAACATGGTGGTTTTTCCAATTTTAAATAATTTGAGATGAGACAGCCCACAAGCAAATATTTGATCAAGATTGATATAATACTGTGGTTGGGAAAAACAACATTTTTTGTCCCAGGGCTAGAGTAGAATATCTCCCGGTGTTGTCATAGGTAGACACATAGGTAGACACAGTATGCACAGGATGGCTGATTTTCATATATATTAAAATCGCCACATACGGCATATGAAATTGTGCAAACTGCTAAGGCATGGGCTTACATCTACAACTTCTGCTCCTCTTTGATTCCCGTTCCCTTCTAGGTTCTGTGACCCTCAAATAAGACGGCCAATAATCTTATTCACACACTGATTCCACCCAAGACCCTCAGGTACCCTGCATAAAACCAGAGGAATGATATTGACATTGTTCAGCCGCAGCAAAAGTTGCATGTTACACACACAAATAGGAAGAAAAGTTGATGGTTCCCTCTAAGCTATGCACGCGTACAGCTGCCACAGAAAAATACCTATATGTAGTTAAACCTCTTCCAATACATTGACAATCTTGGTACCGTACACGCATCACAATCTCATATTATTTACAAAGAATGTCAGTCACATATAACAATCTATCCTCTTATATTGTAGGCCATAATATTGGAAAGAAATACATGACAAAACCTTGGTATGCATAATCAGTCACTTCTATCCCCATCCTCAACAGGGCTGGAGGCTGCCTGCACCACACAGTGTAATAAAGCCACAACGTGTGCAAGGTGAGCTCATTCCCCTGGCCTCCCCCTCTGTACCAGGCAGAGCCTCATCACTCCACACAAAATACCCCCAGCCTTAATTGGTCTGTGCTCCTCCAACATGTTTGTAATGAAAAAAAGCAGCACATAATTCTTAGTTTGTTGGCTGGCAGAGCCCAATTTACAAAAGTGGAGGTTCGTGATAAGCAGAGACAGTAGGTCTGTGGAGTGCTCGGGCGCAATGAATCACCCTCTGCCAGGGTTGAGCAGAATATAATTGAGTCCAACATCTCTGAGCACTTTCACCATAATTAATGATAATCTGTAACAGAGGAATCTCAGATTCCAGTTCACAGAGCTGTTTAATTAGGCCCAGTAATGAAAGCACAGGCACTACAAGAATATGGCCGGGCTCATGATTAATGATTTGTGCTAGTGAACACAAAAGTGCTGCACCGTTAACTCAGACGGATGCTGCTGCATCAAACTGGCATTTGCAAAACACCAAAAATCCACCCGGGCTGTTTTTTCTCCTTCTATATCAAAACACAACAAATAATATATTTGTGTCTTATCAATCTGCGACGAGTATTATTATTTCCCCTCTCAGTTTTTGATCGCTCGTTTTGCGACTGACTAATGTTGGCAGAAGCAGATATTTTAATACGGAGACATGGTCTGAATTAATTGACTTACATGTGACGTTTTTTTCACATGGCAATGAAACAGATATTGCGGTCTCTCTGTGTATGTTAAGGCAATAGCATTGATCAAATCCCACTATTCTGCTTTAGTGCAGTGCACAGGGCTGTGGCACCTTAACTAAATGACGATTAGCATAATTATTTGACTGGAGGTGCTTTCAGATTGGTTATTCCAGTAATAATGGTGTTATAGTTGTGATCTCTTCCCTGTGTCAACTGGTATGATAACATGGGAGGTATGATAACATGGGAGATGATAACATGGGAGGTATGATAACATGGGAGGTATGATAACATGGGAGGTATGATAACATGGGAGGTATGATAACATGGGAGGTATGATAGGAACCTTGATTAGATGAGATCAAATTTCGATATTGCAATTGCTCCAGTGGAAATGGTGAAATACCAGATAAGCTTTTCTGCTGGTTGAGTGTTGGGGTTGTGTTCATATATTTTCAAACCTAAGGACGTATCAAGTAACAACACTACCCATTTATACTGTTTTGATAGAGTTTCCAGTGGGAAAATGGCCATGTCAGATAGGAATAATGTCTTTACCCGGTATCATTCACTCAAGTAATAAAAAGTACGCTGAGGCCTGTTACTTAAAAGTGTGGATTACATTATTGAATGAAATGCTCCCAGGCGTCTTGGTGTTTATTTCCTAGTAGTATTGCTGGAGCACCGTGACTTCATTTCTCTGTAGCAGCAGGCCGGGCTTCTGAGCGGGTATGTGCCGTGCTAGGCTGACTCCACCTTTTAAAGTGGATCTCATACTACTACTGAAACAAAATAACATTTGCGTTCAGTACGAAATGGATTTCCAGTCGCAGCAGGCCATTAGTCACACTCTGTTTGTTTGTTGACTGCTTAGAGTTGGAGGTATTTCTCCTACGTGCTACTGAAGTTCACTCCCAAGGTACTGTACTTGCATACCTTGCAGTCAATGTGCACATTTGTGAAAATGTGGATAGGTGTATCAAGAATCATGATAAGGGATTGACACGTTAATCTACGCTCCATCTTATTGTGTGCATTGTGGGTGGACGCATCCACACGCACACACACACGCGCACACACACACACACTTTGTCAAGCAGCAGACACATTCTTTCTGGGAACATTCCAACGGGAAACAAAAGTGTGATATAGAATGAGACAAAGACACCAGAGAAACAGGCATATTCCATCAACCCCCATCAACCCCCATAAATCTATGACATGAAACTGAGATTATGAGAATACAAGTGAGAAGACAAATATAAAGGGGGAAAGGTATTCATGTGAAAGAACTGACTGTAACTAAACCCTCCCTGTGCCTAAATCTTGTTTAATTCTTCAATTCTCCACTTTCTGACCTGGATCTCGCCATCGCTGCACATGAAAGAAATTACAAAATCCTCGCAGTCACAGCAACCCAGCATCCTCCTGCACCACAGCATTTGTCATTGCCAAAACAGCAGAGTTTAATTAAGTGTTGTGAGCAGCCTAGTGAGAAACACACTTTAAATTAAACCTCTGAACATGCTGCTATTGGTTCTTTACCTTCTCAACAATCAGCGGGGTGTTCGGCATAAATTCTATCTCTCGAGGGGGAAGGACGGCTTGCCTGCACCTCTAGAGATTCATAAACCGGACAGGCTCCCCGAGAGAAATCTCTTAATAAAGCACATTTCATCATACCTATTTTAGAAACACACCAGTCAGATGAACGTGATAATTAATGTCCCCCTTTCAACAACAAAAAATAGATTTGCTCCTCGTCAATGAATGGTTGAAATCAGGGTTGAATTTTAAAAAATGTACTGTGTTCTGCCATCTCAGGGACTGAAATGAAATACATGGCAAATGATCTTCTAAAGTCAAGAGATTGTTGGTGAAAGGATATAATTCAATCCCTCCATAATAATGTATTGTTTCAAGTTGGTAAGCGTTTGGATCCTGTAATGCATTTGTAAGTATGTCCATTAGAATGTGATAAAGTTAATCAGTGTAGTCAAGGAGAAGTGCAGTGGAAGGAGATACAAAAGGCCAATGTGAGGGTAATGTGTCTTCAACGCTTTTTTGTTACATCTCGACTGGTTTAAACACAGGTCTTTGGGTAAGTGGTTGTGGCATTTGAATTTGCAGGGTGCAACACAAAACAATAGGGCTGTTGTCAAGGGACACCTAAACTGAAGACTATTTCACTTTTTTTTCCCTCCCTGGTAAAAGAGGTCTTCTGACCTTAATGGGACTTCCTGGTTAAATAACTATTCAAATATTCCATTCTGCTTTAAGAACCCAATATCACAATTTAGTGAAATCCTGAAACAATGTATCACTGTCATAGACTATTATGTAAATAATATATAATGTAAAATACCAGTCAAAAGTTTTAGAACACCTATTCATTCAAGGGTTTTTCTTCATTGTTACTATTTTCTACATTGTAGAATAATAGTGAAGACATCAAAACTATGAAATAACACATATGGAATTATGTAGTAACCAAAAAAGTGTTAAACAAATTAAAATATATTGAAAATGTGGGTTTCTTCGAAGTAGTTACCCCTTGCCTCGATGACAGCTTTGCACACTCTCGGGATTCTCTCAACCAGCTTCATGAGGTAGTCACCAGGAATTAATTTCAATTAACAGGTGTCCCTTGTTAAAAGTTAATTCTGTGGAATTTCTTTCCTTCTTAATGTGATTGAGCCAATCAGTTGTACTGTGAGAAGTTAGGGATGGTATACAGAAGATAGCCCTATTTGGTCCATATTATGGCAAGAAAAGCTCATATAAGCAAAGCGAAATGACAGTCCATCATTACTATAAGACTTGATGCTCAGTCAATCTGGAAAATGTCAAAAACTTTGCAAGTTTCTTCAAGTGCAGTCGCAAAAACCATCAAGCGCTATGATGAAACTGGCTCTCATGAGACCCAGAGTTTCCTCTGCTGCAGAGGATAAATTCAATAGAGTCAACTGCACCCCAGATTGCAGCCCAAATAAATGCTTCACAGAGTTCAAGTAACAGACACATCTCAACATCAACTGTACAGAAGAGACCGCGTGAATCAGGCCTTCATGGTCCAATTGTTGCAAAGAAACCACTACTAAAGGACACCAATAATAAGAAGAGACTTTATTGGGCTAAGAAACAAGAGCAAGGGACATTAGACTGGTGGAAATCTGTCCTTTGGTCTGATGAGTCCAACTTTGAGATTTTTTGTTCCAACCGCCGTGTCTTTGTGAGACGCAGAGTAGGTGAACAGATGATCTCTGCATGTGTGGTTCCCACCGTGAAGCATGGAGGATGAGGTGTGATGGTGTGGGGGTGCTTTGCTGGTGACACTGTATGTGATTTCTTTAGAAATCAAGGCACATTTAACCAGCATGGCTACCACAGCATTCTGCAGCGATACGACATCCCATCTGGTTTGCACTTAGCGGGACTATCATTTGTTTTTCAACAGGAAAATGACCCAACACACCTCCAGGCTGTGTAAGGGCTATTTTACCAAGAAGGAGAGTGATGGATTGCTAAATCAGATGACCTGGCCTCCACAATCACCCGACCTCAACCCAATTGAGATGGTTTGGGATGAGTTGGACCACAGACTGAAGGAAAAGCATCGATCATGTGCTCAACATAGAGTTGAAGTCAGAAGTTTACATACACTTAGGTTGGAGTCATTAAAACTTGTTTGTTAACCACTCCACAAATTTCTTGATAACAAACTACGGTTTTGGCAAGTCCGTTAGGATCTCCTTTGTGCATAACACAAATAATTTCCCCAACAATTGTATACAGACAGATTATTTCACTTATCAAAAGAAATCAGCCAAGACCTCCACAACTCTGGTTCATCCTTGAGAGCAATTTCCAAACGCCTGATGGTACCACGTTCATCTGTACAAACAATAGTACGCAAGTATAAACACCATGGGACCACACAGCCGTCATACCGCTCATGGAGGAGACATGTTCTGTCTCCTAGAGATGAACGTACTTTGGTGGGAAAAGTGAAAATCCATCCCAGAACAACAGCAAAGGACCTTGTGAAGACAATGGAGGAACTAGGCACAAAAGTATCTATATTCATTGTCCTATATTGACATAACCTGAAAGTCCGCTCAGCAAGGAAGAAGCCACTGCTCCAAAACCGCAATAAAACTGCCAGATTACGTTTTGCAACTGCACATGGGGACAAAGATCGTACTTTTGGAGAAAAAAGATCTGATGAAACAAAAACAGAACTGTTTGGCCATAATGACCATCATTCTGTTTGGAGGAAAAAGGGGGAGGCTTGCAGGCCGAAGAACACCATCCCAACCGTGAAGCATGGGAGTGGAAGCATCATGTTGGGGGGGTGCTTTGCTGCAGGAGGGACTGGTGCACTTCACAAAATCGATGGCATCATGAGGCAGGAAAATTATGTGGATATATTGAAGCAACATATCAAGACATCAGTCAGGAAGTTAAAGCTTGGTCGCAAATGGGTCTTCCAAATGGACAATGACCCCAAGCACACTTCCAAAGTTGTGACAAAATGGCTTAAGGACAACAAAGTCAAGGTATTGACTTGGCAACCCGAAACATTTGACCCAAGTTAAACAATTTAAAGGCAATGCTACCAAATACTTATTGAGTGTATGTACACTTCTGACACACTGGGAATGTGATGAAAGAAATAAAAGCTTAAATAAGTAATTCTCTGTACTATTATTCTGACATTTCACATTCTTAAAATAAAGTGGGGATCCTAACTGACCTAAGACAGGGAATTTTTACTAGGATTAAATGTCAGGAGTTTAAATGTATTTGGCTAAGGTGTTTGTAAACTTTTGACTTCAACTGTATGTGGGAACTCCTTCAAGACGGTTGGAAAAGCATTCCAGGTGAAGCTGGTTGAGAGAATGCCAAGAGTGTGCAAAGCTGTCATCAAGGCAAACGGTGTCTACTTTGAAGAATCCAAAATATCTTTTGATTTGTTAAACACTTTTTTGGTTATTACATGATTCCATATGTGTTATTTCATAGTGTTGATGTCTTCACTATTATTTTACAATGTAGAAAACAGTAAAACATTAAGTAAAACCCTTGAATGAGTGGGCGTGTCCAAACTTTTGACTGTACTCTGTATATATTATGTAAACAATATGTAATATATTGAGTCCAAGTTAGACAATCTGGACAGAATGGCAGAAGACCATAATGTCTTTACCCCCGTGGTATACAGGCCACCAAATAAGGTTATGGTGTCACGAAGACAGTGGTCTCTAACCACAACCTGTGAAGATTGACCACACGGCCTAATCTATTGGCCTGTCCAGATTTTTACTTGCGTTGCAGGGTGACAATGGATTTGATTTGATTTCACATCAACATATTGTGAGCATGTGCCGTTATAACAACACATTACACGTAATACTACACCTACTTCAGGTATGCAAGTTGAGTATGTAGAGTGAGTTTAAAGAGGCTCTTCAAGGAATCGGGCTTGTGCACATGATCATGAATTCAGCATACAAGCGGGGTATTAAGTCAGTCCTTAGCCCTGTACATTGTAAACAGTCAGTCCTTAGCCCTATACAGGTTAAACAGTCAGTCCTAACCTATACAGGGTAAACAGTCATTCCTTAGAACTATACAGGGTCAACAGTCAGTACCTAGACCTATACAGTGTAAACAGTCAGTCCTTAGTCCTTTACAGGGTAAACAGTCAGTCCCTAGACCTATACAGTGTAAACAGTCAGTCCTTAGTCCTTTACAGGGTAAACAGTCAGTCCCTAGACCTATACAGTGTAAACAGTCAGTCCTTAGTCCTATACAGGGTAAACAGTCAGTCCCTAGACCTATACAGTGTATACAGTCAGTCCTTAGCCATATACAGGCTAAACAGTCAGTTCCTGTACCCATGCAGGGTAAACAGTCAGTCCTTAGAAGTATACATTGTAAACAGTCTGTCCTTAGACCCATACATTGTAAACAGTCGGTCCTTAGACCTATACAGGTTACACCGCCAGTCCCTAGACGGATACAGGGTACACAGTCAGTCCCTAGACCTATACAGGGTAAACAGTCAGTCCTTAGACCTACAGGGTAAACAGTCAGTCCCTAGACCTATACAGGGTAAACAGTCAGTCCCTAGACCTATACAGGTGAACAGTCAGTCCCTAGACCTATACAGGGTACACAGTCAGTCCCTAGACCTATACAGGGTAAACAGTCAGTCCTTAGACCTATATAGGGTAAACAGTCAGTCCCTAGACCTATACAGGGTACACAGTCAGTCCCTAGACCTATACAGGTGAACAGTCAGTCCCTAGACCTATACAGGGTACACAGTCAGTCCCTAGACCTATACAGGGTACACAGTCAGTCCCTAGACCTATACAGGGTAAACAGTCAGTCCCTAGACCTATACAGGGTACACAGTCAGTCAAAAGACCTATACAGTGCAACGAGAATTGGAACAAACACCAAGACCTATCAGGCTCAATCAGACTCAGCTGAACCTTAAACAAAGTTGGAGGGACATTTCTTTCCTCGTCAGGTGACATTCCCTCTCCCTTCCTTCCCTGTTTTTGCCGCTGTACTTCCCGATCAGACAGCTGTTACAAGGAGCAAGATTATTAACGAGACCATAGGCCCAAAGCTCATTGTAGTGGCTGTGTAATTCTCTACACACTGTGTCAGGTTAACAGCGCTGGCTTATCTACTCAACAGCTGGTTCAGTGGACCTCTCCCACTTCCCCTCGGCAGCAGCACTGTAAAAGGAACCGATAACTTCTGTAGTGCTTCAGAACAACCAGGAGGAAAGCCTTGCCACACATTTCATACTGGAGTAGGAGCCAGTCATCTACACAAGCCCATTTCCAAGTACAAAATTGGATGAAGCGTCCTCGCTGCTGCTATATGAAGGCAGGATGAATGAACTTGCCTTCTGCTAAACTTTTGGCCTATCCATTGTCTCTTCACCTATTATAGAAGTTAGCACTGGGCTAATACAGGAACATGGCTAGCAAATTAATTTAGCTTTTTTTATTCTGGGCATTGAGCTCTGATTTAAGAGACAGCCGGAGCGCCTTTGGATTCAGGTCAAAATTGCATTGCCACAGTTTAGGTTGTACGGTCCCATATGTTCAGTGTAATAGGAATGTATGAGTAGGGCATCTCCTTGATAACCAGGCCCATTATTCTGAGATCAGAGGAAATATGACTTCTAGTTAACTCTGGTGGTTGAAAGCATTCTCTCATTCCGCAGCAGGGCAGTGTCAGAACTCTTTGATTATTGATCATTTCAGCTTGCTCTCGTGCTTTTCCTCCTCATAACGTGAAGTGATAGATGATCACTTCTGGCCCAGTAGTTAATGTATACTATTAGCTCTGTATTTAAACATTATAATGTAATTGATTTACAAATTGATTTATTGATGTTAATTCAAGTGTTTCGCAAAATTAATCACACTTAATAAATGAACGTACAATATTTCATGAGCTGTTGTGTGATTGACTAATGATAGGAATTAATCAACTTGAATAAGAAATTCAAACACTTTTGTTTGGCTAATTTGTCACTTTGTTAGAGTGTTGAATGAATGGAGGAGGCTTGAAATGAACGACGGCTTCTCTAAAGAGGCAGAGAATTGCAGCGCTTCTTTTTTTTTTTTGAGACCTTACGTTAGCAGTCGAACTAACGCTATTAACCTATGCTTCTGTTGGTGGGCTACATCCGCCTTAACGATTGAACTCCCTTAGCTTCCCACTCCGGCTTTACCTTCTTCCAATTCTTGGCAATATCCCTAAAATAAGTACTTTATATTACTACCTTTTCCTTGGCTTTGAGTAAATAGCGCAATTGTTTTGCACCCCAGAGATCCAGTTAAGTAGTTCATTAGTGGGTATCTCAAGTCTTTAAAGTATTGATCCCCCCCCTCCCCCTGGTCAATGGAAAAATAACAACCCGGATATAAGCTAGTTGTCCATAGCGATGGCAATATCAATTATTTAAAAAGGGCAGATTCGCTGTGGCCATGTAGCCATCAATCATAAGATATGGCAATGACAAAAAGCTGCTGCTCCTATCTGGAGAAGAGAGCAATTCTATCAGGCAGATGACTGTGAGGAGGCAGGATGACCTGATGTCACTCAGATTGTTGCTCCTGCCTTTGAGCGCTGGGGTCCTCCTCTCAACCACACCATGGAATGGGTAAATGGATTCTCTGTTTACCATTGGCCTCTCTATCGAGTGCACACTTCAATTTGTCTAACAATAAAGGGGGCCAGAGTACTGGGGTTTTCACCCAAAGAAGGTATGAATTTTTTATTGAATTGCATGAATTGAGTTGCAAGTGCATGGCACTACTTTTTATTTATAAATTGAATTGAGTGATTCTGTTGAACAGTGACTGGACCTGGGCCACCTCATATGTCCCTGTGGGGATAAATGACAATATCTTGCATTCAAGTGACTGCTATTTCTACTCCAACCAATAGTTACAATTGTTTGGGGGCCAATTTTATGCTTTTACATATGTGTTCCATGACATCCAACCCATTACATTGAATACCTATAATGTACGTATTTATGATAAAAGTATCTATATTTTTTAATCCGGGTTTCCTGTTGCACACAACAAGTATGACTTTTGTTGGTGAGCAGAAGTGTCTGTCCGGTGCTTGGCTTACTAGGCAGTTGACTTCCCAAGACGTTGGATTTCCCCGGAGTCCCGCTCTGCTCACTGTGGATATAGGCGGTTGCAATTGACTAATTTGCGTGGCAGTAATCCATGGTAATAACGCATGTCCTTCGTCAAGTGTGGATTAAAGTAACAAACACGAGCATAGCCTGTGAGCTCACGTACCTGAGCGTTCCCCATGAGAACAACACGAGAGCATCTCAAACGAAGTCCCACCAAATGCGTGGACGTATTCTCCAAAAAAAGAAGACTTAAGAGTACTAGACACGTCTTTTGAGTTTCAAAACGCAACTTTGATTAATAATTGATTCAATAAATCCTTGGAACACATCAAAGCCAGGAAGAGGAGGCACACTGGTGCTCCTGTGGACTGTCGGCCCGGGCAGTCAAACGGGACTTTGTTGTTTCAAATGCTTCCCCAGATCTAGAGCTTTCCCCTGCCTGCCTAACTCACAGAACTGTGATGCCCGGGCCTGACAAAGTGCTGGCAATCTCTTAATGAAACGAGACATGCAGGGATATGAATGGCCACATCTGAGGGGTAATTGCTTCAGTGCAGAAGCCTCCTACCTCGTTCCATTTAGTCTATTAGCAATTTATGGCTGGTCTCCCTCCGGCTCCGCACAGGAGGGGTTTGATCTAAACTCCCAGGAGCTTTTAGGTGTGCTCAGGAGCCATTATAAAAGCCTTGAGATACGGGCGAGAATCGGTTTCACTTAGCACTGTTTTCATTCTCTTTGGGTAGTCATTCATTTATTGTCGCAGTAGAAAGGTGAGCATCACATTTTATCTCGTCAAAGGTAATTGGCTTATGGTACGACTGTACCTGTGCGGTATTTCTTAATGTTGAGTTGTGCCGTTAGGAGACTGTTTGTCTTGGAGACGGCCAGCAGGTGCTTCGTCTCTTACCCAAATCACGGTGGGATGAACGACCAGCAAGCCTTTGAGTACTGTGCCGGTGCACAGGGCATTTAACATTGTAGTGATCAAAACATTTTCACCCTCGTGCTTTTTATGACTATTCTGTATCAGACAGCATACGGGAAAACCCCACTTTCAACAACATGATCCTAGTCCCTGAACACTGACTTTAAGGACGAACGTGTCTGTTAGCCTTTATATCTAGACACTGGCACAGACAGCGGTGCGAGGCGTGTCGCTGGTGACTACGTGGTGGAGGAGCACTGCTCTGTGGGGTGGAGGTGTTGGTTGTTGGTGCTATCAGAGGCCCTGGCTCTCTAATGACTCCTGTCGGCCCCCCACCGTTTGGGACGAGGATCTGTGTGTGTTGTGGGTGGGGGCTCTGAGGGGCTCCCGACTGGTCCTTGGCTGGACGTGGGATGTAGCTGATAACTCAATGTGATGGCTTCCTGCCGCTCCGGCCTCGTGGCTTCCGGCGCTCAGACTGCACTCCACGACCGCGTGGACATGTTAGCTGAGAACTGGAAATGTTTTGGAACTACTGCACGGTCTGATGTGTGGGGGATTATGAGCTCTCCAGCCTCATGAAGTAGCCTATACACTTCCAATGTCTTTGTACTGCAGTATTCTTTGCATTAGGTGCGAAGGCGCTATACAACAGTACGGGATAAAAGGATGTTTTGATACTTTAAATTGTCATCAGAGCATCAATAGTTCTTCTGGAGAGGATCATTACTGTAACACAAGGCTAAATACACTACGGTACGGTCTCTTTGTTGCAACCTGACATTTGCAGTACTGACGCATTCTCATTTTTTAAAAGCTGTAGCACACAAAAAAAGTGTTGAAGGAGTGTCAAGGAGAGATGTTTTGAGATGGGGGCTGAACAGTAGAGAGGGAGGAGTGAAAATGACAATGTTCTAACTGTAGTCTCTGGGCTGATCTTTCCTCCTACTGTGCAGGGGCTTGGAGAGCCCACTGAGTGACAGGACTGGTCTGTGCTGTGGACCTCTCTCTGCTACCTCGACTCCACGGGGGAGCCTTAACCACCAGGCCCCTCAGAAGCGGCCCCCACCGGGAGGGCCCAGTCAGAGCCTTTCCTCCCCTGGCTGACCTCTGACACACCGAGTTTGTGCTAGGTCGCCAAAAGAGATAATGGTGGGGATTCCTCCCCAATGAAGCAGCGGGCTGTAATTGATGTGGCAGAGACGTCAGCATCAATCTGTAGCTCTGCGAGCTCTCCACTGGTCCCTCCATAGTCTGCCTTAAGCCCCTCATCCAGATGACTTCCCGAGAGCGTCATCCAAACCCCCAGAAACTGTCCCATGTCAATTACATATGCCCTATCTGCTCCCTGTTTTGTGTAAATAATCTCCAGTAGACACCCAATAAGTGTAGTTATCTTCCCCGGCACATTCAGGGTGATTTCTTAGTGCCGCCCCACATCTGCAGAATGGAGAACGGCAGCCATATCTTCCCCTACAGAGGACTGATTATACAGGAAGTAGGTGACACTGTTGATATTTGTGTGAAGGATTCCTATCTTCCACTATGAATATCTCAGGTCCCACACTGCATACGGATGAAGTAATCACATAGCTGTATATTGTCTGGGCCCGTCCCAGGACACCGTTACTAATTTGGGAGAAGTGGTGTGAATGTGGTCAAATTGCAAGCCCTGCACTGTCAATGTCAACAAGTTTGGTTAGAGGACAATCATCCCACAGAGGGATGTATTGTAATTGTCAATGCTGCTTGTTTAACATTTGTGCTGTTATAGGATGTTTCTAGAATGCAGTTCCTGGAACAAAACGCCAAGGCACTGTATTACACTCAAAGTGTTCCAGGCTCATTGAGCAGAGGAGCAGAGCAATTACATGTAAAGAAATAGACCATGAGGACTAAGTACTGGGTCTAATAGTGAGAATCTACATTACCTCCAGACTATTCTAATGGGGCCAGCAGTTCATTTAGGCTGGAGAATTGATTAATATGCACCGTTTTGTTCAAAGACAGGAATGACGCACAGAGGTACCTCTCAGAGGCGAACGTAATAACGTTTGCTCTCGTTGTCCAGACAATCTGTTCAACATTTGGTCCTAGGTGCTAAAAAAGTGGCGTGAATATAGAAGTAAGTACGAAGCAGAATGTCTAATGTACCACCTCACCGTTTTTAAGATGAATTTGATTGCGTCATTGGACAGACGGCAATTGGGTCCGGCAGATGCAACACGCAAAAAATGAATACTATTAGCATTTGACCATTCGAAACCATACATTACAATCACAATTAGTGCCTTTAAAAGAACGGGCTGTATGCCACACAATGTGGTACAGCGTTATTAATAGAATATAACAGAATGGAATAGAATAACTTTGTTTTTACTGTGCGGGAACTTCTTTTTGGTAGGGGCTCACAAAACAAGCAAAGGTAAACGTATTAGGCTAAACAGTAGACCTGCTAGCAATGCCTCTTTGGAGCCAGACGTGTTCCTCTATGGAAAGAGAGAAGGCCAGTATCCGCGTAGGCGTATTTTCAAATGGAGAAGGCTCCAGCCCACCAAGTAATTCATTATTTATGCCTAAATATTCTAACCTAACAGTTGTGATTATTTCACAAGAGGAAGGTCAGGCGGGTGCGAAGTGGATGGAATGAAATAAGCCGTCTGTCTCTTTCCAAACAGAGTTTTGATCCTGATGCATGTAAATCTATCAAAGGGGGAAGCCACAGAAAGCACACGCGGGGTTAATCTGCTATGACTGTTGAAATTTCCATGATATGCCGGTTGAATAAAGAATTACGGTGGAATGAACCATGCTGTTTATCCAAATTATTATTTCCCCCCACAATTCCACCATGAAATACAGACCTTTTGTTAGCATGCAAAATGTCCATAAACAAAAGCAAACAAGATTTTAGGGTTTATTCTTGAAAAAATGCATTGGTGAGGGAAGATGCGGAATGAATATGTTGGATTAATGTTTGCTTTCTCTTTTAAAGGAAGGTTTGAAGCTCTGCCAGATGACAATGAAGGTTAATAAAGTTGTATTTTTTAAAGCACAATTGGGACTCTCATAAGGTTGATAAAGCTCACCTTTCTGCAAGAAATGGTTAAGAATCTCAAAGCCATCAGGGGAGATTGAGTTGTGTTTTTACAGTGAATTAAAGTCAAGTCCCCCTGCAAATATATGGAGGTGGGATATTCATCACATTCTCATCCTTGAGCAAACCCACTGGCAAACATTGACAAGCCTTCCCCTTGGCCCGCCTCATATTAGACAAACTCCGTCAGACGGTACGTTTGTTGCACGTAAAGCCTGTTGATTAAACTGAATCATATGTTGCGGAAAGGTATTATGCATAAACACAGATATGAATGATAAAGAGAGGATATGAATCCATTCAATGTTGAAGGGTGGCAGTCATCCCACCTATATATATGCACAGTCTCTCCTACTGCAGAGCTGAGCCTCATTGAATTGCAGTCCAAAGATTCAAATACAATTGTTCCTTGACTGCAGGTTAGGAAAGAGGAAAAATATACCCTGTCGTTTCTGTCAATTCCAATCCTACGATTTTACTTTTTTAAATTTGTTGAATTATGAATTAACAGCCTAATTTCCCCACTCATTATGGCATTATGGTAAAAGTACACTAAACATACTTTTCTGACTGGAGTTTAAGGACACAGTCCCTCACCCAATTAACTTAAAGCCCTTTTGTCAAATCACTAGGAATCTTCTCCCCTCGGGAAGACATTTTAAAAAGGCAATTGTGTCACAGTCTAATTAAGTCACCTCGTGATTGGCTGGTTCACGGTCTCTGTGACAGCTCTGACAAATACGCGGATTGGCTTCTTCTTAACCTTCTTTCACAGTTCGGACGCAGAAGTTGGAGATACACCGCCTCACCTCATCTCGCACTTACCATTTCAGTGTTTATAAAATGTCCACGAATGTGTCTGAAATGCGGCAAATGTCCGAAAATATAACAGCTGCAAAATGTCAGGAGAAGCAGGCAGTGTCTTACCTAGATGGATGCCATTTTCACCAACGTTTAATTGATTGTAATCCTTAATCTAGGAGACATTTACACAATGCATAGATTTAGACAGAATATGACACTGAAATGAGAAAAAACGAAACCAATCCGCCCATAGGGTATTCCGTGGCAACAGCTGATAAAATGTTTTATGTAAATAGCGTTCCGATGACACATCATAGACGATGAATCAAATGAACTTATAGTAGAGTGAGTTGTTTGTGACTGGTGGTGACATGGAAAAGGAAACAATTAAATGCAACTATACACTCTTAAAATCTAACCAAAACCCAAGGAATTGCGTAAATAGACGATAACTAAGAACCCACCGTGGATTGCATGGTTAGCCATAATTGTTTTCTTATTGCTATTCATTAGTGCATATGTGGGTGATTAAGTCACATGTCAGCGATGAGCAACCGGGTGAACTGGTCCTGATATGTCAGGCCAGAACAGGAGGAAGGAGTGAGAGAGGGAGGAAGCAGTGGTGGAAGGAACCACTGTCTTTTCCCCAGCCACAGCCGCCACACAGCCACACACAAACCACCTCCCAGGCAGGTTTGAGGGGCAACCATCTTTAAATGCTTGAGCTGCTCCGACCGTGCAGCCATGACCAGATTCACAATTCTCTGCCATTATGTACACACCATCACCCCTGCTCCACATCACATCAGAGTGACGTGGTAGCCGCTGACCCCAGGGTAGGGCTGTCTCCACTGATCCAAGTTCATCCTGCTGGGGGACCAACACACAATACAGCCACAGCCAGAGTCATTTCATGCCACCAAACAAACGGACAAGTCGAAATTCAAATCGAATGCAAATGTTGTTTTTTGTTGTTGTTGTGAATGAATGAATTGAAAATGAATTCTGAAGATATTAAAACTCTCAAATACAGAATACTGTGCCTGTTCAAACAACAATATCAATTGACAAATCGCTGATTATATGAGCTTTACTGAAATCCCTTTTCTTTTTGTTATATCATGGATTTGAGAGCCTGTATGGCTAGGTAATGCGTATCCCCCTTGTCTGTCTTAGTGTGGTAATTCTCTCTTCGTGTCTGTCTTCCTGTTGAGCACTTTGTCACAAGAGCACCACATCCAATATTCTGCCTGCAAGCAACTGTATTACCAAACCAAAAAGCTCCCTGAAAGTGTCATGTAAATACCAAACCATGGTTTAAGTAATAGCCTATAAAGTGATCTTTAAGTGGAGTTCTAAGCACCACCCTAATGGCTGCGTCTGCCTTTTACTGAACCACGTGGCTCTCCCTGAGTGGTGATTATGAGTCATGGGTGAAGAGGTCTTGTGTGTAGGTCAGCCTGTAAGCCTCACTTCCAGCTGCCAATCTTTACTTTGCAGGAGACTCCAGAAAGCCTTGTTCCTTATCTTGTACGTTGTCATACTCCAGGTGGTATCTGGGAAATGACGTCTGCAAAAACACTTCTTTTCTCCGCTATTTAAATGCCTCCGGATATCCGAACCCCGTTCGTTCTACTGGGATTCTCACAATGGAGAACAGTGTTTCAAGGCGAGGAACAGAAATCACTACGATTTTGACGCCAGATGGCATTCACGGTATGTTCAACCTCAACGACGTTCGGACAAGGATGAAAATAGAAAGTAAACATTCCCAACGTTGGGATGATTTTCAAAAGCGAGTGGCTGCTAACTTGATTATGAAACATGGCCTCCGCAGGCAGTGTTTTGAGACAACAAAAAAAGTCCATGGTCAATTTTTTTATATTTTTTTTACAGTATATTACATGGGAACACTCATGCATGGTGCTTTTTGAATCTGGTCTTACTGTATGTGAGAGGTCAGGGGTTGGGACGTCAGGAAGTGCTGTTCATTTCACAGGGTTATGGAAAAGCAGATTCACAAGGAATACAGATCACTTAGCACAAGCCGGCGGCCGCCTTGAAGTTGCAGAGCTTTCTTCCCATTTGTTAATCACATCCTTGGGCCCGCTGAACCGTTGAGACCGTGAACATGCCGTCCCTGAATGACCAGCTTTGCCTGCTGCCAAAGAGCACTGAAACAATGATTCAGCCTCACTAGTGTGTGTGTGAGAGAGAGAGACATACAGAAAGAGATAGAGACAGCGAGAGAGAGAGAGAGAGAGAGAGAGAGAGAAAGACAGAGAGAGAGACATAGAGGAAGACAGAGAGACAGAGCGAAAGACAGACCAAGAGAGAGAGAGACAGAGAAAGACAGAGAGAGAGGCAGAGAGAGAGAGGCAGAGAGAGAAAAAGAGAGAGAAAAAAAGAGAGAGAGAGAGAACGTCTGTCTGTTCTCTGGTTGTCTGATCAGCCCTGAGGTCCAGGAGCCTTGAGGCCTCATGATCAAAGTGCTGCCATCTGAACTCTGCCATTCCCACTCTGAACAACCAATCTCTCCCTTCACCAGGCCTAGACAGGGGACTGATGGATTTTACATTGACTCGACATTTACCACCGTACGCTATGTACAGTAATGCTCATCAAGAGGAAAATTAATAGATATTTCCAAAAGAATCATATTAGAATAAATTGGGTCTGACACTTTAGGGAAAAAAAATATTGTATTGAATTTGTTTCCTCAAAAGCAGCAACAATAGAGAGTCAAAGATGATAGACATTGACTTTAAGCCTCTAGAGAAAATGTAGTGAAACCATTTATTAATTGCCCAACAAACTAAAAGGAATTGAACGTGTGTATCGTCGACAATCCTGATAATCACTCTGTTCTACTAAGCCTTTAATATGATTACGAGTGTGAAAATGGAGGGCAGAGAATCTGGATTACATCACAAACACTGTCGATTAATTGGAGCTGTGAATTTACATATGGATTCCCGTTTAATGTCTAACCAGCCTTTAATCCAGCCAGGCTAATGTCTGGTGCAGTTTGAAACTCCAGCGTCTTGTCACGTGATACACGGTAATTCCAAACGCGCCGATAAAATGGTGGCAATTATTGCAGCGTTCAAACTGTTAGATTTGGAAAACATTTTAGTCACGGTGGACAAAATATCATCTCCTTTTCGGCAAGGAATATCAAACTCTTTGAGTATTTTAGGGCTTTGGGCTACATGGACTCACACTGGTTAGATTAACTAAAGACTGTCATCATATTATCACAAGTTTCATCCTGTTTCCGCCTGGAGAATCATGAAATCCATCATTCCCCCACTTGGACTAGAAGGAGTAGGATAAAAATCATTAATTAATACATTAGACATGACTTTAGATAAAAGTACATCTGTTTTAGCCGGCTGTGCTTTGTAGCTGTGTTTTGATGGCTTGAATATTGCCTACAGCCAAACCTACTTGACACCCAACCGTGTGAAGCCTATTTTAAGCGGCTACAGCACAATGAGGAAGATCAATATGTGTTTGAAAAAAACGATTTACAATCTCACAATGTAAAGTTTCACCTCGGAAAACCTCTGAGGTTACGCCCCCAGTCAATCAATGAACTTGGATTAGATGTTACAGGTGTATTATATGGGATTTTTCATTACTTAT
Source organism: Oncorhynchus tshawytscha (assembly GCF_018296145.1). Taxonomy (NCBI): domain Eukaryota; kingdom Metazoa; phylum Chordata; class Actinopteri; order Salmoniformes; family Salmonidae; genus Oncorhynchus; species Oncorhynchus tshawytscha. Next base: position 41,483,753 of record NC_056431.1, read on the forward strand.
CTCCGATCAAGTTTTATTCTTTGCTATTTTCTTCTGATTTCATCTCACTCCCAACTCCTTCGTTCCTTGTTTTTCAAAGCCTTATTTTTGTTCCCGTTTCTAATAAGCTGAACCGAATCATTTTCACTTTTTTCCAGGCCGTTTCACTCTTCCAGCGTTGAATAAATGGCGACTTTATTTCCATGAAATTCTCAGATGACACAGATCTTTCTTTTGCATAAAACCATGAAGAATGTGGCTAATATCAGCGGCATTCATCTGCTAAGTGGACATTTGCATGGGGCGAGGTGCGGGGCGAAAAGAGCCACTAGCCTCCTGCAGTGACAGCGGTGCTGGGGGATGACATCTGACAGCTGTGACAGTGCTGAAGGGGGAAGCCAGGCGACTCGCCGCGCCCCTGATCCAATTATGCCACACGGCCCCCTGTCAGACCCAGCAGCTTGACTCCAGCCACTCCAAGGACAGTATTGATCTATTGTCAGAAGGACCAGTTGCCTGCCTTACTATCTAGTACCACTGAACTTTCCAACCTCCCCCCTCCTCTCCTCACACCCCCTGCTCAATCTCCTCCCAAGCACCCTCTTAAATGCCTGGTAAAACCAGGTTATGGCATTCAGGTACAGAAAGAGAGAAGAGGTCAATGGACTTGTGCGCTAAATACTCCCAAAGCTTGAGAGGGGTGTGTGTGTGTGTGTGTGTGTGTGTGTGTGTGTGTGTGTGTGTGTGTGTGTGTGTGTGTGTGTGTGTGTGTGTGTGTGTGTGTGTGTGTGTGTGTGTGAGTGTGAGTGTGAGTGTGTGTGTGTGTGTGTGTGTGTGTGTGTGTGTGTGTGTGTGAGAGAGAGAGAGAGAAAGAGAGAGAGAGAGAGAGAGAGAGAGAGAGAGAGAGAGAGAGAGAGAGAGAGAGATGAGGAGTGCGGTGGGGCATGGTGTGTCTGTCCAGGCCAGGGGCTCATGTCTATAGGTACAGTACAGTACTTACCCCCTCTCCTCCTCTAATGGTCTGAGAGGATGCTGTTTCCCCGTTTCCCTCCGCTTGTAGGAAAGTAGTTGATTTGCGATGATGAAAAGGCCATTGCAATTAGTGTGCTCCAGCTAGTTTTGCCGGGTGACGACGGAGGCGCTTGAAACAATGGCAGCTGCCAATAACTTCAGCTCACAAAGAACAGACAATTAGGCCCTGCCGGCCTGTTACCACTGTAGGTCCCAGATCTCCAGACCTTTTGACTAGCGGGCAACACAAAGCCTCCGGAGGTCAACAAGGCAATGATACTTTGTGAGGCAACAGTCCGGAGCAGAGGTTAATCAAGCCACATCCACACCCCGACATCTTGAATTTAGCCCATTCTTATTATTCTCGTCACACATGCCAAGAAAAAAAGGCAGAGAGGCAAAGGGAAAAGAGAATAGTTGCTTCTTCATGGCTTCATGTCAATTGGGAATTGCATGGAATCCTCCCTTGCGTTCCTATTGAAATGGAATAGACGATTTGCCTTTTTTTGTTGTTTGGAAAGCAGGGAGAATATCATTCATGAAACAAATGGATGTATTTATAATCCAGAAGGACATGTGTAACTTTCGATACGAAACAAACACCTTTATACTGTTCCATTATAAGAAGAGACGTACTGTGCCGTAAACCACTGAATGCAGTTGCTTTACATTCCAAATCTAGTGTGATGACCTGTCTACACCAGCATGAAATTGGGCACAATCTGGAGAGAAGCTCACCGTCACGTTCATGGTACATGCCGTGTGTGTCCAATGTAGAGTGTGAATGTTATTGTGGTCACTCATGCACTCGTTTGTGACACACATAAAGGACTGGTCTGAGGTCATGTAGAGGTGTCTTACTGATCCAAGATTCCACAAAACACATGTATTAAAAAAGCACTTATAATACAGTAGAAAACGTATAAGATTATGACATTGGACAGTGACACACTACGTAAAACATGCATTATATTCTGTAACGCTCTCATTTGACCCGACCATTGACTCTCTTTCTGAAAGTGTCTGCTGTGGTTAAATTACAACAGTCAGGTACTATTCAAACAGTGTGTGTTGATCTCTCCTCTGCTGAACGCTGGTGCAGAATTAAACTGGCACATTCAGATTTGAATTGCTTACATTTTGACAAATGTATGATGCATTCTGTGGAGGGTCAATGTGAACTTCTTGACATGTGTTTAACCGCCCCATTTAATAATCAATGCATCCGTTTGGCTTCTGACTGTAGGAAGGCACCGGTGGAAGTGGATCCTTCCTCAGATGTGCCAGGCTTTCCAAAGGGGGAGATTCCAATTTTTAGCGTCCAATTTAGCCATGTTTTCCCTCTGCTGCGATACTGATATTCAGGAAATAGTAGAGTAAAAATAGTCTTTGTCTGCGCCAGTGGGTCGCAATAGACTGTTGTGTTCCCCAGCCAGTCTTCAGTGCAGAAAGTGTGTTTCCTCTCTGAGCAAAGTAATCACTCATGTAATTAATTTTGAGGAAAATAACCTCGAAACTAGGAGCACCAAGTTGCCCCACTGTGATATTTGATTTAATTTATTCCAGGACCAAGGAAAAGGGATTTGGGTGCACTGCCCATGCAGAGCATAAATCAAGAGCACTGTTTCAAGGAGTTGTTAGGAGGAGGACTTGCATCCATTTTTTAACATCCCAAATGTTGTCTTCTAGACCACAAACTGGGAATTATATTACGTGAAAAAAGCTCCCTTGTGACCAGTATCATATCAGTTTAGGGGGAAGTGAATTACAGACAAGCAACTTAACCGGATTTCTCAAAGTTCCGACACTTTATATCAGAGATGTCAAGAGATATCACTGATATCAGTCATAGGTCACATATTCCAAATTCCCGCAGTTTGGAAACGTATTGACAAATGCAAGATTTTACATATGAGGCATCTAACAAAGGCCCTGTACACACTGACGTACAATGCATTTGGCGCATCGGGTTGTGACACAACAAAAATGTCAGCTGTCTCACAACTATTGTGTCCAATGTGTTGTACTTCCATTGTACATAACCCGAGTGTGTACGGGGCCAAATATATTGTAACCCTACATGCCCCTTAACACCCCCAAAAAGAGAACACTTTGATTTGGTCTCACAAAGCCAAGGAAAACGTTCTCATCCAAAGCATATTTTCTGGTCATTAAAGCCAAGCTTGCTGTGCTATTATGATGCTTCACATACAACAGCATAATCAGCATGGACATAGATTCCTCCAATTCACTAATCGTTGTGGCATGTCCCAAACTGGGCAGTGGTTTCACTTTTGTAATGTGTAATAATCACAAGTGTTTTTAGAAATCCTAGTCACATCTTATATGTGAACATGCAATTTCTGCACTTCTTAAACCACAGCCATTTGTCACACCCACTGCAGTAGTTGAGCGGAGAGTGATCCCAAATTACACCATGTTCCCTATATAGTGCACTACTTTGGACCAGAGCCCTATGCTCTGGTCAAAAGTAGTACACTATATAGGGAATAGGTTGCCATTTGGGAGGCAGACAGCGACTCCTGCCAGAAGGCCCAGGAGGGAAATCAAGGATTCTGTCTTATTAATGTACACAGTGAGTGTCTAGTCCTGTCAACTAAGCTTTTATCTTATCAGGGGCTTTTAAGAACAGTTTAAAGGCTATAAACCGAACAGGACAGAGCTTGACAGAGGAGCTTGTCAGAGCATCTGTCTCCTATAACACCTAAATAACATGTGATATTAAATTGTATGTATCTAATTCACTTTAATGAGTGAATTTATTTCTTTTGAAACATGTCATGGGAATGAATCCCACTCAGAACCATCCCAAGCAGACGACAGACCTTGCCATGTAAGTTGAAATAAATGTTTCTTACTTAATATAAAGCAATGTCTTAAGTTGGGATGACAGTCGGGAAATGGCCAGTGGTAAGGAAGACTGGACATTACATGATTGGTCTGAATACAGTTCATCTCAAATAATAACCCCAAAGAAGATGCGTTTATCTTAAAGCAGGCTACAAAAACACTGTATTATGGCCATTGAGCTGCCTCTTCTCTGACGTTGGCTAACACAATGTCAGCCTGTGGTGCATATATAATTGCATGTATTCAACAGTGTTTTAACCAATGTCAAATATTGTCTCTTCGTGTGACATTTTAGAATCTGTAGAAACACAAAACGATAGAATGGAATCACATCAGGGTAGACCTGGATCGGCAACTCCATGGAAACAAATGGAGAGCAGTCTGTTTGTCCTCTTTATCCGCCTCAAGAGTTCATTTCCTTACCTCCCGCCGACCAGCAATTTAATTGTGCAGATTCCTGTCCCTAAATGAATTTACAATTTAGTCAGAACTACACCATGCATTACACCCAATCAGACAAGCCCCCCCCCCGCCTCTCCCCAAAAATATAATTAATAATTCATAGCCAGATAAGGAAAAAGATCTACATTTATTCCTTCTTCTCTGGCCTGCCATAAACTACCTGACAATTGTACATTAATGATTCCCAGTAAATTCCTTTAAAATGGTAATTTGTCATCCTGTCAGTTCATTTGTGACCTAAAATTCATCACTAGAGGCATCATCAAATAAATTAATCACTACCCAGGATCCATTTTCTCCCTTATGCGTGCTATTATGGCCCAGCTCTCTTGTGGTTCTCTTCATTTACATATATTTAATGGTCCAGTCGTGGTTGGTTGTGCCATGTAATGCACACATCTCATGTCAGGTGAATATTCCCACTACCATAGTCATTCTCTCTCTCTCTCTCTCTCTCTCTCTCTCTCTCTCTCTCTCTCTCTCTCTCTCTCTCTCTCTCTCTCTCTCTCTCATCCCAATAGTTCAAAAAAAAAAGCTGTCTGGAATTGCAATGCTCAAGTCTTACACAGGTTTCAGACAATAGTAGCATTGATGGGACGAATTGTTTGTAGGAAGGCATCGGTTCATCTTTGCAGCACTGCCTGCTTCCGTCTCTAGACAGTATAAAAACCTTCACGCTCCCACAGAGGTCCATGATAGAACATAATATATCAAGTCTCATGTCAGTACCAAATCTAACGTTAGACGTGTCAATAACCCTGGATAAATAATGTAAAGAATATAATGTTCATGTAGTGAAGCCCTTGTCTGTGAGCAAGTAGGCTACTGAGGCTGCATTTGAGACCATTGCGTTTGAGACCATTGCGTTTGAGACCATTGCGTTTGAGACCAGGGGCTGTATGTTTATCAAACATCTCAGAGTAGCAGTACTAATCTAGGATAATGTTTTCCCCCTTTTAGATCACATTGAATTTGATCATAAGGACGCAGGTTGAGGACACACATTTCTTGTCATGAGTCTTAGACTGGAGGCAGAGCTATGTGGTTTCCTCTAGACGGGCCAGCTTCAACTTCAAAAATTGGCTATATCGTAAAAATAATGGTGTACATTTAAGGTTAGGGTTAGGCATTAGGGTTAGCACTGTGGTTAGAATTAGGGTAAAGGTTAGGTTTAAAATCAGATTTTATGACTTTGTATCTGTACCAGCTAGTGACCACTTTGCAGAGCTGCCTCCAGTACATGAGTCATCCCAATAAATGCCAACCAGCTATAAGAACAGGAGGGACCTGATCCTAGATCAGCACTTCTACCACCGGAGGTTTGTGGCACCCGAGTTGGGGAGAACGGGCATGTGGTAATGGCTGGAGCGGAATCGGGGGAATGGTATGAAATACATAAAACACATGGTTTCCAGGTGGTTTCCATGTGTTTGATGCCATTCCATTTACACTATTCCAGCCATTATTATGAGCCGTCCTCCCCTCAGCAGCCTCCACTGGATACATACGGCTTCTGTACTCAATTCTACACTTCCACCACCCTGTATTTAAGGGTGCCATCTTCTCTATGGCATAATCATAATTAAAGTAATTTCAATGACCCTCTGGCTACTTAGGGAAATAGTTTCTCACATCTTAAACTCCCCACCTCTTCCCTCAACAGTTCCTCAGGCTCTGTTAATGCTTTATATTTGGGAGTCCGTGCCCCCGGGTGTTAGTGTTAAACTCCACATCAAGGTTACAAGTATGAGCAGATACACAGTTTCTCAGTTTGAATTCTTAGCAGAAATATCCCAATTACCTTTATGAGACGAAAACATGTCACGTTTTGACTTCCTCATTAGAGGCCACTAACACTTCGATAACATGTGAATATGCTGCGAGCATTAGCACACAAGACATCAGCATAGTCGTCAACAGATCCCGGGATTCTCACCCAGACATCCTGTTCAAACCTCAAGTGAAATTAACATAACACGAAAGGCACGTGCATTAATTGTCGGAGCTGATGCAAACGGCAAACGTGTCACTTAGCACAGTTGCTAAATGCTTTGTCACTTAGACCCGTACTGCTGAGGGGAAGTCCGTAGCCTAACTCTCTAACGGAAAGGAGAGAGGTTTGTATGGATATAAACTGAGAAGAGTTAGTACCCGAGTGAACACGTCATCTTTTATTGTTAAGCTTTAGTACTGGAGAGTACACCCCCCTGTGTGCCAAATAAGGACTCATCTAGCACAGTGATCAAGGAAGCTTCTGAAGTCATAGAGCACATTTTATAGGGGTGACCAATAAAAGCAGGCCAGAAGAGAAAAGAGCATCCAAGAAATGTTAGAAGTGTAGATTGGCCTAACCTGGCTACTGCCTTGCAATAAAGTCTGGCATTTGTGAGGAGCAGGGAGGCTGTGGAGGGTGATACCTCTTTGGGCAGTGCAGGAGCTGTCCTTTGGACTTTTGCTTTGTGGTGTAAGTCCGAAAAGATCGTTAAGACTTCAGAACATAGGCATAAAACAGAGAGTAGACCACCGCTGGGCGGCTGGGGCCACGTCAATTTCGTCTGGGTTTCTGCATTTTGGGAATGACTTTTTAAATGTGCTACACGAAATAAATGGCAATATTGGGCAATGATGCTGGTAAGCTTTACGCAGTGTCCTTTTGGTGATGCTGTTCTAAAAGTTGGATACAAGGTAGATTTTACTATGACGGGAGGTATTTGTATAAAATACACTCTACAAAATAAAAAAGAAGCCCAATAGCTTACTGTATTGTCATGTTGCAACTTCAGAATAAAACGTCTATTATTGCTCCACCAATTATTTACCATCACCTCCAGTGTGTATGTTTAAACTTAACTCTGTGCATCTTCCCTTCACTTTATTAGTGATGCTTTGTTCTCTCTGGTGAGACGATTACACGCTGTCCTTCACAGCCCTTATTTGCAGAATAAACAAACTTGATCTTCCATTGTTCCATAAAACAATTTCATGCCTTTTGAATTTAAATACTTTTCTCTTTAAAACACTCTTCTCTGCCTTTTTTATTTTTTATTATTTTTTTTACCTTTCTTGTAATGCAATTGAGCCTTAAATTAAAAAGAGACTGCTCGACCTTGTAGGTTTTCCACATGAATCTAGATGTAATATTAATCTCAAATGACGTTTTCCTATGAATTAAAAGTAAACCACGTATTGTATGGTACATTATCTCGCTAACAGCCCCATGTGGAGATTATGAAGTGGAAAACTAATGGCGTAGACTTTTAGCATTTCGTTTTCGACCGAGTCATTTGCATATCTGGGAGAGGACGTTGATGTATTGTGCAAGTAAGCAGAACTCTGTATCCATGTTTTTTTTTGTTTGTTTTACTAGTGACTTGAAAAGAGAAAGTTTTCTCCCCTCAGCTAGATGAGGTAATGAGATTCCGGGTGCCCTCTATTATCGCGAGGATGAGAAATCTGATTATTAAGGAGAGGCATGTGACAGTGAGAAAAATCGGTTGACTTTTTCTTCCATCACCCCAAGAAACAAAGGTGACCCCACGTGTTCTGTTCATTAAATATCCCCTCCTCTAATTTATCAAGGTAAACTATCATACAGTTTCTGCTGAGCTATCCATAAACAAGCAAACTTGTTTAGGTATGCCTGAAAAGGACACAGGATTCGGGTGTAATTTCTACATACTGAATGTGGCTTAATTCACTTTTCCTCCTGCACAATGGCTCCTTGTGTACAGTAACAGAGTGGAAGGTGATATTTTTATGCAAGGTTCAGGGAAATGAAGACAAAATATGTTCTGTGCAAACAGCTGACATTTAATTGTGTCAAGGACACACAGTCATAACAGATATAGCTCTCTGGATTCAAATACCACTGGAATTATTTTTTCACACTTTGAAGTAATTTTCCTCATATATGGTTGAAGTATTATGCCCCAAAGAAACCCTGGAAATACCTGAGCAGACTGATTTGATTTGAAGAGATGAAATGAGTCGTCCTGGATGAGCACGTGGTCATCGTGGCAGTAATTCTGTCAGGGTTCAACTGCTGTCCATTTGTCAGAGTGGGCTGGTTTGTAATAATATGTAAGGTACGGCAGTTTCGATCATAAGATATTGCCATGTTATTCTATTAAATTAAATAAAATACAAATTATTTGTCACATGTGAAATGTATTTGTTCAGTGAAATGGTTACTAACGGGCCATTTCCAACAACACAGAGAAAAAATATATAAATGTTAGAAAAATAACAAGAAAATAATAACAATAATTTATTCAACTTATATAGCACTATTCATTACATAAATAAATCTCAAAGCACTAACTCAACAACAAAAAAACAACCAATTAATGAGTTAATAGACAGTCAAGAGACTGAAGGATGGAGAATGTTCATGGTTGAAGTGAGGTCATGCTTCACCATAGGGATGGTGCCAGGTTTCCTCCCGACGTGACGCTAGGCATTCAGGCCAAAGAGTTCAATAATGGTTTCATCAGACCGGAGAATTTAGTTTCCCTTTAGGTGCCTTTTGACAAACTCCAAGTGGGCTGTCATGTGCCTTTTACTGAGGAGTGGCTTCCGTCTGGCCACTCTACCAGAATGGTCCTCAGTCAGAGGAACCATCGGGTTCTTGGTCACCTCCCTGACCAAGGCCCTTCTCCACCGATTGCTCAGTTTGGCCGGGTGGCCAGCTCTAGGAAGAGTCTTGGTGGTTCCAAACTTCTTTCATTAAGAATGATGGAGGCCAATGTGTTCTTGGGGACCTTCAATGCTACAGAAATGTTTTGGCACCCTTTCCAAGATCAGTGCCTCGACACAATCCTGTCTCGGAGCTCTACGGACAATTCCTTCGACCTCATGGCTTGGTTTTTGCTCTGACATGCACTATAAACTATGGGACCTTATATAGATAGCTGTGTGCCTTTCCAAATCATGTCCAATCAATTGAATTTAGCACAGGTGGACTCCAATCAAGTTGTAGAAACATCTCAAGGATGGTCAATGGAACAGGAAGCTCAATTTTGAGTCTTATAGAAAAGAGTCTGAATACTTATGTAAATAAGGTATTTCTGTTTTTTTATTTTGAATACATTTGCAAAAATGTATAAAAACCTGTTTTCGCTTTGTCATGAGGTAGTGTGTAGATTGGTGAGGATTTTTTCTAAATCCCTTTTAGAATAAGGCTATAACGTAACAAAATGTGGAAAAAGTCAAGGGGTCTGAATACTTTCCAAATGCACTGTATAGGTAGGGATAAAGTGACTAGCTAATGGGATAGATAATAAACAGTAACAGCAGAGTGTGTGATGAGGCAAAAGAGTTAGTGCAAAAAGGGTCTTATAGCTTAGGGGTAGAAGCTATTTAGGGTCATGTTGGTTTCAGACTTGGTGTTTGATACTGCTTGCCGTACGTTAGCAGAGAGGACAGTCTATAACTTGGGTGGCTGGAGTCTTTGACCATTTTTAGGTCCTTCCTCTGACACCGCATGGTATAGGAGGTCCTGGATGGCAGGGAGCTCGGTCCCAGTGATGTACTGGGCCGTACATACTATCCTCTGTAGCGCCTTGCGGTCGGATGCCAAGCAGATGCCATACCAAGCGGTGATGCAGCCAGTCAAGATGCTCTCAATGGTGCAGCTGTATATCTTTTTTAGGAGCTGAGGGCCCGTGCCAAATCTTTTCAGCCTCCTGCGGGGGAAGAGGAGTTGTGTGGACCATGATAGTTCGTTAGTGATATGGAGACCAAGGAACCTGAGCTCTCGACCTGCTCCACTACAGCCCCATCGGTGTGGATGAAAACTTAATGATGGTGTTGGAGTCATGGGTAAACAGGGAGTACAGGAGGGGACTAAGCACGCACCCCTGAGGGGTCCTCATTTTGAGAGTCATCGTGGCAGATATGTTGTTACCTAGCCTCACCACTTAGGGGTGGCCCATCAGGAAGTCCAGGATCCAGTTGCAGAGGGAGGTGTTTAATCCAAGGGTCTTTGGCTTAGTGATGAGCTTGGAGGGCTCAATAGTCTTGAACACTGAGTTGTAGTCAATAAACAGCATTCTCACATAGGTGTTCCTTCTGTACAGGTGGGAAAGGGCAGTGTGGAGAGCAATAGATATTGTGCCATCTGTTGATCTGTCTGTATGTGAATTGCAGTATGTGAATTGGAGTGTGTCCAAGGTGTCTGGGATGATGGTATTGATAAGCAGTTCATGGCTGCAGATGTGATTGCTACCCGGCGATAGTCATTTAGAAAGATTACCTTGGCGTTCTTGGGCACAGGGACTATGGTGGCCTGCTTGAAATATGTAGGTATTACAGACTGGGTCAGGGAGAGGTTGAAAATGTCAGTGAAGACACTTGCCAACTAGTCTGCGCATTTTCTGAGTACTCGTCCTACTAATCCGTCTGGCCCTCCGTCATTGTGAATGTTAACCTTTTTAAAGGTATTACCCACATCGGGTTACAGAGAGTGTGGTCACACAGTCATCCGAAACAGCTGCGGCTCTTATGCATAGTTCAGTGTTGCTAGACGCAATGCGCGCATAGAAGGTTTTTAGCTCATCTGGTGGGCTCACGTCACTGGACAGCTCGCGGCTGGGTTTCCCTTTGTAATCTATGATAGTTTGCAAGCCCTGCCACATCTGACGAGTGTCAGAGCCGGTGTAGTAGTATTCGATCTTGCTCTTGTTTTGAGGCATTACCTGATTGATGGTTCATCGGAGAGCATAGCAGTATTTCTTATAAGCACCTGGATTAGTGTTCTGCTCCTTGAAAGCGGCAGCTCTAGCTTTTAGCTCAGTGCAGATGTTGCCTGTAATCCATGGCTTCTGGTTCAGATATGTACTTACAGTCACTATAGGGACAACTTCATCGATGCACTTATTAATGAAGCCGGTCAGTTGACTGATGTGGTAAACCCCTCTATGCCGTCAGATGAATCCCGGAACATATTCCAGTCTGTGCTAGCAAAACAGTCATATAGCTTAGCATCCGCTTCATCAGACCACTTCCTTATTGAGCGCAGCAATGGTACTTCCTGTTTGAGTTTATACATGCGATAAACCTGATTTCAGTTTTCCTGCATTAAAGTCACCGGCCACTAGGGGCGCCGTCCTCTGGTTGAGAATTTTCTTGTTTGCTTATGGTCCTACGCAGCTCGTTGAGTGCAGTCTTAGTGCCAGCATCAGTTTGTGATGGTAAAAAGACAGCTACGAAAAATGTAAATGAAAACTCTCTTGGTAAATAGTATGGTCTACAGCTTATCATGAGGTATTCTAACTGACGAGCAGAACCTCCTTAATATTAGAGATTGAGAAAAATATGTTGTTGACAAAGAGAACCCACCCCCTCTGAGCTTCCCTGACTCAGCCATATTGTCCTGCTTATGTATAGTAAAACCAGATAGATTTATGTCTTCGTTCAGCCACGACTCGGAGAAATGTAGGATTTTGCAGTTCTTCAGATCACGTTGATAGGATAATCTCGAATGGGGCTCATCCAGTTTATTCTCCAGTGATTGAACATTTGCCAATAGAAAAGGAAGGTAGAGGCGATTTATCCACACTCCGACGTAGTCCAATCAGGTATCCCGGACGTCGGCCTATATAGAGCCGCCTCCTCCGGGAATTTAGGTCTGATCCTCGATGATCAATATGTCTTTAAAGTGTCAATATGTCTTTAAATCAAAGTTAGTGATACAGTTGAAGTCGGAAGTTTACATAGACTTAGGTTGGAGTCATTAAAACTCGTTTTTCAACCACTCCACAAATTTCTTGTTAACAAACTATAGTTTTGGCAAGTCGGTTAGGACATCTACTTTGTGCATGACACAAGTCATTTTTCCAACAATTGTTTACAGACAGATTATTTCACTTATAATTCACTGTATCACAATTCCAGACAGATTATTTCACTTATAATTCACTGTATCACAATTCCAGTGGGTCAGAAGTTTACATACACTAAGTTGACTGTGCCTTTAATATGGCTAGGCGTCCCGCTAGCGGCACACCTCGATAACATCCGGTGAAATTGCAGAGCGTGAAATTCAAATGACAAAAATATATATATTTAACATTCATGAAAATACAAGTGTTATACATCAAAATAAAGCTTAACTTCCTATTAATCCAGACGCTGTGTCAGATTTCAAAAAGGCTTTATGGCGAAAGCACACCATGCTATTATCTGAGGACAGCACCCCACAAGCAAAAGCATGAAAAACATATTTCAGCCAGGCAGGTGCGCCTGCAAAGTCAGAAATAGCTATGTAATAAATGCCTTACCTTTGACGATCTTCTTCTGTTGGCACTCCAAAAGGTCACAGATACATCACAAATGGTCCTTTTGTTCGATAATGTCCTCCTTTATATCCCCAGAAACTCAGTTTAGCTGGCGCGCTTCAGTCAATATTCCACCGGTTTCCCTCCATCAAAATGCATACAAAATGAATCCCAAACGTTACTAATAAACTTCTCCAAACAAGTCAAACAACGTTTATAATCAATCCTCAGTTACCCTAATACATAAATAAACAATCAAATTTAAGATGGAGAATCATTGTCTTTACCGGAGATAAACAACAAAAAACGTGTTCTCATCCACGGGCATGAAACCTCTACAGACAAAATGGGAGCCACTTAGAAAAACTACAAATTCTAGCAAAATTTTCCAAAAACAAGCCTGAAACCCTTTCTAAAGACTGTTGACATCTAGTGGAAGCCCTAGGAACTGCAATCTGGGAGGATTTCCCTTCATATTAGACATGACAGCCATTGAAAACAGTGGTAGGCTGAAATAATTTTGGGCGGGGATGGTATGTCTTCGGGGTATCGCCTGCCATAAAAGTTCTGTTATACTCACAGACATGGTTTTAGAAACTTTTGAGTGTTTTCTATCCAAATCTAGCTTCTGGGCCTAGCTTCTGGGCCTAGCTTCTGGGCCTGAGTAACAGACAGTTTACTTTGGGCAGGCTTTTCATCAGGACGTCAAAATACTGCCCCCTAGCCCAAAGAGGTTTTAAACAGCTTGGAAAATTCCAGAATGTCATGTCATGGCTTTAGAAGCTTCTGATAGGCCAATTAACATCATTTCAGTCAATTGTTCCTGTGGATGTATTTCAAAGCCTACCTTCAAACTCAGTGCCTCTTTGCTTGACATCATGGGAAAATATACGAAAATCAGCCAAGGCCTCAGAAACAAAAATTGTAGACCACAGGTCTGGTTCATCCATGGGAGCAATTTCCAAACGCCTGAAGGTACCACGTTCATCTGTACAAACACTAACAAGTATAAACACCATGAGACCACGCAGCTGTCATACTGCTCAGGAAGGAGACACGTTCTGTCTCCTAGAGATGAACATACTTTGGTGCGAAAAGTGCAAATCAATCTGAGAACAACAGCAAAGGACCTTGTGAAGATGCTGGAGGAAACAGGTACAAAAGTATCCATATCCACAGTCAAACGAGTCCTATATCGACAAAACCTGAAAGTCCGCTCAGCAAGGAAGAAGCCACAGCTCCAAAACCGCCCAAAAATAGCCAGACTACGGTTTGCAACACATGGGGACAAAGATTGTACTTTTTGGAGAAATGTCCTCTGGTTTGATGAAACAAAAATATAACTGTTTGGACATAATGACCATTGTTATGTTTGGAGGAAAAACGGGGAGGCTTGCAATCCGAAGAACACCATCCCAACCGTGAAGCACGGGAGTGGCAGCATAATGGTGTGGGGGTGCTTTGCTGCAGGAGGGACTGGTGCACTTCACAAAATAGATGGCATCATGAGGGAGAAGATTATGTTGATATATTGAAGCAACATCAAGACATCAGTCAATAAGTTCAAGCTTGGCCGCAAATGGGTCTTCCAAATGGACAATGACCCAAAGCATACTTCCAAGGTTGTGGCAAAATGGCTTAAAGACAACCAAGTCAGGGTATTGGTGTTGTCACGTTCTGACCTTTATTTACTTTGTTTTGTATTTAGTTAGTATGGTCAGGGCGTGAGTTGGGTGGGCAGTCTATGTTTGATTTTCTATGATTTGGGTATTTCTATGTTTCGGCCTAGTATGGTTCTCAATCAGAGGCAGGTGTCATTAGTTGTCTCTGATTGAGAATCATACTTAGGTAGCCTGGGTTTCACTGTGTGTTTGTGGGTGATTGTTCCTGTCTCTGTGTTTGCACCAGATAGGACTGTTTAGGTTTTCACACATTTCTTGTTTTTGTAGTCAGTTGTTCATGTGCACATTTATGTATTAAAAGAACCATGAACACTTACCACGCCGCATATTGGTCCTCTGATCCTTTTCGCCTCTCCTCTTCGGAAGAAGAGGAGGAAATCCTTGACAGGTGTGGCCATCACAAAGCCCTGACCTCAATCTCATAGAAAATTTGTGGGCAGAACTGAAAAAGTGTGTGCGAGCAAGGAGGCCTACAAACCTGACTCAGTTACACCAGCTCTGTCAGGAGGAATAGGCCAAAATTCACCCAACTTATTGTGGGAAGCTTGTGGAAGGCTACCCGAAACATTTCACCCAAGTTAAACAATTTAAAGGCAATGCTACCAAATACGAATTGAGTGTATGTAAACTTCTGACCCACCGGGAATGTGATGAAAGAAATAAAAACGGAAAAAAATAATTTCCTCTACTATTTTTCTGACATTTCACATTCTTAAAACAAAGTGGTGATCCGAACTGACCTAAGACAGGGAATTTTTACTAGGATAAAATGTTCAGGAATTGTGAAAAACTGAGTTCAAATGTATAAGGCTAAGGTGTATATACATTTCCGACTTCAACTGTAGCCCTTCTGATGTCTGGAAGCTCTTTTCCGTCATAGGAAGCAATGGCAGAAACATTGTGTACAAACAAGCGCAACAAAATACACAATATAGCACAATTGGTCAGAGGCCCCTAAAACAAACACCATTCTCTCCGTCGCCATTAGCAAGGGGCATGTTATTTCTGGAGAGTACCATCTTCAAATGCCAAATCAAGGATTATTCAATTAATCCAGTGTTTTTATTTTTTGCCTTGTACGGCCCACAGTCTTCATCACATCAAGCACTGGCTGCATCCCAAATGGCACCCTATTGCCTATGTAGTGCACTACTTTTGACCAGGTCCCATAGGGCTCTGGTCAAAAGTAGCACACTATATAATGGTACGTACAGTACTGTGTCCAGCTTCTGTACATTGTGGTCTCTTATTTGCAGGGCATATTCAGATGTGACCAGGGCCATAGGGCTCTGGTCAAATGTACCACACTATGTTGGGAATAAGGTACAATTTGGGAAGCAGATAATGTTATGTACAGTACTGTATGTCCAGCATCAGTACAGTGTGGTCTCTTTCACATGGAGGTGGGGCCATATTGACATGTGATGTTTAGACGTCATTGCATGTCATTTTCAAAGCTTTCACCCTTGGAATAATTGTAAGGAAATTCCCCCCCTCCTGCCACCAATGTCTGGGGAGGGGATTGTTAATAAGGGATATTTAGGGTCTGTTTGGCGTGGGGGGAGGCCTAGAGAGATGTGTGAAATGTCCCACACATCAGCTAGCTGAGTCAGTGGCTTCTATGCCCTGCACCTCCCTCCCTCCCTTCACCCAAATGTCACATGGACTCACATCGCCCGAGACATGAGTGGCCCTGGTACTGCTCAGCAAACAAAAAGGGAGAATAGTTACACAAAGCACTGGTCTCTGCTTGTGCAATGGAATTCATGCATCTGTGTATAACCATAAAGGGTAGAACCTTTTTGAAGGGTCCTTTGATCAGAAACACACTGAAACAAAATGTGGTTCTATATAGAGCCTTCAGGTGTGCATATGATGCAAGCATAGAACCTTTATGGGTTATATCTAAAACTTTTTTTTCTAAGAGTATACTGTACTCATAAAGTCCTGCCCCGAAGCCCTTGCCGCTATATCCCTAAATGCTTTAAAAAATGTTTACAATTAGGAGGGAACAAATTAGAAATTGTATGCATTCAGGCCCAGAAAGGATTAGATGGGTGTGATTTGGTAATATGATAATTTAATCATGTAGCCTGTGATTTAATAAAACACACAATTAGACAATGAATGACTTGATGGCAGTGTTAGTGCCCCAGAAGTAGCAGTCTAACTTTCCAATCGGTTCCAGTGTTTACCCAAACACTAATACAGCAGTCTAATTGTTATGCTTTAATCCCATTGCGAGATGCTTAGGCGCCCAAGTCTGCAGGTGCGGGTGAGAAATTGGCATTTATTTTGAACCAGTAATCACAACAGCAACCTATCTCTGCTGCCTTTGGCTCCTGACGGAGGGTGTGATGCGCACAGCAGGCTCAAAAAGCTATGCTCTCAGTTCAAATGAGCCGGCTTAGCAAGCATAGCCGCTGAGACCCTCCGACGACAAAAGCCTGTGTGTAATTAATATGCACGGTGAAATGCTCCCCGCGCGGCCGCTAAAGCGATTGGAATCATGCACATGGAAAATGTAATTGCGGATTCTGCATGGTGGACGTCGCAGTCAAATTGCGTCTGATTGCGCGGGAGGTTCCAAGTGTTTTTTAAATGTCCTTTAAGATTGAGGTGAAGGCTTGTTCCTCTAAGATGCATATTAATCTTAAAACTGGACATTTCTCCAACGTAGGCGCTCAGTTGGGGGGACCCTATGACCAACAGAGTTCATTTTAATACCAGTGGGCAATTACACTATCAAATGATATCCTGAAATTAAATCATATATACAGTTAATTAATTTAACCACCACATTTAAAGAAGTAATGCTTCATTCATTCCAAACTTTAGTTTTTTCTAATGTCGCTAAGGATAAGGAAGGTGATACTTATTTCTCTTTGTGTGTGTGTGTGTGGGTGTGTGTGTGTGTGTGTGTGTGTGTAGATCATGCAAATGATCAGACAAATCCAATGTTCTGACATTTCTCTGTCTTCTTTTGTTTGTTCTACACCCCTAAAGTAGATTGGAGTTGTTTGATTAGAATCAGTATCGCTAGTTCATTGTGATCTGACAAACAATTAAACATATCTCCAAGTCATAAGTTATTATTAGCTCATATAAGACATAGAAAACAAATATCAACCTCTGAAAATGAAATACTTTCCAAAATAGACTATGTATTGTTCTTCCTTGGGGTAAAATATCTAAGTCCTAAGATCAGGTTTGCTCAAAAATAAATGAATGCTGAATGTCTTAAGGGTCTTGGAATATATTAGATTCTCTTGCAATTTAGGCTAGCAGGTAGGCTACATAAAGAATTTGCACAAATACTGATTATTCCTACAAAATTCACCCTTTCCAAATATTGACTTAATTAATGATATATGGCCACTATTGTTTCACATTTTATAATGAATGTACATTACTGTACTGTCACTGAGTCCATTTTGACAAATAGGTAGGCGGATGGATGAAAAAAAATATACACCCATGGCTGCCAAGGGGTCAGATTCTGAATTAATTGAGGAAAATGAATTCAGCCGTAATAGGCACTGACAACAGACCATGGCAATTTTGATGATGATGACTGATGGCTGAAGCCATAGTAAAAATGTATGACAAATAACGCTGTTTTTTTATTCCCTGCCAATTTGGAGTATGTGAGAACATAAACCAAAAAAGTGAAAATCTCCTTAAATGTGTATAATCATGACACAGTTATATATTGGTTATATTGCCCTTTATCTTTACCCTGAAAGGCTATTGTTTAATAAGGCTGTTCTTTTCAATGTAGACCCATGTTGTTGATGATGATGCTGGAGCTGTTTAGCGCTTAGCTGATTTCAGGGAGGCACGGCGAGCACCCCTGGGGTGGCGTCATCACCGACTTGTGTGGGAGGGAAGGGGCCCTATCACAGCTCCCCATCATGCCCCTGCAGTCAGTGCTTTTGACAGAGCGGTAAATGCTGATCAGATAGCCGTGTGGAGTCATTGCTTACACGTGTCACAACCACCATCCATGGTCACGTCAGTGCCACGCTGGGTGGCGGAGCGAGTGGAGGGAGCTGGGTGGAGGGAGCACGGGGCCCTGTGGACCTGGCTGGGTCTCTGCTGACATTCACCCGGCATGGGGGCCAGGGTGGCTCAGCCCCAGCTCCAGTACCAGTCCCTGACTCAGTCTCTTCTCCCTGGGCCCCGGAGCCTAATGCTAGCAGCTTGAACACGGGGGGGACGCAGGTGCTGCCATTCTCTGTTACCTTTATTGTACCCCCTGGTGTGACAGTCCAAGATCGCCTCTCTTTTGGATACCTTCTCATATTCCAACTCCGAGCACAACTCTTTTATACGCGTAATAAGAGGTTTAAAGGTGTTGACTGTTTCTTAGAATAAAAAAAAATGGACGTGAGTTCATAGAGATTGTAGTTCCTACTCTTCTTGAGCAATTTGCTGTATTTTGTCATTGTTACATTCATGTGGACAATAAACCTCTGGTAACTCATTGAGTTGAATATCCTTTATATTCAGAGACAGTAACAGCCGGTGAGAAACAATGTATACACTCTATGTTGGATTAAATCAATGGAATAAGTGTCATTTGTTGGTGTCACACAATGAAAAATGGACGAGGCTGGTTTGTAAAGCAGGACGTCATGTTGGAACGGATTGATTTATTGGTTCTTTCGGCTGGGCACTAGTATCTTCCCACTCAGGGCATCAGAAACGTACCAAACAAGGCTGGATTCTGTCACAAAAGCATGGCAACTAAATAGTTTCACTCACAGGGGTGTCCCTTTGGCTAAGCCATTCTCTACCAGAGAGATACGCTATAATTACACCCAGAGGATCTTGCAGCCCATATCGTTTGCTTGTGTCTCTCCTTGAGCATAGTCCTCTGTGCCATCTCAAGTAGGAGAGGGTAGCAATATGTAATCGCTGGATGTCAACCACAACATCGGTCACAGCCTCTGCTTTTCTAGCACATTTTGCAGCGTTGTCAGTGTGTTACAAATCAGTTAATGCGCTCCTCTTGAGTTTTTTTTTTTTTCAAACAGTTGCCCCATTGATTGGATAAATCGGATCCTTAAAGAGCAAGACAAACATTGTTTTGATTTACCCTGGAAATGTCTTTGTCCCAATGGCTAAAACAATAACGTTGAGCCCATGTGGGTTTACAGTTACAATACTTGTGCAGCACACTTACCCGTACGTTAGTATTCCTAAGGGACAGCTGATGTGTTTTTGATAGCAGTGAGACAAAGGGGCGATCTCTCACAGCATTGGCCACTGTGTCGCTTGGCTCTTAAGATTTCTCAGTGACCTTTCATGCGCTCTAGTGCAGTGTGCTACATGGCTTGACAAGTCTTCTCCAAAGGTGTGATGCAACAATTGGATTTCCTCCTCCATGGATAATCAACTGCTTTGACCCGACAAGTGCATGTGGTGAAGTGCTAGTGTCACTTAAACGAGTGCACACAACTGTTGTCTGTGTCCCAAATGGTAGCCTATTCCCATCATAGTGCACTACTCTGGTCAAAAGTAGTGCACTACAAAGGGAATATGGTGCCATTTGGGATGCAGATATTGTGTTGCCGTGTGTTCCTCTCAGTAGAGGGCCTTCACATCCAAACTCTCATGTCGGCCATTAGTGGTTATAAGTACTTCATTTAATTTCTATTCTTATTTTATACATTAAAAAAGTATGGAAAATGTGTTTGAATATACAGTATTTACACTAAGAAAAAGTATTTGATTGTCTGCCTGTACTAAATCTCTACGTTACCTGCGTCATTGCAGTTTTGATATCATGCCAAGTCAGATTAAATGGATGTGTACAGCAGTGGAGGCTGTTGACTTGAAGAATTGAGGAGGATGGGTCACCCACGGTATAGGCTCGTAACGCACAGAGATGACAAAGTGTGTTTCAAAAATCGTCAAAGACAAATTATTTTAACCTGAAGCATTTAATAAAGACATTTATAGTACAATATTATGGGGAACGGGAATGAGAGTGCTACTTACACAGTGTTGGAAAGGGATCACAGCCGTGATTGAATGAGGGCATGAGGCATGAGTTGAGGTGTTCAAACCAAATCAAATCAAATCACAAAAAAATTGTCACATACACATGGTTAGCAGATGTTAATGCGAGTGTAGCGAAATGCTTGTGCTTCTAGTTCCGACAATGCAGTAATAACCAACAAGTAATCTAGCTAACAATTCCAAAACTACTACCTTATAGACACAAGTGTAAGGGGATAAAGAATATGTACATAAAGATATATGAATGAGTGATGGTACAGAGCGGCATAGGCAAGATACAGTAGATGGTATTGAGTGCGGTATATACATATGAGATGAGTATGTAAACAAAGTGGCATAGTTAAAGTGGCTAGTGATACATGTATTACATAAAGATGCAGTAGATGATATAGAGTACAGTATATACATATACATATGAGATGAATAATGTAGGGTATGTAAACATTATATTAGGTAGCATTGTTTAAAGTGGCTAGTGATATATTTTACATCATTTCCCATCAATTCCCATTATTAAAGTGGCTTGAGTTGAGTCAGTGTGTTGGCAGCAGCCACTCAATGTTAGTGGTGGCTGTTTAACAGTCTGATGGCCTTGCGATAGAAACTGTTTTTCAGTCTCTCGGTCCCAGCTTTGATGCACCTGTACTGACCTCGCCTTCTGGATGATAGCGGGGTGAATAGGCAGTGGCTCGGGTGGTTGTTGTCCTTGATGATCTTTATGGCCTTCCTGTGACATCGGGTGGTGTAGGTGTCCTGGAGGGCAGGTAGTTTGCCCCCGGTGATGCGTTGTGCAGACCTCACTACCCTCTGGAGAGCCTTACGGTTGTGGGCGGAGCAGTTGCCGTACCAGGCGGTGTTACAGCCCGACAGGATGCTCTCGATTGTGCATCTGTAGAAGTTTGTGAGTGCTTTTGGTGACAAGCCAAATTTCTTCAGCCTCCTGAGGTTGAAGAGGCGCTGCTGCGCCTTCTTCACGATGCTGTCTGTGTGGGTGGACCAATTCAGTTTGTCTGTGATGTGTACGCCGAGGAACTTAAAACTTACTACCCTCTCCACTACTGTCCCGTCGATGTGGATAGGGGGGTGTTCCCTCTGCTGTTTCCTGAAGTCCACAATCATCTCCTTAGTTTTGTTGACGTTGAGTGTGAGGTTATTTTCCTGACACCACACTCCGAGGGCCCTCACCTCCTCCCTGTAGGCCGTCTCGTCGTTGTTGGTAATCAAGCCTACCACTGTTGTGTCGTCCGCAAACTTGATGATTGAGTTGGAGGCGTGCATGGCCATGCAGTCGTGGGTGAACAGGGAGTACAGGAGAGGGCTCAGAACGCACCCTTGTGGGGAACCAGTGTTGAGGATCAGCGGGGTGGAAATGTTGTTGCCTACCCTCACCACCTGGGGCCCCACAAGGGTGCGTTCTGAGCCCTCTCCTGTACTCCCTGTTCACCCACGACTGCGTGGCCACACCTGGGGTTCAGAGGCTTGACTAGTGCAGGACTGGATTTGACTAGGAAGACAAAAAACAATAACAACACACTACACAGTTAGACAAAATAGCAAGGAGCAAGGAGTAAAATCATTGACGTGTAATACTGTGATTGTGTATGTGATTGACTCTACATACAGGAATGAGAGAAAATGTATAGGGGTACTCACAGTGGAGGGGAAACATTCAATGTGCCAGTGGATGAGTGGGCTCATGAGACGTGGCTTCAGTTCATGTCAGGAGAAAGTTGACAAAGGTAGTGGAGTGGAGTAGTCATCGCCTCTTAATCAGCTGTAAATAAAAATAGCCGATACATTCCATTACAGTTGCACCATCGTAGGTTTGGACAACGAGTTTCTCTATAAACTTAAACTCAGACATCTCAAAATTCAAGTCAAACAGACTGTGCATCTCGCCCACTTGAGACACCAAAGTATCCCAAGAAACGTTCCTGAATAAAGCCCTGATCATCCACATACCTGACGATAACTGACAACCGCAAGCAGACTGTTGCCACCATAGGTCCCAGAACGGTGGAGCAATTTTTACCCCCTGGAACCTGGAGTTTTTCCTTATATGATAACCTAACTAGGAAAACTCTGGACGCTATAAGGTATGACAGTGATTAATCAGTTGTAAAAAGGTTTTATATGGGCTATCATGGGACCAGTTTTTCCTAAGCAGGTCCCATGATTTTTAAAAACTGCTGAAAAAATCTCCTGAAAAAAACTCCTGGCCCTGGGGGGGATGAAAACAAGTACATACACTTCGGTTCAAAAGTTTGGGGTCACTTATACGTTTCCATGTTATTCAAAGAAATGCACATTTTTGGCCCATTAAAATAACATCAGACATACATAAAATTGATCAGAAATACAGTGTAGACATTAATGTTGTAAATGACTATTGTAGCTGGAAACGGCAGATTTTTTATGGAATATCTACATAGGCGTACAGAAGCCCATTATCAGCAACCATCACTCCTGTGTTCCAATGGCAAGTTGTGTTAGCTAATCCAAGTTGATCATTTTAAAAGGCTAATTGATCAGTAGAAAACCCTTTTGCAATTGTTAGCACAGCTGAAAACGGTTGTTCTGATTAAAGAAGCAGTAAAACTGGCCTACTTTAGACTAGTTGAGTATCTGGAGCATCAGCATTTGTGGGTACGGTTACAGGCTCAAAATGGCCAGAAACAAAGACCTTTCTTCTGTAATTCTTCAGTCTATTTTTGTTCTGAGAAATTAAGGCTATTCCATGTGGGAAATTGCCAAGAAATTGAAGATCTCATACAACGCTGTGTGCAACTCCCTTCACAGAACAGTGCAAACTGGCCCTAACCAGAATAGAAAGAGGAGTGGGAGGCCACGGTGCACAACTGAGCAAGAGGACAAGTACATTAGTGTCTAATTTGAGAAACAGACGCCTCACAAGTCCTCAACTGGCAGCTTCATTAAATAGTACCTGCAAAACACCAGCTTCAATGTCAACAGTGAAGAGGCGACTCCGGGATGCTGGCCTTCTAGGCAGAGTTGCAAAGAAAAAGCCATATCTCAGACTGGCCAATAAAAATAAAATATTAAGATGGGCAAAAGAACACAGACACTGGACAAAGGAATGCTGCCTAGAAGGCCAGCACCCCGGAGCATCCCCCACATATATACACATACTAATCAGGGGGAATGGGAACCAGGTGTGCGTAACGAGACAAGACAGTCCGGGGTTGGTGGTAATGATCCAGTTCAGTTGTAATGAACACCATGGGAGACAGAGAGCTGGTTTCAAGCGCAGGGCGCAGCAGGTGTTTATTTGTAAAGGACCACAGGAGGAGGCAGGTAGCTGGGTCCAGGGGCAGGCAGAAGGTCATACACAGGGGGTCCAAAAGGCAACAATACAGGCAGGGAAAGGCTAATACCGTTTTCCGGGAGATCAGGCAAGAGGTTGATGACAGGAAATCTGATAGGTTAAGTGCAGGCAGGGAATAGGCAAAAGGCATGGTTAGTGAGCCCCCCACACACACACACACACACAAAACACACACAAACAATGATGGAGTGCAAAGAACTGAACTAAATAGTGTGTGATAATGGCATACAGGTGTGTGAACAGGTGATCAGAATTCAGGTGATTGGGATCTGGAGAGTGAGCTGCGTTCAGGGGATCTATGTGTTTGAGAGTGTGAGCTGGAAAGTGAGCTGCGTTCAGGGGATTTACGCGTTTGAGAGTGTGAGTTGGAAGCAGACAATGAGCCTAGAAGGCTGAGCTGGTGAACGGAATGAGCAGAGCTGGTGAATGGAATGAGCAGCAGTACTGAATGAGCAGAGCTGGTGAACGGAATGAGCAGCAGTACCGGGGGAATCCGTGACAGCTGAGCTTGCTTTATGCATGTTTGCATCATGCAGGCCTATGCAACTGTACTGTAGGCCTTAAAAAACATTTACTCACATTCATCATTATTATGATTCATTAATTCCAGTTAATCATTATGGATTAAAAAGGTATAGGCAGCCTAGCCAGCAAAATTTTGAATGTAAACTCAATTTGATCACATTCACATTTTCTCCTGACACACAAATGGACTATAAATATATAATGTTACCAATTAGTTTACCCTGACCAGATGGACTGGCCGCATAGGCTGTATGCATCTGCTCTTATTGGTAGCCTACAATTGATCAGACAGAAAAATAGTCCTGTTTTCTTCCCATACAGCATGTCAGATTTCTAATGTTTAGGTGCAGCCTAGGGTGCTGCATCATTTAAATCATGACTTTTTGCTTGTGTCTGTCTGAAGTGTTATCATCTTCGCTAAATCAATACCGGAGGAAAGCAAAAAGCCTACTTGAGCGCACGTGAAAAAAAATGCGCCGTGTCAAACTCTCTCTAGCCTTTTATTGGATAATGCGATGGAAGCTATCAAATCATTCAAAATTGTTTTTCGACATCCCAGAAAAGACAGTCAAAAGTTTGTTATGTTCAGCAAGTAACGCATCGAAAAGGGCAATTACCACTGCAAGCTCCTTGGAGTTGTCCTTGTTGGCGAAACTTTCCATCTCGTCGTGTCCTCCAGAAGCAAATTCTTGCATGCCCAAAAAAGCAGGCAAGGCCAGCAATACAGACGGCTTGATGAAAGGCTCCCTGTCAACTTCTTGGCGCATCGATCCCTTTGGCGTGATCATTTTCGTCCACATCAAATTAAATTACTAAAAATATTTAACTTTCATGAAATCACAAGTGCAATATACCAAAACACAGTTTAGCTTCTTGTTAATCCACCTGGGGTGTCAGATTTCTAAAAAATAATTTACAGCAAAAGCAAACCAAGTGTTTATGTTAGGACAGCTCTCTCAGCAGACAAAACATTACAAACAGGTAGCAGCAAAGTAGATTGGTCACGAGATTCAGAAAAGCAATCAAATTAATCGCTTACCTTTGATGATCTTCGGATGTTTGCACTCACGAGACTCCCAGTTACACAATAAATGTTTGTTTTGTTCCATAAAGATTATTTTTATATCCAAAAACCTCCATTTGGTTGGCGCGTTTTGTTCAGTAATCCACACGCTCGTGCAGGTCACGAAGAGCAGACGAAAATTCCAAATAGTATCCTTAAATTTCATAGAAACATGTCAAATGTTTTTTATAATCAATCCTCGGTTTGTTTTTACAATAAATAATCAATTATATTTCAACCGGACGATAGGTTTTTCAATAGGAGAGAGAGAGAAAAGGTCTGCTCGCGCATGCAAAAATCTAAGGACACCCAGCTATCCACTGATGCGATGTGATCATTCTCGCTCATTTTTCAGAATAAAAGCCTGAACCTATGCTAAAGACTGTTCACACCATGTGGAAGCCATAGGGAAAGGAATCTGGTTGATATCCCTTTAAATGGAGGGAAGGCATGCAATGGAACAGAGAGGTTTCAGAAAAACAGCACTTCCTGGTTGGATTTTCCTCAAGTTTTTGCCTGCAATATCAGTTCTGTTATACTCCCAGACAATATTTTGACAGTTTTGGAAACTTTAGAGTGTTTTCTATCCTAATCTGCCAATTATATGCATATTCTAGCTTCTGGGCCTGAGACATAGGCAATTTCATATGGGTACATTTTTCATCCAAACATCAAAATACTGCCCCCTAGTCTCAAGAGGTTTTAACCAGCTATACTTTTGACACCAGGTGGTATTGAACGCCCTCACCTTTTCATCCGTCTTCATGAAACTGATCTCAGGCAGAGGTCGAACTTTGCTTTTAATTCGCAACTTTTCTGTGTACCCCAGAGAATGAAAGGGGTTCTTCAACAAAATGTCCACAACATTTTCAGCAGCGTTGTCCATTCTACCACTCTGACCCAGAAAACTGCACACTCGCACTGGTAGCTACAGTTGAAGTCAGAAATTTACATACGCTTAGGTTGGAGCCATTAAAACTTGTTTCTCAACCACTCCACAAATTTCTTGTTAACAAACTATAGTTTTTGCAAGTTGGTTAGGACATCTACTTTGTGCATGACGCAAGTAATTTTTCCAACAATTGTTTACAGACAGATTATTTCACTTATAATTCACTGTACCACAGTTCCAGATGTTTACAACCAGTTGAAGTTGAAGATGCAGCCGTCATACCATTCAGGAAGGAGACGCGTTCTGTCTCCTAGAGATTAACTTCTTGGTGACAGGGGACAGTATTTTCACATCTGGATGAAATGCATGCCCAAATTCAACTGCCTGCTACTCATCCCCAGAAGATAAGATATGCATATTATTAGTAGATTTGGATAGAAAACACTCTGAAGTTTCTAAAACTGTTTGAATCATGTCTGTGAGTATAACAGAACTTATGTAGCAGGTGAAACCCAGAGGAAAAACCATTCAGATTATTTTTTTTGAGGTCACTCTCTTTTCAATGGGTTTTAATTGGGAATCCAGATTTCTAAGGGACCTTCTTGCACTTCCTACCGCTTCCACTGGATGTCACCAGTCCTTAGAAATTAGTTGAGGTTTTTCCTTTGTGTAATGAAGAAGTAGCCCTGTTCAAAACGAGGGTGACTTCAAGTGTACTGTTTGTTAGAGGCGCGTGACCAGAAAGGTAGCGTCAGTTTGTTTTCTTCAGGTATTGAACACAGATTATCCCGGTCTTCAATTGGATCGATTATTTACTTTAAAAAATACCTAAAGTTGTATTACAAAAGTAGTTTGAAATGTTTTGGCAAAGTTTACAGGTAACTTTTGAGATATTTAGTAGTCACGTTGCGCAAGTTGGAACCGGTATTTTTCTGGATCAAACGCGCCAAATAAATGTACATGTTGGATATATATCGACGGAATTAATCGAACAAAATGACCATTTGTGATGTTTATGGGACATGTTGAAGTGCCAATAGAAGAAGCTCGTCAAAGGTAAGGCATAATTTATATTTTTATTTCTGCGTTTTGTGTCGCGCCTGCAGGGTTGAAATATGTTTTCTCTCTTTGTTTACGGAGGTGCTACTCTCAGACAATAGCATAGCTTGCTTTCGCCGTAAAGCCTTTTTGAAATCTGACATGTTGGCTGGATTGACAACACGTGAAGCTTTAATTTGGTATCTTACATGTGTGACTTCATGAAAGTTAGATTTTTATAGTAATTTATTTGAATTTGGCACTCTGCTTTTTCTCTGGCTTTTGGCCAGGACGCTAGCGTCCCACATATCCCAGAGAGGTTGACATACTTTGGTGCAAAAAGTTCAAATAAATCCCAGATCAACAGCAAAGGACCTTGTGAAGATGCTGGAGGAAACAGGTACAAAGTATCAATATCCATAGTAAAACGAGTCATATATCGACATGAAAGGCTGCTCAGCAAGGAAGAAGCCACTGCTCCAAAACCGCCATAAAAAAAGCCCAACTACGGTTTGCAACTGCACATGGGGACAAAGATCGTACTTTTTGGAGAAATGTCCTCTGGTCTGATGAAACAAAATTAGAACTGTTTGGCCATAATGACCATTGTTATGTTTGGAGGAAAAAGGGGGAGGCTTGCAAGCTGAAGAACACCATCCCAACTGTGAAGCATGGGGGTGGCAGCATCATGGTGTGGAGGTGCTTTCCTGCAGGAGGGACTGGTGCACTTCACAAAATAGATGGAATCATGAGGCAGGAAAATTATGTGATATATTGAAGCAACATCTCAAGACATCAGTCAGGAAGTTGAAGCTTGGTCGCAAATGGGTCTTCCAAATGGACAATGACCATAAGCATACTTCCAAAGTTGTGGCAAAATGGCTTAAGGACAACAAAGTCAAGGTATTGGAGTGGCCATCACAAAGCCCTGACCTCAATCCTATAGAAAATTTGTGGGCAGAACTGAACAAGCATGTGCGATCAAGCAGGCTACAAACCTGACTCAGTTACCCCAGCTCTGTCAGGAGGAATGGGCCAAAATTCATCCAACTTATTGTGTGAAGCTTGTGGAAGGCTACCCGAAAGGTTTGACCCAAGTTAAACAATGTAAAGGCAATGCTACCAAATACTAATTAAGTGTATGTAAACTTCTGACCCACTGGGAATGTGATTAAAGAAATTAAAGCTGAAATAAATAATTATTCTATTATTCCGACATTTCACATTCTTAAAATAAAGTGGTGATCCTAACTGACCTAAGACATGGATTTTTTACTTAGGATTTTTCATTTAGGATTAAATGTCAGGAATTGTGAAAAACTGAGTTTAAATGTATTTGGCTAAAGTGTAATGTAAACTTCCAACTTCAACTGAAGCTAGCTACTCAAGTTAGCAAGGCAAATTTAAATAAATTGCACTAACGACACAAAAATAAAGTTCTAAACCCAAGAAAACAATTTATATTATACCTACTCAGTTTCCTGTAATTAAAAAAAAACTAATTTCACTGAGGAGGATGGTCCTCCCCTTCCTCCTTTGAGGATCCTCCACTGGTTTACAGTGTACTGCATGGCTGCTGTGCCGTACCTCCCATCACACCATTGGAGGCTGCTGAGGGGAGAACGGCTCATAGTAATGGCTGGAATGGAGTCAATGGAATGCTATCAATCACATGGATACCACATGTCTGATACTATTCCATTGACTCCATTCTAGCCATTATTATAGGCCGTCCTCCCCTCAGCAGCCTCCACTGCATCACACTGATGCTAACCTAGCTATGATTGAGGAGGAGTGAAAACCAGTTTTCCACACCTCCTTTTCATACTGGTCTTTATAGACGATAATTTCCTTTAACGTGGAGAGGTATAGAACAAACAAATGGGATTTCCTCCCTGCTTGTGTGTAACGTTAAAAGGCGCTGAGTATAGAGGGAGGCAGGGGAATATTTTAACCCCTACTGTCCCAGCCTGCCTTCCTCCAGCCTGCCTCTCTCTCCTCAAAAGGACCAGTACAAACAGCATTATTTATGCTCAGCAAAACACCCCTTAATTACTCATGAACCGCTGCACGCTCCAGAGTCCGGCGCTCCACTACCACCCACCGACAGGCATTAAACACTCTCTTAAAGCTTTCTATTTGATATTAGTGCGCTTGAGTCTCCGAGAAGAATAAAAAAACATGGAAGTAAAATAAATGAGGAAGGTGATTTACATATGCATAGCGGCTGATATTCATACTCTCCACGGCATGGTGGTGTGGCGTCCCTCAAGGGCCTGTCATATTACCCCTTTCCTCAGGTCCCGGCGCACAGACTGGGAAGAGGGCAGGTGATTAATTCTATACCCATGAGGAGGCACCAATTGGCTCGCACAACAAGGGAGGGATGGTGATGGTGGATGCAGGCTTGCCAGTAAACTCCTTTTATAAAGAACTGTCTTAGTCTCTTTCTTTGCATGTGTTCATGGGCTTCAGGTGACCATGTGTAAATACAAATGGATACACATTAATCATACATATTCTATATTATTTGTTCTGTAATATTATTATTATATATATTTTTTTTAATGACATCCACAGTTGCAGTATATGCATTATGATGTGTTCTGCTTGGTGAAAGCGTGGCTGTCCGTGGCATTATATTGGATTTATTTTGTGTCCAAGGATTTACCTCCTCTGTGCATCCTCTAATCTCGAGTAGAAGAAATGACTCCATCTTCAAATGTTTTGGAGTATCATTGAGGTCTTGCGCCGCAGACTCTGGAACGGCCATGATAAGGGCTTCACTTCTTTGTAGCTGTCACAACACTGAGATCAAAGTGGTTCAAGACCAAGGCCTGTTGTAGCATTCCCCGTACCCTGAAATATCACAACTTATAATATAATATAATCATATATTCTAGGCCACACCTTCCTCTCCAGAATTAGGCATCGCATTCAGGCTAGGATTACATTTCAAAGCTGTTAAAATGACAGATTGTGACTTTAATAGCATGCGAGGCCCAGGTTTCTGGAAAGAATGGTAACAAAATAGTAACAATAAAGTAATGAGATATTTTGCTGTTCTTATTTCCCTCAAAAATCGGTGTCGAAATTTGGGGAATGAAATGACTGATATACCTTTCAGATGACCCACTAATAAAAACGTGTGTATTCCTCCTCTCCTCCTCTCCTCCTGTCCCCATGCAGACTTCATTAGGAGGCCCTCGAAAGGCACTGCTCTCACACTTCCCACTAATTACATCATCCGATCCAAACAGTGGAGCCATCATCAGCTGAACTGCAGTTGTATACCACTAAAAACTATGCTTCTAATTACCACTTTAGTCCCTTTTCCCTGTGACATGTCAGTGATAGATCATTATTTCTCCCAGCGATTTGTTCACATTTCTATGCAATATAATTGGATCTGATTAATTATTATGATTAATGGGTGAGGTGTTTCTATCTGCAGCTATTCGTACTGCTGATATCAGACAGACGACACACAAATGAAAAGTGCCGGAGTGACGTTACTTGAACGTAGAATGTCGGGAGGCTCTTTAACCGTTCACTGTAACAGCTTTACTATGGGAATTGAGTTGTAGGCTCTGCGGGGCCATACAGACATGCTATTTAAATGAAGATGCCTCGTGGGCTAATTCATATGAAGCTTGATCAGCAGCAGGCCTCTGGATCAGTGTTACTGTATAGGATTAATATACTGCATACTGAACATACTGAACATATACTTAACATATTGAAAATGTACTGAACATGCTGAACATATACTTAACATATTGAAAATGTACTGAACATACGGAAAATACTGAACACACTGAACATACGCTGACCATGTACTTCAAATGCTGACCATGTACTGAACACAATGAACAAATACTGAACATATTGGCCATGTACTGAATATACTGACCATGTACTGAGCATGCTGAAAATATACTGAACACACTGAACATATACTGAACATACAGACCATACACTGAGGGTACAAAACATTACCCACACCTTCCACAGAACAGCCTCAATTCGTCGGGGCATCCCTGAGGAACGAATGCACTCCTCAGGGATGCTGGCCCAAGTTGACTCCAGTGATTCCCACAGTTGTGTCAAGTTGGCTGGATGTCCTTTGGGTGGTGGATCATTCTTGATTACATGGGAAACAGTTGAGTGTGAAAAACCCAGCAGCGTTGCAGTTCTTGACACAAACTGGTGCGCCTGGCACCTACTACCATACCCCGTTCAATGGCACTTAAATATTTTGTCTTGCCCATTCACCTGCTGAATGGCACACATAACACAATCCATGTCTCAGTTGTGCCAAGGCTTAAACATCCTTCTTTAACCTGTCTCTTCCCCTTCATCTACACTGATTGAAGTGGATTTAACAAGTGTAATCAATAAGGGATCATAGCTTTCACCTGGATTTACCTGGTCAATATATGTCATGGAAAGACCATATACTGAACATACTGGGCATATACAGAACATTCTGACCATGTACTGAATATACTGATTGTACTGACCATGTACTAAAGATATACTGAACATATACTGAACATACTGGGCATATACTGAACATACTGGGCATATAATGAACATTCTGACCATGTACTGACCATACTGGGCATACTGACCATGTACTAAAGATTTACTGAACATACTGGGCCTATACTGAACATTCTGACCATGTCCTGACCATACTGGGCATACTGACTATGTACTGAACATGTCTTGAACATACGGTGCATACTGAATATACTGAACAAATTGTTCATGCAACATTTGATCATTGAGGTCATGTGTAATGACATTATACTGTACATGGTCACTGGGAATAGATATTTTGCCAAATAAACTTCAACTTCTGCTTTGTCCAGGCACCCGTGGAATAGTATCATTCTCCTTCTGGCACCCTTCAGGAACCCATCACACATTCTCAAATGAATAGTTTGAGAATATACTTCTGTTTCAGGTTTTTATAGTGATAGATCTTTAATGAGACATTTAACTGTCATCTGATGTCCTAAATCTACACCCCTCTGTATTTAGTCCCCCCCCACAAAAAAAATACTGTCGGTTTATTGTGCATGGACAGTAGTCAATTCCCTCTGCATAGGAATGGCTCATTAACGGACAGAGGCGAGCTGGGTACGTTTGTATATGGCTGGCAGTGGTCGGCGTGTAGAATGGATTTATGGTGTCACTCAGCCCTGGAGAACGACTAATGAGGGAGCGCAGGCGAACAGCGTCCGAGTGGGGTAATTCCACACTATCCATCCAGGCAGAGAGAGGAAAGAGAGAGGGGTGGAGGGCTGGGGGTGGGGGGGGGGGGGCACGGTGGAGGAAGGAGGACACATCCCTCATTATGTGACTCTCTCTGGAGCTTTCTTAAATATTTTAATAAATAACATCAGCCCAACAAGAAATTAATGAATAGTATCATTAATAATGAGCTCAGGCCTTGTACTGATAGGGCAGATATTAAATTGAACCGCTGTGGGGGGATCTCCAGAGACTTGGGATTTTTCCAGGAGCAAACAAGGCCCGTGAATGAGGCAGCCGTCCCTCCGTGCCAACAGCTTTTACAACAGGTTGAAAGTAATAAAGGAGGATTTTCCCAGCGATGGAGTTAAGCCCTAGGAAATCTGCTCATGTAGATCTCTGTGAAAGGCACTGCCAAATGTGATCCTTAATTAAACTTTAATCAAGATAATGCTGTTTGCAGTAGAAGTAGTTTAAAGAAGGTGTCTCCAGCCCCCAACTCGAACCAGTGAATCTCTGGTTCATATTGTAACGGTCTTAACCCCACTCACGCTCTTTCTCTCCTTTTTGGATGTTCATTTGTTTACCACTTTTAATTCACCAGACTTGGTTTTCTTTGTATCTTTGTGGTCCCTGGCATACAGTATGTTTCTCAGTATGTGTCACTGTTTCCACTGTAATGTTGGGAAGTTTGAGAGTGGCCCGCAAATTCTGCAATATAAAGTACACATACAGTATATACTGCTCTAAAATACCAAGCCCAGTGATCCTAGCTCTTGCTGTGACCACTCCTAATGCTGCATGGTGGCTTTTGGACCCAAACAAACATGATGGCTTTCACCTCATAGAAAAAAACAACTACAAGATAGTACATCTCTACCATCTCTAGCTAAACATCATAGTTTCCCTAGAGATGAGAGACAAGGATTCTGTCCAGAAATGAAGTATAATAGCCTAATGATTGTACCCACTTTGCTTAAAATGACTTAAAGTAACAATCCACTCAAACGATGTTCTGGTAACCTTTTATTAGTCCACTGTTGATACAATCTCAAAATGTTTTTGCATGTCAGCAATCAGGTTTTCAAGGTACAGAACTTTAAAAAAGCTCATTGTAACTTCATCATCAAGTTACAATTTGAATTTTGAAAAGTCCTATATCTTGACAACGTGATTGCTGACATGCAAAACATTCTGGGACTGTATCAACAGTGGACTAATTTTAACCCCCCCCATGCAGGTGATTTATTGTGATAATCACACTGTGATTGCAATGATATAGTACTAACAATACGTGTTACTATGTAATGCTACTGTGGTAGCACAGATGAATAATGGTTCAGGAGTTGTATCACATGGAAACCACCACTACTGATGTAACAGGATGAACGTTATTAGTGACAATCATTTAGCACCCGAACTGCTCTGCAGCTTCATCTTAATGTAATAGATAATTGTCTCTTTAGTCGCTGAATCTGGACAACACCAATTCGTTAGCACATTACACTGAGAAAGTGTCTCTGAGAAAAACACGGTGTCTTATCTTTAAAGATAAAATACATTCATTTGCATTGAGCACGTTTGGGTCAAGAGCATTTACATAATAGTAGGGGTTATAAGAGCAAGTAAACTAAAAGACAAACACTTCATCATGCGTTTATTACCCTCATTACATTGAATGTGGATTTGTGTATCTTTCTGTGTCATTCACCGTACTGTATGGTTGCATGCCTCCATTGCCTGTTTGAAAGCCTTTTTATAAAATCCTTCTCTACTGCCATAGTTTTATGGGTTAGCCTATATCCTGAGATATAGACTACTACGCAACCTAGTTAGCCTTTAAATTAGTTGTAAACAATTTTCAGAGGTATAAATCTAAATGTGATCTTAATTTATAAAATAAAAAAAAAGTGTGTTTATAAAATGATATCTTGGAATTTTGGGGGGTTTAGACCACTACAACTGAAACCCAAATGTCCCCTCCCTGTATATTTAAGCAATCAATCCTGACGGGGTGTGGTATATGGCCAATATACCATGAATAAGGGCAGTTCTTAGTGTGACACAACATGGAGTGGCTGGATACAGCCCTTAGCTGTGGTATGTTGGCCATATACCACAAAGCCATATTGCTATTATAAACCTGTTACCACCGTAATTAGAGCAGTAAAAATACATGTTTCGTCATACCAGTAGTATACCCATGTGATATACCACGGCTGTCAGCCAATCAGCTTTCAGGGCTCGACCCACCCAGTTTATATTATGTATTCATTCTCGGCTGCGTCGAGAAATACCAGTATTTTCTTCATAATAAAAAGTGGATTATCATGAATCACAAGAAAGCGTCGCCAGCTGTCACAGAAAAATGAGACCATACTGCCCATGATTAAAAACACATTTATAAATTAATGACTAATTACATAAGCACGCCACTCTTTTTGTTCTAGTCTGTACTAATATTACCATGAACCAAAATGAGTCCTAGGCAAACTCTGTGTAGAAAAAAAGTGCTGAAAATAGAAGTTTAATGAAAAATGAAGTTTAATGACTGTTGTGTATTTATTTGATTTCATACAATCACTTCCACCTGTTGATCAATGACCATCACTACTATAAAGTGAGATGAACAAACATCTTGTTCTTTAGATAACACAACAGCTTAACAATGTCGACTGATATTGTACGGGATTAAATACCCATCAAAATACCTTACTTATACTGTAGACCTGCTCTGCTTAATGTTATCAAACAATAGGCCGCAGGGAGACAGTCTCTCATCATTGTCGGTGTATGTTCCCAAGTTACAATGTGATCAATATGGGTCAATTATTCAATTAAATCCATGAGCTTTATACCCTTTGGACTTTAGTCTATCATCCATTAAATAAATTGATTGCTCATTAGGGAAATTCTAAGCAAGGAATATTATTTTGAGTTTACTAAACCTGTGTGACTTTTTCTAATTACTCTAACAAGAGGCATGCCAAAACCTTTCAGAAAATTATCTGTTTTTTTTTATCTCCACATAACATGTTTATATTTCTTTTGTGGGTCCAATTACAATGATCACTGTGGTCCCAACAAAGGGTTTTGTATTAATAAAACCGGATATGGTTACAGAGCATTATGGGTACTGTAGTACAGGGTTTATGTTAAAACCATAGCAATTATTTCTCCCAATGACATTAGAGAATCATTTCCCCGTTGTTAATATGTCTGTTGCAAAAAACTGTCAAGTACAACGTTTTAGCAAACTTCCACAGATGACATACGATGCAAGAACCTCAAAGGATTCAATTCGTGATTTTTTGTTTGTATTTAACCTTGCGTGTCTATTTGCATGTGTTTCTTTTTGTAGGTTGTGTTGCGGAAAGTTGCTCAAGCTCATTGATACTGCTAGTTTTACTTGTCTGGCGTTACAACTTCAGTGTAACATTGTCTTCTTCAGTTGGTCTCACATAACCTTGTCTGTTATCCTCAGAGAGTCATGTGATATGTTACAGTTGTGGCATGACAGAGTACATTTTGAATCAAGTTTCACGCCATATTGCTAAGTTTCGTGCTCTTTATACCATGTTGCATCATCGGTTTCGCAAGTTTAGCACCACCTGAAAGATTAGCGGAATGTGGCTAATTATAGCACCACCGTTGCGCTCTGTTGCTTGTTCTAAAACGGGTAACTCAGTAGAACGCGTGGGGGGGGTTCTTTCATTTTGTGCTGTCTGCATGAGTAATTACCTTGCTGATTTCTCAGATGCAATTGCGTAGCTTCCACATTAGATCATTCCTAAGATTGATGGAGGCCTCTCTCCTAAAGGCCTCTCTCCTCTCTCCTGTTGTAATTCCACTGTGCAGGTCATTCAAATAGCAAAATGCTAAAAGAGTTGGATTTGCTTCTGTATTATTGGATGGCCAGCACAGTGGCACCTTATCCGATAAGGGTGACAGGGTGAGAATCTTCATTTCTGTTTTTCCTCTGCTCACCTCCTGTCCTGAGCTCTTCTTTGCATGCAAACGTGAAATGACAGAAGTGTCTGTCTGTCTGTGTGTGTGTGTGTGTGTGTGTGTGTGTGTGTGTGTGTGTGTGTGTGTGCGTACGCTCCTGTGTGTATGCCTGTGTGTGTGCGTGTGTGTGCGTGTGTGTGTGTGCGTACGCTCCTGTGTGTATGCCCGTGTGTGTGCGTGTGTAAGTGTGCGTGTGTATGTGTGTGTGTGTGTGTGTGTCTGCACGCTCCGCGATAAAAAAAAACTAGTGTGAGGTGGAGAATCTGTGACTCGCACTGAATAGTGTTGAAGCCAGGACAGACAAAGACAAATGATGAGTTCTCCTATCTCCATAGTGTTGTACATCTTTTAATCATAATGGCCAAACAATGGACAACACTAGGCCAATGGGGGAAGAACAGGAACAGGCGAACCAAGAGAGGCACGGTGACAACAAAAAAAAGTGGTGTAAAAATGTTGCCCCAAAGTCAGCACAGTGACACTTATTGTTTGTCCTGTCATGTGTCATTTCCCTGAAATGTCATATCTGACCCTTGGTACCCTTGTTTTGTTTTTCATTTAATCCCTGGTGTGACAGAAGGATCAGGACTGTGCTGTGATCCCGATGTGTCAGATTACGTTGGTTCGGGCTTCAATGCAAAACTACAGAGACAATGTATGTCTATTTTCTCACACTCATTTTACACTGTCCATTTTGCTTTCTGAATGTATCGGTTCCCTTGATACACTCCTTACTCATATTTCACTGTCATCCATTACATTGACACACTAATTCATATTTTTGTATTACAGTCTATATGCAGCAGTGGGAAGAATATCATTTTCTGAAAATGTGGTCTCTGTACATTGCAACTCTATCTTGATGAATATAACAGTAAATACCTTTTTTTTGGGGGATTACCTAAGCCTTTCCTGTTCAGGGATTTACTTGAGGGTATAAATCTAGCATAATGAAATAGAGAGGGAAGAAACTGTTAGATACACAGCAGAAGATGGGAAAGCCGTTACAAATTAGATTTAAATGGGAAACTGCATCAATCACAGCTTGTCATATTGTTTTCCCTCTCGACCAACCTCTGCTGTACAGAGGAATATATATCTCTATCTCTATCAATGTTGGTATTTCTATCCATACACAAAAAAAACACATCTTCTCAACATCCAAAGATAAATAGCTGTGTGTGGTTGTGTGTGTGCGCGCATGCGTGTGCGCGCGTGCGTGTGCGTGTGTGTGTGTGTGTGTGTGTGTGTGTGTTTGTCCATTTTCAACATGTTTACCTTCCCTTCCCTGTTTGTCCAAATAATCAAACGTCCTTTTCAAACATTGTCCCTCTAAAATTGCTCATGCAAATATTACAGTATCAAACACCTTTGAAACGTCCTCGAAATCCTCGCACGGTTGTTACACAGCAAAACAAGCAATGATGGAGTAGCCTGAATCAGCATTACACATCCATATTTATAGGCGATGAGCTGTATTCAGGCTCTTTGAAAGGAATTCACCATCTGTAAATGACAGCCATTTGCATAGCAGGCTCAGTGTCTCTAAACCAGCTGTATGGATCATTGCAATAACACTAGCCTGTAGCTAAACATCTGGAGCAGAGGAGCTGGGCATTCCCTAAGCAGGAGGAGACAGATGGCATGTACTGTGCCTGTTTTTGTGAAATCTGTGGAAAAGGTATTGCACTAATTGGTTGCTTCAGGAACTTCACTGTACATAAACTACACAGTTGTACACACGGGCCTGTTTTGAAATTTGAAATTTAGATGATGTTTGCATGCTGTCTGAATTGTGATCAAGGTATGGATTTGGTGTTGCTTTGTTACTGTGTTAATTCCACACCTGACTGACAGGGAGGAATATGAAGGAGCTTTATCAGGGTCATCCCTTTGTAGATCTTTCCCTGGTTCTGGAGCTTTTCTGCACAGATAGTTCCTTATAACGAGTGGTGAAGGGGGGGGGGGGTCTGTCTTAGTTTCTTGTATCATGGCTTAGTTGTGAGAATCAGTTCAATATACAAATTAACACTCGGGGACATGTTCCACTGAGGAACTGCAAATTGACATAAATGTCATTAGTCCTCTTCATTGTGTTTTTCACTAGTATCATTTGCCCAAGGCATAACAAATGATGGGCTTGTGTTTGTATGAAGGTATTGATCAGTGCAATATTTGGGCAGAGATCCCTCTCTATTTGGGGTGGCAGGTATGCTAGCAGGCTAGCAGGCACTAAAGCTGTCTCTCACCCTCACGCGGTGCCTTCTCCTTTTTGCCTCACTGGCTTCCCTAACTGCCCTGCTTTATTGAATAAATTCAAGCTGTCACTTCCGAAGCTGGAAGAATAACTCAAACACAACACATAATAATGCAGGAAAAGTGGATACAATAATCTTGTCAAGGCTGTAAAAGTGATTGTTTGAAGCCATAGTGTGCAATCAATACACTAATTCCACAATTTATACTTCCAGCGATTGAAAAGGAAGGAAGCTCTGATATGGTATTTCTTGGCTCACTGACCAACTTTGACCTTCTATATAGGTGAGAGTAGGATTAGCGTGTTGTTCTGCTTTAAGAAATCACCTATAAGAATTGGGAGGCAATGTCTGACATTTCCAGTTCAGGTCCGAAACCTAAACTGATTAATTCCAGTGAGCAGCAGCTCTTGAGCTTTCACTATCTTTACGACTGCAAATCCCTGACACTCAGCTGACTGAGTGAAACATAAAAGCTGTGCAGTGATTTCCTCAAACTTCTTTCTTTTTATCCTTTCTTCTTTATTGGGGAAGTAGTTTTCTTTCTCACCCCAGGGCAATAGGTATTCTTCATAGAGGCAAGACCTCATCGTGGCCTTACACATTCCTGTATGCTTAATTTCTGACAGGTTGCCAATCACAAATGATTATGTTCATCGTATCTCTTGATGGGTCATGTTTGCCAACACTTTATAGGTATGCAAAGGTGACCCGTATGCAAAAGTAAAACCAAATAGCGCCTTCACGGAGCACCTACGCTGATGGTAAGACATCAGAGGTGACATCAGAGGTGACATCTAAACGTCAGAAAGACATTTTGTTTGTTATGTTTGTGTCAGGTTGGCAACGTTGTAGCTGTAGCTAGCTGTGGTTACCGTAAGATGAGAACATAGAGGAAGATCCATGAAATCCTTAGTCAAGACCTATAAGCCTCCGGAAGCCTGATTGCAATTAGCGCGGAAATCTTTTCAAATGTTTTTCTGTCCCCTCTAGTCTTGGTAATAACTTAATGATCACAGAATAATACAAGCAATTTACCTCAATTTAATTCAACCATATGGCATGCACATTAGCAAGTGATTTCCGATCACAGAAAGACACAGGGACAAATGTTGAACTATAGTTTTTTTTTTAAATAAACGCATCACCATTATTCAGCAGCAACAGAGGGAACCAAACATACTGTTTTTTCCAGTTCATTTCCAGAGTCATTACAAATATTAGGTGGCTCCAAACCAGGCCCACATCACAGTGACTTAAACTTCTTAAATGAAAAAAATGGTCAAGGAATACTTTAATTCATGAAACCAGATTATCATCAGTCTTGGTTAAAACATCTATTTAAATCCAGCAGTATGCCTAATCTGGGTCAATGGAATGGGTCCAAATGCAATCAATCTGTCTACACAGCAACTGAAATGATTTTAATTTTACATGTCATGAATCTTGCCTGTTTTGAAGTACTTGGATATAAGCTCATACATTATCTGCTCTGTCCACAACATGTGAACCCCTGTGTCCTTTATGTTTTTTTTTAGGAAGTGCATGTAATGCCAGTTGTGGATGCCCTTGTCAGCCTCAGATATAATATGTCTACGGAGAAGAAGCAACACAGGAACATGGTCTTAGGTGTGTGTGTGGGCAGCTGTGTGTGTGTGTGTGTGGGGGGGGGTAACCGAAAGGTCTCTGGTCCAAATCCCAGAGCCGACTAGATAAAAATTATGTCGATGTGCCCTTGAGCAAGGCACTTGACGCTAGTTGCTCCTTTAAGTCGATCTGGATAAGAGCATCTGCTAAATGACTCAAATGTACAAATGTAACATTTGAGAGGCTGTGATTTTCAACTCATCTATACAAACATCAACCCTTCTAAGAAATCAGGACACATAATTACAACTACCATACTGCGATTACAGCAAATTGCGGATTCTATCCGTTCTAGTCAATTACCAACCAGATGTATGTTATATCATCTCCTGTTTGTACACAAGTAATGGGAACTGTTGGTAATGGGAAAACAGCGATTTGCAGTTCCGAAGGGACCACAGTTCAGATGGGAGGTCAGTGAATGGCAGTTGAGGTGTGGCACCTTCTGGCAGCAGGGTAATCGCCAGTGATCTGAACTCTGAACCACGTCAATGGCCCTCATCCCCTCATCCATCCATCTATTCCTCCGTCCTGTCAGCCAGTCCGTGACAAGTCAGCCCACAATCCCACCGTCCAATGAATCTAACTGGCACCAATGGAGCTGGCCAATTATGAGCTCCCATAGAAAATGGCAGGGCTCTGTGTGGTCTGTCACTTAGAGGACGGTCTCAGTGAGAGAGGAGGAGAACAGGG
The DNA here is from genome assembly GCF_018296145.1 of Oncorhynchus tshawytscha. Lineage (NCBI taxonomy): Eukaryota > Metazoa > Chordata > Actinopteri > Salmoniformes > Salmonidae > Oncorhynchus > Oncorhynchus tshawytscha. The sequence goes on from NC_056431.1 coordinate 41,524,790, forward strand.
GGACCCCTGCCATGTCACGGAGGAGAGGAGGGACAGGGGTGTCATAATGATCACTAAATGTCTGTGGTGGTCATTTACAGCAGGAGATTGGCAAGGAGACTCCTGACTTTTGCTATATTGACTTTCTGGCCCGAACTCCTAGTGGAGTGCAATAACAACAGTGGACATAGTAATCAGGAAGAAGGAAAAAGTAGAATACGGGTGTATTCTTTTCTTTCATTGCAGACAAATTTAGAAATCTTATACTTAAAGGGCAATTCCAATGCTTTTCATCCTGATTTTCAATATCTCCAGCACAATACCAGTGTCTACATAAGTAAAGCTGTGCATTTCTATGTTGAAAAATATATAGAGTTAAAAAGTTCTACCCAATAAAATCATCAAAAGTTTAAGCATTTTAAAAACAGTGATATTCAAACACTGTGAGATGACGCTGTAGATAATGAACATGAGGTTTAAAAGTGCCGCAATTGCCCTTTAACCTCTCTAGGGTACGTGGGATGCTACAGTTGTGTTTTTTTGTGTCTAGGTGCAGACCTAACATAATTGCATGGTATGCGCCCTGCACTTTCACTGGATGTTGGTCAGGTGGGACGTTAGGCGCCAAATTCAAACAACAGAAATCTCATAATTAAATACATACATGTATTATATACAATTTAAAGATAAACTTGTTGTTAATCCCACCACAGTGTCCGATTTCAAAAAGGCTTTACGACAAACGCATACCATGCAATTATGTTAGGTCTGCACCTAGACACAAAAAAACAGAGCCATTTTTCCAGCCAAAGAGAAGAGTCACAAAAAGCAGAAATAGAGATAAAATTCATCACTAACCTTTGATGATCTTCAGCAGATGGCACTCATAGGACTTCATATTACACAATACATGTATGTTTTGTTCGATAAGGTTTATATTTATATCCAAAAATCGCTGTTTACATTGGCGCGTTGTTATGTTTTGCCTCCAAAACATCCGGTGAAAGTGTAGTGAGCTACGTCAATTTACAGAAATACTCATCAGAAATGTTGATGAAAATACAACTGTTATGCATGGAATTAAATATATACTTCTCCTTAATGCAACCGCTGTGTCAGATTTCAAAAAAGCATTACGGAAAAAGCACACCATGGAATAATCTGAGTATAGTGCTCAGAGACCAAAACAAGCAATACAGATACCCGCCATGTCAACAAAAGTCAGAAATAGCATTATAAATATTCACTTACCTTTGATGATCTTCATCAGAATGCACTCCCAGGAATCCCAGTTCCACAATAAATGTTAGTTTTGTTCGATAAAGTCCATAATTTATGTCCAAATATCTCCTTTTTGTTCGCGCATACAGTAATCCAAACGGACAGGCACTAGGTCCAGACAAAGTAAAAAAAGTTATATTACAGTTCGTAGAAACATGTCAAAATATGTATATAATCAATCTTTAGAATGTTTTTATCATAAATCTTCAATAATGTTTCAACCGGAGAATTCCTTTGTCTTTAGAAATGAAAGGGAACGGAGCTAACTCTCACGGGCGTGCGCCTGACTGAGCACATGGCCTTCTGGCAGACCCATGACTCAATCAGTTCTCATTCTATCCCACCTCACAGTAGAAGCCTGAAACAAGGTCCTAAAGACTTTTGACATCTAGTGGAAGCCTTAGGAAGTGCAATATGACCCCACAGACACTGTATATTGGATAGGCTAAAACTTGAAAACCTACAAACCTCAGATTTCCCACTTCCTGGTTGGATTTTTTCTCAGGTGGTTTTTGCCTGCCATATGAGTTCCTCTTATACTCACAGACATCATTCAAACAGTTTTTAGAAACTTCAGAGTGTTTTCTATGCAAATATACTAATAATATGCATATCCTAGCATCTGGGCCTGAGTAGCAGGCAGTTTACTCTGGGAACGCTTTTCATCCAGACGTGAAAATACTGCCCCCTACCCCAAAGAAGTCGATAAATTGTAGGCTAACGTATTTTTTTTATCAGAATGATGGTCCTCTGGACAAATACAAGAGAGAATAGTCCAAATCTGAGCCATTTCACTTCTATGGAGCAAGAGAGGATTTTTTTTAATAAGCAGGCATACATCCAAATGTGCACTCATGCAAAGGGTTGCTGGGTTCACAGTCATGTCAATACCACAGTGGCTTGGGCATCACACATATTATTTGTGTTCGTGAGCACGAAAGACAACTTCTTCAACATTGTACCTGTGAAATGTGTGTGTGTGCATGTGTGTTCATGTGTGTGTGAGTGGGTGTGTAAGTGGGTGTATGTGTTGGTGGGGGGGTGTGTGCATGTGTACATGTGTCTGAGTGTGTAAGTGTTCTTGTATGTGTGCATGCAAGTGTTCTTGCGTGAGTGTTTTGAGTGTGTGTGTGTGTGTGTGTGTGTGTGTGTGTGTGTGTGTGTGTGTGTGTGTGTGTGTGTGTGTGTGTGTGTGTGTGTGTGTGAGAGAGAGAGAGGGGGGCTGTTGTTGTGACAGACAAGGGACAGGGTAGCTCACACTCAAGGTCCCAAATAGATTAGAGGAATTTTTCCCAGATACTGCTGTCCTTTCAGTGCCCCAAGCTTAATGAGCACTTCTGAGGATAATTAAAATTGATGATATAGAATGACACAGACATGATTTCTGCCCGCAGCAATAAGTCTCCAAAGAAAATCTAAGCAAACTGTCATGTCACCACAGTTATGTTTTACATGATCATTTCACCTCAAGGAGAAGATTGCAAGTAAAGACACTACCGTAGATTCAATTAAAACACTATTGCTTCAGACCCAAAGATAGTAGTCTGTTATTTGAACTTGTCTTCTTGTAACCCACCATCTTGGTCAGGCTAAACATGTTTCCATTTCACTATTCAGTTTTCATGTTAGCCTAGTGGTAATAAATGTAATCTATTACTTCCGCTCACAAGGGGAAAGTGTTTACTTGGATTCTAGAACCTAAATAACTCTCTTGTTTGAATCATTAGCATCAACATGTACTTACTACCTGAACTCGAAAAATGCTTTGCGAGACACTAATCTATGTAAGACTTATTACATTTACTCTTGCTAAATTACACAATTATAACATTTACTCAGTGACAGACAGACACCCTGTTTTGCAGTGTGGTGAACCTGCCAATTCTACACAGGTGAAACGTCTATAATGTCAAACTAATTACAGCAGAGTACCATGTCAAAGTAGGAACATGTTCAAAAGCTTAAATTTTAATTAAGAAATTACAGCCGTTTTATCTCAACGAACAGATTCAGGTGAAAAGGGATAGATTCGCAAGAACAGATCTGACATTCTTGTGAATTGTAAATTGTAAAAGGACAAAAATGATCCTTTCTCAAATAGACTCACAAACAGAAGATCAGTGACAGAAGAGCAAATGATCCTCATGTTACACTACAGTTTAATACGACATCATTTGTTCAAATTAAACTGTTTGATGACTATCAAACAAGCACTGGAATGTCTATCTGTCATTCCAGTGCTTCAGTGTGCACAGCTTGGCCCAGTGTTTAGCCACAGCAGTAGTAGAGGTTCCAGACCCAGACAGCTGTCTGACAGGATAGTGTATGGACAGAGGGCCAGACAGAGGGCCAGACAGAGGGCCAGACATGGGGATAAGAAGGCCCTATAAACCCCCTCCGGGGCCTTCTGAAAATAAATATTGATTGGGGACGGTTTTAATTACTTCCTTAAATTGAGCAATTTTGGTATTCCCCTTTGGCTCCTGGTGGAAAATCTATGAAGGATTCCACCCGGACGAAGAGGAGAAGAGTTGAACATGGACCACCATAAATCAAGAGGGATACATAATTCATTGAAAGCGTGTGAAAAGGACAAGACAAGATGCTTTGGATCATTGCAAATAACATCTCTCAATGAATTGACATCACCCTCCATGTTAAAACAGGCCTTCTGTTTTAAATCAACCTTGGATGCTCCTGTTTGAAACCAGCCACACAGGCTCTGTTTTAAACCGGCCTTACAGCTCACACCGGTAGGATTGTCAAACATGTATTTGCCTGCCGACAATACTTAGCACCTCTGAACAGTGTCGGCAGTCAATCTCTTTTGTGTTCAAGTAGCAAAGACCTTGAAGTCATCAGCCAGGTTAAAATACTCCAAACCAGAAGGTGGCAGTAGTGTTGTTTGGCAATGCATGTCCGTGTGTTGCTTAGTTTATGGTCTATATTGAACTAATGTAGCTATTTTGTAGAAAGCCCTTGTTGATACTATCCAGATGGCCCAGCTAGATAACTACCTAGCAAGCAAACATTTATTTCACTCTCCATAATCCCATGAGCCCATAGCCAATTTTTTAGCTAGCTCGCTAATGTTAGCATATTCGCAAGCTAGCACAACATAGCTAGCCATCTAGCTAAAGACGTTGCACTAAATCGGTAGGTAACACAGGCAGCTGTTTCATTTAAACTAATCCATTGTTATTTAATTATACTGTCAATACTAGATACAGAGGTTAGCTAGCTTGGAAGAAGCATTTATCCCAAAGCCTACATTGCATATGAAGTGTGACTGGCTCATGACATTTAACCGTGGATGTACGGAGAAAATGCAACATTTTTCCTTTTTGTTGTCACTCCTGGTGGCTCCCCCATGTGTGGGTTTGTGCTCTCTGATTGGCTCAAAGTCAAGTTGTTGGCCACTGACGAGCACTGCGGTTTTAAAAGCAGAAACGGCAGGTTCGGCGCTACCGGGTCGGCACACAACAGGGACCGCTTTTGTTCTAGCAAGAGAAGGAACGGCCTCCCACTGTGATAAGTACCTATCGGCAGTCTATCGGCAGAGAGATTCTCGGTGTGTTTCACGCTTTATGTGATCTGTTTTAAATCAGCCTTTAAGCGCTCCTGTTCGGCAATTCATCTCATCTGGAAAATGTCTATGTAGCTACCAGAGGCTTTTGCTGCATTTCATCAGGCTTCATATTCTCACCAAAAAAAATGAATAGCAAGCTTGAATTTTTCCCCTCTGTGGACTAGCGTGGATGCATTGTGAGATGATCAAGGCATATCAACCACATTGTGGCATTGAATATAATCAGTTCGATGTGGTGTTTTTGGTTATGGCAGTGCCTGACTCAAGCCTGTATAAGCAGTGCCCACTAGTGCTTCCAGGCTGACCCGCAGGCTGACCCGCAAGCTGACCCGCAACCAGGCAGGTCCTGAGAGACAGAGTGAAGCCTCCCTTCACTGATCTGCCCTAAATCCACCCAGAGACGCCCCAGTCCCCTCCCAGGAGACTAAGCTCTCCATATGGCCAAATAGATTGGTCACTGGAATGGCACAATTGAAGTTCTTGAACAAGGAATTATTCTGTTGTATTGTATAGACCTCTGGACTGACCTGTGCATGGAAGCATAGGGAGAGAATTTTTACACTCCATTCATCAGAGATCCAGCCCCAAACAATTGCCTTGCTGTTCCCTATATCCTGTATTAAAGAGAGCAGACTGAGAAGTAGTTGGCCAGAGCGCTGACCTTAATCTTGAGGGTTGTGGTAACATAGGCTAGGGGTGGGTCTGGTCAGCTGCACTACACTGGCCCATGATGAACTAATAATACCAATGTGTCTTGGGAATGCATACAGAGTGAAACAGTAGGTAGAGATACTTGCAGGGGCGCAACTGTGACTGGGGACGAGGGGGGGGACATGTCACCCACACATTCTGAAATTGCAGTTTTATCATTGGAATGTGATGCAAAATGAGGCAACGGTGTGCTTTAGGACCATGCGGACGACTCAGAGCAGTTGAGTAGGCTGTTTGGAGTGTTTATCCAACTGGATAAAAATATATATATTCATGTATATCATAATATTATGCCCCCCCCACTTCTAAAACCAAAGTTGCGCCCCTGGATACTTGGACTGGAGCCACCCACTTGGGAAGGAGGAGAATGGTTATACAGTTTCAGCCTTGGATTTTGACCGTTGATCTTTAATTTTCCTCAAAATGTTTCATTGAGAATGATGCAGATGTAGTGTGAGCACATGTACAATATTATATGCTGTAGAGTTGTAGCTGTTAGAACTAGTTGTGTTTTATTAAATTCTGCCAATATTTTCAATGGGTCAGATTAATTGACCATTTCATCTCTGTTAAGGAAGTCTAGGAAATACATGTTTTGATTAGCAGCAAACACCGTTGTGCTTTTGATGAATCTGTGCTGATTGCTTTTTTGTTGGTGTCTGTCACTGGGCTGTCTGGAGGGCTGCTTCACATTTTTATTCATGCGACTAAAGATTGGCATCCTTACATCAATAGTGTCAACAGACGGAACACTTTGCGTCATCCTGCAGCTAAATGAGGATTGTTCCTAAACAAGCTAAAAATGAATAAATAACATATCAAGGAGTTTGGAGAATCAGATCCATAAATTACCTGTGGTCAGTCCCTGTCCTGTCCTGGCATCAGTCTGAGAGAGAGTGCTGCCTCTGATGATGGTTCTGCTTTTCATATGTACCAGAATGACATGCCATGTAGAGAGATGGGAGGGGCGGTGGGGGAGTGGGGGGGACAAGCCCCCTCTGTCTGACTGGTAATGGATGATTGGAGGCAGGATAGGAGGCTTCATCTCTCCCCCTTTCATCCTGGCCTGCTTTTGACCCGACGAGCTGGCAGTAATCGGCCCAGAGGAGGCTAATCATTCCCCGCATGTGGACTCCGATAAGTTGGAGCACCTTCCTCAGTTAGCGGAGAGGGGCTCCAGCGGCCTCCTCGGTTATCACCACCTTGGCCCCCTTCTTCAAGAGGCAGCCTTGCCTCCTCCTCCTCCAGCTCAAAGCCTCCCTCCATTCTCCATCAGCACCACTCTCTCCTCCGCTTTCATCTGACAGAGCACGTAAGCCCGTGAAAGGAAGGCGAAATAAACTGGGTTCTATCTCTCAAGTTGTGATCTTCTGAATTTGATTCAGCCACTTTAAATGTAACCGCACAATTTGCTATTTTCCTCCGTCCCTTTCACTTGTAATATCTGTGGCAGTAGATTGCTTCGATTGACAGGCACATTTCTGCGGCTCTAAATTTGCGATACGCCGGCATACCGTGGTCACCTGAGCCGGCCTGAAAACTTCTCTGAGGTTTGGGTCCTGTTCCTTTTACGACCGCTTTCATGTCGGCGACTCTGAAAATTGTCCGGCTCCTTCTGTTGAGGACGAAAGACATGTTGTCTTTGATGACATTTTGTCATGGTTTCCTCCCGTTTTCAGGAAGCTCCCTAAGCCAACAGAGATGAATGTTTAATAGGGATGATATTGTGGTGGCTTTATTGGATATTAGCAGCTGCACTGTTTCCTCATTTAATAGCCCTGACATTGTAAAAAGGGATTATGCAGCTGCTACACACTTGTGTACAGAGGGCCTTTGCGGCGAAAGAAAATTGGCTAAAATGAGAAGGTAAAAAAATGACATCTGGGTTGGTTTGTCTTAAAATCATTGATCTAGCTAACATGCTAAGGTTGTTGTAGCCCAATACTCTCTGTCCACGTCTGTGGTTCCCCTCAGATGATTTTTCTTTCCCATGTCTGTGACCTTTTGGTGGCTGAGAGGCAGTACCCAACATTGATTACATAAATTGATCCAACACATGCAAAGGATATCAATTGGTAATGGGAAACATTTGAATGAACACAAGTACCACTCACTTGGACAGCAGTAGCCAATACAAGACAACAAGCTTTGGAAAGGGAAACAAGAGCCACAGAGTTAATTGATGTGATGTTGAGATAGAAATGATAGACCAGAAGTCTCCTGTGAAGTTTGTGGTTCAATATTCATTGTCTCACTCATACAATACTTCAATATTTTGGCCCAATTCAAATTGCGCTAACTTTTTAACTGCATTGTATTGTATGATTTCTCCACATCCCTGCTAACTGTCACTATTTGTCACGTTCTGACCATCGTTCGTATGTGTTTTCCTTGTTTTAGTGTTGGTCAGGACGTGAGCTGGGTGGGCATTCTATGTTGTGTGTCTGGTTTGTCTATTTCTATGTTTGGCCTGATATGGTTCTCAATCAGAGGCAGGTGTTAGTCATTGTCTCTGATTGGGAACCATATTTAGGTAGCCTGTTTTGTGTTGGGTTTTGTGGGTGATTGTTCCTGTCTTTGTGTTTGCACCAGATAGGGCTGTTTCGGTTTTCACATTTCATAATTTTTTTAGTTTCTTCATATATAGTTTTTTCCTTCATTAAAATATCATGAATCATCATCACGCTGCATTTTGGTCCAATCCTTGTTCCACCTCTTCATCAGAGGAGGAGATAGAAGAGAATCGTTACAGAATCACCCAACACAACAGGACCAAGCAGCGTGTCAACAGGCAGGAGCAGCAGGAGAAGCAACAGCGGCAGCAGGAGATACGTAATAAGGAATTCTGGACCTGGGAGGAAATCCTCGACGGGAGAGGACCCTGGGCTAAACCAGGGGAGTGTAGCCACCCCAAGGTGTAGCAGGAGAGGAGGCAACGGGAGCAGCCCAAAGAGGAGTACAGTATGGACTATACTTCTTGGGAGGAGATAGACAGGTGGGCGGTCGACCCAGGGAGAGTGCCGGAGCCCGCCTGGGATTCGATGGAGCAGTGCGCGGAAGATTATCGGAGAATGAGGTTGGCGAAGCAAGCACGGCGGCGCGGAAGGAAGCCTGAGAGTCAGCCCCAAAAATTTATTGGGGGGGGGGGGCTCAGGGTGAGTGTGGCAGAGTCAGGAGTCAGACCTGAGCCAACTCTCCCTGTTTATCGTGAGGAGCCAAGGAGGAGACCAGAACTAGAGCCGGTGTTGGAGGTGAGCGAAGCAGAGACTGTGAAGGAGTTAATGGGGAAATTGGAGGAGAGAGAAATGAGGGAGTTGCTGTGTTGGTGCGTTAAGCATGGAATTCGCCCGACGGAGCGTGTCGGGGATTTGATGGCACCTGGGTCAGCTATTCATACTCGTCCTGAGGTGCGTGTTAGTCGGCTGGTGAAGATGGTGCCAGCCTCACTCACCAGGCCTCCTGTGCACCTCCCTAACCTTGCACGTCCTGTGCCAGCCCTGCTCTCAAGATCTCCAGTACGCCTTCACGGTCTAGCCCATCCTGTGCCACCTCCACACACCAGCCCTCCGGTGGCAGCTTCCCGCACCAGGCTTCCTGTGCGTGTCCTCGGCCCAGTACCACCAGTGCCAGCACCACGCATCAGGTCTACAGTGCGCCTCGCCTCTCCAGTGCTGCCGGAGCCTTTCTCCTCTCCTGCGCTGTCGGAGTCTCCCGCCTGTTCAGCGCTGCCAGTCTACATGGAGCAGCCAGAGCTGTCAGTCTGCATGAAGCAGCCAGAGATGCCAGTCTGCATGGAGCAGCCAGAGCTGCCAGTCTGCATGGAGCAGCCAGAGTTCTCAGTCTGCGAGGAGCTGCCAGCCTGCATGAAGCAGCCGGAGCTGCCAGTCTGCATGGAGCAGCCAGAGCTGTCAGTCTGCATGGAGCTGTCAGTCTGCATGGAGCTGCCAGTCTGCAAGGAGCTGCCAGTCTGCAAGGAGCTGCCAGCCTGCAAGGAGCCGCCGGAGCTGCCAGTCTGCATGGAGCAGCCAGAGCTGTCAGTCTGCATGGAGCTGTCAGTCTGCATGGAGCTGTCAGTCTGCATGGAGCTGCCAGTCTGCATGGAGCTGCCAGTCTGCAAGGAGCTGCCAGTCTGCAAGGAGCTGCCAGTCTGCAAGGAGCCGCCAGAGCTGCCAGTCTGTAAGAAGCCGCCAGAGCTGTCAGCCTACATGGAGCAGCCAGAGCCGCCAGTCAGCGTGGAGCAGCCAGAGCCTTCCAGTCTGCCAGTCAACCAGACTCTTCCAGATCTGCCAGTCAGCCAGACTCTTCCCGATCCGCCAGTCAGCCAGACTCTTCCAGATCTGCCAGTCAACCAGACTCTTCCAGATCTGCCAGTCAACCAGACTCTTCCAGACCTGCCAGTCAGCCAGACTCTTCCAGACCTGCCAGTCAGCCAGACTCTTCCAGACCTGCCAGTCAGCCAGACTCTTCCAGATCTGCCAGTCAACCAGACTCTTCCAGATCTGCCAGTCAACCAGACTCTTCCAGATCTGCCAGTCAGCCAGACTCTTCCAGATCTGCCAGTCAACCAGACTCTTCCAGATCTGCCAGTCAACCAGACTCTTCCAGATCTGCCAGTCAACCAGACTCTTCCCGATCCCCCAGTCAGCCAGACTCTTCCAGATCCACCAGACTCTTCCAGATCCGCCAGTCAACCAGACTCTTCCAGATCCGCCAGTCAACCAGACTCTTCCAGTGCCGCCAGTCTGCCCAGCGCCGCCAGTGCCGCCAGTCTGCCCAGCGCCGCCAGTGCCGCCAGTCTGCCCAGTGCCGCCAGTCTGCCCAGCGCCGCCAGTGCCGCCAGTCTGCCCAGCGCCGCCAGTGCCGCCAGTCTGCCCAGTGCCGCCAGTCTGCCCAGCGTCGCCAGTCTGCCCAGCGCCGCCAGTGCCGGATCCACCAGTCTGCCCAGCGCCGCCAGTGCCGCCAGTCTGCCAGGATCAGTTAGATTCGCCAGTCAGCCAGGATCCACCAGTCTGCCAGGATCCACCAGTCTGCCAGGACCCGCCAGTCAGCCAGGATCCGCCAGGATCTGCCAGTCAGCCAGGATCTGCCGGAACCACCAGCCAGCCAGGATCTGCTAGATCCATCAACCTGCCGGAGCTTCCTCTCAGTCCTGAGCTTCCTCTCAGTCCTGAGCTTCCTCCTCAGTCCTGAGCTTCCTCTTGAGCTTCCCCTCAGTCCTGAGCTTCTTGAGCTTCCCCTCAGTCAGTCCCGAGTCCCGAGCCCCTCAGTCCTGAGCTACCTCAGTCCGGAGCTGCCCCTCAGTCCAGTGGGGCCCGTTGTTAGGTTTCCTAGGCCAAGGTTAGCGGCGAGGGTCGCCACTCAAGGGACGCTAAGGAGGTGGACTAAGACCATTATGGAGTGGGGTCCATGTCCAGCGCCAGAGCCGCCACCGCGGACAGATGCCCACCAAGACCCTCCCCTATAGGTTTAGGTTGTGCGTTCGGAGTCCGCACCTTGGGGGGGGGGTACTGTCACGTTCTGACCATCGTTCGTATGTGTTTTCCTTGTTTTAGTGTTGGTCAGGACGTGAGCTGGGTGGGCATTCTATGTTGTGTGTCTGGTTTGTCTATTTCTATGTTTGGCCTGATATGGTTCTCAATCAGAGACAGGTGTTAGTCATTGTCTCTGATTGGGAACCATATTTAGGTAGCCTGTTTTGTGTTGGGTTTTGTGGGTGATTGTTCCTGTCTTTGTGTTTGCACCAGATAGGGCTGTTTCGGTTTTCACATTTCATTATTTTTTTAGTTTCTTCATATAGTTTTTTCCTTCATTAAAATATTATGAATCATCATCACACTGCATTTTGGTCCGATCCTTGTTCCACCTCTTCATCAGAGGAGGAGATAGAAGAGAATCGTTACACTATTCCACATTTTATATTTGTCAATGTTTGTTTCAGAATATTATACGCATTACATAATCATATTTCCTCCTGTTTAGATTTTTTTTAAAGCAATAAATGCACTGGTACCGTAATAGCATCCAAATCAATACAAGTGCTTTATCTATGTGAACATGCCTTATCCTTTGATCCAGGATGCATGCTGGGGGATATTATACTTTAGTGGTCTGTGACTTTTCCACTTCTCCTTGTCACTGGCAGCTGCCACATAGACAGGTTTCAATCCAGGGGGCAAGAGGCAGAAGTGCCAAAGCTAACAGCTGTTAACTACACAACCTGCAGGCTGCGAACTGCCATGGTCTCTGCAGCCCATTGTCAGTCTCAACAGTTAAATATTCCAGGAGGAATTTGTTACAACATGGCCATACATAACGGGCTGAAAACCCTTTACACCAATATTGCTCTCAAATTGGCAGCGGGAGAACTGGGGACATGAGGGATGCTTGAGTGTGGTAACCTATCCCTCTCAACCTCCTGGGAGCCACTTGGCCAGCTTTCATCCACATAATTATAATAAATTTGACATTTCATAGATAATATTGATTTCTTTATTTTAGCATTTCACCATAGGTGACAGTCTAGCGTCAAGAATGAAATTTATATTGATCTTCCGCGCATTAATCCCTCATGTGTATGTGATCATTTTTATAAGACCTTTTACTGCACATAAATCAATATTTCATATTACCAGCCATGCCAGAGGAGATGTCATATTTGTAAACTGCGTCTTGACACTAGCAATTCCTTTCTTGTTCAGCTGCAACTGTGCAAGACCAGTCAATTTGGGGTGGTGGGAGTGGGGCTTCTGGGTGAGAGAAGGGAGGAGGGGAGTGGTGAGGGGGAGGGGTATCTACAGTATCCTGCCTCATTTTAGTGGGGAGGGAACAGGCCCTTTCCTGGGACAATTATTACAATATTGATGATGAAATATCATTTTTGGAATGAATTAGCTTCTGCTGTGGTGGTGGCGATTAATGATGAAAAGGAATTGGTTAATCATACAAACTGATCAGCTCAGTCCTTCAGTCACGACATTGACGACGTCACTAAGTGGCCAGTTCATTTCTCTAATTTGCAGCTGTATTTCTTCTCAGAAGAAGGAGCATATTTAAGTCTCAAAACCCAATTGCGCTGTGTTTAGGTTTTTTAAGAACAGTCCTTATTTCACACGTTTGATATTTTTCCCCATATTGGTCACAAAATATTACTGTGTTGTTGAGATATGATTTTCTCATGGGTTTTTACTGTTACAAACGTATTTAATCAACGAACGTTCATCAGATTTTACTTCTACGTTTTGAGCCTAATGACTGGAGCGTATTCAGAATGTTGAATGAACCAACTGTAAATGTCTGTCTCAACTACAATTTCATTTTTTTTTTTTTGATGTGCTGTCTTGGAAAATAAAATTGTCAGAAAATGTATTTTCAAAGTGAGTGCGTTTGTTGTTGTTTTTTTGTGTGTTTTTTTTTACCAAGAAATGTTCTTATCAGCTTCAATATGACATGACAATAGCCACTGAGAATGCACAACTGTTTTGTGAAAAATATGATCACCTGAATGGTGCAGACACATGACCTTTTCTCAGTCTCCCTTAACATGTCCCTTCCACAATCACTGTGGAGCGAGCAGCAGAAGAAAGGCCAGTCCATTAAGAGAATATGCTAATTTTGCCTTCCACTCCTAATTGATGCCATTTTACCAAGTAAACAAGACTTCTGTCTACAATGGATCTGTTTCCGCCAGTTAAAAGGATATTTCAGATCCACTTTTTTTTTTGGTAATTTCCCTCTATTGGCGTGCCATTATTGCAAATTATAAGTCTCTCCTTATACAGAGAGGTGCTGCTCTGGCTGGTTTTCTTAAAGGCCATCCTCCATTTTTTTTTCAGTTACTCAAGGATCTTCATTCATGTGAAAAGGTGTCAGTGCCTGATTGTTTGAGCATGATGACAGACACGCCGTGGAAGTGTGAGTGATGGCGTCACGCGGCGGAGGTTTGTCAAGGGTGTCAGCCCAACTTTGGCAGCAAGCATGATCATCTGAGCCACTCGAACAGGACTGGACCACAATACGGTGGCCCAGACAGACAGTCTCCGTGTGATGGGTATCTCCTCTCCGCTACTCGCTCATACTTCAGTCTGTTTCACGGGCCACGAGGGGCTATGAGGATTCGTGATGTGCCGCCGTGGCGAGATTCATCTTCCCTGTCAGCCATGTAATGCTGTATGAGCTTGTTCCTCCATTCAAGTAATGCTGATGAATTTGCTGTCGCAGATGCTTTTGTTCACGTATTGGCTTTCCTCTTTATCGAAAAGGGGGATAGACCCATCACAATGTACCTTTTGGTCTCACTATGTTTCTCAGAATCATTTCTCCTTTGTGCAGACACTTTGAGAGAAGGAGGAGGAGGAGGAGGAGGAGGAGGGGGGGCAACGATAAAGACTTGACTGGCACTAAACACATAGCTGTCTCGCTGAGAAAGGGATGTTTAAAAGGCAGGAGTTGGCAGCAGTGCAGACCTCTCAACTGCCTGTCCAAATACTGCTTCTGTGTGACTGACAGTGTGGCAACAGCAGAATGGCACTATCCTTTGAAACACACAACAGCTTTTTAACACTGACCAGACTATCTTGAATCCCACTTTAAAGGGCTGAGCATACATCATTATGTTTATGGAGCAATGATTCACAATCTTTCAAACAATATGGCCCGCTATGAGTTAATCACCATTATGAACGTTCTTGTTGTGAGGTGTCACAGACATTGACTTAATAATAGGGATTATAACATAAATTTCTACTTTTATTGCTGCACTGCATATAAATTAGTTATTGAAAACCTAACGATATGTACTTTGAATTTCTTCTCAAAGCATCGATGCAAGCAAGTTGCAGCTTTGATTTATCGTAATTTGTTAAGAGTTTGACCTTAATTCAATTTCTAGAAGTATAAAATGTTATTTTTCCTTACAAGGGAGACAAACAACAGCAACCAATGGGCAAAAGCGACATCGTAAATGTTGAAATCTTTAGTAGTGCAGAATTAACAACCTATGTGGTTTGGTCAAATGGAATTAGAGGGCTATTTTGCTAGCTCATGATGCATTTAGAAATGACAAGGTACAGATATAAGTATTGATTTTTTCTCTCTCGATAACCAAATAAACAATATGTATATGTATTTTGGGGCAAAATTCAATCAAAATGCACATATTACATTGTGGGCCCTAGAAGACTGACAGCAATTGAATTTGGCAGACAGGAATTCAGTTAAAGAGTTAAAGACCTTTGAGCTACGGTTCAGCTAAATAACAGGACTATCTAGAGTAAAATATATTTATGTCTTTTCTCTGTTGGTTTTTTGCTTTGTTTTTTGCGGCATCCTCTTTTTCAAGGTACATTTTGATTCCTTTTACTGGTGTGTGTGTGTGTGTGTGTGTGTGTGTGTGTGTGTGTGTGTGTGTGTGTGTGTGTGTGTGTGTGTGTGTGTGTGTGTGTGTGTGTGTGTGTGTGTGTGCCTCCAAATGGGAACGCAGTGGTGAAGACAGGCAAGTTTGTGAGGATTAACAACTATTAATTCTCCCTTTGACTGTAATTGATGCTTAAATTCCAGATTTCCTCCTCCCCTCCGTGGACCTCTTGTCCCCCCTTCAATTCTGTCCTTCTAATAAGGGCATTATTCCAAGGGGTTTCATGCATTCTGATAAATCAAATTAGAAGGCCACTGACTTAGATAGATTGCGGCTAGTAATTAGAGAATCTTCAATGCCTTGGTCCCTGCCACTCATTTACAGTGACTCTTTGTTATCTACCTATCTGGGCCCAGCATGCGGCGGTGTGTGTTTGCCTCACTATCCCCCCTTAAAATTCCTTCGTTATGTCACCGGAGAGACAGATCCCAGACCATTTCTTGTCACCCGCCCAAGCACACTAAGCAATGGACAGCACAGTGGGACGGCCCTTAATTGGAGCAACTTGGGGTGGTAAGTACCCACGTGCATGTCAGCTACATGCAGGAACAGGGAGATGGGCTGACACGAGGTGACAGGGGACACCCTGGTCGCCCCGCGCGCCCTCTCCTCTCGCCCTCCCTCGCCTAACAACACCATGTTCATGGTACACGCTCTGCATGTGTGGTCAGTGGTGGTGTCAGCTCTGGAGTGCTGTTCACATGTTGGAAATGTTGCGCTTACTTCATGTGTGTGAATATATGTGTCTGTGGATTGGTTCTTCTACCCTTGTGTCCTAAAATTCTCAAAAGTCCCCACAAGGATAGTAAAACAAAGAAAATTCTCCCTTTTCAGGACATTTCCTGCATCTCCATGAGGACAAAGGCTATTTTAAACTTAGGGGTTAGGTTTAGGTTGGGTGGGTGTGTGTGTGTGTGTGTGTGTGTGTGTGTGTGTGTGTGTGTGTGTGTGTGTGTGTGTGTGTGTGTGTGTGTGTGTGTGTGTGTGTGTGTGTGTGTGTGTGTGTGTGTGTGCGTGTCTGTGTGTGTGTGTGTGTGTGTGTGTGTGTGTGTGTGTGTGTGTGTGTGTGTGTGCGTGCGTGCGTGCGCGTGCGTGCGTGAGTGAGTGAGTGTGTGCGTGCGTGAGTGTGTGCATGCTTTGGAAATGAATACTAAAAAAAAACATTATCAAGGAGAAAACATTTTCTATTTTATTTATTTACAGAACCTCTACTTCACTGAATTGGGTCTCCTCTTCAGATGACCCAATTGGGTTTCCTGAAACTTAAATAAAATGACCAACTAGCTCTCACAGTCTCACATCAGAATTAGACGTTTATCCATGTTTCTCAAACATAAAATTTCAAAGTGTTTAAGGTTAAGTTTAGGCATTAACTCCAAATTACTAAGGTTTAGGGTTAAGTTTAGGCATAAACTCCAAATTACTAAGGTTTAGGGTTGAGTTTAGGCATAAACTCCGACATTTGAAGGTTAGGCATTACATCCAAATGGTTAGGGTAAGGGTTAAGGTTTGGCATAGGCTTAATACAAAATACAAAATGTTGTTATATCACTGGATTCAAAACTTCCAACCTTTCGGAATTAGAGGAAGATGCTTACGCCCACACACCATCCCCGTCCCCAACGCCCTAGCAAAACCTAAACCCACTTGAAGGTAACAGCGCTCACTGTTGCCCCTAGTGGACGTTTTCCACGTCATCTCCCAACGTCCTCAGACATGGATGGACGTTGAATACTGACTTGTATTACGGGTGACCTGGCTGAGAAGAAAAAAAAACAGTTTAAAGGTGGTAAAGCTGTGATGTCGCTGTACAACCTACCCTAGCCCAGGCATTTTGCAATGTGTTATTTGTGTTCTTTGTGCTCCTATGTATCAGCTCTCTTTTTAAAAGATGACTGAAGATTTTTTTTTTAACAGACAAAATGGAGCATCACTTCCTGTGATTAGACGATGGCTGGGAGAGGAGTCCGCCGGCAGTTTTGCCGAGGCCTGCCTCCACTCTCCCGGCGAGTAATGGAGAGTTCCAGAGCACCACAGTGACACTGTCAAGCCATCAGGAATTGCTGATTACGACGCTAAATATTGATCTCTGCTTCACATGTGTCAAAATTCCCTCCACCCTTAATTAGAATTTCCCCTCAGCGCCATACAGGAACTAACCGAATATATTACCTCACTTCATGAGACGGAGGGGAAGAGGAGCGGGCGGGATATAATTGTGACCTCTTGTCTTCTGTCTTCCCTCCTGAGTTTTGAGATGACTCCCAACTGTCTGTCTGTTGCTTCCAGCCTTCTGTGATAATCAGACTTTTTTTACACATCTTATCACACTGGATGATCGGCCTGTCTCTCCTATTCTCCCGATCCCTCTCTCGTTTGGTCCCCCTTCCCCCCTCCCCCTGCTCCTACTCTCCCTCTCTTTCCCTCTGCTCCCCCATCTCTGTCTTACCCCTCCTTCTCCCACTCTCTCTCTCTCCCTCCCTCTCTCCTCGGTTGTGTCTGAGGCACAGGTTTTCGTCACAGGGACCTGGCAGGTTTGCAGTTGCTGGTGAAAGTAGAGTGCCACAAGGTGCCTTTTTCTATTTGTTTGTTTCATGGTACACTGCACCAGCCACTGACCTGTGGTAGCCATGCCACGCGAGACGGAGCCAGGTTCACCCAATCAAAGAGGGCCTGGAAATTAACACTGATCTTTTCATTCCTGGAAGGGGACATTGGGAAGGGCAATTTCATGGCTACTATACTGGACGCAGATGTATTATATATATTTGATTGATTCTGTTCATTTTTATTTTTTTCACCTTTGTTGGTTTCACAAAAAAATACATTTTTTAACCATGAGTATTCAAAAGTGATTAATATCAACACATTTACTTTCAAAAATATACGTAATAGCTTAAACTGGCAGATTTTTATGGAGATTTTTTTCTGATGCTAATTTGACTTCCGTGGGGTCGTGGACATTGACTCTAGGGGGTTAAGAAGCAAGGTCCTCTTTCAAACAATCCAAAAACAATGAGAAGCGTACAAGTATGTAACTCACACAGGGTATGAAGCAGACAATACAAAAATACAACGATAGATAAATATGTATAAATCATTCTCCCAAGGTAACAATATTGAAGACATTTTTTTTAAAGAAGATATTTCTACAGAGCCATAAACCACAGGCCATATTTTTTAAAGATATATATTTTTTTAAATACATTTGCACATTATTCAGTTGCCATTCAAATTTCTGTGAATACAATATGAGTGCTGGCTGCATAGGTCTATGCAATATTCACAGCTGAGCCACTGACTGTTATTCAAGCAGGAAGTATTTGAAGAGTAAAGTTCATGTGCATTTTTGATGGATTGTGCATGTCTCCTATACTCTATATGGAGGGAGAGCTTGTTTGAAGGTCAGTGATTCTAGTGTTCTCTCTGCACACTTCTTTTGTCTTCTTGTTGGGAAAATATCTCCAGCCTCTAGTCCATATTTCTGAAAGACCTTCTAGATTAGCTAGGCTCATTGAGCTTGATCCTGCTCGTAGTTGGTACTCGTTGAGACCTCCTCCTTCTCGTTCTCCTTACTTGAATGGAACTCACTCAAGAAGAACAACGCTTGGGGAACTTGTGTTCATAGGCTGACCGTTTTTTTTTGTGTGTGTCAGCCCTCTTCACCGGCTTTCATGTGAGATATCCAGTTTTCCATCAAACCTCACTTTCCTTTTCCATATGGTTAATATTTCCTGTGAGGGATTTTGAAGTTACATGAATATGTAAGCAGATACGTTCAACCTCACATAGTATTTGAAGTGATCTGCTTTTGTCTTGGGACCCTTTTAACCATATTCACAAGATAAATGACACGTTAGCATATTTGTCCCATACTCTTTTCCCCCGAGCGACCTACTTGAAGACGACTCTAGTCTCAGTGGTGTCCTTGTTACCTGATCTATATCAGAACAACCATTGTAAAGCTGTGGTGTTAGGCCTTGTGGTTTAGGAACAGTGTGTGGTTCTGGGCTGGGGTTGAGCGGATCCAGAAGGTTGGCCGTTGGCAGGTGTTTTATTGCAGCAGGCTCTGCGGGGTTTGACATGTGTCTGTCCTTAATCTCCTAGTGATATGACAAAGCTCTGGTAAAGCCTGCGCTGGATCTCCCCTGTCTGCCGTGACACGCGCACCCCTGCCCCCCTCGACCCTCAACCCTGAGAGGACTCAATGGGGCCCTCCACAAAGGATCAGGCAGAAGAGCAGCCACAACAGAAGCTGAACTCTCAATAGTATCATCCTTCGCTGAGACATGAACATAGCTATATATACAATGTGGAAGCCTGTGTCCAACCCAGCATGCGTCATATAATGCACTTGTGTTTGCATAACAAACGTTCTCTTCATGCTCACACACTCAAGTGCGCGCACACAGTCAGACGCCGCAATACACATAGGCAAAACAATCCAACGAGTGGGAGGGGAGAACCCTCCACTCATGCAAAATCTATGGATGTATTTTATAAATAATTTCAAGCATGTGTGCCTCTAGCCGTGCAGTGGCGAAAAACACTTGGGGGTGTAGTTGTAAGCTTTGTTTGATGAATTGGACCAGGGCTCCTGTGGGATAGATTACTTTAAACCATGCTCTTTTACTTTCTAATCCTGACTTGATTTGATCTGTACTAGAATGCAGCTGCTTGGAAACTCAACAGCAAACAGACACTATTAATATGATATCCAGTGTTGGGTGGATAGCTCCACCAGCTATAAGCACTGGCTTACTGCAAGTCTTATTTTCCATTTTCTCTTGTTTTATTATCTATGAGTGGCATCGATAGGCTTCGGGCTTTGCGCCGCTCATTATAATTGGTTTTCTGCTTGAACTTTCAAAAACGGTCATGTCAAAACAGGCAAAAATATTTCCTCTGTTTTCTTTTGATTTGGCCGTAGGCCTTGCATTTGAATGTGCCACTTGACAAAGTTGAGGCAATATCTGCGGGGCATTGTTCTGCTTTTGTCCTAAAAAAAAAAAATGTTTAAAGCACAGAACTTCAGCTGTATTCTGACAACTGACCGGTGTCATATGCCCTCTGAGCTTAAGCTTGAATACCGAATCTGTAACTGTTTTTCGGGATTTGCTTCACCCTGTATCCACAAGATGACATTGATGATAGCAATATGAGTTAGAACAAGACAAACACTAATAGCTAGGTCAGTCACACTCAAATTGTATTATCGCTAATATTATCCACGTTTCATAAGTTAAGTTATCTCAAAGCAGAGATTAGCTGTGCCAGTGGTGTTTGTCCCTCTGCCTTGGACTGAGAAGTCTGAGGAGAAAAAAAAAAAACATGCACAATTTACATGACAAACATGAGCAGATTACATGTGCATGGATGTGTTAAAGACATTCACTACACATGGTGAAGCAGAAGGAGGAAAAATCAGTTCACAGGTTCAGGGTAAATTCTTGTTGGTAGCAAGCCAATGCATCTGAGCACATTGACATTTTGCATGATGACATCAGACAGGGATAGTTTGCAGCCAGGCATTCAATCTAATCATCAAAATGTGCTGGGGTGTAAATGAGTGGTGCCTTCTTTTTTTCTTCTTTTTACAATAATTTACATCTCACAAACGTGAGTACGTGAACATTCGTTTTTACACAGTTGAAGTCGGAGGTTTACGTACACCTTAGCCAAGTACATTTCAACTCAGTTCCTGACATTTAATCCTAGTAAGAATTCCCTGTCTTAGGTCAGTTAGGATCACCACTTTATTTTAAGAATGTGAAATGTCAGAATAACAGTAGAGAGAATGATTTATTTCATATTTTATTTCTTTCATCCCATTCCCAGTGGGTCAGAAGTTTACATACACTAAATTAGTATTTGGTAGCATTGCCTTCAAATTGTTTATCTTGTGTCAAATGTTTCAGGTAGCCTTCCACAAGCTTCCCACAATAAGTTGGGTGAATTTTGGCCCATTCCTCCTGGTAGAGCTGGTGTAACTGTGTCAGATTTGTAGGCCTCCTTGCTCACACACACTTTTTCAGTTCTGCCTACAAATTTTCTATAGGATTGAGGTCAGGGCTTTGTGATGGCCACTCCAATACCTTGACTTTGTTGTCCTTAAGCCATTTTTCCACAACTTTGGAAGCATGCTTGGGGTCATTGTCCATTTGGAAAACCCATTTGCGACCTAGCTTTAACTTCCTGACTGATGTCTTGAGATGTTGCTTCAATATATCCACGTTATTTTCCTGCCTAAAAATGCCATCTATTTTGTGAAGTGCACCAGTCCCTCCTGCAGAAAAGCTCCCCCACAACATGATACTGCCAACCCTGTGCTTCACGGTTGGGATAGTTTTCTTCGGCTTGCAAGCCTCCCAATTTTTCCTCCAAACATAGCGATGGTCATTATGGCCAAACAGTTCTATTTTTGTTTCATCAGACCAGAGGACATTTCTCCAAAAAGTATGATCTTTGTCCCCATGTACAGTTGCAAACTGTAGTCTGGCATTTTTATTGCGGTTTTGGAGCAGTGGCTTCTTCCTTGTTGAGCAGACTTTCAGATTATGTCGATATAGTACTTGTTTTACTGTGGATATAGATCATTTTATACCTGTTTCCTCCAGCATCTTCACAAGGTCCTTTGCTGTTGTTCTGGGATTGATTTGCACTTTTCGCACCAAAGTATGTTCATCTCTAGGAGACAGAACCAGTTCCTGAGCGGTATGACGGCTGCGTGGTCCCATGGTGTTTATACTTGCGTATTATTATTTGTACAGATGAACGTGGTACCTTTCAGGCATTTGGAAATTGCTCCCAAGGATGAACCAGACATGTGGAGGTCTACAATTTTTTTATTGAGGTCTTGGCTGATTTCTTTTGATTTTCCCATGATGTCAAGCAAAGAGGCACTGAGTTTGAAGGTAGGCCTTGAAATACATCAACAGGTACCTCCTTTGACAGGTACCTCCAATTGACTCAAATTATGTCAATTAGCCTATCAGAAGCTTCTAAAGCCATGACATCATTTTCTAGAATTTTCCAAGCTGTTTAAAGGCACGGTCAACTTAGTGTATGTAAACTTCTGACCCACTGGAATTGTGACACAGGGAATTATAAGTGAAATAATCTGTCTGTAAATAATTGTTGGAAAGATTACTTGTGTCATGCATAAAGTAGATGTCCTACCCGACATGCCAAAACTATAGTTTGTTAAGAAGAAATTTGTGGAGTGGTTGAAAAACGAGTTTTATTGACTCCAACCTAAGTGTATGTAAACTTCCGACTTCAACTGTATATACTATGCCTATTTGTGATGAAAATGTGGATTACGCATCGATTTCCTGATTTCAAGTCTAATTTTGCTGTTTTGCTCATTCATTAGAATTGGGCCCTTCACAAATCAGCATGTTTACAGTCTTGTCCTCTATCCTTTTTTTCCTCTCAAGTTTTGACCTAGAGATCTAATGCATCTTTGATGGTTATTACAATCCACTGCATCTTCCGCCACTGACTTCGACCAGCTGGATGGACACAGTTTCCCGCCATTTAGAAATACACATTCTGCACCCTTCCCTCCTCAATATCTCCTCTTTTACCATCAAGCATTTATGGCTGTGCTTTCTCCTTCAGTGACCAGTGAGCAGTGGGTTCATTAAAACCAATTGAATCGGAAACATGTCTGCCTTGGGAAACGTTAACTCTTTCCATGAAGGAAGTTTCCTCTTTTATTTAGTCAATAAGGTCAAAGGGCGAGGTTCAAATGTTCAGTGCGGCTGCATGTTGCTTCTCACTAACTTGAAAATGAAGGCCTTTTTTCATGTTTTTTTCTTGGTTATGTTTGTGATAGCTGTTACATGTATATTTAGTAATTATGACATCTTTATCCAAAAGAACGGTGATATATCCATGTTATTCATATAAATAGCCATCTTAAAAACATTTGGGAACCACCTCCAGACAGATAATTCTATCAATCTCATTGCATGAATAACTCCAGTTCAAGTATTTTATTAATGGATTTCTTCTGTGTGCTGACCACACTTGAAATAATAATTTAAAGGGATAAATCACCCAAATTACAAAATGACACATTGGTTTCCATACCCTGTAAGCAGTCTACGGACAAGATATGACAGCAATCCATGCTTTGGTTTAGTTCCTCTGGCACTGTTTCCACATGCTAACGTGTTAGCATTTGTGGCACAAATTCTATTCAAGTCATGGGACCGATGTTAGCATTTTTCACGCATCTGGTTCAAATCTGCTATAAGTGACATTGTTGAGATTCACAATCAATTTTAGATACTTTCGGATGATTTGGACATGCTGCTCGAAAAATGCTAACATCGGTCCCATTACTTAAATGGGATTTGTGCCACAAATGCTAAAACGTTACCATGTGGAAACAGTGCCAGGGAAACTATACCAAAACATGGATTGCTGTCATACCTTGTCCATAGACTGCTTACAGGGTAAGGAAACCAATATCTAATTTTGTAACTTGGGTGAACCATCCCTTTACCAACATCCATCAGAAATCCATCAGAAATCAATGTGCAATAACAGACTACCCACAGCTGTTAATAGGAAGTAAATATTTATGAGTGATCTGACTGGGCATCAAGTCCAGTCAATCTTCTTTAAAAGGATCTTTGCAAATGATTAACCTCATTTTACTGGTCCTGTCTCGCTTGCTGACGGCCATTAGAATTGAGGAGGACAGAGGACTTTGATTTTTGGCTCTTCATCATTCACAGCTTGTCGCTTCCCTTCATTCGCCATACATGGCTGCTGAATTGATTGTCTGTTTAGTCCTATGAATGATAAAGCCGCTGTGTGTCAGGGTGATCCAAGGCCTCCAGGGAGAGTCTCGTTCAACTCCGATGTTCTTACATTTTTACATTTTTATTTTTATTTGTATTTTTACATTTGAGTAATTTAGCAGACACTCTTATCCTTAGTGAATACATACTTTTTTGTTGTTGTTTTTTTTTGTACTGACAGCACTCACAAGTTCATTCCATCAAGCAGCTGTAGCAGACACCGGGCCGAGCATCCATTAGCTAGACCCTTGAAATATGTGAGAAATATTTTTGTTCTTGTGTTTCAGAGTTTGCTTCAGTATGATTATGTTAGGGGCCTTATGAATCAAGCTTCTCAGAGTAGGAGTGCTGGTCTAGGATCAGCCCCCCCCAGTCCATTTAATGGTATTAATATTGATCGAAAAGGCCAAACTGATGCTAAATCTCCTACTCCTGCTCCTACTCTGGGATACATGCGGCCCCTAATCATCACATGCAGGATGTGGGAGAGGGAAGCTTCCCTCACGGCACTGTAAGTAGACTGTAGTCTGTAGGCTAGAGTAGAGAGCTGAAGGGAAGTGTGACATGGGAAATTGTAAGAAGAAGATTAAATGCTATGAAGTGTTAAAACGTGTTATGATGTGTTGTGAAGTGTTATGAAGTGCTACTGAGTATTATGAAGTGCTATGAAGTGTTAAAACGTGTTATGACGTGTTGTGAAGTGTTATGAAGTGCTACTGAGTATTATGAAGTGCTATAAAGTGTTAAAACGTGTTATGAAGTGTTGTGAAGTGTTATGAAGTGCTACCGAGTGTTATGAAGTTCTATGAAGTGAAGAGACTGCCTGGCCTTGTTCTCCTAACTGAAGCTCACTCACAGTCAAGAGCAGGGCCTTGACCGACATCTTTTCTCAAAGGCACCAATGGTCAAAGATTGAAAATGAGTATTGACAAGAGTAGTTTAGAATACTTATTTGCTCAAGTGGAGCTCCTATTTTGTCAAATAAAAAATTGGAAATCTACATCATGGTCTTGTCACATAAATATAAGATCAAAGTACACTCATTGTGGTACTCCATAAAACTACCTTATCCAAATCCACATTTATTCCATATTAATATTTTTGCTTTTGCAGGAAGGATTCGTGTGACTAAACCCATCCAAAACACCAGAGGTTCATAAACCAAGCAGAACATCATAACAACAAATGGTATTCTATTGGAATATTTTCCAACATCATCTCATGTTAGTTATTGGTAGCATAGGCCTAATACTTCCAGGGGAAAATAGATTACACTGTATGACGTCATCAAAGTTAAGATAGCATCTGTCCTAGATTTTATAACACAGGTTAGTCTAATTTCTGTAAACTTGTGTAGTTTTTCTAAATCTATAATTCCCGATCAGGTGAGGTTTTTGACTATTGCACGATAGCATTTCACCTGTGTTGCGACGCATTCTGGAGGACACGGAATAAATTGGGAGAGGACGAGGGAATACATGGAAGAAGGAAAAAATAGAGCATTTAACTGGCATAGGTCTGCAGGAATAATAGAAGCCCAGTGAACTAGCAGCACTCTCAGAGGATGAGATGTACCCTTTTCTCAGAACAGGTGCATGCACTTAGCAGAGGACGTTTGGGCAGTCTCTTATGGAGACCATGCTATTTCTGTCACTCTCTCTGTGCTGCTTTCTCCTTCTTCTTACTACAGACCATGCACTTGCATAACCCTGTAAAGGTGCTATAATGCTATAATCCTATAAGGTTATAGTGCGATAATGAAAAATAATAATATTGAGACCACGTGACGACGCGTCATATTGGATTGCAAAATCAATGTATAACGGGGTTTTTTTTTTCAGTAAGAATGTCCCGTCAAAACCTTGTATTGATGTTAAGTATGCTGGTAATTAAGCTAAATGGGACTTACGTATGCAGCCACTGTCAAACGCGTTTTTGCCACATACAAATATCATATTTCATTGTGCAGAGTCATTGGAGTCAACAGAAATGAACTTGAGACATTGCAAGCATCCTTTTCAGCGGATCTGCTAAATGTCACCAAACCGGTTCGGAATGTAATCACAATTAGTCTTGGAATTAGCACTTTGCGGTAAAGATTTAATTATTTAGACAATTTATAGCCTTCTGCTAAGAACTTTAAAGACGAGCTATACTGCTGCCATGTTGATCATGTAATACATCTTGTATCATTTGTGGATAAGATCCAGACATCGCCTTAGAGCCACACATCACTTTCCTTTTAGGGGAGAGTGATGTGACCAGCAATGACAGTATAGTTCAATTGCCTGTTTGGGTTTTTGCCTGTGGTTTCTTAATTGCATCTGTAATGTAGCAGTACAATGGTGAACAATGTCTCAAGTACTTTTATGTGACAATGTATAGGCTATGTGTATGCCTACATATGAAGCTATATATAATTCAGTGCGTTCATATGCAAACTATAAATCATTGCCAATGTGAAAAATGCGGGTTAAGCACAACGTGTGGTCCTGCGGGCAATATTATTACATACACTAAGACATATTTACTTGATGAGAAAAGCATTTGTCTGATGTCAAATATCCATCTGATATCACAAGACATGGCCAATTGAAAACCCCCTAATTACATAGATTCAAAGTGATATTAAACGATTACAATGGGCTATGTGACACCTTTGTGGGTCCTTTCTGAGATTTGGAGATGACGGACTAATACATTGGTTGATCAGGGCCCAAAATCAATTTACATAGTCAGAACGGCTGTGTATCAGATCCATATCCCCAATCAGCAGAGGGACACGAGCCTTTCCGCACTCCGTACAGTATGTGGCTACGAGCAAGTGATAGTTGGCGGTAAAGGTGCTTTATAAAATGGTCATGGTACTTGAGCACAAACAGCTTTCATATTGTTCAGAGTAGTGCCCTAATGAATTAACTTGATGCTATCTCTGTTTCAATTGTGGCAGTTTTCTTGTTTGGTATATAGGCTATAGCCTACCGGCATAGGCTACTGCTCTGGAGTGTGTTTCCACACCTCTGGAACTGACAAAACAACTTTTAAAAAACCGTTAACTTCTAAGTTTAAAAAAAGAACAGACCTATTTCAATGAGGAAGTAATAACTCCTTTTCGCGCCTCTGACATCAAGTAAGCAATAGTCTACTATAGTTTAAACTTAAATGTTTCAGTAATTATTATATAGGCCAGTCATAGTTTATCTTCAAATTAATGAGACTGATTAAATTGAAATAAGGATACTTTATTTAGTTATTTTCCTAAATCATATACGCCATAACTCCAAAGTAGATACCCTAATATTCCTTTCATAACTTGAATTACTCCTGTTTGTCTATTAATTTCGTTCCAAAACGCCTTTTCAATTATATTGTCCATTATTTTGTCCAGGATAAATCAGACTTCGGACAACTATGTTTTTTGACAGATATTCTACTGTTGGTTAGCAAATATAAAAAGCTGTCAGAAATGATGCAAAATGTACCGTGTCCATCCAACTGTTTTGAGACGGTTTTACTTCTTTGGTTTGATAGCAGCCTCGTCCTTCTGGCGTGATTGCATAAATAAAGACAGGGACATTTTATTTTATTATGTTCTCGGCTGTCAATTTATCTATCAATTTAAATGTAGGCTATGGGCCTTATGGATGCCACGTCAGCATGCCACTTCTCTTGAAATGTCAATATTCCCAATACTTGTTGAACGTGTCTTTTGGTTATGTAGGCTTATATGCTACAAATAAGAGAAAATAATGAACAATGTTTGTCCAATTATTTTGAGTCCAAGACGTTCCGACTTTTTTTGTTTTTTTTAGCAAACTGCTAATGTTCCCCTCTTTCTTGCAAATAAATATCAAATACATTGAATCATACATATCCTACCTCAATGAAACACTTACATAAACCAAACACATTTCAAGCATTCATGCCAATTACTGAGGGTTATCTATTTTTGATAAAATATTTTTTTTTTGTTGCGTTAATGTAAATTGTACGTTATTTCACTGTAATCAGAAATCCACTTGTAATCACAGCCTAACTAGTAACATCTTATTTCTGCGTAGTCTGAACAAACAAACAAAATATTCCTTAAGACATACCGAGAAAGAATTTCGTCAAAATGTACACTATATTTAAAGGAAAGCAATAATTCACTAAACTAATTTGGGATTGAATGATTTCATTTAGATGCACCTGTAAACTATTTGTAAAGGAAAAATCAATTATGAGGAATTGTTTCGCAAGAAAAAATGATTTAAAAGTTTTATTTGTAAACATTAAATATCTCTTTCTCTCTAAACGTTTGGAATTCGGCACCGAATGCATTGCAATAGCCTACTCAAATACACCAAGAAGGCAAAGGATGTACCGCACACTTATTTATCTTTTATATAGGACGAATTGTTCATTTTCTAATGTGTGAAATTATAACTATCTAGACGTCTATAAGACATAAAACATAGACAACGTGCTCAGCATGAATTATGATGGTTTGAAATCATTTAAACTGCTCCCATGCTTAATTTAGCTTTTGGCAATAAAATAATAAATATATAAACGTTTATATTCAACAGCAACAATACTTACAACACATACAAACAAGGAATGTCTGACAGTTTTACAAACACCATGGATCCCTCTTTATCTATACAGATGGAGATACTTTTCACATATGCGTCATACATAAAAGGTGTGCCAGTACTACGAATCTTTATAAAATCTAGCAGACTACATAGTGTCCGGTATATAATATAGACTCCTCGACAGCAAGTGCCTATAAAACCTACAACATGCGTCGTCTTTTCGAAATACTTCCATACCTCTGGGATCCTGACAGAAACACATATAGGCACAAGTCATAAAAGAAAAATGGCATTTTGTCATTAACGAACTTTTTTACACGTGTTATAAATTGACGCATTGGACGCGTCACATAATCTATCATATATGTGCATATTTATAAATGAAATATATTACATATCAGTATGCGTTATCAATGGAACAGATGTTTGGTCAACAACAAGGAAAATAGGCTAATAGTTGCAAGAAAGTTTTTTTTTAACTTGGTCGAGAATTGGCCTTGGAGACTTTCCCCGAATGGCTATACTGGGGATTAGGCCTATAAAAAAATCGAGCATCAGTGGGTTTTCTGAGGCCAATTTTTTCTCACTCTTCTTTGTATCTATTTCATGGATCCTTGATCAGGATGTAGGGGATTGTACTAGGGAGCTTGGAAATATTCAGAGTTAAAATCTAAAAAAATGTGTTAGGCTGACTCAAACAGAGTCTGTGGAAGTTCTTTGAGGTCTCATTAAAAGTCCGTTTTAAAGTCCATTTAAAAAGGTAGAGTGTCGAGGAAAAGTTTGTCAATTATTGCTGGCGGAGGAACCAAGTCTTCGAGTTTTAAGTAGAAGATACGCTGCAGACCTTGTGTACATAGCGTGCGAAGTTCAGGGAGTTTTCCCAAAAGTTTTGACAAGTAGTTCGGACGAGTCAAGCCTCCGCCATTGAATGTCACTTGGTCTTTGAGGCAGTTCACTATCTTGTTTTGAAGTTCTTCAACCCTCTTGGGTTCCTTAAGCCCATGCCTCTCTGTAACATGAAAATAATAAAACATAATTACCAAAATGAGAATACAAGAAACACATTTAAACAGTCTAACACTTGGGAGAGGGATTCAATTGAAATATGTCCTATTTTTGCTTACCTGTTACCATAGCAAGAGCGGCGATGCAGGAGAATGCTGATATGTCGATGTTCATGCTCTGCAAGTTAGAGGAAAACTCCACAATCGAGTCTATCCATTCCCCAAATCCTCGGACGCACTGCAGCCTGTGCAAGACCACCCCGTTGCAAAAAATGAGTTTGCCTTCCACTGGGTTGGACCTGCAATTAATAACAAAGTGTCATTAATTACTATGAGCAATAAATGGGGATTTAAGAGGCTCCTAATTATTGGGTGGCTAATAAAAGCCAAAGCAACGGAGCTTGAAGGGGGGGTGGATCTTTATTATAGTCGAGGTTATTTCATAATTACGAAGAGGCTTACCTGTATGCCAGCCGCAGAACAAAAAGTTCCAGAAAGGCTGATTCGAAGAGGAGATCTTGATCCTGCTTCGGAAGATCAGAAAACCCAGGGATCTTTTCCGCCCAACCTCGGATAATCTCCATGGAACCCGTCAGGAGATCATAGAACTGCTGGATGTGCTGGGTGTCGTCTCCACTCATTTGGTAGTCAGGGTTAGACTGAAACTGGAATTTAATTTCAACAGGGCTTAATGAGGTCCTTTAAAATATATAACCCGTGAAATTGCAAAGCCTATTTCTAGGAGGGGAGTGCTTTCTTACTATTAAATTCATGTCTTCTTTTTATTGAGTTCTCCGTTTCAAAGCGATTTACTTAAGTAAAATATGCCACCTTAAAAGACGGACAAAGTTTTGAATCCAGACCTGTCTTACACAAAACTTTTGAAGTCCATAAATTGTGTGACAAATGCACATCGAAACATGATCAAATAAATCCAGACATGGTTTGTTCAAACGTTGTATTTTCACTCGAATTATATTATAAATCAGAAAGACAGTGTTTATGTTCATACACAATTTATTGAAGGGAATTAAATGGTAAACTCACTCTTGAATAGTCCAAGCCAGACATGGACGGGTTGGAATCGACATGGGACCTAACAAGGGCACTTATGAGACTGACAGGCGGCGAGGGTGGTGAGGCGTCTTGGGGACTTTTAGGTTTGGAGGGAAGACGGCCTCTTCGACCCTTTAGATTAGCGGTCCGGACAACTGTGTTAAAAGGAAGACAAGAGAAAATATAGAATTGTATTTAACTTTGATTGTTGTGCGTAAAGTCTCAACTTGCTTTACGCGCAAACTTTACGCGCAGGACCGCAGGTGCTTTATGACCATGCACGGACACAAACAATCAAAGTGACCACAGTATGTCCTTACCCTCTTTGACCATTCCGACAACCATGCACTTCTGGAAACGGCAGTATTGGCAACGGTTTCTTCGGCGTTTATCGACAGGACAATTTTTGTTCGCTAAACACACGTATTTAGCATTTTTCTGAACAGTGCGCTGCAAAGGTGAAGACAACAGACGTTTAGCATGGACATCAGTGCCTGTACAATGAATACAAAGCTAGCACTCATTGAGCAGCGCTATATAGGATGATTGATATTGTAACAGCACATCCATCCTTCCAGTTTTGGGCTGTTATATATGCGAGGAACCGAAGGGGTTCAGTAAATACAAATCCGTGGGCATTCATAATTTTACGGCCCTCTGAGACCACCTCTATTTAAAGAGGTAAGATTAGGCCATTGAACAGGGGTTCGAAATAAAGTCACCATTTAATTTGACCATGGGGAATATTGTGACACTTTCTAGTCCAGAGATGACTGTTATATCACAAAAAGAGCTCACAACACTGAGAGTTTTTAATGACTTGTTGAAAATGATATCCAAATGTTATTACAATTGTCATAATGGTTTACTGGGCATACTCCCACCACCAATAATAAGAGGAATATTAAAATAACAATACGACAATTGTCTGACAAAAAAACAACAGGCCTACCAATACGACAATTGTCTGACAAAAAAAACAACAGGCCTAATAATACCATTAATAATTGTAATAATTGAGTTGCATAATTCACAATCAACAAAAGCTCACCTTAAAAAATCCTTTGCAACCCTCGCAGGTTCTCACTCCATAATGCTGGCAAGCAGCGTTGTCCCCACACACTGCGCACAGACCCTCGTTTGACGGTGAACCGCGGGACGGGGGCGAATGGACTTGGCTGTCCATCAACTGGTGTCCATGGCCGAGCTGAAGGGAGTGGGGGAAGGCTAAGCCGGCCTGTTTTCTTAGAGCACTGGGTACCGCGAAGCTCTGGCTGTCTAAGCCTCGGTGTGCCCCTGGGTTGTCGTGGTTCATGGAGACGTGCAGTGGACCATCGAATCGCATCTGGCAACTCGACACAGGGGTACCAGGAGGGGACTGTTTGAAGGAGAATAGTGACAGCCTTGACACCGGGTTTTTGCGCTGGTCTATCATATGAGAGGTCGCAGCCACATAGTTCTGGTGGAAACTGTGGAGGGACCCAGGGTCCTCCCACATGTGATTGGGCTGAACCTGGAAGTTTGGTGTGGTTGGGGCGTGAGGTGAGGAGGGTTTGAAGTAAATTGACCCGGAGTGGGCCATCATCTCTTCCGACTGAGGTGGTAAATGGCTCTGCTGATGATAGCTGTGCATCTGGACGTCCTCGACTTTGATGGAGGACTGCTCTCCAGAATGCGGCATTTGATATAGACAGGGCGGTTTAACGTCGTAACTGGTGCTATAGTTGTCAATGAATGTGCTGAAACTAGGGAGAGAAGTAGTAGCTGTGATCTCAGTGTTGGTCAGGTCCATACTAAACTTAACAAACTCAGGTGTTAAGAAGTCGCAGTTGTATTCTCCAGCGGTGTGGTAGCTGTAGCTCTGCGAAGCGGGGCTGGCTCCTTGCGGTGATGACCCATACTGAGCCTGAACGCAGGGCATGGCTGAAAACGAAAGTGACAACATGTTGATGTTAAAATCCATTTATAAACTACAAACTATAGACATGCCATATCATCTACAAAATAACAATAATTCTAAATAATTTAGATCCGGATCTGATCTTATGTTCAGATAACTTGTTTAAATCGCATTGTTTTAAACGGGACAATTTCGAAATACTTCGGAACTATTCATAATCATTCTTTATAATATAATGTAGAATTTACTCTCCTACCTTTGGTCTTGGGACTGTTTTTTCGGTGACACTTGAAATAGACAATGTTGTCTGGAGGTGTATGGGGTCAGGATTCAAGAAAGAGTCTCTTTTCTGGACTCGTCCCCTAAAGAAATAATCACTTTTACTTACATTCATTTAGAAAACGCATCAGAGAAGTCAATGTGTACTCCAGGAATCGGTGAGAAACACGCTAAGCAATTAAGCACAATATCGCGACATGTTCACTATGCTTTTACTTATGCGCGCCTCACAGCCTAAGCTATAGCCTTATAGACAAAGGTTAGATGATGAACCGCATGGATGAGCTTTAAAATCACACAGTGCTTCGCAGTTGCCCGTTATATGTTATACACACGCATGACATTTTGAATGAAGAATTTTGAAGTTCGTCGCTGAACATCCACCCTCAACGGTATTGACATCAATGACTTTCGCAACTTCTCCTTTCCAAAGTAACGTTGAGAAATCCATGTCAAATGTAACAATTCTACATCCGTAAGTACCATTCCCAATGTGTACAGTAACAATGCTTAATTAACAGGACACAATGCCTGAGAATTAAACTGTTACAGAAAAACTGTTTTTTCGATGCCTCCCAATCATTTTCTACAAAGCAAGATGTCACAACTAAAAATTCAGACACAGCCCGCTTATTAAAAATAAACATAACGCTTATTAAAATAAACCAACCTACCTTCTTTCACACCAGAAACGTGGTTGTCAATCCATGCATAAAGCATGTAGATAGTCTTCTTCAATTCTGTAAAAAGCTCCAATGTGTGAGCGAGAGTATAGCCTACAATACCAAGCAATATATACGACTTCCTCAGAGCACTGCGCGCAATACAACCATCGACTACCCCGTCTGCCAATGTGCCTTTGTTTATGTGAGCTCTGGGCAGCACAGCCCACGTGTTTCACATCACAACGTCATCTGCGTCGCCAGTGGCCTGCACCAATCTCTTTTGGAACATGGTCCAGTCAACACGCCGAGTCCGTTGCATAGCCTGTGTATATGTACACCTGAGACGGCTCTCCTTACTGATTGTGTACCATAAAAAAGTATAGGAAAACATTATTGACATATGGAAAACGGGTTAATGAACAGAAATGTAAATATCTATATATATTCAAGCCAAGCTTTACTGTGCCATTCTGTTTAGACTGAGTTCATCACCTGTTTGTGCTGAACATCATTCTCATCGTTAGCTTCAACCAGCCAGGTGTCTCATCTTAGGTATTTCGTAGCCGCAGCCAGGTATTCAAAAGAGCCTAGGAACGACGCACAACAGGTCACAGAGGTTCACACGAATTGTACAGGTAAAGCTCTTTTGCAATATGTCAGTACGCGTAGAAGCCGTTTTTGGAACACGAATAGCGTATGCCTGCTTTTTTTGCCAAGTGAAATATTTGCTCAACATTCGATCATGTTTTAGTTGCAGTGATTTGTTTATCCATGCATGTCATAATCAACCTAGTGGTGGCCTCCAGAGCGGTTCACCACTTTGTTTGGTTAGATAGGCTAATGGGCGGTGGGTCAATATTATTCCTGGCTATCTTTAAACTCAACTAGTAGATTTCAATTGGACTCCAACAAATCCATAATGGCGTGGGTGTGTGGTCTACCTTTTTCACAAGCCGTCAGTCATGTTCTCCGCTGCTCACGAGCAGACTATAGAACCGTGGGCAGGGCTCATTATTACGTGTGAAGAGCAAGTTGTCACGGGCGAGCCAATTTCATCGAGAAAGGGAAACGCGATAGGGAGATCGCACGACGGCTTTGACAAACGACGGCGTTGACACAGTCAACAGACCTCCAGTCATAGTCGTGTTCCTATTGTTATTGTGCTGTAGCAGTATTGCTGGTCTTTAGTTTAGACCTACTTGCATGTGTGTCCACTACACAGTCTTTGAAAAAAGGTTCAGGATATAACCAAGGGTTCTATTTCTTGTTTCATATATCCCCCCCCTTTATATAGAACCCCTTTGTGGGGTTCAGGGGGTCAGGGTTTTTTTTTATCAGGGGTTCTTCTTCACTGAACCAACATTGGTTCCAAATAGAACCCCTGGGTTCCATATAGGGTTCTATAGAAGAACCTTAAGGGGTGTCATTTATGAAGCAAACACAGAACCCCTTTTGGTTCTTTTTCTCTACGAGTGTAGGCCTATTCCACAACTGCTTATTTTAGCAGCATGTATCTGCCACTGAGGCTAAGGACGATAGGGTGTGAATATTCTGCCACAAACTTATGCAGCTTTGAGAGGGAAATTAGTAGGCTTAGAGTCAACAATTCAATCGTCTTGTACTCACTAACACATAGCCTGTGTCTTCATCTAAATTCATATTTCCATGGGATTATGAACCCACGGTCCACGATCAGTGAGCTCTGTTATAGTCATAACATAGTGATAACTAAGGGACAGGGGGGGGAGGGGGGGAGAACCCAAACAACACTTCATGGTTGCACTCACCTCTAGAGGACACTATTGTTCATCACCCATAGATCATGCAATCCCTATTTACCTCTGACTTGAGTGAACTAAGGCTACAACATTACGCTTTAGAAGCGTATGAAATCACCTTTA
This sequence comes from Oncorhynchus tshawytscha, assembly GCF_018296145.1. Classification (NCBI taxonomy): domain Eukaryota; kingdom Metazoa; phylum Chordata; class Actinopteri; order Salmoniformes; family Salmonidae; genus Oncorhynchus; species Oncorhynchus tshawytscha. Next base: position 41,559,963 of record NC_056431.1, read on the forward strand.
CTGACATGGAAAATCAAACGTTTTGTAAACGCAGACTTCACCGTATTCCTGCTCAGTGGAATTTCAAAAGTTGTTAGCCTAGACCTAGATCCTGTATGAGTCTTGGTTAGTCAAGTCAATTGTTTTTAAACGGTGTTGTATTTGCAGGGAGTGCTTGGAAAAACTAGATGGTGTCTACATCTCATTCAGTCTACCCTCTGAAAAAGTAGATAGGCCAAAGTATGTGTTCAAAACAGAATAACAAAATACCTTCTACCTTTGTTGTAGGCCTAAAGTGCATCAGTTACAGTGAATTACAGGTGTTCTTGTATGGTGAGTCAATAGCAACGTTCCTCAAATTATCATAGGCTTGGCATCCTATGACAGTGGGACCCTACAAAATGGGAACAGTTCAGGTTTTGCATATACCTACAGATACTCCCATATTATTAAGCGGTGTTGCTTTTGTCAAATCAAGGAAACATTTTCCTCTTTATACCCCCAATGCAACATAGTTTATTAGCCAAACACCATTATGTCACAACAACAAGCACGTTGCATATTTTTTCTAACAAGGATGAGTAATGAAGCCCAACAACTTTATCCTGAAAGTCTCAGTTGTTACGGTGCATTATGAGCCTACTGCTGTTCCTTAATCTACTGTTATCCGTTTACCAATTAAAGTTTCAAATGAAAATACAATTAGCAATTTAATTGCCCATTTTACTGTAGAATAACCAAGTACCTCATTTATATGCACAATTAATTGACAATCATTTGGACGTGGGGCGCTAATCATATATAATCAAATCAGAGCAAAGATATTTTCTAAAAATGATAGCTGTTAAATCTGTGGTGGATGGAGTTTAGACTGGCATTGCTAATCACTGTCAAATGTGTGTGTGCATGCGTGTTGCGCTCGGTCTTTTATTGACCCGGGAGTATATTAGAACTCATTAGATGACAATTGTACAGTGTGTGTGTCTGTGTGTGTGTGTGTGTGTGTGTGTGTGTGTGTGTGTGTGTGTGTGTGTGTGTGTGTGTGCGAGCGTGCACGCGTGATTGTGTTCTGCCCATAGGCAGACTGTAAAAACAAAAAGTTGCTGTCCATGGTGCTGAAAAAAAGTGTGCGTTGTCATACAAAGTTTTTAAAAAAGAAAAAAAGAAGAGAGATCTGTCCAAGGTGCTGAAACAAGTGCTGTCCATGAACCATCATCACTGCTTATCTGAACACTAGCCCTGACAAGGTCAGCATCTGTTAAACTGACCTCTGTCACAAATAGACCACCACGCATGGCCATGGTCTTACTGTACAGTAGTCTACTTGCACACATAGAGGGTCGGTCTGAGGCAAGTGGTGTGCAGTTTCTCTCCTTGATAAAATAGGATCAATCATGATTGGACAACACTCTATTATCTCTGTTTTGATTGGTTTACTGGGATGCTCATTATATGAATCTACTTCTTGGTTCGACTGCCAAGAGGTTGTTGCTAGCAACCGGTCGCCTACCGGGCTCTCAAGTTGTTGTTTTCACACTTTGCAATCATTGATCCTGGGGTCTGTGCAGGTTAATAGCTGCCAGAGACATCAGAAGAACTGTAAGTTCATTCATTTTTAGCACAAGATCCCCCCCCATGGCATACACATACCAGCATACATAATCACTTGTCAGAATGCACCCAGAGATTCTGAACCATTTTCTTTGACATGCATTAGGAACCTGTGGTTTTCTCTCCGTAACTCTAGCTAACCAGCTCAGCTAACTAACATTAGGCTATGAGGTGACAACTTTTGACTAAGTTGCTCAAGATGCCATTGCAATTACTGCTAACTTTAGCTAGGGACACTGTACAGCTAGGGACACTGTACAGCTAGGGTCACTGTATTATTCGCTAGAGTAGAAATACTGCAAGCTCCAGAAGCTGCCCTGCCCTGTCATAACAACCATGTCAGTGTCAGTGCTAAATATTAGCTAGATTAACCAGTTGTTTATTGTGGCTAGCTAGCTAGTATACTACCATAGTAGACCACCAGAGCTAGCTAAATGGATAATGATAATACATACATTGCTTTACCATAGTAAATGTCCTAGCTAGTATGGAAATGCCTGCATTTCCCAGTGTCCACCCAGAATTATGCACAGGTCAGGGTGAAGGGAAATGTAGGCTAGCCGTAATTATATTGAAATCGTCTTTAGGGTACACAAGCTGCAACTTGCTCATGCAACTCACGAGTAGGTGTGTTCTACCAATTCTGTGTTTTTTGAGAAGTGGTCAAAAAAAATGTTTGATTTCACCACATTTTATCATTCTGTCGCAAAGAGCTCATATTCAACTTCATAAAAAATACTTTTTCCCATCTCAAGAGGTTAAATTAAAAATATATACTAATCCACTAATCACATGAAATAAATAATTATCTTTAAAAATGACTTTGTAAAAGCAAGAAAATAACTAGGGCTTTATAATGATGGTACGTACACAGAACTTGGAGAAATGTTGTCGTTTAGGGGGTTAAAATCTTCCTGAAAGTCACAGAGGGGGCACTGAGGGACATGTCAAAATGCAGAATTCTTACACGTTAGCAAGTCCTTATTCATATTGAAAATCAGATTGATTGCATTCTTCATGTGATCTTTATTAAAGGGCACTTCATTGAATATAACAGGCGTTAAGAAAATTCAGAATTGGCGCGCAAATTTCGACTTCAAATATCAAGGGACGCAAAAAAAGGCACTCTTTTCATGGAACGACCCAGGTAACCTATTGATGTCTTAACCGTCACTGGCAGTGTTATCCAGTATCCACCTTTCTTACTACAGTGCAATGTTTCAGGTCACGCAGTTTTTAAATAAGATAAAGGATTTGGTCGCATACTGATACATAGATTTAGCCTAGTTTAGTAGCTCAGGGTAAAACATTTTCCACAGTAGCCTATTTGATATATTTGTTGATAGAACTGACAAACTTCATGACACGGACTGTAAGGAACCTTAACTTTCCCGAGCAGGCTCACCCTAAAGGCGTTCCATTGCCTTGTCTTTCCCCCCCCCATTTCAACATTCCCACTTTACAAGCTTAAATGTCTACTTAATATGCTTTAATGCGTGCTCTTTAGAGCCAAGGAGCACTTCATCACTTTAATACACTTTTAAATAACATACTGTTAACTAGCGATGCCTTATGGAACAGCTTGTCTTGCAGCTGGAAGGCGCCGCCATGGTATGATGGAGGTACCCGTTCACCATTCACAATGAGACAGTAAAATGGGGACAGAGGCCTTTGCATAGCACTGCCTCTATATCAGTCACTGATGAATATTCATGAATCACAGTGTCATGACATGCTCTGTAATTGGCAGCAACATTAGTAATGACACTGCTGGTATCGAGGCCCTGCATATTCATGTCGTGCGGCAATATTTCCAAGTTGGGCTGTTTTTTCCCCAAAATGTATTCTGAAGCTGCAGGTGGCCTTGATGCCACAATCAATTGCCTGTTGGATTGAAAATCAGGGAAACCAATAGTTTCTTTGTAAATCTTTTTGTTGATGATTAATCTAGCTGTCCTAATCATTGTGGCAGACAACAGGATCTAAATAGGCAAATTTAGGTCTACATCTCACTGTTGGGCTTTGTATGAATTTAGGTCTAGCCTGTTTTAGGACAGCTTATTTACTTGTATTACAAATTGACAGGGTTTGATTAGATGCGATTTCATCTTACTCTCAAATCACGTCTCTGTTATTTAACTAGGCTAATTCTAATTGATCTATATTAGAACCAGAAATAGATGAAATCACGAGGCAACTTTGTATCTGACTCTGAGCCACTGCCACTATTTACTGTCATTCCATCTTTGCTTCATAATTTGCTATGTTTCCATTTCGGTCCTTCTAAAGTCTCCTAGAATGGATGAGGGAATTGGCTCAAGCTTTGCATAAGCTGCATGGCTTTCTACTTGAGCAGCTGGATGGCAGGATTGTCTCGCCTCGTGCCTGCTGCACACTCCAACTTGTGGTGCTGATGAGGAGGCTGTCCTGGCAACAGTTGAATAGGCCAGGCTCTGGTTGAAATCGACGGTATCAGGAAAAAGTTGCACACCAAACCACCACTGTTGGTCAGGGTAGAATAGCGACCACAACACTAGCGCCCTTGAGAGCAATTTCCTAAACCTTCAGTAAACTGAACAAGCAATGAAAAAGGGGTAGGCCAATTCTCACTGCTTTCGGGGACAGATCATGATGATGATAGGCTAGGCCGATAAAGACCTGTGTTTTTCTTTTTTCTTCTCTGTGAAAGTTGTATTTTGTCTTGCAGGAAGCATAGCGTTTCCGAAAGGCAGTCAAAGGAACTGCTGTCATAGCAAGTGCAAGGATTGGTAGCCTTTTATGGCCTTACACAGCCGACTGGACACAGAGAAAAACAGGTGAGCCTCTAGAGTCCACATTGTTGAAATGCTACAGTGAAACTTGAAAACTGCATGTCAGCCAAATCAAATATGTGCAGAAACCAACTAGGCTTAGAGACCTTGGTTACTTTTTGGTGATCTTGGTAATATTTGGCCTTGTAGACCTCAATTTGAATGGCTTGATGTAATAGACCTATACAGTTTATGTTTAGAAATGATGAGATATCAGGAGATGGTTTGACAATGTTAATCCTATCTTTACAGAGACTTTGCTTATTCTTTATTTGTTATAATGCCATTTTGCTCATTGTCATCATCCCAAACTATTAATGGGTAAGCAACTTCTAAGCAGTTTATATAAAATGTCACTCATTATGCATGCTGCTAAGAAATTAGGCTAGTTCTTCACATCTCTTTACTGATGACCTTTGAGTGACCTTTGAGTGACCTCTCCTGCAGTGTTTTGTCTGTTTGTTCTGTTGTAGATAATCTGGCTGTACTTAATGTTACTGTACCATACTATCAATACTTTTAGTGTATTTAGGCTTCTGTATTAGCTTTTCTTTATTAGTTTCTCTGCAATATATTTTTTGTACTCTACAAAGTTATCTTAACACATAGGCATGTGGCATGCAGGTTTTGTCATTAATCTCAAAAGACAATATTTGGAAATGGGGTGGGGTATAGGGTTTATTATGAATCAGCATGTTATTTATTATTTTTTTATTCCTTCGTGGTGGCTGCCATTTTTTCCCACAGATAATACATGGTTTATTTTTTACAAAATCCATCATAAAGAATGTGAAGACATATACATACTAATGAAGTACATTTATTCACATGCACTGTCCCCTGGAGTCATATGACAATGAAATGGATGACTGGTTTGTTTGTGCTGATGGTCTAGGCCCGACTCTCGTTGAACTGCCGAACGTGGCCCTCCAAGACGAGCTCCCATCCAGGCAAGCCCAGCTAACGGCCTTGCCCAACAACCAGGAGTTTGATGTGCTCATTGTGGGGGGAGGAGCCACATGCTTAGATTGTGCCTTAGACGCTGTGACACGGAATAAGCTGCCTTTTGCAGTCTTTGTCACTTGCAGTCTACCAGTTGTTCCTAATGCTTTATCTGTCCATTCCTTGCGTTTCTTTTGCATGTGGATCATTTATTTGCAGCACACAGGATAGGCCAACTGCTGGCTTTGAAGCAAGGCCGGAATTTACACTGAGTGTACAAAACATTAGGAACATCAGCTCTTTCCATGACATACACTACATGACCAAAAGTATGTGGACACCTGCTAGTCAAACATCTCTTTCCAAATCATGGGCATTAATATGGAGTTGGTCCCCCCTATGCTGATATAACAGCCTCCACTCTACTGGGAAGGCTTTTCATTCGATTTTAGAACATTGCTGCGGGGACTTGCTTCCATTCAGCCACAAGAGCATTAATGAGGTTGTGCACTGATGTTTGGCGATTGGGCCTTGCTCGTAGTCTGGGAGTCCAATTCATCCCAAAGGTGTTTGATGGGGTTGAGGTCAGGGCTCTGTGCAGGTCAGTCAAGTTCTTCCACACCGATCTCAACAAACCATTTCTGTATGGACCTCGCTTTGTGCACGGGGCCATTGTCATACTGAAACAGGAAAGGGCCTTCCCCAAACTGTTGCCACAAAGTTGGAAGTACATAATTGTGTAGAATGTCATTGTATGCTGTAGCATTGAGATTTCCCTTCACTGGAACTAAGGAGCCTAGCCCAAACCATGAAAAACAGCCCCAGACCATTAATTCCTCCTCATTTGACACTATGCATTGAGGCAGGTAGCATTAGCCTGGCATCCACCAAACCCAGATTCATCCATTGGACTGCCAGATGGTGAAGCGTGATTCATCACTCCAGAGAACGCTCCAGAGTCCAATGGCGGTGAGCTTTACACCACTCCAGCCGATTCTTGGCATTGTGCATGGTGATCATAGGCTTGTGTGCGGCTGTTCGGCCATGGAAACCCATTGCATGAAGCTCCAACGAACAGTTCATGTGCTGACGTTGCTTCCAGAGGAAGTTTGGAGTGTTACAACCGAGGACACAGGATTTTTACGCGCTTCAGAACTCGGCGGTCCCGTTCTGTAAGCCGTTGTTGCTCCTAGACATTTCCACTTCACAATAACAGCACTTACAGTTGACCCGGGCAGCTCTAGCAGGGCAGAAATTTGACAAACTGGCTTGTTGGAAAGTTGGCATCCTATGACGGTGCCACGTTGAAAGTCACTGAGCTCTTCAGTCAGGCCATTCTATTGCCAATATTTGTCTATGGAGATTGCATGGCTGTGTGCTCGATTTTATACACCTGTCAGCAACGGGTTTGGCTGAAAGAGCCGAATCCACTCATTTGAAGGGGTGTCCACATACATTTGTATATATAGTGTAGATTGACCAAGTGAATCCAGCTGAAAGCTATGATCCCTTATTGATGTCATCTGTTAAGGCCTGTTCAATCAGTGAAGATGAAGGGGAGGAGACAGGTTAAAGAAGGATTTTTAAGCTTTGAGACAATTGACACATGGATTTTGAATGTGTGCCATTCAGACAGGTGAACGGGCAAGACAAAATATTTAATTGCCTTTGAATGGGGTATGGTAGTAGGTGCCAGGCGCACCAGTTTGTGTCAATAACTGCAATGCTGCCGGATTTTTCACGCTCAACAGTTTCCTGTGTGTATCAAGAATGGTCCACCACCCAAAAGTACATCCAGCCAACGGCAGGCCAGTGGTCGAAAAACAGGTCATTGATGAAAAGACAAAGGAGGCTGACACAAAAAGTGCAGAGCAACAGACGGGCTACAGTTAGTCAACTGACAGTCCAGTACAACGTTGGCGCCCAAAGACCCATAAAAGAATGCACAACCCGTCATACCTTGACACGAATGGGATATGGCAGACGACGACCTTACAGAGTTCCACTTCTTTCAGCAAAAAAACATGAAACTGTGGTTGCAGTGGGCTAAGGAACGAAAACACTGGACAGTGAAGAATTGGGAAAACATTGCCTGGTCTGATGAATCCCGGTTCCTGTTGTTTTACGCTGATGGTAGGACTTGGGTATGGAGGAAACCACATGAGAACACGCATCCATCATGCCATGTGTCAATATTGCAGGCTGGTGGTGGTGTGATTGTGTGGGGTGTGTTTTAATGGCACACATTAGGCCGCTTGTTAAAAGTGAGGCAACATTTGAATATCTGAACATCATTGACGATCAGGAGCATCCCTCATTCACAGCAGTGTATCCATCTACAAATTGATTTTTTTCAGCCGGATAATGCCCCATGCCACAAGGCTAGGATTGTCCAGGAATGCTTCCACGAACATGACAGTGAATTTAGCTAACTACAGTGGCCTGCTCCGTCACTAGATCTCAATCCAATTGAGCATCTGTGGGGATGAGATGGAACGAGCTATTTGGAGTAGAGATCCACTACCAGCCAACTCGGCACAACAGTGGGAAGCATTGGAGTCAACATGGGCCAGAAACCCTGTGGAACGCTTTTGACACCTTGTAGAGTCCATGCCCGACGAATTGAGGCTGTTCTGAGGGCAAAAGGGGGTGGTGTAACCTCAGTATTAGGAAGGCTACTATTTTATAGGCTATACTATACTATGTACAGTGCATTCGGAAAGTATTCAGACCCCTTGACTTGTTCCACATTTTGTTACGTTACAGCCTTATTCTAAAATGGATTAAATAAACACATTTCCTCATCAATCTAAACACAATACCTCATAATGACAAAGTGAAAACAGGTTTTTAGAATGTTTGCAAATATTTACAAAATAAGAAACAGAAATACCTTATTTACATAAGTTTTCAGACTCTTTGCTATGAGACTCGAAATTGAGCTCAGGTACATCCTGTTTCCATTGATCATCCTTGAGATGTTTCTACAACTTGATTGGAGTCCACCTGTGGTAAATTCGATTGATTGGACATGATTTGGAAAGGCACACACCTGTCTATATAAGGTCCCACAGTTGACAGTGCATGTCCGAGCAAAAACCAAACCAGAGGGATTGTCTGTAGAGCTCCGAGACAGGATTGTGTCGAGGCACAGATCTGGGAATAGAGCTCCAGAGTTCCTCTGTGGAGATGGGAGAAGCTTCCAGAAGGACAACCATCTCTGCCAGATGGAAGTCACTCCTCAGTAAGGCACATGACAGCCCACTTGGAGTTTGCCAAAAGGCACCTAAAGGACTCTCAGACACAAGAAACTAGATTCTCTGGTCTGATGAAACCAAGATTGAACTCTTTGGCCTGAAAGCCAAGTGTCACATCTGGAGGAAACCTGGCACCATCCCTATGTTGAAGCTAGGTGGTGGCTGCATCATGCTGTGGGGATATTTTTTTGGCAGCAGGGACTGGGAAACTAGTCAGGACCGAGGTAAAGAGGAACAGAGCAAAGAACAGAGAGATCCTTGATGAAAACCTGCTCCAGAGCTCTCAGGACTTCAGACTGAGGTGAAGGATCCCCTTCCAACAGGACCACGCCCCTATGCACACAGCCAAGACAACGCAAGAGTGGCTTCGGGACAACTCTCTGACTGTCCTTGAGTGGTCAAGCCAGAGCCCGCTATTGAACCCGATCGAACATCTCTGGAAATAGCTGTGAAGCGATGCTCCCTATCCAACCTGACAGAGCTTGAGAGGATCTGCAGAGAAGAATGGGAGAAACAGGTGTGCCAAGCTTGTAATATCATACGCAAGAAAACTCGAGACTGTAATCGCTGCCAAATGTACTTCAACAAACTGCTGAGTAAAGGATCAGAATACTTATGTAAACGCAGTATTGTTATTATTTGTTTTATATACATTTGCAAAAAAATATATGTATATAAACCTGTTTTTGCTTTGTCATTATGTGGTATTGTGTGATGAGGGGAAAAAACGATTTAATACATTTTAGAATAAGGCTGTAATGTAACAAAATGTTGAAAAAGTCAAGAGGTCTGAATACTTTGCAAATGCACTGTGTACATAATCTTTTAGGGTTTCATCAACAGCCAATATTCTGGGCTCGTGATTTGATCGTGAAATAGTCTGATTTCTCTACTAGTACATAAACTATGAACACTTCATTGTGGATATCACACACTATTAAGGAAAAACTATTTTGATTACTCTCACATGTTCTCTCTCTTAATTCTGACGAATCCGATTTATTCAGCTAGCACCACAGATGCAGTTCGTAACCACATTTTGCAGGGATTTTGAGTGGCGGCACACTTTTGTTCCAGTCCCCCCTCACAGCATCGGGTGGGGGGATATTCTCCATCCTGATGTTGCATAACCTCCTAGTCATTGTGCTGAAGCTGCCTCCAAGCCGTCTCCCTGGAGCTCAGACTGTAAGGCGCTTCAGAGGCCAGCTCCAGAGGATGGAACTGCAGAATAGCTAATAGGACTTGGAGGACGTTTCCCTGGAAAAGACCAGGGGGCAAAGTCCACTCACCAAAAATGTAAAGATGTCTCTTTTGTTCCCCCTGATGAGGGTTCCTCTTGCAGTTACCATTACATCCTAAATCAATTATCTATGCTGCTGGTTAGAGGTTTCTTTAAGCTGTTTTTCTCCTTTACCCATTTTGACTGTCTAATGGTGAAATAGGGGGGGTGGGGGGTGGAACCCCCCGCCTCATCCCCCTTTCCTAATCCACTTTTACTTTCCCTTTCTTCTTTTCAAAATTGGGATTTACAGTGTTTATCCGTCAGGGACAGAACACAAGCCTCTAATGGTGGGAGTGACGAGCGGTTTCAATGTTAAATCATTTTATGGAAGCCAGACAATTTCTTCTGCAATATAGACCTACTTTCATTTTAGATAACGATATATTGACAAAAACACGACAAAGTAAAATGCATAGATTCTTTTTTAAATTAAAAAATATATATTTTTCTTCTTTACTTGTTGGGTCCTTGAATTATTATCGAAACCTTTTTTACTCATTTTTATGGTTCACACAGTGAAGAATTATGAAAATGCTTGGCGTTTTTTCCCCAATGGAATATGTGTGCCTGCACAAAATGTCTCCAATCATGAATTATTACAACAGAAGGACATTCATATGAAAATAATATGTGATGTATTCTAAACATTTGGGACAATAAGTAGCCACATATCAGCTTGCTGTTGATCTGTTGCCTTGGTTCCCTTCCCTCTGTCAGATCTTAAAACTGCCCTGGTGGAGCGAGACGATTTCTCATCTGGGACCAGCAGCCGGAGCACCAAGCTCATTCACGGAGGAGTCCGATATCTACAGAAAGCCATCGTGAAATTAGATTACGAACAGGTAAATGCTTCATTTTTTCTCTGCAGCTGACACTTATCCGGTGAATTCCTGGTCCGTCTGGTCATATTGCTTTATTTACCCTCCGTGATCATTTTTCATTCAGAAGAAGTCTTGACATGCTCTCTTTGAGTTACTGTCTGTGATTTTTATTTCAAAGTTATTTCAAAGAATTCCTACAACTTGGAAAGAGAGGAAGGAGTAACTAGTGCCCCCCTGTCATTATCAAGACGGGAATTAGGCTAATACAGGAAAATTATATCAGAGTAATGGGAGGAATAAAGCATTTAGGTGTTCTTTTTGTCGATGTATTGTTAAGAAGAGACACCCAGGTTCAAACTCAAATGTCACAGTTTTCTGTTACATTTCAGAGCACTTGAAGAATCTCATTATTTTAGGCCTGTGTTTTCTCTGGGAGTCTTATTTTCCTATCTGTATGAACATGCTGGGGTCTTGGAGGTGAGCTGGAGAAGGGGCCAATTAGTGTGATTGCAGGAAACGTAACTGCAAAGTCAGCAGCAGTGTAGCAAAGTACAGGCTTCTCACCTACTCTACATGCCAGGGAGGAAACGGAAAGCAAAAGAATGAAGGCAATGCCATTCCGTATTTGTTTTGGGCTGGCAACTTTGGTCATCCGTGACAACAATAACTTGACATGTTTCTACTAATAAACGAATAAACAATTAATCACCATTATACTATTTAAATCCCTGACCTAACAAGACATTACCCATTTTTATATATATATACACTGCTCAAAAAAATAAAGGGAACACTTAAACAACACAATGTAACTCCAAGTCAATCACACTTCTGTGAAATCAAACTGCCCACTTAGGAAGCAACACTGATTGACAATAAATGTCACATGCTGTTGAGCAAATGGAATAGACAACAGGTGGAAATTATAGGCATTTAGCAAGACACCCCCAATAAAGGAGTGGTTCTGCAGGTGGGGACCACAGACCACTTCTCAGTTCCTATGCTTCCTGGCTGATGTTTTGGTCACTTTTGAATGCTGGCGGTGCTTTCACTCTAGTGGTAGCATGAGACGGAGTCTACAACCCACACAAGTGGCTCAGATAGTGCAGCTCATCCAGGATGGCACATCAATGCGAGATGTGGCAAGAAGGTTTGCTGTGTCTGTCAGCGTAGTGTCCAGAGCATGGAGGCGCTACCAGGAGACAGGCCAGTACATCAGGAGACGTGGAGGAGGCCATAGGAGGGCAACAACCCAGCAGCAGGACCGCTACCTCCGCCTTTGTGCAAGGAGGAGCAGGAAGAGCACTGTCAGAGCCCTGCAAAATGACCGCCAGCAGGCCACAAATGTGCATGTGTCTGCTCAAACGGTCAGAAACAGACTCCATGAGGGTGGTATGAGGGCCCGACGTCCACATGTGGGGGTTGTGCTTACAGCCCAACACCGTGCAGGATGTTTGGCATTTGCCAGAGAACACCAAGATTGGCAAATTCGCCACTGGCGCCCTGTGCTCTTCACAGATGAAAGCAGGTTCACACTGAGCACATGTGACAGACGTGATAGTCTGGAGACGCCGTGGAGAAGGTTCTGCTGCCTGCAACATCCTCCAGCATGACCGGTTTGGCGGTGGGTCAGTCATGGTGTGGGGTGGCATTTCTTTGGGGGCCGCACAGCCCTCCATGTGCTCGCCAGATGTAGCCTGACTGCCATTAGGTACCGAGATGAGATCCTCAGACCCCTTGTGAGTCCATATGCTGGTGCGGTTGGCCCTGGGTTCCTCCTAATGCAAGACAATGCTAGACCTCATGTGGCTGGAGTGTGTCAGCAGTTCCTGCAAGAGGAAGGCATTGATGCTATGGACTGGCCCGCCCGTTCCCCAGACCTGAATCCAATTGAGCACATCTGGGACATCATGTCTCGCTCCATCCACCAACGCCACATTGCACCACAGACTGTCCAGGAGTTGGCGGATGCTTCAGTCCAGGTCTGGGAGGAGATCCCTCAGGAGACCAAGAGGCCACCTCATCAGGAGCATGCCCAGGCGTTGTAGGGAGGTCATACAGGCACGTGGAGGCCACACACACTACTGAGCCTCATTTTGACTTGTTTTAAGGACATTACATCAAAGTTGGATCAGCCTATAGTGTGGTTTTCCACTTTAATTTTGAGTGTGACTCCAAATCCAGACCTCCATGGGCTGATAAATTTGATTTCCATTGATAATTGTTGAGTGATTCTGTTGTCAGCACATTCAACTATGTAAAGAAAAAAGTATTTAATAAGAATATTTCATTCATTCAGATCAAGGATGTGTTATTTTAGTGTTCCCTTTATTTTTTTGAGCAGTGTATATATCTTGAGAAAAAAAAAATATATATATATATATATATATTTTTTTTTTCAAGAAAAACATTGACCTTACGTTATTTCATAGGACTCCACTAGCATAAATGTATTAAATGGTTATTGATTCACATGGTTACATAAGCTACTCTGATAGGAGTCAGTGTATTTCAGTATTTTTTCTAAGGTTACCTCAGTACTATTGAATTAGGATTGAGAGAAACATTTTTGAACCAGGCTTCAGAAAGGGCTATGTGGATATGATTGAGCTTGTACTATGATTTTATTCCCTGGAAATATTTTTGTACCCTCTTTTCTCCTCCAGTATATGATGGTGAAGGAAGCACTGCATTAGCGTTCCAACCTTCTGGATATCGTAAGGACACCCTCCCATCTCAGCATCTTAGACAGTTTCTCACTACGTACACCACCGAAAATACCACATGAATCAGTAAACCTTTTCCTCGGTAAAGACATGGGGTTTTTGAAGATGGAGACAAGTTCAGCTGAATGACAATAAACTTTAAGAGAGGTCCATCGTGGGTGAGGGTAAAATGGCTGATGGTCCACCGTTCTCTGATCACCATCTTACCATCTCACCCCGGCTCTCTGAGCCTTGTGTGAACTTAGGGGCTTGATTTGATTGGTGCTGCCTGGTATCATGAGCGTTAATTGCACATGACATTTAAGATCCGTCTCTGGTATTTAAAGGAGTGTACAGGTGTGCCTCATTACTGAAGGGTGTGGGAAATCTCTATTGGCTTCCAGTGCTCTGCCATGCATTGCGTAATTCATCATGCCAACACAAACCCTATATCCATCACACACAGGAGTGCCCATTTTACACCAACCTACCTTCCGAATTCCATTGTAATCCATAAAGCTCATAATGTGTTATTAGTTGTTTATTTGACATGTACAGAATGATACCTAATAGATTCATAGTAAATCATCTGGATTTGATGACATCATCAAGAGGCACTTTCTTATGACCTTTTCTAATGATCTTTTTGATTACAGAAAGTAGAAATGCGCCTGTTTCACATATGTAGTACCAGCCGGGAAGGCACCCAATCAGATTGAGCAAAAACATGCAAAACACCATGAGATAGAATTCATAGCAAGCAGTGCACTGGAATGACATTCAGATGAACTGTAATGACATTCACTCTCATGGGATGGGTGGCCAAAAATAACTAACTGAAAGCCACACCCCCAAAAAGCCATGAATATGACCGCATTGAGGCATGTCACTGTGTTTCTATGGCTACATGCACCATGCCACTGCCTACTTATTTTGTTCATTTAGCAATAACCCAGTGCTTTTATCTGTCAGCACCCACATTTAAGCTTTAATTCGCTTTAAAAATGCTTAATGTTCTCTCGGATTCATGGCAAAATGTGTATAATTACAGGAAATGTGCTGTAACACAGCAACATTTTCTCTCAGTCTCATGGCAAAATGTGTATGATAACATTAGAAAACCTATAAAACTGCAGTTCTCTTTGCCCCATGAGAAATGTGTAGAATTTTAAGAACCCTTTTGGTTCCAGGTAGAACCCTTTTGGGTTCAGTGTAGAACCCAAAAGGGTTCTACCTGGAACAAAAAGGGTTCTCCTATGGAGACAGCCGAAGAACCCTTTTGGAACCCTTTTTTCGAAGAGTGTATGGTGCTGGAGATAGTGAATAAGAGGTTAAAATGGTTTATTTCCCCTTTAATTGTACCTTTTCCACTGCATGTGAAAGGTGGTGGCAGCTGCCCTACCACTGGGCAGAGATCAAGATGTACGACCTGGTGGCTGGATCCCAGTGCTTGAAGAGCAGCTACATCCTCAGCAAGACCAAGGATTCTGGAGCTCTTTCCTATGTTGAAGAGGGACAAACTGCTGGGAGCCATTGTCTACTCTGACGGCAAGCTGCAAACCATTTCAACTCAGTGGTCCAATCAGTTCTATGTGCAAAAAAGGCCCTTTTTTTCACTAAGAATCCATTAAAAAATATATAGATATTTCTGTCACGCTAACATATATGATGTAGTCCCATATAGAACATATTATATGTTATTTTATCTTTATTATTCTCTTCCCTCCTTAATCTTTGGCCTTTTCGGGTTCCCTCGTAGAAATAACCCTTTTCATGCACAGCAATGTAATTGCTGGCCTGGCTATGTGAGCGTAAACAAATGAGAAATAACATGGCTTAAAGCAGAAAATAGCCAGTAGGCATTCCCTTGTTAGTTCCAACCAGTCCCAGGACCAAATCTTTCTCCAGGCTAAACGTGCCTCGTGTTGGCATCAGAAAAACAAAGCATATGTTGATTGTTAGCCAGGGTGTACATAGCATGTCCTGTTTACTCAAGGTCTCCTCCGTAGCCTCAAACTCCCAACTTGGTTTCTCCAGGCTATCTGTCAGAATTCATTTAACATTTGAGGATATGTGGATTCCCATGTACTGCAAAAAGGCAACATATTTCTAAGGGAATGTGTCTGCGATCTGAGCAGTGATCTGTCAGCCTTACTCATTTAGCAGAAGTAAGTGGGAGAGGGGGCATTATGCTCAAGCTATTTATATTTGTTTTTTCAATGGAAAAATAGCTAATATGATTTTATATATTTTTAAAAAACAATACGTTTTCTAAATATCAGATTGTTTTGGGAGAAGACAGAAAATTAAAAGCCACAAAGACTTGGATTGAAATATTATGTTGTATTGTATGTGTTAGTTTATACACTTTTTCCCTCAAGCTGTCATTTGTTTTAAATTCCATTATTCAATTGGGGACTATTATGGGAATTACATTTTTAAAGCTGACCTTGCTTCTTGGGGTTTGGTCTTTGATTGCTTCAGTTCATCTCCTCAGGATTCCTCAAGCCATCATATTCACATAGTTTCAACATGTAGACATGCCTTAGATTATGGAGTCATGACAAATGTATACGGTTTGGTCAGAAATTACTAAATATATTGTGAAACAACACACACACACACATGATGAGCTACAGATCAAAATATTCAAATTGAAATGGATCTATTTCAAATTTGATGGGAGTGAATAGTATTATATCCTACGCAGAATTACAGTATAGCTGTGATAAGGTGATATATAACAATTTTTACACTTCATCATTTTCACATGCATTTTTTGAGGAAATACAGTCTCTTTGTGTGTATTTATCTCTCCTCCCTTCATTGCCCTCCTCTCCTTTAGCCAGAGGAGTAATTCACAGAAGCGTCTGGGATAATAACTGTGTCCCCCGCTGTACCTGCAACAATTTAATTGGACAAGTCAGCCCAGCCAAGCATCTCTCTCTCATGACTGGGAGACATGAAATTCATTGTCATTATTGTCCCTGTCATTTTGCAGCATTTTGTCCAGCCGTGGAGTTCCTCTCACTCCAATGAGTGTTCTACCTCCAGGAGGCGCGGATTACAGTGGAGGAGGAGGTAGGGGCTTTAAGGGAGGGGGCTGGGCCTCCACTCAACTGGGAGACATGACGCTCGGAGCCCTATGGTCACTATTGATGGCTTGTGCTTTAATCCTCAGATTATTTGTGTTACATGTTATCATTATTAGCATCGTTATGATTATCAGATTATAATCCCATTGTCATTAGTGTGCCATGGTAATAATCCCTTGTTACACCATCTGATTTCAACTGGAATGAAATCACATTGAACATTGTGATGAATGTGGTCTGTAATCAGATTATTTTAACATTGTGATGGGTGTAGCTCTAATCTGGGCGCTGCTAATTTGTGACAGGCAGCAGAGACAGGCACATAGTGGCGAACTGTGAATCATGAGGTTAGAGGTCAGCAGGGGGCTCAACAATCATCCGGGATGAGACACACTGACTCTAGCCCCTAAGTATCTGATTTGCTGTGTACATCCACAGCACAGTGCATGTTAGCCAACCATACACTCTAATGGTCATATTCAGCCCACAGAGATTTGGAAGGGAATACTATGGTCTTTCTAATACATCATGGCTGGGTGCATACTCTTGTATATAATTCATTCTAAAATGTGGCCTTTAAATCTGATGTTTTCTTGTGTTTTACTTTTTTGTTTCCAGTTTATTTCTTTTTCTTTGTGGTGGAATGGCTCGGAGCATGCGGTAGCATTAACCAGCAGAGCCTACCAGTTACCTAGCCTCTGGTCGTTCAAACCGCAAATAAATCAGGGCACAAAGGAACCTGCTCATTCCTGCAAAGTAGCAACCTTCTCTCCTCCTCAAGGCCAACAATGAGGACTTGAACCCCGACCTGGTAAAAACAAACAGAAAGAAAGTAATCCAAGACACCAACATTAAAAGTGATTCATCATCTCTATCCTCTTCTCTACTATAAACCAACAGATTTCCCAGCGATAAATCTTCAAAGACGTACATAAGAAGCCCTTTCTAATGAAACCGGGCTTTGTTCATTTGTCACCTTTTAGACCCTTTCATTTAAATGACAGAATGTATGACCTGCTGACTCTTGAACATAGATCTGGGTATATTCTCAAGCCAGAGAGGGATTCATCCATACATCTTCATACCAGATTCCTCTCTTCATTAAAAGGAATCTGAGGAGGGATCTTCTGCTTTACAAAGAGAATCCGTCCCTGTCAGAATCCCGCTCCTGATGCTGATGTATTGGAGAGCATGGCTACCAGGGACATTGCGAATTATTCTTTTGCAATTATCACTACCATTATCACCCCCCTGTTTTTCACCCATTTGAAAGGGAGCAGTATTAGTGATAGATTTTTAAGTTGAGTCTATCCTCACTTGACCTAGTATCCTGCGTTTCCTAACTGAGGTGCCTATTAAATCGGGAACAACGTGTGTGAAGCACACATATTATAGTGATTATGTTTCCTGTAACAAAATGAGTGTCATGCTTGCAGGCAGTGACGGCACACTTGTGGTCTCATGCAGTGCGTGTGTATAAAAATAGTCATGGGCTTTCAAAGAACAGGTTAGTAAACTCCTAGCCCTCAACTTGGTGGGTTTAACACTTTGAGCCCAGCTCCCTGAGCTCAGCCTGCTGCTCTTCTTGTGGAGCCCCCTAGCCCAGTGCAGGGGAACGGGTGTTGGGGAGGTCAGGGCACGCGGACCCCACTGCACACACAGGCCAAAGGCCCACTGTGGCTTTAAGTGTCCTCCTTGTGTGGCCAGAGCAGCCATCCCACTGATACAAAGTGACAGGGACAGATGTGACATATCGGTTCCGACACACTTCCATACCACCAGTCACAGGCTGGGGGTGACTCACATCCGCTCCCCTGTTCCTGTCCCCCTGCTGCAGGACAACACGACGATGCTCGAATGAATCTCGCCATCGCCCTCACTGCTGCCAGGTATAGGGCTGCCATAGCCAATTACACTGAAGTGGTGCACCTACTGAAGAGGGCAGATCCTCAGATGGGCACGGAGAGGGTCTGTGGAGTGCGTTGCAGGGACGTGATCACAGGTAAAACTACAGCTACAAAGCCGCTGCTTCTTCCTCCCTGCTCCCTAGCACTCACCACGAGGCGCTAACGCTCAGAGCCTGCCTGTTAGGGAGCCCTGTTAATCAGGGCTATTTTGCACATAGTCATAGCACATCTAATGTGGGGCTTTAATATTTTATAAGGGTTTTATGGTGTAAAGGGCTCTTTCAGATCTGCTAGCAATGTAATACGGAATGAGCGTTCTCCAAATGGCCTTACTTACCTTTTAAATGTCATGCATAGGAATGGCTTTGGAGGAATAAAGCTGTAAGGGGAACAGATGGGTTTCATGAGTAACCAAGATTTGAGGATCTCAATACATGACTGCCCCCTCATGTTTTGAAAGATGGAAGTGGTGCTTTTCTTTCTTTCCTTCTGAAGAAGAGGAATAAACATTTCACTTTCGTTTATGAGAGAGAGAGACCTCCCAAGGAAAGTGCTACTAGGAACACATTGAATCAGTATTTTGCTTTAAATTCTAACAAAATGTCATTTTTATGTCAGAGGTAAATGTCTCTGCTTTCATTTGGACACAAGTCAAATTAGGAGGATGGTCCATCATTCAAGCCGTTGTCAAAACAGATCATTTAGTTTCATCATGCTACCTTTGATATGTGCCCCATTATAAAGGCTCGTCAACATCAGGCAGCATATTAACAAACATTGCCTGCATCCCAAATGGTAACCTTAGCCATATATAGTGCACTACTTCTGACCAAAAGTACTTATCTTAATAGTGGAAAGGATGCCATTTGGGACACATACATTTCCCTGTGCACATTAAAAGCACTCCCTCACACACTGCCTCTTGGGCTGCACTTTGACACAAAGAGGCGAGAGGGAAATTAGGTGTGTCTGTTTCCTATTAATTACAATCCTCTGAAGTCTCCCATGGACACACGCGAGCCACTCTATTACGGAAGGGGTGTCGGCTGATAAATTAATAATCCCGGTTGTCACTGGGTACAGATGAATGGCTCCTGATGATTGATGCTGTTTTCTTTCATAGGGCAGGAATTTGATGTCAGAGCCAAATGTGTTATCAATGCCACGGGACCTTTTACCGACGCACTGCGGAAAATGGATGATCAGAAGAACCCCAACATCTATCAGCCCAGTGCTGGGGTGCACATCGTCATCCCGGGCTATTACAGGTAACAAACGACGCCCCCTTCCGTCTCTGTCACATCCCCCCCCCCTGCATCACTGCATCATTAGCGCCTGCCTGATCAATTCATTAGCACCTTCGGCTGAGCCACGGAGACAGGGACAGCCAGGACAAAACATAGGTACTCTTTAAGATTAAAGAAGCTCTTGCATGGATGGTTCAGAACAGGTACTTACTGCTGAGGGGCTCTGTTCAGGAGCATCAGGTCCTTTTGTGTATCTTCACACTTCCTGTTAGGTCGACGAGCCCATTTTCGAAGAGTGAAATCAAGCAAACAGATGGCATTGTATGCCGTTTATCTCCAGATGAATTCCGATTTTTGAAGAGAGCTTTTGGCCTACTCAACCAGACTTTCCTGTGATGCTGTTGCGAATTGACTTCGTCCCTACTCAGTGCTGGTTTTCTTGATGATGCATGTTATTTGTGTTCACTGTGGAACAAAGCTACCCCCCCCTTGCCACCTCTACCCCTCCACTGTTTCCTGTATTAAATTGAGTCAGTACCGTGTGCATGTGTTTTAAACAGGACAATATGTGGACTATGGTGTGGCTGGAACTATACCGGAGCAGCGGCATAGCTGGGATTGAAACCAGCAGAATTAATCTCCTGGAAAGAGAGTTGACAGGAGCCTGATTATGGGGTGTCCCCCAGTTGGCCCTCTCACGCCCCCCAGCAGACCAAAGGTTAATGTAGTCTTCTTGTTTGCTTCCTCCCCTCTGCCTCCACCACTCCCCCCTCCACCACACCCCTGCCCCCTACCTTCAGTCCAGACAACATGGGTCTCCTGGACCCAGCCACCAGCGACGGACGCGTCATCTTCTTCCTGCCCTGGGAGAAGATAACCATCAGCGGAACCACAGACACTACCTCAGCCCCGATGTCGAAGGTGACTATGACATAGGCCTAGGATTGAAAAATGACAGTAACTTTCCACCCAAAAGATATCCTGGTTGGAGGATTCTTGGTGTCCTGCTTATTTCTTCCTGATTCCAGGAATCTTCCAGACTTCTGGAAAACATAGGATTGTGCAACCCTACACGCACCTGCTTATGAGGGATTCACAGTGTAAAAATATAATATCTCTACCGATACAATTATTAAGATCATATTTATAACCAATTATTTTTTTACAAATGTTTAAAAATGCCACATGTGTTGGTTATCTATATATTATACAACGGGTGGGTCTAATCCTAAATGCTGATTGGTTATAATCGCATGCCAGCCGGTGTCTATTCCACATCTGACTGTGCAATCCACTGTCTCATCAGCCCAGCCAGGCAATTTATAAACTTGATCTTCACTATAAAAAGCATCTAGATATTATCATTTCTTTCAGACTAAGATTTAGTTTTCAACAGCAGAGATTTGAATAAACCTTGCTGTCTCTCCGACATTTGCAATATTGTTTCAATATTCAAATTCGATCTCCAGCTGTCCCATAGTAATGAATGTGTTGGGACGAGACAGACAGACAGGCAGCATTTCTCAACTAGTCGAAATCATGAATCAGCTGGCATAATTTGTATGGATATAAACAAATCAAATGTTATGTCAAAAAAAGAAATGTAAATTGAAAAAGTTCAAACAAGTTCAAACAAGATGAAGTGCAGCTAGTTTGCAGTCTTTCCAGCTTCAGTTTGAATTGATTATGTTAGCTGTGTTGTTATCATTGTTATGGGTGTATCAAAATAAATGTCACTAGAAAACAGTTTAAACAAAAGCAAATGCAGCTACTTCGTTGTTATTCTGTCTGCACTGTTTGACGTGACTGTAGTTAGCCGTAGTTGGCTAGCTAGCAAGCAAGGGATAAGAACGTTGCCTGCCAGTATGCAACATTTAGAACGAACGACTGGGTCGCGTCCATAGATACAGAACAAAAAGACTGAATGACTAGATCGCGTCTTTGGCAACCCGAACCAGCCGGCTTGGGCAGCAACCCCTGTTTTGTGTCATGACTATATCTTGTGAAAGGATGAAATAGTATGAATAAATTCATCAAAACAACATTTTTTTTATGAAAATATGTCAATCATTATTTGAATATGTTCGTAACCCTTTGTATAAAAGTGATAATGCCCTCGAAGCCGGTGTTTGGAGGATATACGGGCGCAGTTTACCGGACCTCGACTTCGTCACTGGCCTAACAACACCCGTGCCAATATATCCTCCAAACACCGGCTTCTCGGGAATAATCACTTAAATAACTTCATTAGCCTGTATCTCCAGTGATATCAAACGTTTGGATCATTTAAAAAAAAAAAAACGATATGAGTGAAACGATCACATTCTATGCATCATCAAGTGAATCTTTAAAGCTATAGCTTGGCAATGTCAAAACATGTTTCCTTCACAAGCCATGAATCACCAGTGTGCTTTGCATTTACACTTACGGCATTATAGCCCTGACATTAGAATCATACCTAATTCATAAGACATTTATGATAATAAATACACGTCTGACAATCTCACAGTATTTTTTCTCCCCTCTCTAGTTTTACAAATAGCTGATGGAGCAAGCAACTGACTGATACAAATGGGCTAATGTGATGGCAGTGTAGCACAGTGTAGGACTTCCACCAGATATTAATTCATCAGGAGGGCACAGAGTACAGACAGATACAAATCCCTGCTTTAATTATGCATGGTACCTGCAGTCGAGAAACAGGAGACATCAACCAACACCACTTTGAGGATATCTCATAGGAACTTTATGAAGCCCGATTTCTTTTCGTCCACATGGTTATTTGGTTTCCTTCAGCTACAGTATGATGCCTTGCTGCCCTGTTGTTTCCCTCAACACTTAGGAACAAAACAGATGACCTCTTTTATATTCCCCTAAACTGTACCTCCACATGGGAGGTTTGTTAATGAACCAGTGAAAAATAACCAATATCGCCTTACATTATATTGTTTTCGATTTGCGATTTTTATTTGGGGCCTCTGATGGTTTTACCGACTAACTGGTTTATCAAATCCCAGAGAGACTTGATAAAATGAAGGACTGGTGGGTATCTAAACAGAATGCGGTGCTATTGATTTTTGAGAAGTGGTCTAATTGTTTTCAGTGAACAAGGGGTTGTTGAGATTATTTGATTGATTATCTTGGTTCTAGTCTGCCTCCAAATCCTCTCTTGGCCAGCCAATCTAATGGCACGGTAATCCCAAAGCATTGCGTTCTCCATTATTTTTAATCTGTCATCATTTGCTATATCCGGCATAAGATTAGCCCAAAAAGCTTTTTCACATTTCCTACTCATTAGCTTCCCAGCTTTCCTTTACGTCTACCTCAGACCTCGAGACAGTGGAGAGGTGGCACCTGTACGGTACAGTAGCTCTGTCTGTATGGAGCGTATGGAGAAGGACTATGTGTCATGGTGGCTCTGCGGCTCTGCGTCTCAGACCAGCGACCCAGGAGGCTCCAGGCTGCAGCCAGTGTGCTCTGAGCTCTGGACGGGCGGCCGGGCTGACATGTGGCGTATGTCTGGGCGAGACCCTGTCTCCCCAAGTCCTGTGGTCACAGTCGGAGCAGAAGGCCCTGCAGCCCGAGAAAGACAAAAAGCAAGTGTGAAGTGATGGAGCGGGAGGCCATGAGGCAGCCGACTCCTCTCCTCCGTCTCATCTCTCCGTCCTTGCCTGTGGACTTGCTCCGGCTCCAGACGTGGAGTCTCCAGTCATCCGAGCAGCAGAGAAAAGGAGGAGAGGAGAGGTGGATCGTTCCAGGGGGGATTTGTCACATTGCGCGGTAGTGTCACCTCGGTGGAGACACAGTGGCCTAGAGTGGACAGGCAGTGTCTCCTCAGTCCTTCCTTCAGTCCTTCCCGATAGGAATGGGTCTCCATGGCTTCTCACAGTCACACCAACCTCTGAGTGACACCCAGCAGACGGCTCCAGATCCCTACTGGAACCAGACCTGGGTTCAAATACTATTTGAAAACATTTAAAATACTTTAGCTGGGCTTGATTGAGCTTGCATGTCACAATAGAACCAATAGAATAGTCACAGAGCTGCAAACGCCACCCATCTGGCTCTCCAAGCAGGTTAAAGCAATCACTTATAGTATTATAAAGATTTCAAATAGTCTTTGAAACCAGGTCTAACTAACAGTGCTGTAACAGTAGCACACCACTGGCCTGCTGCTGCAGCTGAAGCACTGGGCCTGCTTTGTTCTCCAACTGCAGTACGGACTGACTGGACTTTCTGGCCTGGTGGAATGTTTCCACACCATTCCCTGATAATGACTCATCCCAACAAAGGACCCATCAGTTCAACTCATATTTTCTCATATTTAAAAAAAAAAATGGCACTCTTTTTCATATTGTATCCTTCACATCTCAGACAACCCACATTTCGGAGTGGAAGAATATTTTCTTTGTTCACGGCCATATTTTCTGAGGAAGGGTAAATGTATATGTTTTCAGTGTGAGTTGAAATATTTTGGGGTGTGGACTGAAACGCCTTACTCAGTCAGTCAGACTGAGCCGGTGAACTCTTGAATGCAACCAGCAGGTCCCCCATGGTTAATACAGCCAGAGATGGAGACAGATACCACCATATTCCCTATATAGTGCACTACTTTTGACCAGAGTTCTATGGGTCCTGGTCAAAAGTAGTTCACTAAATAGGGAATAAGATGCCATTTGGGATGCAGACAGAGATGTTGTTTATCATGCATAGATCTTGCTTTGCACCGGCGCTACAAATGTGCATTGTATTCATCTGCTCCCCTTTTAGGCCATGTGAGGCCTTCAGCCCCAGAGCTACTCAGCTGTCATAAATGTTTTAAAAAATGCCCTTTGATAACGAGTTTGTCATTGTTTTATTCAGAAATATCAACCAGCCCATTATGTTGGCAGCAATTGTTTTCAATCGATACACAACAGCATATTAATATTTAATTCTTTATATGTCACCTTGATATAAAGAGAGAGTGGATTTTGTGGGGTAGGAACTGGAACTCATTTCTTTTCTAGCAGTAGAGGAGTTGAGGTGTTATTTAGGCTTTAGTTGGGGCTGGGATGTGGTGGAATAGTTAGAGTGAGGCCGCTGGATTGCAGTAGCAGCATGCGATGATTTCACTAGATGTCCATCCCTCTCATAGCTGTGTCTCTCCTGCCATGTATACTGTAATGTGTGTGTGCGTGGGCTTGTATTACTATCCTCATGGGTACCGGAAATCCCCAAATGTCCCCCCAAGGATAGTAAAAACAAGAAATTCTCCCTCGTAGGGACATTTTCCACATCCCTACGAGGACAAAGGCTATTTTAAAATGAGGGGTTAGGTTTAGAGTTAGAATAAGGTTTAGGTTTAGAATCAGGGTTAGGGTTAGGGAAAATAGGATTTCGAATGGAAATTCATTTTAGGTGCCCATAAGGATAGTAAAACATATGGTGGGTGTGTTAGTGTTTGTCGTGTGTGTGTGTGTGTGTGTGTGTGTGTGTGTGTGTGTGTGTGTGTGTGTGTGTGCGTGCGAGCGTGTGCGTGTGTGTTTGTCCATGCGTGTGCGTGGGTGCATGCCTACGCCTGTGTGTGTGTGGGTCTCTTTGTCCTGTGCAGTGAGGAGAGGAGATGTCTTGGCAGCCTGGAGTGGTATTTGTCCGCTGGTCACAGGCCCCAACTCCAAGGACACTCAGTCCATCTGCAGGAATCATAAGTTACATAATCATATTGTCCACATCAGTGACAGTGGACTGGTCACCATGGCTGGTTAGTCTGGACATTCAACTGTTTCAATGCTAATCATGCTATACATAATACTTTATTTGTATTTTTATTTATTTTTATTTCACCTTTATTTAACCAGGTAGGCTAGTTGACAACAAGTTCTCATTTACAACTGCGACCTGGCCAAGATAAAGCATAGCAGTGTGAACAGACAACAACACTCTGTGTGAGATGATATAGGCCTATACTTGAATTGCAGCACTAACTAGTCCAGTGCAGACAGTGTGGTAATAACACCATGGCAGCGATTACAGCCTTCGGTATTCTTGGATATGCTGCTACAAGCTTAGCACACCTGAATTTGGGGAGTTTCTCCCATTCTTCTCTGCAGATCCTCTCAAGCTCTCTCAGGTTGGATGGGCCTACCATAAAGGCCTAATTGGTGGAGTGCTGCAGAGATGGATGTCCTTCTGGAAAGTTCTCCCATCTCCACAGAGGAACTCTAGATCTCTGTCAGTGGCCATCAGGTTCTTTATCTCTCTGACCAAGGCCCTTCTGCACCGTTTGCTCAGTTTTACAAGGGGCGGCCAGTTTTAGGAAGAGCCTTGGTAGTTCCAAACTTCTTCAATTTATGAATGATGTAGTCCACTGTGTTCTTGGGGACCTTCAATGCTGCAGACATTTTTTGGTACCCTACTCCATATCAAAGGGTCTGAATCCTTATGTAAATTGGTATAAATTGGTGTACATTTTTTAATACATTTGTAAAAGTTCTACACCTGTTTTCGCTTTGTCATTGTGGGTTATTATGTGTAGATTGATGAGTAAATGCGTTTATTTAATCTATTTTAGAATAAGGCTGTAACGTAACAAAATGTGGAAAAACTCAAGTGTATAGTATAGTATAGCCTATAGAATAGTAGCCTATACTAACCAATAGTATTCTCATTTCACCTACATTTTCGATCAAACTACATGTTATATGCATTTCAAATCAAATCAAATCTCTCACATGCGCCGAATACAATTTCACCTTACCGTGAAATGCTTAGCCAACAATGTAGTTTTAAGAAAATAGAGTAAAGAAAATATTTACTATTTAAACTAAATTAAATAAATGAATGAACAAAAAACAATAACACAATAAAATAACAATAATGAGGCAGGGGGTACCGGTACCGAGTCAATGTGCGGGAGGATAAGGTTAGTCGAGGTCATTTGTACTTGTAGGTAAGATAATAAAATGTGAGTAGCAGCAGTGTAAAAACAAATGGGTGGGGGGTGTCAATGCATATAGTCCGGTGGCCATTTGATTAACTGTTCAACTGTTCTTATGGCTTGGGGGTAGAAGGAGCCTTTTGAACCTAGATTTGGCACTCAGGTACCGCTTGCCGTGCGATAGCAGAGAGAACAGCCTATGACTTGGGTGACTGGAGTCTTTGACAATTTTTGGGGCCTTCCTCTGACACGACTACTAGATACAGTAGGTCCTGGATGGCAGGAAGCTTGGCCCCAGTGATGTAATGAGCTGTATGCACTATCCTCTGTAGCGCAGTACGGTCGGATGCCGAGCAGTTGCCATACCAGGCAGTGATGCCTGTGTGAGAATGCTGTTCATTGAGTACAGCTCGGCATGCAACACCATAGTGCCCACAAAGCTCATCACTAAGCTAAGGAACTTGGGACTAAACACCTCCCTCTGCAACTGGATCCTGGACTTCCTGACGGGCCGCCCCCAGGTGGTAACAATCAACATGTTGACACTTTTTGTACTTAAGTACATTCTTAGTATAAAAAGCAAAACAAATATACTTTGAATACACCTTAACTATATTTTATGTATATTCTCATAAAGTAGAAGTATACCAACATGGGATTTGAATTCCTGAATTGTCTTTACAGATAAAGTGTATTTATAATCTGTTTCAACTATACTTTTATAATTGAAATAGACGTCTACTCATTAACCACATTAGCGACTGTAATTAGCAGGTAAAGTATACCTTGATTGATACCTTCTCAGCCAATGTTAAGGCTATTTACAAAGCAGATGTGGCTAGAGAAGCAATTTACGAGTAAAATTTCCAAACATTTTTTTAAACATTATGGATATAAATTAACAGTTAAAAAATAAATAAAAGTACAACATTATTCAGTTGGAAAATGAACATCAAAACATTTGAACAAGCTAAAAATGAGGGACAACGCCATTTTACAAATCAAAACTTCAGCTGCAGAAAATGATGCTGGGTAATATGCCCAAAACATGTATACATGCATTTTTTTAAAAGTATACTTTAAATATATTTTGTGGCCATTTAAGTTAAATATACTTTTTGTATATTTTCTTAAGATATGAAAAAGTATACTCTCAGGGAGCATGTTCCTCAGCTGTGCATGTTCCCTTATGTGAAATAGACAACCATTATCACTAACCATGTTTCCATCCAACCGTTTCATGCGGATGAATTACCTGACATATGAAAAAAGTCACGACCGGGCTGATGGAAACATGAAATGTCAGTACTATTTTATAAATGCCAACAGACAATTAGTTCGTTCGACATGGTGGGATCTTTTTCTGTCTGTAAAATGTATTATGTGAGAAATGGCTGTGGAAACGCCTTGATGAGAAAATATTGATACAATAACCATCACATCAAAGTAAACTTGAGAATCACACGATGATATGATAATTACATTTTTTTAGGGAACTCAGTCCGGCTTTCAATTTACTCTTGAAAGTTGTAATAGTAGAATGCATAACGGTAGTCCATTATCAGTTTTCCTCTTGTCATGTCAGTCATTGCATACCTTAGAGAGCTATTTATATCTTGTCAGAAATGTCCAGATCAAGTAACATTTTTAGCTAGGTTTTTTAGCCCATAGATTTTGTAGTAATGTTCAAGTCACTCAAATATCACATGAATACACATAGGACAGGTGGCTACCTCGCTTCGCGTTCCTAGGAAACTATGCGGTATTTCATTTTTTTATGTGTTATTTCTTACATTGTTACCCCAGGAAATCTTAGGTTTAGGTACATACAGTCGGGAAGAACTATTGGATATAAGAGCAACGTCAACTCACCAACATTACGACCAGGAATACGACTTTCCCGAAGCAGATCCTCTGTTTGGTCCACCACCCAGGACAAAGGATCGGATCCCAGCAGGCGACCCAAAACAAAGGCGCCGCAGAAGGGGCAGAGGGAGAGATCTTCTGGTCAGGCTCCGTAGACGGGCACATCGCGCACCGCTCCCGAGTTTACTACTTGCCAATGTCCAGTCTCTTGACAACAAGGTGGATAAAATCCTTCCAGAGAGACATCAGAGATTGTAACGTTCTTTGTTTCACGGAAACATGGCTCACTCGGGATACGTCATCAGAATCGGTACAGCCACCTGGCTTCTTCACGCATCGCGCCGACAGAAACAAACATCTCTCTGGTAAGAAGAAGGGTGGGGGTGTATGCCATATGATTAACGAGACGTGGTGTGATCATAACAACATACAGGAAGTCAAGTCCTTTTGTTCACCTGACCTAGAATTCCTTACAATCAAATGCCGACCGCATTATCTACCAAGAGAATTCTATTCGATCATAATCACAGTCGTGTATATCCCCCCCAAGCAGACACATTGACGGCCCTGAAAGAACTTCATTTGAGTCTATGTAAACTGGAAACCACATATCCTGAGGCTGCATTTATTGTAGCTGGGAATTTTAACAAGGCTAATCTGAAAACAAGGCTCTCTAAATTTTATCAGCATATCGAATTCTAGTCAAGGACGATATCACCTCCACCCTACCTGACACCCTAGACCCACTCCAATTTGCTTACCGCCCCAATGGGTCCACAGACGACGCAATCACAATCACACTGCACACTGCCCAAACCCATAGGAATACCTATGTAAGAATGCTGTTCATCGACTACAGCTCAGCATTTCACACCATAGTACCCTCCAAACTCGTCATTAAGCTCGACCCTGGGTCTCGACCCCGCCTTGTGCAACTGGGTCCTGGACTTCCGGACAGGCCGCCCCCAGGTGGTGAGGGTAGGTAACAACATCTCCACCCCGCTGATCCTCAACACGGGGGCCCCACAAAAGTGCGTTCTCAGCCCTCTCCTGTACTCCCTGTTCACCCATGACTGCGTGGCCATGCACGCCTCCAACTCAATCATCAAGTTTGCAGACGATACTACAGTGGTAGGCTTGATTACCAACAACGACGAGACGGCCTACAGGGAGGAGGTGAGGGCCATCGGAGTGTGGTGTCAGGAAAATAACCTCACACTCAATGTCAACAAAACAAAGGAGATGATTGTGGACTTCAGGAAACAGCAGAGGGAGCACCCCCCTATCCACATCGACGGGACAGTAGTGAAGAAGGTGGAAAGTTTTAAGTTCCTGGGTGTACACATCACAGACAAACTGAAATGGTTCACCCACACAGACAGTGTGGTGAAGAAGGCACAACAGCGCCTCTTCAACCTCAGGAGGCTGAAGAAATTTGGCCTATCACCCAAAACCCTGACAAACTTTTACAGATGCACAATCGAGAGCATCCTGTTGGGCTGTATCACAGACTGGTATGGCAGCTGCACAGCCCCAAAACCGCAAGGCTCTCCAGAGGGTGGTGCGGTCTGCACAACGCATCACCGGGGGCAAACTACCTGCCCTCCATGACACCTACAGCACCCAATGTCACAGGAAGGCCAAAAAGATAATCAACGACAACAACCACCCGAGCCACTGCCTGTTCAGACCGCTATCATCCAGAAGGCGAGGTCAGTACAGGTGCATCAAAGCTGGGACCGAGAGATTGAAAAACAGCTTCTATCTCAAGGCCATCAGTCTGTTAAATAGCCATTACTAACTCAGAGAGGCTGCTGCCTACACTGAGACCCAATCACTGGACACTTTAATAAATGGATCACTAGTCACTTTAAATAATGCAACTTTAAATAATGTGACTTTAATAATGTTACATATCTTACATTACTCATATCACATGTATATACTGTATTGAGGCTCAATCACTGGACACTTTAATAAATATATCACTAATCCCTTTAAATGAAGCCACTTTAAATAATGCCACTTTAATATTGTTAACATAACAGAACAAAACTTGAATTGTTGCATTGTTGTTGTCCTCCGGTGGCTAGCTAGCTAGCTAAAAGCTTCCCTAAATATGCCATGGATGGAGATAGGGATTTGGCCTTATGGTTTTACTTAATTCTCTGTACTGGCCAATAATTATAATGATGATTCTGTTCCAACCATAAATTCATACATTGTGTCCCTGGCCTGAGAGACTGGAAGTTCATGTATCTAGATGTAGTATGCAAATGTTAACTTCATGTAGCAACATGTAGCTAGATGTAGTATGCAAATGTTAACTAGCTGGCCTGGCACATCATTGCCCATGAAAGGAAGTTAGGCTAGCAAGCAAGTATTCTAGCCAGGTAGCCGAGGACAACAAAAACGAAAAAGTGTGTACTGTATGAAAGAGTCATAGACCGTTTAGGCAACATGAAGAGGAGGATGGCATTGGCGTTTCTCTACAAGTAGGGTGAGTCAACATGTTTTTTCTGCTTGCACGCAAACACATCACAGACACACACACACACAAATCAGAAACATGGACAGCAAGATAATATTTAGCTTAAGCTGATTGGACTAAATCGTTATGATATCTTTTACAGTAGTTGTCATGGTAGTTGTCATGGCAGAGGTGATTAGATGATGAAGTTGAAATGGTGCTGGAAAAGTGGAGGCAGCTCCTGTTTTCTTTGTGATTTGCGGCAACTCTCTGTGGTTCTAAATCAATAGTTGTTTAGTGGTCCAAAAATATCGGAACCATTGCCTTGCTTGACCATGCTGTAGGTCACGTAACAGTTTGTTACATGAGATATGCTATTGTGGTACTTGAATGGACAGATGTTGCTCTCCAGTTTTGAAATTAAACAAATGTGTGGGTTGAATTTATTCTGCTACTTATTGTCTTATTGTTTATCTCAGCCTTAGGGCTATATACAGTATCATATACAGTGCTATATACAGTATCACGGTGTCAAGGCACATGAGCTGACCGGTTGTAGAGCAAACAATGCAATAATCACAACACATTGGTTGTAGTGTGGCTTTTTGCTGGATTGGCTTCCCCAGTGATTTTAACCCCGCACTGCTACTGTTCGGTACATGGGAATTTAAAGGTAAAACATTTTTTTTATGTGCACTACATCATCACGCGCAATCTTTTATCCTAAAAAAAGTACGTTTGATGGAAACACATCTCTAGTGGGAAAATGTACAGATTGTTTTATGCAGATTTTAAAATATTCACGTGAAAATCTGTCTCAAATTGGATGTAACCCTAGCTATTGTCAAATTTTCTCTGCACTCTTCTGAACAGGAAAGGTACTTTAAAGCTCATTATTGGTACTGAAACTCTACTTATAATGTACTTGATCACTCACAAGCAGAGTTTCATTAAAACAAATCTATGCTTCAACTTAAGATCAACTCCAAGTGTATTTTGAATGAACATACTAAATTACAATGAAAGTGTATGAAACTGAAGTACACTTTTAATGAGTGTGTTTAAGTGTAATGACAGTAAACATATAGTATACTTAGACTGAAAATAAATTCATTTAAAGTTCACTTTTAATAAATGTTTTGTAGTTTGATAATAGTATAATTATAGTATACTAAAAGCCTGAAAACAATTCATTTAAAGTACACTTAATAATTATGTTGAAGTGTAATGATAGTACATGTACAGTTGAAGTCGGTAGTTTACATACACTAAGGTTGGAGTCATTAAAACTAGTTTTTCAACCACTCCACAAATTTCCTCTTAACAAACTATAGTTTTGGCAAGTCGGTTAGGACATCTACTTTGTGCATGACACAAGTCATTTTTTCCAACAATTGTTCACAGACAGATTAATTCACGTATAATTCCCTGTGTCACAATTCCAGTGGGTCAGAGGTTTACATACACTAAGTTGTCTGTGCCTTTAAACAGCTTGGAAAATTCCAGAAAATGATGTCATGGCTTTAGAAGCTTCTGATAGGCTAATTGACATAATTTGAGTCAATTGGAGGTGCAAATTAATTGCAAATTAATTACTTAAAAATCATACAATGTGATTTTCTGGATTTTTGTTTTAGATTCCGTCTCTCACAGTTGAAGTGTACCTATTATAAAAATTACAGACCTCTACATGCTTTGTAAGTAGGAAAACCTGCAAAATCGGCAGTGTATCAAATACTTGTTCTCCCCACTGTCTGTCAAGGCCTACCTTCAAACTCAGTGCCTCATTGCTTGACATCATTGGAAAATCAAAAGAAATCAGCCAAGACCTCAGAAAATAAATTGTAGAACTCCACAAGTCTGGTTCATCCTTGGGAGCAATTTCCAAATACCTGAAGGTACCGCGTTCATCTGTACAAACAATAGTACGCAAGTATGAACACCATGGGACCACGCAGCCGTCATACCGCTCAGGAAGGAGACGTGTTCTGTCTCCTAGAGATGAACGTACTTTCGTATGAAAACTGCAAATCAATCCCAGAACAACAGCAAAGGACCTTGTGAAGATGCTGGAGGAAACATGTACAAAAGTATCTATACCTACAGTAAAACGAGTCCCATATGAACATAACCTAAAAGGCTGCTCAGCAAGGAAGAAGCCACTGCTCCAAAACCGCCATAAAAAAAGCCAGACTACGGTTTGCAACTGCACATGGGGACAAAGACTTTTTGGAGAAATGTCCTCTGGTCTGATGAAACAAAAATAGAACTGTTTGGTCATAACGACCATTGCTATGTTTGGAGGAAGCTTGCAAGCCGAAGAACACAATCCCAACCGTGAAGCATGAGGGTGGCCGCATCATGTTGTGGGAGTGCTTTGCTGCAGGAGGGACTGGTGCACTTCACAAAATAGATGGCATCATGAGGCAGGGGAAATTATGTGGATATATTGAAGCAACATCTCAAGACATCAGTCAGGAAGTTAAAGCTTGGTACCAAATGGGTCTTCCAAATGGACATACTTCCAAAGTTGTGGCAAAATGGCTTAAGGACAACAAAGTCAAGGTATTGGAGTGGCCATCACAAAGCTCTGACCTCAATCCTAAAGAAAATATTTGGGCAGAACTGAAAAAGCGTGTGTGAGCAAGGAGGCCTACAAACATGACTCAGTTACACCAGCTTTGTCAGGAGTAATGGGCCATAATTCACCCAACTTACTGTGGGGAACTTGTGGAAGGCTACCCAAAACATTTGACCCAAGTTAAACAATTTAAAGGTAATGCTACCAAATACTAATTGAGTGTATGGAAACGTCTGACCCACTGGGAATGTGATGAAAGAAATA
Organism: Oncorhynchus tshawytscha; assembly: GCF_018296145.1. Classification (NCBI taxonomy): domain Eukaryota; kingdom Metazoa; phylum Chordata; class Actinopteri; order Salmoniformes; family Salmonidae; genus Oncorhynchus; species Oncorhynchus tshawytscha. The sequence continues at coordinate 41,593,719 of NC_056431.1, forward strand.
AAAGCTGAAAGAAATCATTCTCTCTGCTATTATTCTGACATTTCACATTCTTATAATAAAGTGGTGATCTTAACAGACCTAAGACAGGGAATTGTTAGTAGGATTAAATGTCAGGAATTGTGAAAAACAGAGTTTAAATGTATTTGGCCAAGGTGTATGTAAACTTCCTTCTTCAACTGCATAGTATACTTCAGATATTCTAGAAAAGTACATCTCATATTTGAAGTATATTATTTTTATTTGTTTTATATTTACCTATACTTGAGCATAATTCAAATTTAAAAAATTGTCGCTTGCTAACAAGATCTCATCTTAGAAAACATGCCATGGTCTCTGCCTAGAAACCTCCTCTGACTATTATTTAAGCCGCTATTGGAGGGACAGCACAGAGCACGAACAAGGCCGAGAGATAGAGGAGTTGGCAGCCCACAGGACCACTGGGAACCTGGGCTATATGTGCGTTAATTTCCACCTCTCAAAACGTAGGCTACTTCTAATAAAATTAACAAAGCACTCGCTAGTTTAGCTAGCTAGCTACTGTAATGAATATCTAGATGCAGATATGTCGATTTCAGAAACTGCTAATCTAATGTGCCATTCTAATGATTGAAGGGCCGGATGCCGCTTGTTATAGAGCTTTAGGCTACTGTATTGTGGGCGCAGTATTGACAACAGAAATGCTATGACCATTTCAATCTATCAATACCTAGCAATATGTAGTTCAAAAAGAGGTAGTCCAACTTTGGATGTTCCAGCAGGCATAAATTAGTTTATGATGAATTTTTCAACTGTGATTAATATCCAATAAAGTAGGTCAACTTATCCACCAATTTAGCTCCCGACTTTGCATGCATGCAGTGCATGATCAACGTTGCAAATGTGAAGCACAAGTCATTGATCATATAGGCCTGTCGCATATGTGGACGCTCATAAAAGAGATGTATTTTTATTTCTAGAATCAGATACCTATATGAATGAATAGGCAATTCCATCTTAAATTCTGGCATTGGGCAATGTCCTATCGATTTCATGAAAACAATTTACCCTTTTCACGGTTATTTCTATGGTCTCTGGTATAGTAATATGCTGCAGTTGATTGACTGGTTCCTCGAGTGATGTCAAAGTCCATTGTTTCAGAACGCCAAACGTCCAGAACGTTCAAAAGTATTGCAAACCCTTGGTTTAAAATTCAAATTGTGTTTTTTTTTTTTTTTTGCTATTCAATGTTAATAAATAAACTGAATAACAATAATACGGTGCCTGGTGAAGGGTTTCCTTATCCCTAACCCCTTGTTTCATATACACCCTTTAACTCAAGTCTATTACAGGTAGTGTGGTAATAACACAATACTAACACAAGTCTATTACAGGTAGTGTGGTAATAACACCATAGTAACACAAGTCTATTATAGGTTGTGTGGTAATAACACAATATTAACACAAGTCTATTACAGATAGTGTGGTAATAACACAATACTAACACAAGTCTATTACAGGTAGTGTGGTAATAACACCATATTAACACAAGTCTATTATAGGTTGTGTGGTAATAACACAATATTAACACAAGTCTATTATAGTTTGTGTGGTAATAACACAATATTAACTCAAGTCTATTATTGGAAGTGTGGTAATTTAACCATTTAAATCATTGTCTAGGATGCTGCAGTCAAGGTCCATAACCTTTCTGCTGGCCCCAGTAAAACAGTGGGACTGATGCTAGAGGGAGCTAAAGACGGGAGTCCTACCATGTACAGTCGCTTGGTACAGGACTAAGGGATGAAGGTGGAGGTGGGCACAACAAATAGCAGCTGCACGGTTGCAAAATTCCAATAACTTCCTAAAATTCCCAGGTGTTCCATAAATCCCATATGGAAGATGCCTGATATCAGGAAGGAATAAGCAGAAAATCCAGAATCCTCCAACCAGTATTTCTGGAAAACCTGGGAATTTTGCTTAACGGAATTGGCAACCTTAAGTAAAACTGGAGTAAACGTCCCTTTTTCAGGACCCTGTCTTTCAAAGATAATTAGTAAAAATCCAAATAACTTCACAGATCTTCATTGTAAAGGGTTTAAACACTGTTTTTAAACACTGTTTCCCATGCTTGTTCAATGAACCATAAACAATTAATGGACATGCATCTGTGGAATGGTCAGCTTACAGACAGTAGGCAATTAAGGTCACAGTTTTGAAAACTTAGGACACTAAAAGTGGCCTTTCTACTGAGTCTGAAAAACACCAAAAGAAAGATGCCCAGGGTCAATGCTCATCTGCGTGAACGTGCTGTCATGACAGTAGGCAATTAAGGTCACAGTTTTGAAAACTTAAACTAAAAGAAAAAAACACCAAAAGAAAGATGCCCAGGGTCAATGCTCATCTGCGTGAACGTGCTGTCATGACTTTGGGCTCTTTGGGTATAGCAAGCCCATCCCCCTCTCCCTGCCTCCCCCTTTCCTCCTTCAACTATGTTGCTGTGGTCAGAGAGACATCGTAAATTCCTGAGAATCTCCCCATGGACACACAGTAGAGAGAGAGTAAACTTTCATGGAGAACAAAGGAAATCCTTCCACCTCACAGAACTTGAGGTACGAACAAATTTCATGTTCCAGAGAAAGTATAAAAGATCGGTGAAGAATCCAGCTACGAACTGGTCCGTTTGTCACAACTTGGAAAGCTCATGGGAGACGGTGTGGCCACATAACCATAACGCTGTTTATATAATAGCCTCAGATATGAGGTTTACATCTAATTGTTGTATAAGATGAATGAGTGAGTATGATACTGTTTGTATAATTGTGTAATATGATTTTGGACTGTTTAATGAAGAAAAATACAATTCCCTTTTGATTTGAATTAAATTGGGACGGGCCCTTTTCTGCCATTCCGAATAAAACCCAATTTTGAGAAATTATCAGCAGACCGAGCTTACCTCAATTACGAGATGGCTAAAGGTTGCAGACCATGTTTTTCTCCATTAGGAAGAGGACAAAGGTTGTAGACCATTGCTGAATCTTTTAACCAAACCACGTGGTTAAACTCTTAGACTATCGATACCGACAGAATAAGAACAAGTCTTTGATATTGATTACTAATCTGCAGCTAGGAATTCGGCATCATTGAATGCGAAGTACAACAACCACCGAAACATCCATTCTATCACAAATGTCACTGTGAACCATCCCCTCTAACCACAACCGAGAGAGAGAGGGAGAGAGACGGACAATTCTACAAAATGAATGAACTTTTCAGCAGCGATCAAGATGACACACTGAGCGTAAATATATATATTGATTGCAATTGTTCGCAAATGAGTGAGCGTTCATGTGTAAAGGATTAGCATTTCAATTGTTATAATTATCACTCTGTAGTGACTTCTTAGTCAACCCCCACTTCCCCTTTTTGTCTAACAAGCCACCATGCCGGTTCAGTCCACTAGGGCACTGTCACGCCCTGGTCTTAGTATTTTGTGTTTTCTATTATTATTTGGTCAGGCCAGGGTGTGACATGGGTTTATTTTGTGTTGTGTTTCTGTATGGGGGTTTTTCGTAGGTTTTGGGATTGTGGCTAGTAGGGGTGTCTAGCATAGTCTATGGCTGCCTGAGGCGGTTCTCAATCAGAGTCAGGTGATTCTCGTTGTCTCTGATTGGGAACCATATTTAGGTAGCCTGGGTTTCACTGTGTGTTTGTGGGTGATTGTTCCTGTCTCTGTGTTAGTTGTCACCAGACAGGCCTTATTAGGTTTTCACGTTCCGTTTCTTGTTTTTGTATTGATCGTGTTTTGTCTTTATTAAACATGTATCGAACTAACCACGCTGCATTTTGGTCCGACTCTCCTTCGACGGAAGAAAGCCGTAACAGAATCACCCACCGCAACTGGACCAAGCAGCGTGGTGACAGGCAGCGACAGCAGAAGCAACAAAGGGAGGAATGGACATGGGAGGATGAATTGTTCAGAGAAGGACCCTGGGATCAGCCTGGAGAATATAGCCGCCCCAAAGAAGAACTGGAAGCGGCGAGAGCTGAGAGGCGCTGGTATGAGGAGAAGCAACAGCGGCAGCAGGAGCAAAAATATCGGGACTACACTACTTGGGAGGAAATAGACAGGTGGGCTGTCGACCCAGAGAAAGTGCCGGAGCCCGCCTGGGATTCGCTGGAGCAGTGCGAAGCAGGTTATCGGAGAATGGAGTTGGCGAAGCAGGCATGGCGGCGCGGACGGAAGACAGAGCGTCAGCCCCAAAAATGTATTGGGGGGCTCAGGGAGAGAGTAGCAGAGTCAGGAGTCAGACCTGAGCCAACTCTCCCTGTTTATAGTGAGGAGCCAAGGAGGAGGCCAGAACCAGAGCCGGTGTTAGAGGTGAGCGAAGCAGAGACTGTGAAGGAGTTAATGGGGAAATTGGAGGAGAGAGTAATGAGGGAGTTGCTAGTTTGGTGCTTTAGGTACGATATTCGTCCGACGGAGCGAGTCGGAGATTTGATGGCACCTGGGTCAGCGCTCCATACTCGTCCTGAGGTGCGTGTTAGTCGGCTGGTGAAGAGTGTGCCAGCCTCACGCACTAGGCCTCCTGTGTACCTACCTAGCCTTGCACATCCTGTGCCAGTCCTGCTCTCAGGCTCTCCAGTACACCTTCACGGTCCGTTCCATCCTGTGCCACCTTCACACACCAGTTCTCCGGTGGCAGCTCCCCGCACCAGGCTTCCTGTGCGTGTCCTCGGTCCAGTACCACCAGTTCCAGCACCACGCACCAGGCCTTCAGTGCGCCTCGCCTGTTCAGCGCAGCCAGAGCCTTTCTCCTCTCCAGTGCTGTCGGAGTCTCCCACCTGTTTAGCGCTGTCGGAGCCTCCCGCCTGTTTAGCGCAGCCAGAGCCTTCCTCCTCTCCTGCGCTGCCGGACTCTCCCGCATGTTCAGCGCTGCCAGAGCCTTCCTCCTCTACAGCGCTGCTGGAGTCTCCTGCCTGTTCAGCGCAGCCAGAGCTGCCAGCCTGCATGGAGCAGCCTGAGCTGCCAGCTGCCAGCCTGAGCTGCCAGCATGGAGCAGCCTGAGCTGCCAGCCCAGAGCTGCATGGAGCAGCCAGAGCTGTCAGTCTGCATGGAGCAGCCAGAGCTGTCAGTCTGCATGGAGCAGCCAGAGCTGTCAGTCTGCATGGAGCAGCCAGAGCTGTCAGTCTGCATGGAGCAGCCAGAGCTGTCAGTCTGCATGGAGCAGCCAGAGATGTCAGTCTGCATGGTGCAGCCAGAGCTGCCAGTCTGCATGGAGCAGCCAGTCAGCCAGACTCTTCCAGATCTGCCAGTCAGCCAGACTCTTCCAGACCTGCCAGTCAGCCAGACTCTTCCAGACCTGCCAGTCAGCCAGACTCTTCCAGATCTGCTAGTCAGCCAGACTCTTCCAGATCCGCCAGTCAGCCAGGATCTGCCGGATCCAACTATCTGCCTGAGCTTCCTCTCAGTGCTGAGCTTCCTCTCAGTGCTGAGCTTCCTCTCAGTGCTGAGCTTCCTCTCAGTGCTGAGCTTCCTCTCAGTGCTGGGTTTCCTCTCAGTGCTGGGCTTCCGCTCAGTGCTGGGCTTCCGCTCAGTGCCGGGCTTCCTCTCAGTGCCTGGCTTCCTCTCAGTGCCGGGCTTCCTCTCAGTGCCGAGCTTCCCCGCAGTGCCGAGCTTCAAAGGACGCGTTACAGGGGGACTAAGACTTGGTTGGAGTGGGGTCCACGTCCCGAGCCGGAGCCGCCACCGTGGACAGACGCCCACCCGGACCCTCCCCTATGGGTTTTAGTGTGCGGCCGGGAGTCCGCACCTTGGGGGGGGGGGTTCTGTCACGCCCTGGTCTTAGTATTTTGTGTTTTCTATTATTATTTGGTCAGGCCAGGGTGTGACATGGGTTTATTTTGTGTTGTGTTTATGTATGTTTTTTTTTGTAGGTTTTGGGATTGTGGCTAGTAGGGGTTTCTAGCATAGACTATGGCTGCCTGAGGCGGTTCTCAATCAGTCAGGTGATTCTCGTTGTCTCTGATTGGGAACCATATTTAGGTAGCCTGGGTTTCACTGTGTGTTTGTGGGTGATTGTTCCTGTCTCTGTGTTAGTTGTCACCAGACAGGCCTTATTAGGTTTTCACGTTCCGTTTCTTGTTTTTGTATTGATCGTGTTTTGTCTTTATTAAACATGTATCGAACTAACCACGCTGCATTTTGGTCCGACTCTCCTTCGACGGAAGAAAGCCGTAACAGGCACATTCTCCTATCATTTCAAGTAACCACATTTACCATGTTTGTTTGTTTGTTTATGCATTTCTGTGAATTACTTAGTTAGTAATAAATAAATGATTTAAGACAATTGATGTATGGATGACTCATAGTGAAGACTGGGTTCGTGCAGAGAACCAACAATTTACGACGTTTGGAATGAGACTAACGTCAGATACAGTAAATAATTCATTCATTCGAAGACTAATTGATCAGATAAAATATCTGAAAAGTTGTTTTAGGAAATGACTTTGTAATCTAAATATTTTTCCTTGGTGCCACGACTTCGTAGTTAATTAGTTACGTGATTAATCAATTGATCGCGCAGTAACTAATTACAGAGAATCTTTGATAAAAAAACTATCAGTCTTCAGTTAATGATAGTAAAGACATGACAGTGCCTTAGGCATGCTGCAAGGAGGCATGAGGACTGCAGATGTGGCCAGGGCAATAATTTGCAATGTCCGTACTGTGAGATGCCTAAGGTTTACTACAGGCGCTACAGGGAGACAGGAGGGACAGCTGATCATCCTCGCAGTGGCAGACCACGTGTAACAACACCTGCACAGGATCCGTACATCCGAACATCACACCTGCGGGACAGGTACAAGATGGCAACAACAACTGCCTGAGTTACACCAGGAACGCACAATCCCTCCATCAGTGCTCAGACTGTCCGCATTAGGCTGAGAGAGGCTGGACTGAGGGCTTGTAGGCCTGTTGTAAGGCAGGTCCTCACCAGACATCACCGGCAACAATGTCGCCAATGGGCACAAACCCACCGTCGCTGGACCAGACAGGACTGGCAAAAAGTGCTCTTCACTGACGAGCCGTGGTTTTGTCTCACCAGGGGTGATGGTCGGATTCGCGTTTATCGGAGAAGGAATGAACGCTTAACCGAGGCCTGTACTCTGGAGCGGGATTGATTTGGAGGTGGAGGGTCCGTCATGGTCTGGGGCAGTGTGTCACAGCATCATTGGACTGAGCTAGTTGTCATTGCAGGCAATCTCAACGCTGTGCATTACAGGGAAGACATCCTCCTCCCTCATATGGTTCCCTTCCTGCAGGCTCATCCTGACATGACCCTCCAGCATGACAATGCCAACAGCAATACTGCTCGTTCTGTGCATGATTTCCTGCATGACAGGAATGTTAGTGTTCTGCCATGGCCAGCGAAGAGCCCAGATCTCAATCCCATTGACCGCATCTGGGACCTGTTGGATAGGAGGGTGAGGGCTAGGGCCGTTCCCCCCCAGAAATGTCCGGGAACTTGCAGGTGCCTTGGTGGAAGAGTGGGGCAACATCTCACAGCAAGAACTGGCAAATCTGGTGCAGTCCATGAGGAGGAGATGCACTGCAGTACTTAATGCAGCTGGTGGCCGCACCAGATACTGACTGTTACTTTTGATTTTGACCCCCTTTGTTCAGGGACACATTATTCAATTTATGTTGGTCACATGTCTGTGGAACTTGTTCAGTTTATGTCTCAGTTGTTGAATCTTGTTATGTTCATACAAATATTTACACATGTTAAGTTTGCTGAAAATAAATGCAGTTGACAGTGAGAGGACGTTTCTTTTTTTGCTGAGTTTAGTTGAAATGATTAATTGAGGTGCCAACTTTAAAGTACGGTCTGCCATAATTGTATGAAATTAATTTGTAGCACCATACTAATGAATAGTCAGGTCCATTTGTAAAGCTAAATTGCATGGCTCCCTAAATACATACGTCCAGACAATCCCGGAAGCTGGTGTCAAATGAAAATGATGCCATCAGTTCCCTGACATCCCAATGTGTTCATCTTGCCCGATGAGTGAATTAAACATCGGTGCTTTCAGCAGAGTAGATTAGAGGTGCTAACAGTGCAGCTTGCTCTCTCTCTCTCTGTCACTGCATCACTCAGGCTCTGTACTCCTGATAATACACTCACATCTGCAGGACAGTCCAGGCCATGTTAGACTTCAAATGAACTGTACAATGACCTGCAAATGACAAGCCGAGAGAGTTGCAGCCCCTTGTGACTTGGCGTGAATGAGTTTTAACCCTCCGTTAGCGGGGAAGAGGGGAGAAAGCATAGTCTATGATCCTGATGTTGCCGGAATGTTTAAAAAGGTCAATATGCTGATATTTTTTGACAGCATGTGACCTTTAGTTAAAAAAGTAGCAAATCCGGTTGAATTGAAATAACTTCTTCTTTGTTTAGTTCTGGCACATAATGTATCATAGTCAAAGCATGCTGTCTCCTCTGCAGCCATCTCCCAATGAGTGACTCGACTGTTAATACATCGTATTGATCTCATATCAAAAGGTGCTATTTAAATGCAACAGATTTCCCAGGGACCATTGGCCCATTCTGTTTGGATTTGAACTGAATTGCAAATGTGTCTGTGGTGACCAGGAGGCACAACATCTGGCCTCCACTAGGCTTAGCGGAGTTGCCAGCAACCGGATGCATCCGGTTTTCATGGATACAGCTAATTCAACCTAGCTTCCTTTTCTGCTGAAATACGGATGTAGGAACTCCGTTCAAGCGTTTTCTTTTATGCCTGCTATGTTAGGTTAGGCCTCTGCCTACGGAGGGAGGGCCAACGATGTCGCCAAAATTGCATAATCCCGGTCGTTTTCCCAATATTCCCACCCGGGGTTTCTGGAAAACCTGGGAATTTAGGAAACGTTACCAGAGTTAACTTCAAATCAACAGAGCAGAACAATGAATAAGTGAGTGAGAGGTGCATTAAGAACATGTATAGACTAAGCATTATATTTTCTAGTTCCAGAATTCGATTAAAGAGTATGTATCCACGGCCATATTGTTTCCGGATCCAGTATGTCATCACAGAGTATTCATGCACAGTCATCGATGTGATCGTCAGGCGCACGCCGCTGGGCTTCCTGAATGTGTAAGTGGCCGAGGAGGTCCTCCCACGCATTGTAGACATCATGGGAAAACAGCTGGTGTTTTTTTTTAGCATCTATTTTACAGTATATTGCAGGGATGGGTTAAGAAGGAAAGGTGTTGCTGGTGTTTTTTTTAGCATCTATTTTACAGTATATTGCAGGGATGGGTTAAGAAGGAAAGGTGTGGTGGTTTGAGTGGAGTGTTGTCTGTGAGATAGGGTTGCAAAATTCCAGTAACTTTTCCAAAATTCCCAACATTCTGAAAATCCCGGTCAGGGGATTCCCAGTTGGTTTTTTAAAACGTTTTTGGACAAACCTACTCATTCAAGGGTTTTTCTTTATTTTTTTAACCATTTTCTACATTGTAGAATAATATCGAAGGCATCAAAACTAGGAAATAACACATAGTAACCAAATAGTAAGGAAAAAAAGTGTTAAACAAATATATATATTTTATATCTGAGATTCTCCACAGCTGGTTGAAAGAATGCAAAGAGTGTGCAAAGCTGTCATCAAGGCTGAGGGTGGCTACTTTGAAGAATCTCAAACATAATATATTCTTTGATTTGTTTACCACTTTTTTGGTTACTACATGATTCCATATGTGTTATTTCCTAGTTTTTATGTCTTCACTATTATTCTACAATGTAGAAAATAGTAAAAAAATAAAGAAAAACCCTTGAATGAGTAGGTTTGTTCAAACTTTTAACTGGTACTGTAGTTGTTTGTAATTATGAGTAGAGCAGACATTTCCATATTTATTTGGAGCTGCACACATGACATAAATCCACCAGTCCTATTTAGGATATAATTTACAAAGATAACTTTTTTTAAATGTTTATATTATTTATCAATTCCCAAATTTTCTTGCTTATTCCCTTCTGATTCCGGGAAATCTTCCAATCGGGATTCCTGTAATCTTGGGAATTTTGGGAAAGTTAGTGAAATTTTGCAACCCTATCTCACAGACAACACTCAAACCATCACGTCTTTCCTTCTTAAACCATTCCTACAAAATTCACTGTACAGTAGATATGTGAAAAACAATCCTATTGACTGCCATTCCCAGTATCTCTCTCCCATTCACCCACTGATATTCCTGCTCAGATATTCCCGCACATGCATTTGATCAACCTCACGTTAACCCGGATACGTTTGATCTTTAAAAGGCCGTTAATTGGCTCCGGTCATTACCATAGGTTAATTAGTGAGATTTGCTCTGTGCTGTTACTACATTCACACTGTAATCATATGCATCTAACAAAAGCCATTCACTACTTGGGTATCCACTAAATAGCTATTGTGTTGATATTTCTATTCCAGTCTAGGTTTTGTTTGTATTAGGCTATTAATAGATAAACACCTAACTAGAGCTTGGATACGGTTTGATTCTCATGGATACAGATGGGGCCTCACCCTTCCTCTAATTCTACTCCTTGCAGTAGGACCACTGAACCTTTAGCCCAGTTGTGGAGTGATTGTTGTCTGCATTCCTCAGAGCACCTTTACCAATCCATGACCAAGCCAAACTAAAAGCTAACCGGTATTGAACGTGAAAGTATTAATTCACACCTATGGGTAACTGACCCCTGTTTTGACTGTAATTATGGATTCAGATGTAGCTACCTAGCTACAGTATTCGTGGTAGATTTCTGCCTACCTGTTTGTACAGTGTGTGAGTGTCTGAGTGTCTGCTATGTGATGAATGTGTGCTCATGTGTGTCAGTAGTGCTGGTGCTGCTGTGATTAATGTCTTGTCTTCTAATGGCCCTTCACCTTCATGTTATGTGTACTTCCTGTAGGAGGAGTTAGCTGCAGGCAAACAGTTTGTGTACTAAGAGATTGGCCTCGCTTCAAGCAGCTGACCGACACCCTCACTCCTGCTGTGGACAAGTAAGACAGACAGGCTGGTGGACAAGTAAGAGAGACACTCTGCTCTCAACACAAATGTGACCGGGGTTCAAGCTCTGAGTCGACTCTGTATTCCCTTGTAACTAAAGTCTAAATAAAGCCTGAAATTATATTTGTGGGAAAAAGACACATGCTGAGGAGAGGACTCCTCCACACTACTGTCCCCTTCTCCTGCCCTGTCTCTCTCAGAGGTCTAGCCTTGCGCAGCGCCAACTGTCACCTACCACTTAATTTCTTCTGTCAACAGGTATATGAAAAGGTTTCCCGGAAGTTTGACAAAGAAAATAAGAGCTTCCTCACAACACCGTGGATGTTCAGCGGGTATTAGAGGTAACGAACGATCATCAGTCTCATTTTGCATTTCTCTTTGTTCTCTCTTCTGAAGTGTGTGTGTGTGTATTCAGTAGTGGGCCGCCACGCAGCCGCTGCTCTGAAGATCCTCTTTTAGCTCAGTAACCATGACACTCCGTCTCTGTCACGCGACAGCAGCACTCCCTCCAACTGATCTCAGACATGAGGAGCAGGTGGGCTAATTATGAGTATTAGTTGACATAGCATTGTCAAGTGATGTTTGAAGTATTATTCAGGCCCTTCAACATAAGATAATGGTCATATGCAATGGAATGTGCCATTGTAATCTTTGGACCCAAAACAACTTTAAAATGGTCTATAAAATGATATAATGGTGATAATAACAACAGAATGTTCCATGCACAAGTGAATTATCAGATGTTGATTGTCATTGATTGCCGTTGTGATGTTAGTAGTAGCTCCTGCATTTTGAACGGCATGTTGTGGAAAACATTCAAGTAGTGTTTGGTTTGAAACCCACTGGGGTATAACTATCGGGAGTATTTAATGTAGGTGCCTGTCGTTAATCCCGACCTATTCACATCCATTCCATTGAAAGTGTATGGATTAGCTGTATATGGAGATTCATCTGGCAACAGGCCTCTGTAAGAGACCCCTCTTCTCTCTACTAATTGAGCTGTGGGTTGGCTGTGGGGGTTGTGTGGGAGTTTCTGTCAACACAATATCTAAATGAAATGTGTTTCGTTGCTAGGGAGCAAATACCGGGGTGACATATTCATAAGAAGCCTCATCTCAGATATGATATGAATATACTGGATGTGTGTCACTCGGGATATTACCGTAGCTGAAGTGACTTGATGAGACCATGGTAGCGTCCCAAATGGCACCCTTTTCAGCCCCATAGGCCCCGGTCAAAAGTGGTGCACTATGAAGGGAATCGGGTGCCATTTGGGATGCGCCCGTGCGGTTCATAGCTCTGGTGTTTGAGATGGAGACACAGCAACTGCACCAGTCTACTGACGTCGGCTCTAAACTATGTTTCCTTTGTTTCAGAGTGTCAATGTCTACATAGATGCAGACACACTCCATGAAATTCTGAATGAAGTTGACCTCAATAAAAATGGAAGAATTTAACAAATCCTTGCAGGTACAGTATATGTATTTTGTCCAATTATAATCATTTCTGTATTGGGTGTTTTGTGTTAAAAATGTCTTAAATCCCAAATCCCTGCAACAATTTTTTTTTGTCTCTCTATACATGTTTTCTCTATCCTAAAAGATGTCCAGTCTAAAAAACAATACACATTTTTATGTTTTCTATAGTGTATAATAGTTTATGGTTTGAATAGATGTGTATGCCTGCATATACATGCATGCATGTGTTTGTGTGTGTAAGTGTGTGCATGTATACGTGTGTGTCTGTTAGAGAGAGAGAGAGTGAAGTGCACACACACACACACACACACAAATGTGCTCCCTCCCTCTTCTCTCCTCTCCTCTTGACACTGCCAGGCTTCTCCTGCTCGGTGACAATGATGAATGCAGAACATGAGACACATTAATGCAGGGGATTCTGGTCAATGTCAGCCCTTTCTTCACTGTGTCAAGTTAAACAAACAAGATCAAGGCAAAGGGAATGGTAATTGTCCCTCAAGAGATAAGAGACGTGCTATGAAGGCCCGTTATTAGTCCTAAACATGGTCAGACTTCCTCTGCCACTAGGCTCTGGGATGGAATGTTCACTTTACCACGGCTGAGGACCCTGATCTTAGAAACAATGTTCCGTATTCACAAAGTATCTCAGAGTATGAGTGCTGGTCTAGGATCAACTTCCCCCCTGTCCATGTCATCTTATTCATTATGATTTTAAAAAGGCACAACTGATCCTAGGTCAGCACTCCTACTCTTAGACGCTTAGGGCCCGATTCAGATTTAGGAAATCTATTCCTTTTTATGTGTTTTTATTTAAGCACTTCTCAGTAGTTGACATTCAGATTTACCGTATGCAGGTGCATAATGGGCTTTGCAGCTGTGCGCGCACTGAATACATTGAATTAAACTGCTGAAAACCAATTTTCTAGTGGAATTCAATAGGGGTTTCAGTACATTTATCTAAAGCCATCCCTGTAAATACAGTGTAACTTTTAATTATAATTTTATCGACAGACAGAAAGAAAGCCATCTAAATACATGGGTATTCGTCTCCATTTCAGCACCAGTTGTTGGTACATTTAAAAAAACTCAGATCTTGTGGATTATTTAGTGTTAGGAAAGTATTTATGAATCATACATAAACAGGGTTGGTGAGCCTGTACGCATGAAATATATTGATGAATTAAAAATACAATGGTTTGCCAAAAGTTGCCATATTCAATTGTTCAATCCATGAAATATTGGAAGCTGAGACAAGTGTACAATAGGGGATGAACAATAAACCTATAAATCTACCCTAATCCTGACTAATCATTGAACTGTGATGAAACCGGGTCCAGTCATCATGTGCCAGGCTCAAGGTTTAAACTGCTATCTAATGTCTGCGTTCCATAATGATTCAAGTGGGCTACATGCCCCAAATGATTTGCCCCAACTTGTGATACGTTAGCCTAATATGATCCACTATTGCTAGCAATTCTAACTAATGAAATTATGCGAATGTTGACTACACTTTCGTCAACGCACTAAAGTGAGAGTTATTACGGGGCGGCAGGTAGCCTGGTGCTTAGAGCGTTGGGCCAGTAACCGAAAGGTTGCTGGATCGAATCCCTGAGCTGACAAGGTCAAAATCTGTCGTTCTGCCCCTGAACAAGGCAGTTAACCCACTGTTCCCAGGTAGGCTGTTATTGTAAATGAGGATTTGTTCTTAACTGACTTGCCTAGTTAAATAAAATTATGTGGGTATTTCTGACAGTGGCTACCTGTCACGCCATGATCTTTGTTTTCTTTATTATTTTGGTTAGGTCAGGGTGTGACGAGGGTGGTTTGTTTAGTTTTTGTATTGTCTAGGGAGTTTTGTATGTCCAGGGGTTTTTGTATGTCTAGGGGTTTATATGTCTATGGTTGCCTAGATTGGTTCTCAATCAGAGGCAGCTGTTTATCAGTGTCTCTGATTGGGGACCATATTTAGGTAGCCATATTCCTTGGGTATTTTGTGGGTTATTATTCTGTGTTTAGTTGCCTGTTCTGCACTTCTCATTATAGCTTCACGGTTCATTATGTTGTTTTGTATAGTTTTGTTCAGTGTTCGTTCTTTCATTGAAAGAGTTATGTACGCTTACCACGCTGCGCCTTGGTCTCCTCATTATGACGACCGTGACACTACCAATAGTAGCTAATATTTAATATGATAGAAATTGTATTATTTTTTTAAGTCAGCACATATAATTTTAAACATTCTAGAGTGCTTAAATCCATTTGGTAGGTTCGGCGCTACTTCCAGTGCCCACAAGTTTCCATAGGCTACAGCCTTGGCTTGAGTCTCCAAATTTGAGCCCAACAAATTATGAAGCCATAGGCTTACAATTACAATTCTGAATAACAACGCAGCCATTTACTGTATACGTACGTCACTGTGGAAAACATGCTTTTCAGTTTGCTGAAATATGACTGGTTTCACGTTTGTCTCCAGCAATAACAAAATGGGTCTAAAACAATTGTCATTTATATTTACAATCCCCTTCTCCAAACATATTTGTCAACGACGTGTGTTTAGGTGGCAGGGAAGTCAGGCGCAGGAGAATCTAACTTGGTATAATGGAGTAGTTTAATAACGCCAGATGTCTCGGATCCAGGATGGATCGAACGGAGTACGCCGGGGCCCCCTTGATGTCCACCGGGGGCGGAGGAACCTCCCACACCTCAGCCTCCTGGAGAGGGCCAGCCACCACTGGCCTGAGGAGAGACACATGGAACGAGAGGTTAATGCGGTAATTGGGGGGAAGCTGTAACCTATAACATACCTCGTTCACTCTCCTCAGGACTTTAAACGGCCCCACAAACCGCGGATCCAGCTTCCCGCAGGGCAGGCAGAGGGGTAGGTTTCGGATCGAGAGCCAGACCCTGTCCCCTGGTGCGAACACCGGGGCCTCACTGCGGTGACGGTCTGCGGCAACTTTCTGGCGCAGTATGGCGCGTTAAAGGTGGACGTGGGCGGCTTCCCAGGTTTCATCCGCGTGCCGGAACCAATTGTCCACCGCAGGAGCCTCGGTCTGACTCTAATGCCATGGAGCCAGAACTGGCTGATACCCTAATACACATTAAAAGGGAGAAAGGTTAGTGGAGGAGTACTGGAGAGAGTTCTGGGCCATCTCTGCCCAGGATACGAACGCCGCCCACTCCCCCGGCCGGTCCTGGCAATAAGACCTCAGAAACCTAGCCACATCCTGCCCATTACTCTCGGTGTGAAAACCTGAGGTAAGGCTGACCGAGACTCCCAGATGTTCCATGAATGCCTTCCAGACCCACTGGAGACCCCGATCAGACACTATATCCTCAGGCACCCCATAGTGCCGGAAGACGTGTGTAAACAGGGCCTCCGCAGTTTGAAGGGCTGTAGGGAGACCGGGCAAAGGGAGGAGACGACAGGACTTAGAAAAACGATCCACAACAACCAGGATCGTGGTGTTACTCTGTGAAGGTGGAAGATCGGTTAGGAAATCTACCGACAGGTGTGACCACTGCTGTTGTGGAACGGGTAAGGGTTGTAACTTACCTCTGGGCAGATGTCTAGGTGCCTTTCACTGGGCGCACACTGAGCAGGAGGAAACAAACCCTCACATCCTTAGCTAAAGAGGGCCACCAGTACCTCCCATCAAGACAGTGCACCGTCCGACCGATCCCAGGATGACCAGAAGAGAGGGTGACGTGTGGGCCCAATAGAACAGCCGGTCGCGGACAGCAGACGGAACGTACAGACGCCCAGCTGGACACTGAGGGGGAGCGGGCTCTGCACGTGATGCCCGCTCAATGTCCGCGTCCAGCTCCCACACTACCGGCGCCACCAAACAAGAGGCTGGGAGTATGGGAGTGGGTTCCATGGGCCGCTCCTCTGTGTCATACAGCCAGGACAGTGCATCTGCCTTAAAGTTCTGGGAGCCTGGTCTATAAGAGAGGGTAAACACAAAACAGGTGAAAAACATGTCCCACCTTGCCTGGCAAGGATTCAGTCTCCTCGCCTCCCAGATGTACTCCAGATTGCGATGGTCAGTCCGGATGAGAAAATGGTATTTAGCCCCCTCAAGCAAATGTCTCCACGCCTTCAAAGCCTTGACGACAGCCAACAGCTCCCGGTCCCCCACATCATAGTTTCGCTTCGCTGGGCTGAGCCTCTTCGAGAAGAAGGCAGAGAGGCAGAGCTTCAGTGGTGCACCCGAGCGCTGAGAGAGCACAGCTTCTATCCCAGCCTCGGATGCGTCCACCTCCACTATGAACGGCAAAGAGGGATCCGGATGAGCCAACAACAGGAGCCGAGGTAAACAGGGCCTTCAGGTGCCTAAAAGCCCTGTTCGCCTCAGCTGACCACTGCAAGTGCACTGGGCCCACATTTGGCAGTGAGGTAATGGGAGTAGCTACCTGACCAAAACCCCGGATAAACATCCGGTAGTAGTTGGCAAACCCTAAGAATCGCTGCACCTCCTTCGGCCAATTACGCACGGCTGCAATGCGGTCACTCTCCATCTCCACTCCTGACGAGGAAATCCAATGCCCTAGGAAGGAGACGGACTGTTGGAAGAACAGGCATTTCTCAGCCTTAATGAACAGGTCATGCTCCAACAGGTGACCAAGCACTTTGCGAGGCAGGGACACATGCTCAGCACGTGTAGCAGAGTTATCAGAATGTCATCAATATACACCACTACACCCTGCCCGTGCAGGTCTCTGAAAATCTCGTCTACAAAGGATTGGAAGACCGATGGAGCATTCATCAACCCATACGGCATGACGAGGTACTCATAATGCCCTGAGGTGGTACTAAATGCCATCTTCCACTCTCCCTTCCGGATACACACCAGGTTGTACGCACTCCTGAGATCCAGTTTAGTGAAGAAGCGCGCCCCGTGCATTGACTCAATCGCCGTAGCGATAAGAGGTAGCGGGTAACTGTACCTCACCGTGATTTGATTGAGACCTCGATAATCAATGCACGGGCGCAAACCTCCATCCTTCTTCACAAAAAAAGAAACTCGAGGAGGCGGGTGAAGTGGAGGACCGAATATATCCCTGACGCAGGGATTCGGAGACATATGTCTCCGTAGCCACCATCTCCGCTTGTGACAGGGGATACATGTGACTCCTGGGAAGTGCAGCGTCTACCAGGAGATTTATCGCACAATCCCCCCGTCGATGGGGTGGTAATTGAGTCTCCTTTTTACAGAAAGCGAGAACCAAATCGGCATATTCTGGCGGAATGTGCACGGTGGAGACCTGGTCTGGACTTTCCACCGTAATAGCACCAACGGAAACCCCTAAACACCTACCTGAGCACTCTTGTGACCACCCCGTGAGAGCCTTCTGTGGCCAAGAAACAGTGGGGTTATGACAAGCTAACCTGGGTAGGCCCAGCACCATGGTACTTAGGAGAGTCAATAAGAAAAAGAATAATCTATTCCATGTGACCCCCCTGCATCACCATACTAAAAGGAGCGGTGGTCTCCCTGATAAACCCTGACCCTAATGGTCGACTATCTAAGGTGTGAACGGGGAAAGGCACATCCACGGGAACAACGGGGATCCCTAAACTATGAGCTAACACTTTATTAATTAAATTCCCAGCCGCGCCTGAATCTATAGCGCCTTATGCTGGGAACGCGGGGAAAAATCAGGAAACGTGACAGACAAACATATGTGCAACAGAGGGCTCTGGGTGAGAATGGTGCCTAGTCAACAGGGGTGACACCAGAGCTCCCTGCCTGCTGCAAAGATTCCCAGAGGAACCAACTTGGCACCGACCAGCGAGCGGGAACACCCTCTGGTCTCCCTGCGCACCGTCCCTCCCAGATCCATGGGTATCGGAGAGGGGGTGTGGGAGGATGGAATAACCAGACCCCGATCTGGACGTCCGCGAGTAGCCAGCAGGTTGTCCAGCCGGATGGACAGGTCCACCAGCTGGTCGAAGGTGAGGGTGGTGTCTCTGCAGGCCAGCTCCCGATGGACCTCCTCGCGTAGACTACAGCGGTAATGGTCGATCAGGGCCCTGTTGCTCCATCCAGTGCCGGCAGCCAGAGTCCTAAACTCCAGAGCAAACTCCTGGGCGCTCCTCGTTTCCTTCCTCAGATGGTAGAGGCGCTCATCCCCCGCTCTGCCCTCGGGTGGGTGGTCGAATACTACCCGGAAACGGCGGGTGAACTCCTCAAAATGGTCCAACGCCGCATCTCCCCCTCCACACACAGCGCCGGCCCACTCCAGGGCTTTCCCGGTGAGGCACGAGACAAGGGCGAAACTCTTCTCAAGGTCCGATAGAGCTGGGTGGACCGTGGCTAGGTAAAGGCTTAGTTGGAGGAGGAAAGCAGTTGGCAGTTGGCAGCACTTCCGTTATACCCCTGTGGCATGGATAGACGGATCCCACTGGGATCAGACGGGAAAGCGGCGCTCAGGATAGACCCCGGTTGTGCTGGTGGAGGCGCTGGAAAAACTCCGTTTCTCCCAGCGGTCCATATTCTGGACAACACGATCCATGCCGGCACTCAGATGGTAAATCTTCTCCATATGTTCCTGGACCCACTCATCCACCTCCATGGCCGGGGTACCATGGCCGGGGTACCATGGCCGGGGTACCTTCTCCTGCTGACTTCATATATTGGTCAGAGATTCTGTCAACAACGTGTGTATAGGTGGCAGGGAAGTCAGGCGCAGGAGAATTGAACTTGCTATAATGGAGTAGTTTAATAACTTAAAAACACAGCTCCAAAACCATGATACATAATCAAAGCAAAGTGGGTACGAGGATCCGTCGCGAACCAATACAAACACGATCGTGAACAACAAACAATCTCTGACAAGGACATGAGGGGAAACAGAGGGTTAAATACACAACAGGTAATGAATGGGATTGGAACCAGGTGTGTAGGAAGACAAGAGAAAACCAATGGAAAATGAAAAATGGATTAATGATGGCTAGAAGACCGGTGACGTCTATGATGGCTAGAAGACCGCCGAGCACCGCCCGAACAAGGAGAGGCATCGACTTGGGCAGAAGTTGTGACAATATTACTAATTTGCCTATCGCTTATCAATAGTTCTTATAATTTCATAAATTACAGTGCATAGAGATTGGTGTTATTTTGATCAGAAGAAAATGTAGTCTAGGTTTTTCCTCTTGGAACCTACAGGTTGCTTGACCTTATTCATTGTTTCCTCACACTTGAAGGTGGTGGAATCATGAGGGCATTAAGTCAAGGTCATTTCTCCGATCTTGCTGGGGTTAGCTTTTTCCCCATGCTTAAGTTCAAGGTCAGAAAACAGATAGAGAGAAAAGTACATAAAAAGGGAATGATGTTCTATTTGCACGTGCGTAACTCGGGTCTGAATATCCCCCTTAATGAATACAGGCCAATGTCCATATTGCTCTTCGAAGAGGGGTTTGTCTCATACCAGAGACAGGGAAGCATTTGCATGTTCTATAAACATCACATTGACTTCGCTCGGCGTATTAAGGAGGATTTCATTCGAGGTGGAGGTGGCATGACTTGTCTGAGCCCTTTGTTCCGTGCGTCAGACGCATGAACTTTTCGTGACGTCTTAAGAGCACATGCACTCTCTGCTGAAATCCAATTAATTAGGAGGAAGAATGGAAATATTTACATTAGGCTGTTATACTAAATATGAAACTCATCACTGCCATCACATGGATGTTCATTTAGTAAGGATCATGCTGTGTGCTTGGAATCAAAGAAAATAAAACTAAAACTGAATACCAATATTCATAAAGCAGTGCTGATTTAGGATCAGTTTGGCCTTTTCGATCACAATGAATATGATTATATGGATGGGGGTATCAGACTTCCTCCTCGGACGCTTGATTACATACAGCCCCTGGACCAGAAGATTTCTAAGATTGATTGGATCCTAGAACCTGGCTTGATCTTCATTAGTGTACTTTTTTGGGTGTGGAAGAACCATTTATTTCCTGGTTTTCTAGTGTTGGATCAGTGTCCAGTGGCTGAAGGTTCTGTATATGGTGGTATGGTCTTCCTCACTTAAAAGCCTGAGCTGACTTACAATCAGGATGGCCGGCGAGCTGAACATGTTCTAGCATGATAATGACTCAGACTCTCTCTCTCTCTCTCTCTCTCTCTCTCTCCCCCACTCCCACCCCACCCCACTCCCACTCCCACTCCCACTCCCACTCCCACTCCCACTCCCACTCCCACTCCCACTCCCACTCCCACTCCCACTCCCACTCTAAGATGCATCGTACACAGGGCCACGCTCCAGCCTCGTCAACCACATCTGTATGTGCTTTAAACAAATCCCTCTGACTTGTATGTTGCCATGCCGTACATGGCGGATCGTATTACATCATGAGTGTAATGTATGACATGACAAATGAAGTCTGAAGGGTTGGTTAAAGCACGTCCTGTATAGCAGTACACAGACCTGGGGACCAGGGTGGCCTGCACAACCCAAAGATACTGAACTCTCACTGAACTTCCCGTATTGTTTGTGAACGTTTTCTAATGTATGCCTGTACCGTTATTTTGAACCTTCTCTAAAGGGCACACAACTGAATGTTGAATTCAGTGCAAAGTAATGTGCAGCGCATGTTGACGACGTGAATTGTGTAGCATATTACTGTGCCCTTTTATACATTTTAGATACTGAGAATCAGAAGGTATGCGTTTTCATACAAAACAGGGTATGCTGGATATTGTCATTTCGGACCGCGCTTGCGTAAACATCATAGCATGTTTCACTCACTGCCATTAACATCTCTGTTTTATCCCTTTCAAATAGACTCTAAATGCTAGATTTGTATTGTATTAATTGAGTCGACATCAAATCTGAAACAAATCAACAACAGCATGTTTAAATATTCCACAGTAGGTATGTAGATGTGATTGGTTCCTGGAAACATTATTGTCTTGCATGATTTTATTATGCTGAATGGGATTACGTGTTGTATTTGATGCTGGCTTTTAATTTCTGTATCTGTCTGTGCACTTGGTGTTTTTATGACTTAATTTATTACTTGTGGTTTGTCTGGTAAGCCACTTGCATTTATAGAGTAATAAGGGAATGTATTTAATGTGCATAGCTTTCAGATCCAGTGCGAATTGAGAGCATGAATCAACAGAGTTGATTAAACCATACTCTCCCTGGCTTTTAAGCGTGCTTAATTTCACAGTAACTATAAATAAAGCAATTATTTTCTCATGCACACTGCTAAAGCAAAGATTTCCTGCGTTTGCCACTAGTACGCCAATTGTTTATGAGGGCAGTTTCAAAGAGTTACATCTCTGACTGTCAATTCTTAATTAATCCACTTTGAAAGTTGACTAGAGAGCATGAGACCGATTCACTGAACCCGTGATTGTTGTTGTTTCCGTTTGTATGAATAAAGCTGGCGTTACTAGGGAATTGTTCTTAGAATACATCGATGGGAAATGCAAGGGTTAAACGCAGGGAGTTTACAATACATACTTCTGTTGGGCTTAATCTACAGATTGTTTCTCGCCAGCCATGCGGGTATTACGCAAGGCCAACTCGTCAAAAGCACGACAACAGTTGCTATTCTCAAGACATAATATGTGGGAGGGCTTATCCGTTCCTCTACTGCCAACTCCAGCACATGAGGATACTAGATGTATGACTTGGATTGACTCTTTTATTCGGATGGTTGGATTGGTCAATTGTTGTTCTTATGCTGGCGGGTGACGTTTTGTCTTAGCAATGGTATATCAATTGAGTTGCTGAAGGAAGCAACTGCTTTCAGCAATAAGGACTCATTTGAATAAATAATGCTGGTAAATGAACCACTGTCAAACTGCAACAGTTTTCTGTATTTCTTTTTTTGTGAACAATTGTTTTTGAGTCGCTTTATCAGTACAATCAATGAGAATAATAAAAACATATATAT